>NW_027256884.1:54286665-54886665 GCF_029215685.1 Pituophis catenifer annectens
CTGGGGTTAATGAAGATGGAGTTTTCTCTAAAATAAGTTTGTTTAGTTGGGCCATCCGAGCCAAGGCCTTCTGAGCTCCGGCTTTTACCTGCTTATTCCATTTGCCATTTGTCTGAAATACTAGCCCTAAATAGGTAAATGACTGAACTTGTTCTATTCTTCTGCCATTTAAAACCCATCTCCTCGTCTTTTGTTGCCTGCTAAATATCATTACCTTTGATTTCTCTATGTTAATTGTCAAGTGATTTTTTATACAATATGCTGCCAACCTCCTGAGTGACCTTCGTAGCCCCACCTGTGAGGCTGACAGCAAAATTATATCATCGGTATATATAACAAGCAATTTACCTGTCTTGTTCCTATACTAGGCCCAGGGAGTGATATATCTTCCAAACATTTTGGAAGGTCATTTAAATATAAATTGAAAAGTGTTGGGGCTAAGATGAAACTTTGTCTAACGCCCTTCTTTATTGGGATTGCATTTGTTACCGATTCTGTCCTGTTCACTCAAACTCTTACCTGGGTTTCCATGTATAATAATCTAATTAGATATAACAATTTCTTTTCTATTCCCATGGCCTCTAATTTATCCCATAAAATTTGTCTATCAATTGAGTCGAAGGCTGCCTTCACGTGTATGAATGCCACATACAGTGGTTTTTTCCAAAACTTAAACTTTGTTATTAGATGGTCCAACACAAAACAATTATCCATAGTAGATCTTCCACTTCTGAAGTCTGTCTGTTCTTCAGCTAAAATGTTATTTCTCATTAACCAATCTTCTTTATGAATTTATGAAGCAAATACTTAGCATAAATTTTTGCTGATATATCAATTAGACTAATTTATTTATTTATTTATTTATTTATTTATTTATTTATTTATTTAATTAATTTCTATACCGTCCTTCTCCCGAAGGACTCAGGGCGGTGTACAGCCTAATTAAAAACACAACGACAGACAATATTTAAAAATAATTAAAATTATTAAATAATAGGCCCAATTTATAAAACCCTGAATTTAAAATCCCAATTAAAACCAATTAAAATCTTTATATTGATAGCCCAGCCTGGCGGAACAACATGGTTTTGAGGGCACAGCGAAATACACAGAGATCAGAGATTTTGCGAATTTCTGGGGGGAGTTCATTCCAAAGGGCAGGGGCTCCCACAGAGAAGGCCCTCCCCCTGGGTGTCGCCAGCCGATATAATTTGGCTGATGGCACCCTGAGGAGACCCTCATGGAAATTATCTGGGTTATCTCTAGAGCCTTTTTTATATGATGGAATAATTATTGATGAACGCCAACTGGCAGGAATTTGCCCTGTTCTATTGATAAAAGTAAAGAGTCCCTGCAGAACAGGCTCCCACCAGGCTATGTTATCTTTAAAAAACGATGCCGGGAGTGCATCCTGTCCTGGAGCTTTGTTTGTCTTCAGGGTGGAAATTAAACGCCTCACCTCCATGATTGACACTTCTTCCCACTGGGGTAAGGCTTCATATCCCTGTATCAAGTTCAGAGAGGATATCACCTCATCAGAGCTTTCCGCTGCTGCTGGAGTGGCCAGAAGCTTCTCCCAACTTTTTGCAGTAATGTTTGGGTCACTTATTGGTTTTTTTATCTCTAATAAGTTTTGAGACCTCCAACCAGAAAAGTGTGGGTGAGGCCAACTTTGCTGCCTATTCTAGGCCAGCCCATAAGTTATCAGTATAAGAGGCCTTTTTCCTCTTCAATAGCTGCTTATGTTTCTGCCTTATGGTGATATACTCCTTCTGTAATTCCATGTTTGGGCTGATTAAATATCTCCTAAGTGATTTCCTAAACTGTTTTTTCCTTTCCTTGCAGTCATTATCAAACCACGTTGAGTAACTAGAATCAAACTGGCCCCTTGGCTTGGTAGTCATGAAAAAATGCTTCAATTTGTGGCATATTTCCGCAAAATATACTATAAACTCTTGTTCACCCATACTATTTTTTTTTTTTATTTGATTTATATGCCGCCCTTCTCCGGAGACTCAGGGCGGCTTACAATGCGTTAAGCAATAGCCTTCATACTTTTGTATATTTTATACAAAGTCATCTTATTGCCCCCACAAACTGGGTCCTCATTTCACCTACCTTAGAAAGGATGGAAGGCTGAGTCAACCTTGAGCCTTGGAGAGATTCGAACCAGCAGTAATTGCAGGCAGCTGTGTTAATAACAGGGTGCTTAGACCACTGTACCATCAAGGCTCTTATTTGATCATATATGCGCTAAGGCTTCCATACATGATGAATTCATAAATTCTGTCACTGCTTTACTATCAACCCTCTTCCATGTTAGTCTTCTCTCATGAGCTATTTCTAAGTTAAAGCCTATTTGTTGAATTGTTTGATTCCTTTCCCTTAAATCAGAAGGGATTGCCAGGGACGTCTCAATCGGAAGATGATCACTTTCTGGCCTTGGTAACGTCAAGACCGAAGTTGCCCCTGATACTAAGCTGTGAGAAACACAAAAGTAATCAATAGAGCTACATGCCTTAGGGCCAAAAAAAGTTATGGGGTACCTTTTAGCTTCTGAGTACTGGCCTACAATTTGAAGGTTACAGTTGTATACCATTGTTAGAAATTTCCCCCCATCTTTATTCTTTTTCCTATCTTGGGAGTCCCATGATTGTTGGTTATGTAAATATCCATCTGGAATTGTACCATTTTCAATAAAAGGCTCCAACGAGGGACCCACATGAGCGTTAAAATCCTGTGCCAAAATTAAAGGTGTTTTTATAAATTTTTTACGTATATCTAATAATTTTACCTCTAGTGCCTCCCACAAATCGCCCATTGCTGGATTAACATACACATTTACAAATGCCATTGACTTCCCTTCATATGCCAAATGGATTGCTTGAAAAAATAAAGGGCCGGGATCCAAGCATATCTCATTTCCCTTCCATCCTAATTCAGCTTTTACCAAGATGCACAACCCTCCTGAGGCTCTTCCCTTTGCTGGCAGCTGCCAAATATTAAACCCGGGGAGCTCAATGGGGGCCTCATCACTACTAACCCAAGTCTCCTGTAAGGCAATTACTTGGTACCTGTTTAAAAATTTAATACAGTCGTCTGTGCACCAGCTTCGTCTCCATCCTGCCATCACATTCCAAGAGAGGAAGTGTATTTTTGAAGAAAATGATTGCTCGCTATTTCCTAGTCAGGCTTCTTGAATAATCTCTCCCACCCATCCTCCCTCACTTATGCTCACACACCCATTTAATCGCCTGAGCTCCATACAAGTCTGTTTAGGCATCATTACTCTGCCTGTTGCTTTCGGGCTTGCAGATCCATAGGCTCTATTAATCTCTGCCTCCATGGTAAATGATTTTACATGAGGCACCATGCCTATGTCATTTCTTGGAATCATCTTTGCCACTAAGGGGGACTGGGGGATTCCTTCCTGGGTGCCTTCCATCTCTGGTGTTCGTTCCACAGCACTTTGCACTATCAGGTCTGCTGTCTCTGGCACTTTGTGCTGTATAGATGTGGGCATCAGGCTTCCTGGGCTTATAAACTGTTGAATCTCTGGAACTGCGTCATGCCTTGATGGGGGCAGAACAATTGATGCCAAAGGAGCAGCAAATGGTCTGCTTCAGCAGCCTCCTCGTCTCTTTAAGTTTATTAAGTACTTCTTGCTGCTCAGTTAGTGAAAGTGAGGAAAAAGTTTCCAAGCAGGCAGAATCGAATGTCTCATCTTGCATTAAGCCAATTGAAGGAAATTTCACATTAGCTGGATCCAAAACCTTAACCAACATTTCCTCTGTAATGCTAAATCTCTTCCCTGTTTCAGTTAATTTGCTTTCCCCATTTAGTTCACTTTCCCAGTCAGCCATCCCATGCACTGCAATGCTCTCCCTGGGGGCTCTCCGGATCAGCAGGCTGACTTCGCCACTAGAAAAAACTCAAATTAGTAAAATTTGATAAAAAGCCAAGAATCCTCTCATTCACATGAGCAGGCTAGGAAAGAGCTGTTGTTTGAACTTAAAAAGAATTCTGGAATAATTATCACATTGTGGAAGATATTCATATGCTGCCAAATCTATCACCCCCTTGTCACTCCAAGTAAACTGTGACAAAGAGGTCATTATCTATCTTTTTGAAGTCCATCTACCTGCATTTAGCTCAGAATTATATATGTTCAATAAAATCTGCTCCTTCAACAATCACCTGTCGTCGTCCCCCCACTCCTGTGCGCGGGATTTCAGGCCCAACCAGCTCACCATCTTTTTTTTTCCCCTCACGATTACGATTACAGTCAATATGCTGTCTGCTTACTCCTTCCCTAGGTTGCACCATTGATGGTATCTGGCCAGGTCATTCTGTCTGGCAACCAGTTGAAATTACCTGTGACTTTTCCATCTGTACTGCAGCAATAAAATTGATCACGGAGTCCAACTTTAAATGCACCTCTGCAAACTGATCAAAAATGGCCAAAACTGTCTGAGAAGTGAGCAAACTGTGCTGGCTGATAAAATCCTTTATACTATCACTTAGCTGGTTTTCAAGCCCTAAAGCTAATTCACTGTGGTTGTAAAACTCCGACTCTAGGCCCTTATCCCAGCATGGAGCTGGCTCACTTAAAGTTGCTGAGTCATTTGTCATCCAATTACATGGAGGGGTTAGCGAGCCTCTTGACTGGCTTCTTAACTGGCTCTCTTCAGCCTGTGCCTGCAGATCCCATTCCAGGGAAGAATCCCCAAAACAATGCCAATGCCTTGCAGCTATTCGGCAGGGGGAGGGGGGAAGATGCACAACTTACTATTGATGGTATAGGTTGACAAAATCCATCAATTTTCTGTTGTTTTTGTGGATTGGTTCCACCTTCCTTACTATTTGGTGATCCATCTTTCTTTTCTTCCCCTTGGGAGAGGCCATCTTTCTCCTGCTCCTAGGTGTTTGTCACTAAGATGATGGCAGTTTTTGCATTGCAAGAGGCCCACCTAGCCTCTCCTTGCCCCTCCCTTCCAGGCCACTCCTCATCTCATCCAACCTCTCCATGCTGGGCAGCTTGTCTCATCCAGCCACTCGCCTGGCCTTCGAAATAAGCACAACATGGAAGCCTTCCATCCTAGGAGATAAGCCCAATCAATGCCTCTCTCTCCACCAAACAGGGTGTGCCTTCTTCATGTCTTTTCAAGTGCAACCACCCTTCCAAACAATCCTATGTATAAGATGAGCAATGCACACGGAACTGATCTGGAGGAGGGGAGGGAAGGATTTGAGCTACCTGAATGGGCGTGAGTGATCAGTTCAGCACAATTGTGCACTGTAGGAGTGCACAATAGGAGACATAGGAAGCATACACAGACATAGGAAGCATACACAGAGTCAGACATAAAGATCTTAAATGCCTATATACAAATGCACAAAGTTTGGGGAACAAACAGGATGAACTTGAACTATTAATACACGAAGGTAGATATGATATAGTAGGAATAACAGAAACTTGGTGGGATGAAACTCACGACTGGAACATACTGATAGAAGGATACAAACTCTTCAAAAAAAACTAGACTCCATAAAAGAGGAGGTGGAGTTGCACTGTATGTAAAGGACCACTATTGTTGTGACCAAGGGCCACATAGTGATTACCAAACACAATTCAGTCCTGAACAAACTTATTTTATTCAAACAGCTGAGAATTAATTCATTCTCAGCTTAGTCCAAAACAAATTCTTCATAACCAGTCCTACAGCCTTATCACCAACCTTTGATGGACAGAAAAGGAGGATTAAACAAGTAAACCACGCGCCGGCGGCGGTGGATGCAGCAGCCATGGCGGCTGCCCCGAGACCGCGGCAACTGGAACAAAAGGTTGTGCAGGAGGAGAAGTGGAGAGCAGAGCAGGGAGTTTGAAAGCCGGGTGAGTGGACTTCTGCCCAGGCGGGAACTGCCCGTAAATGCTGGATTACAATAAGTGTGCCCCAGCCTAATCAGCAGCTGAGAACTATTGGGGCAAAAAGACTCAAATGAATGGTGGAAGGAAAAGACCTGTTGATGGATAGCGTTAATTACCGACTTCTTGGAAACGATCTCACTACAGATTTGGTTTTTCTTTTTCTTTTTTTGTGGCTAAATGAGAATGGATTATGTTTGAGAGAGAGGAAAGAGAAGAGGAAATAAATACACTTTTAAAAGCAAAGACAAAAGACAAACGGAGATGGACAAAATGGTTGCTAGCTGAGAAGTGAAAATGTAAATTCCAGACTGCTTGTCACTTGAAAGAGAAACTTTGTTGCTTGTAACTTATAAAGTGGATTATTTTGAGAAAAAATTCAGGAGGCTTGACTTTGGATATATAATCTGTTTATTGGAGGATTTATTGAAGATCAGAAAGAAGAAACTAAATGGAATAATGAAAACTGAACTAATAAGCGTGGTAACAAGAGAAAAAGGGCGCGGCAATAAAAAAAGGACATGATGATACCATATATGGAATAGCTAATTGAGAACTAATTTTATAGAATTTATAACTTTGATGACATTGAAATGGAAAAGAAACAGATTGGAGAAAGAAAAAAATGGAATATATTATGTAACAAGATAACAAAATACTATAGTTTGATTTAAATGGATGTAATGGTGTCTGGGTGTTTGATGTTTGAATAATGTTAGGAGATACTTTCCTTCTACTCTTTGTTCTTTCTCTATTTCCTTTTCTTTCTTTTTTTTATTTTCTCCTTTGTCTTTTTTTCCCTCTCTACTTTTTCTAATTCTTTTTTTAATCTCTTTTGTTATATTTCTATTCTCTTTCCTATCTTTATCTTTGCTTCTTTTTCCTTTTTTATTCTAACTATTATAAATATTGTTACTATTCTCTCTCTTTCTTTACTATTATTTTTATTGAAATTGATTTTATAAATATACAAATAATTTGACTAGAAAACAAGAGTACAAATGATTGAAAAACATGATTTTTTGGATGTTCTAATGCCTTTTTAAATTTTGAATCTTTAATAAGCTCTATTTACAGACCTAATAATTTAGAAGAAAATGTTTTTCAAGGTGTTGGATATTAAAAAGAACTATTTACAGACTTAACAATTATAGAAAATTGATTTTAAAGTGACTTAAAATGTTGTTACTTATAGAAAATAAGAAATAAGCATGGAATGGGAGAAAGCCTACGAGAGAATAGGAGCTAAGATATTTGTTGATATACATTCTTATTTTAAATTAGTAAAAGATATGGAGGAGAATGGATCGAAAAATAAATATGGGTAATACATTGTGAATTAATTTAAAGTTAAAAAACTGAATAAGAGATGTAGGAATGGAGGAAAACATAAAGCTGGACAATAACTAAAATAAAATGCTATAAACAAATGAAGTTAGGAGTGGAGGGAAGCACGATTCTGGAGAACAGTTAAAGCAAAGCTGTGAACCAGTTAAAAATAAAAATAAGAGTTAGGAGAGGAGGAAAGCACATGCTGGAAAACAGTTAAAATAAAGCTGGGAACCAGCCAATAAATAGAGTTAGGAGTGGAGGAAAGCATACGCTGGGTAACAGTTAAAGCAAAACTGTAAACTAGCCAAAAAATAAAAAGTTAGGAGTGGAGGAAAATATATCTGGAGATCAACTGAAATAAAGTTGTGAACCAGTTAAAAATAGAGGTTGGAGCGGAGGAAAGCATTGCTGGAAAGCAACTATTTGAGTTGCGAACCAGTTTCATAATAGATCTAGGAGGAGTGAAGGAGATAACATTGGTGTGCAGTTAAAATTATATTGTGAACCAGCCTAAATAAGTAAAGTTAGAAGTGGAGAAAAGCATCACTGGAAAGCAGCTGATTAAGATGTGAACCAGCCAAAAAATAAACCTAGGAGGAAGTGGAGGAGATAATACTGGAGAATAGTTAAGCCAAACTGTGAACCAGTTAAACAAATAGAGATGGAAGTGGTGGAAAATACTGCTGGGAAATAGCTACTTAAATTATGAACCAACTAAATATTAGACTTAATAGTATTTGAGAACAAGCCTGAAGTAAACAAAATAAAGTATTTTGGGAGTAACAAATTATAGATGGAAATGTTGATTGATTTTGAAATGACTTTAAGAGAGGAGGAAAATATTCTTTGTCAAGATCATGGATACTAGCTGCCATTTAAGAGAAGTAGAATTTAGATTTGATGTAATGGGTCTTAGGAATGAGGAACATACATGAAATATTGATTGTTAAAATGACAAAGATTTGGAATGGTGTCTATATGGAAATAATTGTTTAGAATTTTGGGTGATATAGTAGAATGATAAATGGTTAGAATAAGATTTTTTTTCTTTTTTTCTTTCCTTTTTTTAAGTTGTAAATGAATAAAATTTGGAACAAAATTGGTTGAGGGAATGTGAGTAATTGTACCTATTTTATACCGGATCAAATCCTTGCTCTAAAAAGATGTATTTTATGTTGTATGTCTAAAAAAATAAAAAAAAATTTCAAAACAACAACAACAAGTAAGCCTAGGATCTTTAGGCAGATGATATTAAATACAACCTACATAGTCAGTTAGAGCACACTGAAGAGATAAATTATTCTGAAAATAAAAGTAAATGTCAGATTTTGAGATAGAAAGAGGACTGGAAAACAGCTGATGTGGTTCCCATCTTCAAAAAAGGAAGGAAAAAAACCAGACCTAGGAAACTACAGACCAATCAACTTAATATCAATACTTGGAAAGATACTGGAAAAGATAATAAAAAAAACAGATCTGCCAACACCTAGAAACGAGTAAAGTAATAACTAAAAGCCAGCACGGGTTTGTTAAAAACAGATCATGCCAAACCAATCTTATTTCATTCTTCAACATAGTGACTAAATTAGTAGACTAGCAAAATACTGTCAACATAATATACTTAGACTTCAGCAAGCCATTCGACAAAGTAGACCACAGCCTACTTCTTCATAAGCTAAAAAAAAGTGAGATAGATAGCTTCACCACCAGATGGATTCGCAACTGGCTGACAAACCATACTCAACGAGTAGTCCTTAATGGGTCTAAGTGTACATGGAGAGAAGTAAGCAGTGGGGTGCCACAAGGTTCCGTCTTAGGCCCAGTACTCTTTAAAATCTTCATAAACAACTTAGATGAGGGAATAGACGGGGAACTTACCAAATTTGCAGATGATACAAAGCTGGCAGGAATAGCTAACACCCTAGAAGTTAGGCTCAAGATCCAGATGGATCTTGACAGATTTGAACACTATATATCCTATCTAACAAAATGAAATTCAACGTAGAGAAAAATAAAGTCCATGTCAGTGTTGCAACGCTGCCATAGAGAGAGCAGAGGACAGCGAAAGATAAACTCTAAAACTTTTGCCTGCAAAATCCCTTTGAAGCTTGGTTGTCATGGAGATCAGGGGAGGGGGCACATTCCTGAGAAATGACGGGGAAAAGAAGTCTGAAGAATGACTTGGAAGACAGCCAATGAGAAGCAGAGTCTTGGGGGTCGGAAAGGGAGGGATTGGGAGGCAAAAGGTCAGTCTTGTCCGCGCGGAGTCATGATCCGGTGGCTGAGCTCAATTAAAGAAAGATTTCCTTAAAGATTGGCAGTTTGGAAATTCATTTAATTTTGAAACAGTACCGCAGTCTGACAGTCCTACACTTAAGTAAGAAAAACCAAAAGCACATATATAAACTGGGGGAAACCAGGCTTAACAGCAGTGACTATGAGAGGGATCTTGGAATCTTAGTGGACAACCAGCTAAATATGAGTCAGCAGTGTGCAGTGGCAACCAAAAAAGCCAATGCGATCCTAAATTGCATTAACAGAGGGATACAATCATGATACAATCTTCTGCCAACCTAGCAGTTCGAAGGCACATAAAAAATGCAAGTAGAAAAATAGGAACCACCTTTGGTGGGAAGGTAACAGCGTTCCGTGCGCCTTTGACATTTAGTCATGCCGGCCATATGATGATAGAGATGTCTTCGGACAGTGCTGGCTCTTCAACTTTGAAACAGAGATGAGCATCACCCCCTAGAGTTGGGAACGACTAGCACATATGTTCGAGGGGAACCTTTACCTTTACCTTTACAATCAAGTGAGGTACTGATACCACTCTATAAAGCACTAGTAAGACCACACCTAGAGTACTGCATCCAGTTTTGGTCACCATACTATAAAAAAGATGTTGAGACTCTAGAAAAAGTGCAGAAAAGAGCAAAGGATGATTAGGGGACTGGAGACTAAAACATATGAAGAACGGTTACAGGAACTGGACATGACTAGTCTAGTGAAGAGAAGGACCAGGGAAGACATGATAGTAGTGTTCCAATATTTGAGGGGCTGCCACAGAGAGGAGGGGGGGGTCAAGAGATGGGTTTCAGCAGGTTCTGACCAGTTGACAACCGGTAGCAGAAATTTTGAGTAGTTTGGAGAACCGGTAGTAAAAATTCTGACTGGCCCCTCCCCCATCTATTCTCTGCCTCCTGAGTCCCAGCTGATTGGGAGGAAATGGGGATTTTGCAGTAACCTTCCCCTGGATTGGGGTGGGAATGGAGATTTTACAGTATCCTTCACATGCCATGCCCACCAAGCCACACCCACCAAGCCATGCCACGCTCACCAAGCCACACCCACAGATCTGCCACCAGCCCATCCAAGCCAACTAATGTCTCTACTCTGCCACCAGTGGGGACCTTCTGTTGCTTCCCGCCACTTTCTGCATTTAACTTTGGAGCCACCAGGGTGAGGACAACCCACCATATCCAGACCCTACTGCATCCCCTGTGTTAGATACTAATAGTGAAGTAATAGGCCTCACTCAGGTCCACTGAACAAACAGGAAAAATACTTGAACCTGATTGGTTAAAATGCCTGACAGTTCCCTATATAAGGGCAAGCTGGCAGACAGGGTTTGGCTGGATGGCACAGAGCTACAATAAAGAGCAGTTGTCTGAGCCCAGCTTCCATCTCTTCATTCACCCTATCTAACACTGGCAACGAAGATGGTATTGAAATAGATGGACGAACAAAAAAGAGCTGTGAACTACATCCAGCCAGATGGAAATGGACATCAGAGCGGCGGCCATCTTACGTGCCAAATTTGAAATGCGGGAAATTGGCAATGATGTCAGCGTTTCCCCACCAATGCCATTTGACCCAGCCCAGGAGCACTGGGGCTCCTATATGATCCAGTTCAAATGCTTCATGTGTCAGGTTTCGGTGCTATCTTGAATAAACTTCATTCTTAAGCGCAAGCTGTCTAATGAAACATTTTATTTTTAAGCATAGCAGAATCCGACATTTCTGACTCAAATTGCAGCCAAACTGGCCCCTCCTTCCAACCCCCTCCTCTTCTGCTCTCCAGCCCCAACGTCCCATTGGCCATCATACAGATCCATCTCTACATCCCGGCACGTTCTTTTCACAGGAATGCAGCCCCCACCCTCGTCTCCCAGGAAACCCTATCTGTATATACAAAACTAGGTAAAAGTTCATCTCAGCAATAAATCAAGCTTCCGCTCTTTCTGCTTCAACTTGTTATGTCAGCGCTGGAAGAAAGCCTAATTTGGAACGCTGACATCCGGCCCCTCTCCCTTCACTTCTGCGACATCACCTATCCCATAGGGAAAACACAACAAGATTAGTCTCATCAGCCCCTCCCTGGCTGTGCACCCCCCCTCCCGGCTTTCCCGGGTGGTCTGCATGGAATTTTGCTATAAGGCGATCAGCTTGGATGTTTGCGCTCTTCACCCAGGAAGCCTCTGACAATGGGTAACCCTTCCATTTAATTAAGTACTGAAGGCGCCCCCTGTGCCATCTTGAATCAAGAATCCGCTGCACTTCATAGTGCGTTTGGCCCCCAACAACCAGGGGCCCAGGGGGTTCACGTGGCGTTGGCCTTAAAGTAGACCCCACTACAGGTTTTAGAAGGCTACTGTGAAAAACGGGGTGAATTTTCCCCAAAAGCCGTGGCAACTGCAATTGCACTGTAACGGGGTTGATTATTTTTATTATAGGAAATGGTCCTATAAATTTTGGGCCCAATTTCCTGCTCGGGAGTCTAAGTCTCAAGTACTTGGTGGAGAGGTAAACTTTCTCTCCTAGCTGAAATGGTCTTTGGGGAGTTCGGTGCTTGTCTGCTTGTTCCTTATAAGATTGAGCCGCCTTTGCCAGCGCCCTCTTAACATTTTCTCACGTTTGTCTCAACATTGCCATCCAGTCGGTCAAACTGACTGAGGAAGGGGGCTCCCTCGGGTATTCTGGCATGGGAACAAAATCCATGCCACTCACTATTTTGAACGGGGTTAGCCCCGTGCTGCTGTGGACAGCATTATTATATGCAACCTCCGCAAAAGATAGGAGGTCTGCCCAATTGGACTGCTGGTAGTCGACGTAGCATCTTAAATACTGTTCTATCATAGCGTTCAGTCTTTCTGCCCCCCCATTGGTGCTCGGGTGAAATGCTGAACTGAGCCCTTGGGATGAACCTATGGACCGTAGAAACTCCCTCCAGAACTTTGCTGTGAACTGGACCCCTCTGTCGGAAATGATTCTCCTGGGGACTCCATGTAGGCGGTAAATGTGTTTCAGGAACAGTTTGGATAACTGACGGGCTGAAGGCAGTCCACTACAAGGAATGAAGTGTGCCTGTTTGGAGAATAAGTCTATTACAGTCCAGATCACTGTATTTCCACTGCTCCTCGGTAGGTCTACTATAAAGTCCATTGCAATCTCCTCCCATGGTCTTGTTGGCTCAGCTACTGGTTGCAACAATCCAGGCGGGCACCCTGGCCTTGTCTTCATCGTGGCACAAATGGTGCAGCTTTTTACATAACTGTCTACGTCCTTTCTCATATGTGGCCACCAGAACTGCCTTCGTACTAGGTGCAGAGTCTTTAGGAATCCGAAGTGTCCTGCTGGTTTAACATCGTGGCTCCTCTTGAGAATCAGGATGCGTAAACTCTGTGGGACATAGAGCTTTGTCCCCCTCCATGCTAGTTCATCTCTTTTTGTCAAGAGATGTTGATTGTCCCGATACCAGGGGTCTGTCAGCATTTCATTTTTTAATTTCGCAGTTAAGTCACTTGCAAGTTGGCCTTGCTGGTCACGTCGTTGCCGTCTGGTTACCACTTGGGCCGCAGCTTGGGTGGAGGGGATGATGGCATTCACTACCTGCTCCCGCTCACTGTTGTATTGGGGCATCCGGGAGAGGGCATCAGCCAGGAAATTTCTCCCACCTGGGATGTGCTTAAGCTCGAAATTGAAACGATTGAAGTATTGTGCCCACCGCACTTGCCTGGGCGACAGTTTTCGTGGGGTTTTTAGGGCCTCTAGGTTTTTATGATCAGTCCAGACTTCAAATGGTTTCTGGCCTCCCTCTAGAAGGTGCCGCCAGGTCAACAAGGCCCACCTTACTGCAAACGCTTCCTTCTCCCACGCCGCCCATCGCCTCTCCGTATCGGTGAGTTTGCGGGAGGTGTAGGCGCAGGGTTGTAGATCACCTTGGTTGTTCTTTTGGAGTAACACGGCTCCTACTGCCACATCACTTGCATCTGCTTGGATGACAAAAGGCTGTTCTGGATCCGGGTGTCTTAAGACAGGTTCTTTCGCGAACAGTCCTTTTAGCGTCTCAAATGCCTGTTGGCAGGTCAGGTCCCACTGTAGGGGTTGTCCCGGGCGAGGTTTCATCGCTGGGCTTCCTGTCTTTAGGAGATCTGTCAAAGGTTTGGCAATCTTCGCGAACGAGGGGATGAATTGTCTGTAGAAATTCGCAAAGCCTAGAAAACTTTGCAGTTGTCTGCGGGTGCGAGGGGGCTGCCATTGTAGAACTGATTGGACCTTGGCTGGGTCCATCTCTATCCCCTCATTTGATACTCGGTAGCCCAGGTAGTTTAGCCGTGATTGGTGGAAATCGCATTTTGGCAGTTTGACATATAGGTTTGCCCGTAGCAGTTTTTTCAGCACTTGGCGGACGAGGGGTATATGTTCGTCTATGGTCTCCGTGTAGATAAGGATATCGTCCAGGTAGACGAGGACCCCTTTGTAAAGGTGTTCATGTAAGACTTCGTTTATTAACTGCATGAATACTGCTGCGGCTCCTTGCAATCCAAAAGGCATTACTTTAAACTGGAAACTACCCAGGGGGCAGTTGAATGCTGTTTTCCATTCATCTCCTGCCTTTATGCGTACTCGGTAATAAGCTTCTCGAAGGTCTAGTTTGGTGAAAACCTTCCCTTTAGCTAGGTGGGCTAACATGTCTTTCATGAGGGGGAGGGGGTACAAGTTGTGTACGCAAACCGCGTTGATACTTCGAAAGTCGACTACCAGTCTCATGGAGCCGTCCTTTTTCTCTTTAAACATGACCGGCGCCGCTACCCTTGGTTTCACTGGCTCAATAAATCCCCTTTGTAAGTTTTTGTCTATGTAGTCCCGCATTTCCTGCATTTCTCGGGGCGTCATGGCATACATTTTAGGTTTGGGTAGTTTCGCTTCTGGGATAATCTCGATGGCACAATCGGTCTCGCGGTGGGGGGGCAGAATGTCACACTCGGCTTCGCTGAATACCCCCGCAAGGTCTCGGTACTCCCTTGGGATCTGGTTTGCGTTACAAGCGGTGGTGGGTGCGGCTGCCAATTGCTTTGCTGCACCTTCTGGGAGGGACCCTTGTGTTGGTGGTGTTTTATTCTGTAGTGGAGGGCTGCTTTGGGGTTTCAGCGTGGGAGGGAATTCTTCTGGTCGGGGCGGCAGGGGTTGGGGCCCCTTTGCTATTCTCAGCCTGCAGGTTCCCTCTTGCCACCAAATGATTGGGCCCCATTTGTCGAGCCATGAGAGTCCCAATATGACTGGTTCTGTCATCTTGGGGGCTATTATGAAGCGGATCGTCTCCCAGTGATCTGCGAGTTCTAGTCTCACGGGTTCAGTCAAGTGTGTGGCGTACGTTCCTCCCACTAGGGACCCATCAACTTGCTCGAAGCGAATTGGTTGTTTGAGCTGTTTAGCTCGGATTCCCAATTTTAGAACTGTGGGTAGGTTGATTAGGCACCGTGTGCTACCCGAGTCTATTAGGGCTTGGAAAGTCTCTTGGGCCCCTGTTTTGGGGGCTGTTAGGCGTATGGGGAAAAGAAAAGGATGGACAGGTCCACTCACCATCGGGTCATCCTCGCCTTCGTCTTCCGTGTCATAGGGTTCGGGGGACTGATCTCCCTCCACTGGGATTCCTCTGGTTTCGGTCAGATGAGCGAAAAACTCAGGGATTTGGGGAGCTTCCCGTGGTACGTGGGTGACGCGCTTGGGCCCTCGTTCCGGTCGTGCTTTGGGTGGTGGAGCTGGCCCCGGTCTAGGCGTTCCACATCTTGCTGCTATGTGGCCGCTTCCTCCACATCTGTAGCATTTCAGTGGGCTCCGTGGGGCAGTTGGTCTGTAGGAGGGCTGTGATGTTGGGGTTTCTCGTCTGTTGAGTGGCCCCTGGTCTGGTCGGCCTCTCTCCTTTTCCTCTGGTGGTTTTGACGTGTCACTCGCCCGCAGCCCTCTGTCGACTTTTATCGCTACCCGGAACCATTCAGCGAGTCGGTTTGGGATGTCACGATAGGCAGTCACTTGGGAAATTCTTTTATCTAGGCTTGTTCTAAAAAAATACACCAGCAATCGCTCTGGTAGGGGAGGCAGTGTCCCAATGACTCTCCTGAATTCACGGATATGCTCTCTGATAGGCTTCCCCCTCTGCATTAGGTTTCTGAGCTCGTCTTCCACATAGGGGTCCTCCTCCTCCTCCTCATAACGGGCTCTCAATAGTTGCAAGAACCCATCCGCATTTTGTAGCTGGGGGGCCCTGTATTTGTAGAGTGATGCTGACCACCTCTTTGCTTCTCCCTCCAGCCCTTCCGAGATAGCATTCACTAGGGCTCTGGGGAAAGGGTAGAGGTGTCTGAACCGCTCTATGTATATCTCAGCTGAATCGAGGAATTGGGCGAGGTTGTCTGGGTCACCATCGAATTTCCCTCTGAACTGGGGTGGTTCCTCCCTCTCTGCCCTCTCCTCTCTGTGCTGAGCTCTGGAGGGCCAGCCTTGGTGTTGGTAGTCCTCTGCCTCGTCTCTCATCCTGGGGTGGGGAGGTGCTGCCTTGTCTGGGCTTCGCTGCCATTCCCATCCCCAGCTCGCCCTTCCCAATTCACTTAGGGGTTTTTCTTTATCTTTTACCTTTGTATTTTCCAAGTTGGCTGGAATCACGGCCGCTTCTGCTCCTCCCGTTTCTTGAAGCAGGCTTTCCTCCGAGAGCTTGGCTTCAGCCATAGTCCGTCCGACCAGATGTCTGGGAGGGAACGGGATGATTTAAACTCAGCCAGCCTGGATTTGGAGGAGAGTTTGGCTGTCTGTCAGGTTTCGGTGCTATCTTGAATAAACTTCATTCTTAAGCGCAAGCTGTCTAATGAAACATTTTATTTTTAAGCATAGCAGAATCCGACATTTCTGACTCAAATTGCAGCCAAACTGGCCCCTCCTTCCAACCCCCTCCTCTTCCGCTCTCCAGCCCCAACGTCCCATTGGCCATCATACAGATCCATCTCTACATCCCGGCACGTTCTTTTCACAGGAATGCAGCCCCCACCCTCGTCTCCCAGGAAACCCTATCTGTATATACAAAACTAGGTAAAAGTTCATCTCAGCAATAAATCAAGCTTCCGCTCTTTCTGCTTCAACTTGTTATGTCAGCGCTGGAAGAAAGCCTAATTTGGAACGCTGACAAAGGAGGCAAAGAACCTCCTCGGGCTGTCCGATAACCGAAAAAGGGCTCTATTCCTCAGCCATTGCGGGCACAACATCATCAACATGGCCGAGTCAACCCTGGTACAATCGGTACCCTGGCAAGTGCTGCAAAATATGCTGAAAATGCACTACGCCCCAGTACCTTCGAAGGTGGTGCGGCGCCACGATTTCTGCCAACAGAACCAGAGGGATGAAGAATTGATCAACCAGTACATCACGGCATTACAGAAGGTGGCCACACACTGCAAGTTCAGAGATCTAAACGACATTCTCCTAGATCAACTCATCTGCAGCGGCCGAGATATTCAGCTGCAACGCTGGTTGTTGACAAAGACAAACCTCACCCAAGTCATTCTTCAGACTTCTTCTCCTCATCATTTCCCAGGAATGTGCCCCCTCCCCTCATTTCCACGACAACCGAGCTTCAAAGGGATTTAGTAGGCAAAAGTTTCAGAGTTTATCTTTCGCTCTTCTCTGCTCTCTCTCTATGCCAGCGTTGAAACGCTGACATCCGGCCCCTCTCCCTTCACTCTCCCAGCGGGGCCTGTGTGAAATAAATAACAAGTTTAGTACCTCACCCTCTCCAAGGGGTTACCCCACCCCCTCCTGGCTTGTCCGGGTGATCTGCATGGAATTTAGCTATGAGGCGGTCAGTTTGGATGTTTGTGCTCTTCACCCAGGAAGCTTCTGATAAGGGGTAGCCCTTCCACTTAATTAAGTACTGGAGGCGCCTCGAATCGAGAACCTGCTGTACTTCATAGTGGGTCTGGCCTCCAACAATTAAGAGCCCTGGGGGATCACGGGGCACCGGCCTTAATGTTGACCCTACTACAGGCTTCAGGAGGCTACTGTGAAAAACAGGGTTTATCCTCCCTAGTAACCGGGGCAACTGCAATTGTACTATAACCGGGTTGATTACTTTTACTATTGGAAATGGCCCTATGAATTTCGGCCCCCGTTTTCTGGTCGGGAGTCTGAGTCTCAAGTACTTGGTGGAGAGGTAGACCTTTCCCCCCACTTGGAACGGTCTCTGGGGGTCTCGGTGCTTATCTGCTTGTTTCTTATAAGACCGTGCTGCCTTGTCTAACACCTTCTTGACATTCTCCCAGGTTTCTTTTAGCATTGCCATCCATTCGGTCAAGGTAACTGAGGAAGGAGGCTCCCTCGGGTACTCTGGCATGGGGACGAAATCGATGCCGCTCACTATCTTAAATGGGGTTAGTCCTGTACTACTGTGGACAGCATTGTTATATGCGACCTCAGCAAACGATAAGAGGTCCGCCCAGTTTGATTGTTGGTAGTCAACGTAGCACCTCAGGTACTGCTCTATCATGGCATTCAATCTCTCCGCCCCCCCATTGGTGCTCGGGTGAAACGCTGAGCTGAGGCCTTGGGATGATCCTATGGATTGAAGGAATTCCCTCCAGAGCTTCGCTGTAAACTGGACCCCTTGATCAGAGATGATTCTTCTGGGTACTCCGTGCAGGCAGTAGATGTGTTTTACGAACAGTTTGACCAATTGGCGGGCTGAGGGTAGTCCACTGCAGGGTATGAAATGTGCCTGTTTGGAGAACAGGTCTATTACAGTCCAGATCACTGTGTTTCTGCTGCTCCTCGGCAGTTCGACTATGAAGTCCATAGCAATCTCCTCCCATGTCCTTGACGGTTCAGCTACTGGCTGCAGCAGCCCCGGGGGCCTTCCTGGTCGGGTTTTCATCGTGGCACAGATGGTACAACTTTTTACATAGCTGTCCATGTCTTTTCTCATGTGGGGCCACCAAAATTGTCTCCGAGCTAAGTGTAGAGTCTTTAGGAAGCCGAAATGTCCCGCTGGTTTGATGTCGTGACTTCTCTTGAGGATTAAGGTGCGCAAGGTGGCTGGGACATAGAGTTTCGTCCCTCTCCATGCTAGGCCATCTCTCTTTGTCAAGAGATGTTGATTGTCTCGGAACCAGGGGTCCGCCAACGTTTCTGCCTTGAGCCTCGTCGTTAGGTCAGTCGCGGGCTGGCCCTGCTGATCTCGATGCTGCTGTCTGGTTACTTGGCCCACTCCTTGGGCAGAAGGGATGATGGGATTCACTATCTGCTCACGTTCACTGTCATATTGAGGCATTCGGGAGAGGGCATCGGCCAGAAAGTTCTTCCCCCCTGGGATGTGCTTCAGCTCGAAGTTGAAACGATTGAAGTATTGGGCCCACCGGACTTGCCTGGGCGATAACTTCCGTGGGGTCTTGAGAGCCTGTAGGTTTTTGTGGTCGGTGCAGACCTCGAACGGTGTCTGGCCTCCTTCTAGCAGGTGTCGCCAGGTTAACAGTGCCCATCTCACTGTGAACGCTTTCTTCTCCCATGCCGCCCATCGTCTTTCCGTGTCGGTGAGTTTGCGGGATGTGTAGGCACAAGGTTGCAGGTCCCCCTGGCTGTTCTTTTGGAGTAAGACTGCCCCTACTGCTACATCGCTGGCATCTGCTTGGATGACGAAGGGTTGTTCGGCATCAGGATGCTTCAAAACCGGTTCTTTAGCAAACATTTGTTTTAGTGTCTCGAAGGCCTGTTGGCAGGCCAAGTCCCATTGTAGAGGCTGTCCCGGGCAGGGTTTGGTTGTCAGACTTCCTGTCTTTAGGAGGTCCATCAGAGGTTTGGCAAGTCTTGCAAAGGAGGGGATGAATTGCCTGTAGAAGTTCGCGAACCCCAGGAAGGAGGCGAAAGCCTCCTTCTCCCATATGGCCCATCTCATTTCCGTTTCTGATAGTTTACGGGACATGTAGGCACAAGGTTGTAGTTCTCCTTCTGCATTTTTTTGTAAGAGTATTGCTCCCACAGCTACGTCGCTCACGTCAGCCTGTACTACAAAAGGCTGCTCCATGTCTGGGTGTTTGAGTACTGGTTCAGCCGCAAACAGCCGTTTCAACTTTTCAAATGTGGCTTGACAGTCCATAGTCCATTCAAGTGGTTTCGAGGGTCTTGGTTTTACTTCATCTTTTGTTTTCAGAAGATTTGTAATTGGCAGCGCGATTTTGGCAAACGAGGGCATAAACTGTCTATAAAAATTAGCAAATCCCAGGAAACTCTGTAGTTGTTTGCGGGTGCGTGGCGCGACCCATTCCAATACTGCTCGAACCTTCTCAGGTTCCATCTCTATTCCCTCATGCGATATGTGATATCCAAGATAGTCGATTTTGTCTTGGTGGAACTCACATTTAAAAAGTTTGGCATATAGTTCAGCAGCCCTGAGTTTTTTCAGGACAGTTCGCACCAATTTCACATGGTCGGCCATGTTCTCAGAGTAGATAAGAATGTCATCCAAGTAGACCAGCACCCCCTTATACAGGTGCTCATGCAATACTTCGTTGATCAATTGCATGAATACAGCAGGGGCTCCTTGTAAGCCAAAAGGGAGCACTCTGAACTGGAAACACCCCAGTGGGCAATTAAATGCTGTTTTCCATTCATCCCCCTCTTTAATTCTCACTCGGTAGTATGCCTCTCTTAAATCGAGTTTGGTGAAGACTTTTCCCTTCCCTAAGTGGGCTAACATGTCCTTCATGAGTGGGAGGGGGTAAACGTTTTCCACGCAAGTGGCGTTGATATTCCTATAATCGACCACCAAGCGGAAGGAGCCATTTTCTTTTCGCGGAACATCACTGGCACCGCCACTTTAGGCTTAGCTCATTCGATGAATCCCTGTTCTAGATTTTTGTCAATAAAATTTTGCAATTCCCCTAATTCTCGAGGGGTCATGGGGTAGATTTTTGGTTTGGGAAGCTTCACCCCGGGGAGTATTTCAATGGTGCAGTCAGTAGCCCAGTGGGGAGGCAGCGCGTCTGAGGCCTTTTCACTAAAAACTTCACGGAGATCCCAATACTCCTTTGGAATCTCCTCTTGCCCCTCAATATGGTCTATTGCTACTTCCGCTCTTTCCGGTTTTATATCGTCCTTCAGGGGTGAGCTTTCCTCCTCTGGATTTGGTTTTGCAGTGCGGATGCGCAGGATGCGCGTCTTCCAATTTACCCGTGGGTTCCATTTACGAAGCCAGGGCAATCGAAGTATGAGGGGTCTCTCCATGCCAGGGGCCACAATAAATCTGAGATTCTCTACATGATCTCCTAACTGCAATTCAAGGGGTTCAGTCATAAAACTGGCTGGGCCCCCTCCTGCAATCAATCCGTCTAACTGACAGAACGCAATGGGTCTTTTTAACGTTTTTAGTCTCAGTCCCATTTCCTCCACCACCTTGGGGCTAATTGTGTACCTGGTGCACCCCGAGTCTAACAGGGCTAACATTTGGGCATGGGTCCCTGTGGATGGCACCCTTATTTCTACGGGGATGAGCAGGGGGTCTTCCGTGTGACTCACCCGATCGTCGGTGTCAGAATCAGAGTCCATCTCGCTGTCGTCGCCGTTGGTCGGAGTTCCCAACTCACCCTGGTTTCGGGGAGCAAACTCAACGATTCTCCTTTCAGGGCAGTGCTGCGGGTCTTGGCGGGTATTTTGTCACCCTTCTTGGGCCCGGAGCTGGCAGCTTTTGGCACTGGTTTGGAGAAGCATTTGGCAAGTCTTCGGGGACCCCCATACTTCTACAGTTTCGGTATATCTCTTCATTCAGCCCATCTTTGAAACTCTCCAACAGAGCCATTTCTGACCACCCTGTCATATAGGGTGCCAGCTCGTGAAACTCTTGGATATACTCTGCCACAGGTCTCCGGCCCTACTGGATGCCCTTCATCCTGAGTCTTGCCTTTCGTTCAGCTAAGTGGTCTTCAAACCGCCTCCTAAGGGCCCCCATAAACTGGTTGTAATTTCTCAGTAAGGGGGAGTTATTATTGTGGAGGACCACCATCCATTCAGCTGCTAGCCCCTCTAAGGAGTTCGTGACACATCTCACTCGGGCTGCATCTGATACGTAGTCTTCCCCCCAGTCCTGCATGTGGTTCCACACTTGGGTCAGGAAAAACCCCCAAGTCTTCGGATTTCCATCATATTTCCCAGGTAGGGGGGGAATTTTTGGCTTTTTACGTCTGCGGGGGGGGGGGCGGGGGCTGCAAGGCTGGGGGTCCCTGGCCGGCTGCATCCCTCCCTTGAGCTGCAGAAGCCTGGGATGTTCCTTCCTCAGCTTCTTCCTCTCCCCCACAGGCTGTCTCTTCTGGCTCCCCCCTGGGGCCTTCACCTCCCTTCTCCACAGGGAACCCAAAAGACTCATGGCTCTCCCGGCTTTTCCTGCTCTCTTCCACATCACGGAGAAGTTGCAAGGCTTGTGCCAGCATGAAACTTTCCTTTTGTTCCTGCAGCCAGACTGCCTCTTTCTTATGAGGTCGGGAACTGGTTACTCCCCGGGGGGTCCCCCCCCCAGTCTGGCAATCTCCCTACTCCTTTCGACCATCTGGCTTCTTCAGAGTCCAGCCGGAGGTTTTCCAACCATTCCGCATTCTCTTTCTCCACTTGGAGGGCCGCTGCCGTGGAACTCGCTGCCCCCATTTGGTCTTCTTCACTCTCTTGATCTGACATAATTTGGATTTCAGTCCCCTCGGTTTTTGTCTGGGATGACTGGAGTGAGTTCCAGCTTATTGTCAGGTATGCTTCCTTCAAAATCCAGGAAAGAATGACTCAAACTCCATTTTTTATAGAGATTAGTACTTTTACTGAAAATGAAGCGATCGCAACCCAGGTAAAGCTGGAACTATGCAAAACGCGCGAAATTGCATCTAGAAAGCATTTTCCCCCACCTTGTCCATCGTCCATCATCCAATCCAAAGGTCTCCCAAAGGTCAGGTGGAATCATGTCTGGCAACGTCATCCATCAGGAATGTAATGACGGTTGGTCTGACGGCTCCTTTGGAGAATCGGTTTTGTTTCTTGAAAAGACTCCTCCGGCACCCTTCCCCCCCTTCGCCCCCCTAACTGTTTCCCACCCGTTTCTTATGGCAGCTGAAGCAGTAAAAGCAGAGGCTGACAGAACTGGAGAATAATAAATTTAACACTAGAGGTCAGCCTACAGCAGGATATTTTTTCTTTATTATCTATTTTAACAGAATAAAACTAGAATCATTTTTCTCTTTCTTAGATACAGTGAAATATTTTTAGATATGCAGATGTTGTTTAGATATACTTGAAATCAAAGTAACTCTGATCAGTTGGAGTCATTGGTGTTTTAAGGAGGCACTCAAACACAAATAGATTAAGCAATCCTCCAGTCGTCCCAAAGGTGCTTTTTTTGTTCAAGAGGCAATTGGACTTTCTGGGTTTTCTTTGAAGATGTTTCACTTCTCAACCAAGAAGCTTCTTCAGCTAAAGAAGCTGAAGATGTTTCTTGGATGAGAAATGAAATGTCTTCAAAGAAAAATCAGAAAGTCCATTTGCCTCTTGGAAAAAAAACACCTTTGGGACAACCATGACCTGGATGACTGAGAATCTCCATAGACAATCCTCCAGTCATTTCTTAAAAGGAGATCTTTCCATGTTTAGACTTTTAAAAATGTCTATTAGTTTAATATGGATGGTTTTTGAAAAGTTCTTTTCAGCCATGGATGATGATAATGCCTAGTTCATTGTAGGGAATTCAGTTGCTGAAAATAATCTATTCATTTTCTAATTTTAAGTAGAACAAACAAGTCACCTCTCTTTATAGTTTAGCCTTCTGGGTTTCCCTGACAACATGAGATATATTTCCTTCCTGCCTTTTATCTTCTTAACCCCACCCCCTTTACTAATAATGTAAATTCACAATATCTTCTTGTCTCTTATCCAATGAGAGAATAACATGCTGCTCATCCCAACATGCTTGGGATTATATAGAGAGAAAAATACTTTAACAGTCTCACTGTTCTTAACAGAGCTTTGTAGGTGTTCCAAGTCTTTAAAGCAGGGTTTCAATGAAACTTTCCTGGGGTTAAACATAAATGCTTATCTGGAAAAGAATGAAAATATATTTGCTATGAACTAAAAGCAGGAATAAGTGGAATTAGAATTTGGTAGGCACAGTTCTAAATCTCAAGTAATAGAAATTCATGCTCCTCTTCCCAATTTCATATACTAAGCCTCATTTATTTATTTATTTATTTATTTGTTTGTTTGTTTGTTTGTTTGTTTGTTTGTTTGTTCAATTTATATGTTATTGTTATACTTCAAATCCCAGAATTCTTAGCAATGACCACATTGGTGGGAAAAGTCCAAGAATTAAAGTCTATGCTTCCAGAGATGTCCAGACTGGAGAAAACTACTCTAAACTTTCCTTCCTTAATCTGACTAATGTGTCAGCTGCATCTTCTATAATCCCCTGCATATTAGAAGGTGATGGAATTTAGCCTAACAAAAATAAAAGATATTACACAACTATTTTCTTCCTCATTTCTCTGCAAACTGAAACAAAATCATTTGAACACTATTTTTAAATTATTCTGTGTACTCTAAAGTATTCTGTGTATTGCTATCATTTTAACTGATACTGCATTAGCAGCAAGTTGTACTCTAACTAACGCAGGAGGAGAAAATGAAGTTATTCCAAGAAAATTATTTCTAATACTTTCAAGGTCTTATTTCCAAATTGTGCATTTAAATTTCTGATCCTCACTTTAGAATATTAGAATAGAATAGAGCTGGAAGGGACCTTGGAGGTTTTCTAGTCCAGCCCCCTGCTTAAGCAGGAGAACCTATACTATTTCAAATAAGTGACTGTCCAGTCTCTTCTTAAAAACCTCCAGTGATGGAATGCTCACGATTTCTGGAGGAAAGCTGTTCCACTGGTTAATTGTCCTCACGGTTAGGAAATTTCACCTTAATTCCAGGTTGCTTCTCTCTTTGGTTAGTTTCCAACCATTGTTTCTTGTCCTGCCCTCTGGTGCTTTGTAGAATAATTTGACCCCCTCTTCTTTGTGGCAGCCCCTCATATATTGGAATACTGCTATCATGTGGCTCCCAATTCTAATTTTCTTTAGACTAACCAAACCCAAATCCTGCAGCCTTTGATCATTTTTGTTGCTCTTCTCTGAACTTTTTCCAAAGTCTCAACATCTTTTTTGTAGTATGGTGACCAAAAAGTATGGTGCAGTATTCCAGGTGTGTCTAGTAAGTATAAAGCGGTACTAATACTTCATGTGATCTTGATTCTAAGCCTCTGTTTATATAACCCAGGACAGCTTTTTTGTTGGCTGCTGCTCATTGCTGGTTCATATTCAAGTGATCACCCACTAGGTCTCCAAGGTCCCTCTCACAGTTACTGTTTTTGAAGCAGGTCTCCCCTAATCTGTGCTTATACTTTGATTTTTCCTGCCTAAATGTAAAACTTTGCTTTTCTGCACATTAAAAATCATTTTGTTGAATAGGACCCATTGTTCAAGTTTCTCAATAACTTTTTGGATCCTGAGCTTGTCTTCAGGAATGTTGTCTATTCCTGCCAGTTTAGTGTTATCTGCAAATTTGATGACTTTCCCTTCTCATGTAAGTCATTTATGAAGATATTGAAGAGTACTGGGCCTAAAATGGAGCCTTATGGTACCCCACTGCTTACTTCTCTCCATGTGGATGTAGTATCATTTAGTACTACTCATTGGGTATGATTTGTTAGCCAGCTACAAATCAAAGGTGGGTTTCAGCAGGTTCTGACCAGTTCTGGAGAACCGGTAGCAGAAATTTTGAGTAGTTTGGAGAACTGGTAGTAAAAATTCTGACTGGCCCTGCCCCCATCTATTCTCTGCCTCCCAAGTCCCAGTTGATCAGGTGGAAATGGGGATTTTGTAGTAACCTTCCCCTGGAGTGGGGAGAGAATAGAGATTTTACAGTATCCTTCCCCTGCCATGCCCACCAAGCCATGCTCACCAAGCCATGCCACGCCCACCAAGCCACGCCCACAGAACCAGTAGAAAAAAATTTGAAACCCACCATGGCAACAAATCCATCTGGTGATGATGTTGTCTTTTCCACATTTTTCTAGTTTACCAAGAAGTAGGTTGTGGTCTACTTTGTCAAATGCCTTACTGAAATCTAAGTATACTATGTCCATAGCACTTAGCTGGTGTACTAATTTAATCACTTTATCAAAGAATGAAATAAGATTGGTTTGGCATGATCTATTTTTAACAAACCCATGCTGGCTACTAGTTATAACTTTATTTGCTTCTAGTTGTTCGCAGATCTGTTTCTTGATTATCTTTTCCAGGATCTTCCCAGGTATTGCTGTTAGACTTATTGGTCTGTATCCTGGGTCTGGTTCCCCACCCCTTTCTTGAAGATGGGAACAACATCAGCCCTTTTTCAATCCTCAGGTACTTCCCCAATGCTCCAGGATTTTTGACAGATATGGTACAATGGTTCTGTAAGGCCCTGCCTCTCCTCCTTTCCCAAGAAAGTATAGACTCTTGAAACATATTTCAAAAGGAACCTTTTATTGAGAAGAAGTGATAGCAGGACAGCAGACTCTAAATTCCTCCCAAACTATACAGTTAGATATAGGACTTTAGAATCCCTCCCTCCAGTCTGATGTGGATTCAGCCAATCCACAGGTGTGAAGATGTTATTGTAACAGCCATCCTGAGAAACAGATAAGGAGCTGTTCCCAGGGTCTTCTTCTGCTTTCAACAAACTGAAACAATCCACATGGCCCTCCCTCCTTATTACATTCCAAAAAAGGTGAGAATACTGCAGGGTGCTTAGGCACCAGGAAAAAGGTTATAAAATACAGCTTATCCCCATGCTCCCCTCTCCCTCCATTTGAATGGCAGTATCATGTTAGGGATCTGATAGGTTCTGAAATAACATCTGCCAGCTCTTTCAGAACTCTGGGATGTAATCTTTTGGGTCCCAGTGATTTATATTCATCAAGGTCAGATAGGAGTTCTCTTACCATTTTCTTGCTTATTTTAATTTTAATTTCTAATTTGTCTTTTACAATAATATTTTTGGTACTTTGGGCTATAATTTCTTTTTGTGTGAAGATTGATGCAAAGAACAAGTTAAGCAGCTCTGCTTTCTCCCTACTACCTGTTACTATCTTGCCATCTCTCTCTTTAGCGAAACCTACTTGACTTTTTTCTTGTTATTAATATATTGAAAGAAACTTTTTAAAAATTTTCTTTGACTTTTGTTGCAAGTCTTTGTTCATTCTGAGTCTTTGCTTTCCTGACTTCATCTTTGCATGTTCTGGCTGTCTGTTGATAATCAGCCTTAGTTATGTGTCCCTCTTTCCATTTTTTGTACTTTTCCTTTTTGTCTTTCAGTCTGTCAGAGAGATCTTTGTGCAGACATGATGGTTTCTTCTTGGATTTCTTGTTTTTCTTTTTCAGTGGTATTGTGCTGGACTGGGCTTTTATGATCACATTTTCCCCATGCTTCTTGAGTTGTTTTCCCCTTTACGATTTTTGTCCATGGAATCTTTCCTAGGTTCTCTGGGTTTGTTAAAACCAGCTCTTTTAAAATTTAAGCCACTGGTTAGATTATATTCTATTGCTTGTGTTTGCATTATATTGAATTCCACTTGTCAACAGGGGCTCATTATTTGGAGTAGCACAGTCTTGTCAGACATGAGGACCTAATATACCATGAGGTCAATCTATGTTGTGGCCCACCAGCAGCCAGCAGAGCTGGCCGCAGAGTTGGATAGTGAGGAGGTTGGGGAGGAACATGGAGCAGTCCTGGGGCTGGGGAAAGCTTTGACGAGGGCTCTGCATCAAGGCAGAGAGGGAGCTAGATAGCAGTGAGGCAGAGGAACAGCTGGAGCCTGTTCCCGGTGTGTGCATGTGCAGAGCTGCCAGAAGACAAGAACAACTAAGAAAGCAGGGTTGATTTGGGAGTAAAGTCACAGCTTGGAGGTGTTGGCCCCTCCCATAGGAAACAAGAGAGGAGCAAATGGGAAGTGGGCTTTTGCAGGAAACAATTTGGTCATTTGGTCATTTCAAAATTCTGTTCGTGACTCTAAGAGACTCTGTGCCAAGTTTTGCCTTACACTGCATTTGGAAACTAGTTATCTGGCAGCTTTCCAAGTGAGATAAGGTTTGTGTTGATAAATATTCCTCTGAAAGACTGTTTGCCAAGCCTTGCTGACTGTGAATGAAAGGAATTCACAGTCATGTAAATAAAAGAGGTTTTGCCGGGACCAACACTCTACTTTTTAAGGAAGCCTAGGTTAGAACTACCTATTGTTTCCCCAAAAAGTAGAATGTCTGCAATCCAGTAATTGATATGGTGAGTTTTATATGGTACTGTATACAACAGTGGTCACCAACTGGTGGCCTGTGGACCACTGGTGGTCCATGAGAAAATTTTGGTGGTCCACAGAAAAATTATTTCCATTTTTTTATATTGCACTAAATTAGGGGTCTTCAAACTATGGTCCCTGGGCCGGATACATGCAGTGAACATTTGTGTTTCTACAGAGAGTCTCCCCCTTCAGGATCTTTTTGTGTGGGTTGGAGGTGGGCAGAAATTCAGACTTGGGGTCTGCTTCAGCCTCCTGATGCAGGGCTTTGGGCAAAGACTGGAGGGAAGTTGTGCTGGTGGCGAAGAGCCGGAGGGCCTTGTTCCTGTGGGTCTGGATCATGGTTTGGAACTGACTGACCATTTCAGCCTGCTGAGCCTCCAGGACCTGCACTCCTGCAGGTCTTCCCTCTGCTTAGAAAGCCTATGCTCGTAGTCCTCAGTGAGGTGCTTCTGCTGAGCCTCCTTCTTGTAGATCCAATTTGAACTAAGCCAGATGTTTTGCCAACTCTTTCTTGTAGTGGCTGCTTAGCTCCAACAACTGCTTCCTGTTGGGGCCTGGGCAGGGAGGCGAGAAGTAACTGGCAGGGGAGGGGTGAGTAGAGGCCGATGAGATGCCCCCCGATGTGAGTGACATCGAGTTGGCCATTGAGTTGGCCATGCCCACCCAGTCACATGACCAACTAGCCATGGCCACCCAGCTGGTCATTAGACAGATCATATTAGTGGTCCATGGTATTTAAAATTATGAATTTAGTGGTCCCTGAGGTCTGAAAAGTTGGGGACCCCCAGTATACAACATAATCAGCATTTGAAAGTAAATCAATAAATATGTGCTCCTGAAAAAAAGGTCAGTGAATTATCACTCATTCACTGTTGGCTTGTAACATACTACTGTATGTGTGAAATAGAAGTAAGAAAACTTACTCCCAGGAAAGTGGATTTTGGATTTTAAAATAAATGACATGCAAATAATTTCTGGAATTCTATTTATGTACACTGGCACTTTATATTTTAAAAAATAGAAGACAATTGTTCAATGTGTAAACATTGCTTAAATAAACAGATTCCTTATCTCAATGAACATGCATCAATCTCCTTATAACTTTTATTTGAATAAAGTAAGAGTTAGGCTGTCTGCCATGGTCTCTATGGAATTCAGTATCCATGTAGGTAATTTTTGGAACATCCCAGCTATGTCTACCATTATTTCCAATGTGATCTGAAAATCTAGCATAATTATTTAGTCAACCTCTGCCAAAAATCATCAAAGGCATGAATGATCTGTTTTATTGTAGGTTTCTTGACAGAGTAATTAGTGGATCTTCAGATATGAAAGGTTGAAAACTAATGATTTAGAGAATTTAGATACTGTATATTAGATACAATATACTGGATTTATATACTGTATATATATTTATATTTATATACAGCAAGATAGTGTTGGGCAGATATGAGAGATAGAATTTTATTATATTCCAACATGGTCTACCTGTAATAAGAAGCAAGTAGGAAATAAGGCAATATGTACAAATAGAAATTGAAGTGAGACTCTGCCATTTTTACACATCTTGTAAATATTTTGATATGCCTTTTTGTACATAGTCTAGAGAATCTTCAAGAGCTTTTCAGTTCTACTTTACTAAGAGAAAATACAAAACAAGGCCCAGCACAGTTAAATTGAAAAAAGCAGAGTAATCCTTACCTGCTGGCAATGGTTACCAGAATATGCAAGATGTGCAGTGGTGGGGTACTGCCGATTTAACAACCGGTTTGGTGATGGTGTTTCATGATCGTGTTTCACCCAAACCAGTACAAACTGGCTGAATCCAACCCCTGAAGATGTGGTAATCTTCTGATCAGGGCAGGGTTATGAATGGCTCTCCATTATGGCAATCTATAGTTAGGAATCGGGTTGGCCTGGAGAAAGACAAAGCAAAGTAGGTCAAATTTTGCACTTGACAAGCTTTCAACTCACATGGACAAACTAACATGTAGCATAGTTCTCGCTCTTACTTCTCATACTAGTCTCACTTTATAGATAAAGCCCCCACCTTCAATGGGCTTTTGCTTGAAAAGCCACCTGGTGCCGATCACCCTCTTGTCCTTGGGCAATCTTGTTGGCATGAATACATCAAGCCTTCTCAGGCTATCTAATTCTGTATCCATAGCGGCCAGCCACTTCTGTCGTTCATGGTCAGGTAAGGCCAACACAACCTCATATCTCTGAGGGGTGGCCAAAACCTGGTCGACTGAGGTAACAAAGTCATCGTACCTCTTAGGCTTATTGCCCCTGGTAACCCTAACTGGTCTGCCTTTAGGAGAGTCACTTACATCAGAGTCGTCCGATGAGTCATCTACCTCGTGACTATCACTATGCGTCTCAGAAGCTGGGTGCCTATTCTTCCTGGCTACCCCCATCTTACGCTTCAATACCCCTTTCAAGGGTGCCTGGGATGCACGCTTCCCAGAACCAGATGTATCCCTATCCTCGGATAGGTTCTCCGATACATCCTCCGATTGCCTATGACAACTACGGGAAGGGTTCCGAGTAAGGATCTCATTGGCATGGATCTTACTCCAGTTGACCCCTTCGTGAAAGGTGGCGGACCTTGATATCATTAATTTCCCGTTAGGGTAGGCAAACCTAAATGCCTTGGAGCCCTGCTCATAACCAACAAATCTCAGTTTAACAGAGATTGGGTCTCCCTTTCTCCTGAGCTCCTTCGGGACATGAACATCGGCCATCGCTCCGAAAACGTGGAGGTGTGCCAAGCTAGGCTTATGGCCGTATAGCACCTCGTATGGGGTCTTCTGCACCACGCTAGACCACACACGGTTCAGGGTGTAATTCGCGTATCTAACTGCTTCTACCCAATACGCGAAGTTTAATCCGGAATCCTCTAGGGCGCACCGCATCATAGTTTGTAATACGTCGCTGCGCTGTTCTGCAATTTTGAAACTTAGAGTAAGGCGCGGTGCGTAAGTGGACTATGCCCTTACTCCTTGACCAGCTGGAGAACTGCCTGGAATTAAATTCAGTCCCCCTGTCAGATAAGATCTCCTTAACTCTGACCTGGTGCTGGTTCTGGAGTAAGTTACAAAATTCCTTAAACTTAGTCAACGTTTCACTCTTGGACATTAGGGGAAAAACGAATCCAAATCTGCTATGGTCGTCTACTATGGTAAGAAAGTACCGTCTCTTACCCACGGAAGGTGCGAATGGACCCACCAAATCCATGTGGACGAGCTGAAATGGGTGTTCAGAGTACCTCTGAGACTTCTCGGGCGCAGATTTCGCCTTCAACTTTGCACTCCTACAAATTGAACAGTCTAGGAATGTGTTACAGTCATTGATCTTGGTTCCCCTTGAGTGTTCGGTTACCTTCTTCACTATAGGAAAACTCACATGACCTAATCTACGATGCATCAAGTGAGCACATTCATTATGCAGCGGCTCACCTGTAGCAATTGCATTAGCATTTTCAGGTTTCCTACTATCTGACTCTAAGTTAAAATTTAAAAACTTTTTATTAACTTTACATTTGTCTTTACAAGGCTTCCTCTGGTGAAAGTCTTGATCCTTATCACCTAGTTCTAACTGTGATTCATTGTTACTACCAAATGAGATAGCATAATTGCTATCACTGCAGGACTCAGCATTCGTATTGGGGGAATAATAAGGCAAGCCACCTATCTTCAAAACCTCCCCAATCACACATTTGTTGTTTTTGATCACAGCTGTTCCTCCTGAGAACAGAATCTCCATTCTAGGGTTCTCACATATCCTCATCAGGCTTAGCAGATTATGATCTATCTCTGGTACATACAATGCTCCGTGAATCTCTCCTATCCCAGGAATATAAACATCTCCAATGCCAACAACATTCACCTTTTTACCGTTTGCAACTTTGACCATGGATTGATGCCTTCTCATATTAGCAAACAACCTTCGGTCACTGACAACATGGTTACTGGCTCCACTGTCCATTAACCATAGTTGCTCTCGCTGTTCCCTTGTAAGCTCTGACTCAGTAGTTTCCACTATACCTACAGAGCTATCATTAAACCTGGGATTGTTCCCTTTGTTGCCTCTATTTGGCTTTTTACCCCTTCTGTGGTTAGGAACATCTATACTTGGCTTTCTACCAGGAGGCAATAGCCTCCTTTTATATTTATTATCAGAAGGTGCCTTTGAACATGCCCTAGCATTCACATTTTGTGGGCAGTCCCTTCTATAATGTTCTCTTGAACCACAATTGAAGTATTCTCCGATAGTATATGCTCTATCTGAACTATCGGGCCTTCTTAAAGGTTTTTCCTTTTTGTGAAAAGCCGCCCTGCATTTTCGCAAGTTATCTTCAGCAATCAGTCTGCCAGATAACACTTCTAAAGATAAGTTATTACAACCAACATTATCCAGTTGCGATATAAAATTATCCCAGCTAGGATCAAGGGAATTGAGTATAACAGTAATGAGGGTTTGTTCAGACACTGTTTCCCCCCTCAACATCAATTCCTGCCTTAACCTGTTTAACTCACATAAGTGTTCATTAATATCTACTCCCGCCTTCAACCTTGCGGAATAGAACTCCCTATAAACTCTGTTTGTAACATGGGAGCTTTTTGAACAAAATAGCTTATGGAGTTTCACCCAAACTTCTGTTACGGTCAGGTTACTAGGTAAACTGGGATATAGTGCAGGGTCAATGGACATCAATAAAATACAAAAGGCCTTATGGTGTAAAATATCAACTTCTAAGGACCATGGTCTAGGTGGGGGTTTTAACAACAACGGTAAAGCATTTTCTTTCATTAAAATTACTTGAATACTTTTAACCCATTCCTTAAAATTTCCTCCACCCACACTTAAACTTTTAAAATTAGGAGGAAGGACCTGTACATTATTAAACATGGAAACAGACATTAATTGATGTTCAAAATGTGGTCCATCCTGGAACGGGCAATAAGGCATTGGAATGGAAGCACACAGCACAGTGTCTTCCATCAGGCATTCTGACGATCGTTCCTCCCCAATGGGAGGGATTAAAACTTCACGTTGTGCGGATGCAAAGCTCATCCTGGCTTGATCACAAAAACTCGACGCGCTCCCAAATTCCTATCTTCAGTTGAGGCAGCCTCCGGAACCGTCCTGGATGTCGATGTCGTCACGGATGGATATATCCCACTCGTGGCGTGTGCTGAATTAGTCGCAGACATCAGGGGTGCTTTGGTATGTGCAGCTACTATTTGTTGAGCCGATGGTGCCTGCAAACCATCACCTAAAATGGTTGCCAAAGTTTCTATCACACTTGCAACCTTATGCTCAACATGAGAATCTCTTAAATTTTTAGCAGAAGTCACTGATGTCATCAAGGGAGCTAAAGTCTTTATGGCCTGATCTATGATGGCTTCAACAGCAGGTGGCGCAACATCAACTTGGCCATGCTGGTTTAACAAAGAAGCAGGAACATTTGAATCAGGCAGTCTGTTATCCCCCATTCTCCACTTATGGTCTGAGGTGGGGGTTTTAGGAAAAGATTGAAAGTCTCTTACCGATCCGGTGTTTTGTAGGACTTCGATCTTCTTTCCTTTCACGGCTGAATTCTTTAATAATTCACTAGAATCAGCAGTTGGGTTCTGACTTACTGTGGGCAAACCTAAAAACTGAAGGATTGCCTTCCTAAACTCATCATCCACCTCTGTATTTGTTTTCAAGACCTGAAGTGGCGTTCTTCCAGTCTCTACTTCTTTAGGTGATGATGGCTTATTCACTATCTTAGGCCCTTCAGAAGTTGAGGCCTCTGCTCCAAAACTTACAGCTCCACTATTCTCTAAGTCAATTAGAGTTTGGGGTTTTTCAGCCAAAACATTTTTGGCCTGAGCCCCAGACAGTCCAGTTTGTGACTTCATACTTTTTGCTGCTGCTGCTGCCCTAGTCAACATCTATTCAACTGCAGACATTCCAGTCTAGCGTGTTACCACATGAGCGTAAGTTCGTTAAACCATCCTCTGCTACCAACTGTGACGAAATGGGGTTGAGGGGTACCCCGGACCGTGAACCAGCTCATGAGTAAACACACTGAGACTGAAATGATTCTGACAGAGGCGTCTTGTGTAAAAATATAATTTACTTTAAAACATTTAAAAGGCACTATGTCTTTAAGAAAACACATTAAAAACAAAGTCTTATCTGGGTATGTGAAGCAAGGCTATCTCCCTAGATCCCTCTCCACAATACCGAAACAGTTCACAAAAGAATAAAGCTAGCATGAAGGTAAGCAGTTTCGGCGTCAATACATCATCAAGGCCATCATGGTGGGAGCAGCACGAGCTTCACAGCTGAAAGTCACCTGAAATAAAATCAGTTCAAACAGCAAACATTGCTTGAAGCTTGTGGGAGGAAGAAGATCCAGCAACAGCAGTCCCGATGATAGCTTGCGTGCTATAAAACAGCAAAAGGCAAGCATCCGTGGGAGTCTGTAACGACGTCTGGAGTCCTTATCTGCATTCTTCTCCCATCTGCGGCATGGCACCAAGCTTCCTGCAGGAGCTGTGCTTTTAGGCCTAGAAGACTAGGCCCGAGTAGCAAGCAAAAGGTCCTTGCTTATATAGGGAGTTAACCTGCAATTAACTAGGGCGGGGAAGGCTTGCAGGTAATTACCAACAGCAGATGGCTTGATTAAAACCATACTGTTTGTGAGTAGGCAGATAGCCACAGCAATCCTGGAAACACTCGTGACAGTTTCATGATTGTGTTTCACCCAAACCAGTACAAACTGGCTGAATCCAACCCCTGAAGATGTGGTAATCTTCTGATCAGGGCAGGGTTATGAATGGCTCTCCATTATGGCAATCTATAGTTAGGAATCGGGTTGGCCTGGAGAAAGACAAAGCAAAGTAGGTCAAATTTTGCACTTGACAAGCTTTCAACTCACATGGACAAACTAACATGTAGCTTAGTTCTCGCTCTGGGATGCAGTGCATCTACTTCAATGTTTTTGTATTTTGCCTTTGTATTGTAGCCCTTCCTCTGGGATTGTTTTCTATTATTGCTTTATGCATTTTTGTTCTTAAAAATGTAGGGCAGTTTTGCTGCATCAACGGGAGAGGGAAATGTTCCCTTTTTGACATTTGGGTTACATACCTCTGTTGCTTAGAAACAGCAAGGACCAGAAAGAAAGGCAGAAGATTTATAACTGCAAGATTTTCTGTAGATTTTGGAAACAGAGCAACCTGAAATATATTTGTGCATAATGACTGATCAGAAATGCAGCCAAAGAATTAAAGTGTTTATGTTAAAGAGTAGTGAGTGTCGATTTTTAGAGCTGTTCAAAACCTTTACAGTAAAAGATGTGGCTCAGAATGACACAAAAGCATTTGGAAACACCTTTGTCATTGTTAAAGCAGTCATACAAATACAACAAGGAATAACTGTTAAAATTATTATCTGAATCAGAGCTTTTTCATGGAGAGGGAGTACATTCCATCAAACAGAAGCCCAGATTAAGAGCTATACTTTCCCGATAGAGGATGGAGGAAAAGACTCAGGGTAGCCACAGCCCTTTCAGGATCTATCTAGTAGGTTAGAAGTTATAGCTTTATTTTGGCAACATTCTGTCCATTAGCTGTAAGCAAATAAAGGATTGGATTCAACTGGATAGTGTCAGATAGAAGTCAGAAAAGCCTGTGAGATCTGGGGGGTGCCTCAGCGTCTCCACGACTGGTATACCATGTCCAAAGCTCTAGACAGAGAAGTCCACCCCCACAGCAAAACCCCAGCAGAGCAGCCACCTCGGAGAGCATTATCCAGAAGGCTCATTCCAAAGGCTACAAATGTCGCCCCCCCCTCAACCGGGGTGTGTGTGTGTGATTAAGTGCTATTGGTGTGGACAAACAGGACATCAAGCTTCTGAGTGTCTGGCCTCTGCCCCAGTTCCACAACAACTTCTTGCCACAGCTGCACGAGGCAGGAGGGCTCCAAGGAAAACCCCAGACACCAGCCGATTCTCCAGACAAGCCATGGAAATTCCCCTCCCCACTGAAGACAGCAAGGACCCTCCGGCTAAAGAAGCCCCTCCCAGCATAGCCAGCGGAGATGAAGACCCGATGGTGAGTGCACCCATCACCCCCTTTTCAATTAAAGTAAAACTGGTGCTGCCAGAGACAGGGAAACAAGCAGAACTGCCAGCAATAATAGATATTGGCTACACCAGATGTCTAATCGGGCTTAAAGTTGTAGAACAATTGGGGATCAGGACAACACCCTTAAAGCACCCAATTAAATTTCACCAGGTGGATGGAATGTTAATTGGGGGGGGTCCCTGCCACTCATATTACTGAACTGATTAAATTAGAGATGGGGAAACATCATGAACTTATACGATTTATAGTAACCCCAAAAATGTCAGAGGCCTGGCTTGGCTGGACAAATGGGCCCCCACCATCAAATGGGAAGATGGATACTGAAAAATCAGAATAGGGGTTGGCCCTGCCCCTCCCCCCCAAAGAGCAACCTACCCATAATGGCCAGCAGCCAGAAACAGCAGTGGTTTGTTCAGACGGGCCCCCAGGCGAATACCAGATTCCTAAGGTGTATGCAGACTTAGCCAAAGCTTTCAGTGAGGAAGAATGTAACCTCCTCCCCCCTCATTGGCCCACGGACTGAGCCATTGAATTACAACTGGGAGCCAAATTACCAAAAGCCAGAATGTACTCCATGATGCCTGATGAAATGATTGAGTTGAGGAAGTACATTGATAACAACCTAGCCAGAGGGTTCATCAAGCCTGCGAAATCCAGGATGGCTGCCTCAGTACTGTTTAAAGAAAAAAAAGATGGTACATTGAGATTTTGCATTGATTTTCGAGGCGTGAACAGCTTTTGCATACAAAATACCTACCCACTCCCACTGATGAAGGACTTGCTGAACCACGTATCAAAAGGCAAGATTTTCACCAAGCTAGATCTAAGAGAAGCCTACTACCGAGTTCGCATAAAAGAGGGAGACGAATGGAAGACTGCTTTTAACTGCCCCTTGGGCAGCATCCAATTCCGGGTCATGCCTTTTGGACTCCAGGGGGCCCCCACGATCTTCATGCAACTGATCAACGAAATTTTGCATGAACACCTATATCAGGGGGTTCTTGTTTATCTTGATGACATTTTTATATTCAGCGAAAATATGGAAGAACATGTCAAATTGGTCAGACAAGTGCTGAAAAAGCTCCTAGCGGCCAAACTTTATGCAAAGTTGTCCAAATGTGAGTTCCATCAGGAGTCCTTGGACTACCTGGGATACAGGGTGTCGAGTCAGGGAATCGAAATGGACCCAGGGAAGGTGAGGGCACTGCTGGACTGGCAGCCCCCACGTACCCATAAGCAACTCCAAAGCTTCCTGGGGTTTGCAAACTTTTACAGACAATTCATCCCTTCCTTCACTGAGGTCGCACTCCCTTTGACAGAATTGCTAAAAACCGGCCCGTCTCCCACCAAGCCAAAACCTAGCCAGCCCCTAGCTTGGACAATGAACTGTCAAAAATCCTTTGAATGGTTGAAACGCCTATTTGCAGTGGAGCCGATCCTACAGCATCCTGACCCAAATAAGCCCTTCGTGGTTCAGGTGGACGCAAGTGATGTGGCAGTGGCAGCTGTTCTACTGCAAAGGAATGCCCAAAACAATCTAATGCCATGTGCTTACGTATTGAGAAAGTTAACAGACACTGAGCACAGATGGGCGATATGGGAGAAAGAGGCATTTGCGGTGCAATGGGCTCTCCTATCCTGGAGACACTTCCTAGAGGGGGTTAATGAGCCTTTTGAGGTGTGGACTGACCACAAGAATCTTGAGGTGCTGAAGACCCCGAGGAAACTTTCTCCTAAGCAGGTTCGTTGGGCTCAATATTTCAAATGCTTTAACTTTAATCTAAAATACATCCCGGGGGGTAAAAACCTTTTAGCTGACACTCTCTCCCATAAGCCCCAGTTTGAAAGCCAACGGGAAGAGATAATTCATGCCATGATCTCAGAGACTCAGCCAGCTGCCCAAGCCCACTCCAGAGCACAAACATGCCAGGGTTCCAACCTACCCGAAGACAAGTTGACAGCGGAGCTAAAAGAGGCGCTCTCGACTGATTCCTGGTTCAAGGAGAACCAGGCAGACCTAACCCTAAAAGACGGGTTGGCATGGAAGGGGAGTAAACTTTATGTGCCCCACAGCCTGCGACTCCTGGTGCTAAAGAGGAGTCATGATTCTCGACTAGGGGGCCACTTTGGATTTTTAAAAACCCTCCATTTGACTAGGAGACAATTCTGGTGGCCAAAGATGAAAGCTGATGTGGAAGACTATGTGAGGAGCTGCTCCACCCCCTCCTTTGGTTGTGCAAGAGGAGACTCATTATGTGGTAAAGAAAATCCTAAACTCTAGACTCTACAGGGGTCGCTTACAATATTTGGTACATTGGAAAGGTTACCCTTTGGCTGAAGCTACTTGGGTGAAGAGTTGGGATGTAAATGCTGATGCTCTTCTGAAACAATTTCATGATAAATTTCCTGAGAAAACAAAAAGTCTCCCGGGGGGGGGAGAGGGGGTTGAGGAGTCTGGTGCACGGTGTTAACCCCTTCTTTTGTGATTTGTCTGCTTTATTTTTCAGGAGGTGGTTCTTTTTGCAGGGGGGGGGGATGCCTGTCAGCTTTGGAAACCATATTAGGCTGGAAGCTCCAATGCTGCCACCTTCTCATGTGTAGGAAAGTAGGAGGGGGGATTAAGGAGAGGGGTTGTTAGTAGACATAATAGCATTCTTCCTGTTGGTCAAGGTCAGGCCAATCCAGGATCTGGAGAAGGAGTGGTCAGGGGGCTGTATCAAGATGGAGTGGATGTTGATTGGAGCATGTGACCAATTGGGGGGGGAAGGGGATGGTTTTGGGGGCTTTGACTTACTGAAGGAAAACCTGGGCTTTTCAGATTCAGGTTTTCCCAGATGCGGCAGTTTGCCTATTCTAGTAAAGAGAACTTTGGAAAATGTTTGCTTGCGCGTTTTTACTTGGAGTTGGAGTTTTTCTGGAACACTGACAGCCAGGGAGTAAATTACCCAAAGCCGATGTATTCCTTGATGCCAAGGGAAATGGAGGAACTTTGGGAGTTCATAGACAAGAACTTAGCCAGAGGATTTATCCAGACAGCGAAGTCAAGGATGGCTGCCCCTGTACTTTTCAAAGAGGAAAAAGATGGGTCTTGTTGTGGCCCCGCCCTCTGAGCCTATCTCATTGGAGGAAGAAAGCTCCAAACATGAGGAAGAGGAGTCAGCCAGGCCTCCCTCTCCAGGCCCCTCCCCTCTGGCACTATCTCAGGTGCCGGCCAAGGGAGAGGAGATTAGCCAGGAGCCAGGTGTCTCGGATGAGAGCAAAGGAGAGCCGTCATTCCTGGACGCACGCCAACGAAGGCGTGATAAACGGTTGCAGCAGTTAAGGAGGCGTGCTAGGGATTAGAACTGAGTCACTGGACCACACCCCAGAGACTATATAAGAGAGGGTGGTGGCTGGTAAAACCCCGTGACGAACAAAAACGAACGTTGGCTAGTCACTTGAACAACATCTGAAGCTGCCGAAAGGGATTTTGTTTTGCTGGACTATTTGCAATGCGTATGTAATGTTATGTTATCTGTTGCAGTAAAAGCTCTTGGCAGACGGTGATTATATTGCTGCCAAGTTTGAGATAACGACCTGTGTGCATGCCAAGTACTTTCTTAACCGTCGGCTGGCTGTGTTTGTGTGTGTGTGTGGATGGGGACAGATCAGGTCTCTCAGATTATGCATGAATTACAGAGTACTAAATTGCATCTGCATGGAGAATATGTATCCCCTCCCCTTCATGAGGGACATGCTGGACTATCTGTCAAGATTGGCACTTTGCTTCTTTCAAACCTCAACTTGTCAATAAACTGGGGAGAGGGAAGGGTGAAATGGAATGCTGAGAAAGTGTTCATGGACCGTGAGAGCCTGGCAACCATCAAGGTCACAACGACAGGTGCCTGAGAAGGAAGTGGACTGTTCTCATAACAAAAAGACATCTCATAATTGAACAATGTGATCATCCAGGGGTGGGAGAAAAAAGGTAAGCTATTGTTTAACTAGACAAGTATTTGTGTGGAAAGATCAAAGCTGGTTTTGATTTTTTAGTACCAAAATGGTGTATCTAATAAAGTTTTACTTTTGGGAATTCAAAGCTCCTGAGAGTGTTTTCTTGTTTTGGGCACACTAGTTGGACAATTGACACTACCTAGCCAAGGGGAAGATCTTTACTAAGATTAACTTATTACTGGGTGAGGATTAAAGAGGGGGATGAGTGGAAAACTGCATTCAACTGCCCTCTGGGATGCCAGCAGTATGCATGCAATTAGTAAATGAGGTACTGCATGAACACCTGTACAAAGGGGTGCTGGTATACTTGAAAGACATCCTAATTTATACCAAGATCATGGAAGAGCACGTCAGGCTAGTGAAAGCAGTACTTGAGAAGTTGCTCAAATATGCAAATATGCTATATGCAAAGCTATCTAAATGTGACTCCCACAAGACCAGTTTAGACTACCTGGGATATCGCATCTCCAAGGATGGGGTGGAGATGGACCCAGCCAAGAGGAGAGCAATCCTGGAATGGGAAGCCACTTGAACCAGGAGGCAGTTACAGAGTTTCCTGGGATTCACGAACTTTTACCAGCAGTTCATCCTCACATTTGTCCAGATAGCCTTGCCCATCACCAACTTGCTCAAGACTCAAGGGGAGCAAAGCCCAAACCGAGTCAGTCACTAAATTGGTCCATCGAATGCCAGGCAGCCTTCAAAAACTGAAGAGGCTCTTTGCTGCTGATGCAGTCCTGAAGCACCCAAACCCAGATGAACCTTTTGTGATCAAGTTGGATGCCTGTGATGTGACAGGAGGGGGAGTTTCACTCCAGAGGAATGAAAAGTGAAAGTTGCAACCATGTGCCTACATATCTCACAAGTTGTCTGATACTGAGAGGTGGTGGACCATTGGGAGAAGGAGGTTTACACAGTCAAATGGGCTCTTCTCACCTGGAGGCAGTTTTTAGAGGGCAGTAAGATTCCATTTGCAGTGTGGACAGACCACAAGAACGTGGAGGCGTTAAAGGCCCTGAGGAAGCTGTCCAGGCAGCTTGCAGTGCCAACACTCTTGAGGCAGCAGAAAACAGTCTCCCCACAGCTGGCTGGGGACTCAGTAATGCAACCACTAAAAGATTCCTTGGGGTGGATGAATGGTTCCAGAGACATACAGGTGAAGGAGGACTTGGCATAGAATAGGAGTAAAGTGTACATCCCAGCCAGCCAGAAAACTTTGGTCCTGCAGAGGAGCCACAATGCAAAATCCTCAGGGCATTTTGGGTTTGTAAACATCCTTCACCTGTTGAAGAGATGGTTCTGGTGGCCGAAGATGAAAAAGGACATAGAAGCCTATGTGGTCAGCTGTCCTGTGTGTGCCTCCATGAAACACCTACCTGGGAAGCCTCTAGGCTTGCTACATTGGTAGCCAACCCAGGTAATCCATGGGAGGAGATATCCATGGACTTTATCATGGAATTGCCTGAGAGTGCTGGGAACACAGTAATTTGGACTGTCATCAACCTGTTTTCAAAGCACACTTTGTGGCATGTCCAAAGATTCCTTCTGCCCGAGCCCTAGACAAGATGTTTGTGCAACACATCTACAGACTACATGGTGTCCCAAAATGCATTATCTCAGACGGGGGGTGCAATTCACCACAAAATTTTGGTGGAAATTTTTAAAATGGATAGGCTCCTCCCAGGGACTTAGCTCCATCTACCATCCAAGTACCAATGGAGCAGTTGAATGTACCAACTCAGTGCAATACCTGTACTGTTATATAAATTATCAGCAGACTAATTGGGCCAAACTCCTGCCTTTCACAGAAGGGGCATATAACAACTTGGTGCACAGCAGCACAGGTTTTACCCAGGGGTGAAATCTACTTACCTTCCTTACTGGATCGGAAGCGCATGCGCCATGCATGTGCACACATGGCACATGTGCATGCATATCTTCTGCGCATGCACAGAAAGTAAAAAAACATTACTTCCTGGTTAAAACCAGGAAGTAATGATACCTGGGTGGTGATTGCTACTGGATCGCCGAACCACAGGGAAAAATTGCTACCGGATTGGGCAGTCTGGTCCGATCTGGGAACATTTCACCCCTGGTTTTACCCCTTTCAAAAGGGTCATGGGGACTGAATTTGTGCCCATGCCTGCCCATGCCCACTTTTTCTTTACTTGCTTGCTCGGCTGCCATTGTAACGGGGGAGGGGGGAGCTATTGGAATGTCTGGGAGGGGGGAAGTGAGCTGGTGGAGAAGAGCAGAAAGTTTTCTTCAGCGTTTTCTTTAAAGCTGGTAACAACTCAAGGTCGACCGTTGTGGCAGAGCAGGAGGATGGCACCATCGGACGTTGCACCCCACATGACCCCTGGGGGAAATGTGGATTGGATAATTTTCGCTGGACAGTTGGAAGAAGGGTTTTGGGGATGCTTTCTATATGTAATTTTTGCTCTTTTTGCCTCAGACCTTGCTTTTCTTTGGTTGCATTCAGTTCATACTTAGTAAAAGTACATTTCTCTATGAAAATGGAGTTGGGGTTTTTCTTTCTTGGGTATTGAAAGGAGGCATACCTGACAATTCCAGAGCTCCCTCAGGAAGTTTCATCCTCAGTGTCATTAGCTGACTGGATGGACACTCTAAAAGCCATGTGGCCCGCTGCGTGTAAATAAAGCCAGGGAAAGCCAAAAAAAGGCAAGCAGATTTGAAAAGGGGTCCCCAAAGGGAATTTAGAGTGTGGGATAGTCTATTTGTCCACCAAGTATCTAAACCTGAGACAAGCTTATAAAAAGTTAGATCCCAAATACATAGGGCCTTTCCAAATCATCTGGATCGTGAATCCATTGAGGGTGGAGCTGAAACCTCAGGCAAGCATCCGGTATTTCATTGCAATCTTTTAAAACCCTTTTGGGGATCTGGTTTGAGGCTGGTTAAAGAACCACTTCCTCCTCCCATCCTAGTTAAGGGAGAGCAGCACTATGAGATCAAAAGGATTCTCAACTCCAAATATCACAAAGTACCAGGTAATTACTGTGAAAAGGCTACCCTTTAGTAGATGCTGAGTGGGTGGCTACTCCAGATGTTAGGGCTGCAAGGTTAGTTAAGAGGTTTCACACTAGGTATCCTCAATGTCCCTAATAAGGAATGTGACAGAAGTTGGGTTGTACGTAATAATGTGTATATATGTTTACTGTTGTTTCAGGTCTACCCTTCTTTCGGGGGGTTGGCATGTCAGAACTGACTCAATCTTTCACCTATATTCTGCTTTGCTCTCAGCTTGACAAAGAGTGGTGGAGGGGTGGATTGGAATGCAAGGGTGGGGGTATGGCCTCCAAGCATCATTGATTCCATAAGACATTGCTCCCCCCCAAGAACACTCAGAGCAGATGCCACAGCGTAATCGGCTGGTTCCCAAAGCAAAATGAACAGAAGTGATTGGTGGATGTAATGGACTGTGGGTGGCCTGTGGGGAAAGAGGAAATGAACTATGCATGTGTTTATGTGGGAAGCCCAGAGCTGGTTTTGCTTCTTCTGTGCCAATGTGGATGTCAACTTATTCAGTAAAGTTTATACTCTTGGTAAAATAATGTCTGAGGAGTTTCTTTTTCTGGATTTGCAGCTGGACAGCTGACACCTGGAAGATAACATAGAGAAAGACTTTAACAATATTTCAAAAGCTGGTCATCATTTTACCTTTCTCCCAGTTCTTAGAATGACAACAAAATGCTTTAATAGACATTGGGATATGGGATACATTACTAACCCATAATTGGGGTATGGGTTAGTAATGGGCTATAAATGGGCTCTCCTGCCTGAGAAGTAAATATCACATGATGTTTGGCTTACATTCTTGTTGAGTGGGAAACATTTCAGTCATCTTCAGACAAATGCCACTCAGTTGCTCCTGTTGGAATATTTTAAGAACCTTTCTCCAACCTAATTACAATAACACAATCGTATGTAAAGGCCTGCAACACTGGCCTTTTGCCAGTAACACTGCAAGGACAAATAAAGATGGTATAAGGATCAGCAATGCAACCTGAACTTGATCCTGCTGTGTGTTAATCGGCACAACTAGCCTAATGTAACCTTATCCAGTTTATATTCCTTCATTTCCAAGAGTGTTGATTCATGGAACTTGATATGTAATAGGACTTTATGGAAGGGAAAAATCACTGAAGAATAATTTTACAAATATCTTTATTTTTTCTTTTAGAATTTTTTTTTGCAATTGTCATGAGTGAATTATTTTTTTAAAAGTGATGTTTTCTTTCATGTTTTCTTTAAAAAAGAATGTATATGCATTGTCAGATTTCTGGGGTGGCCTTACAAGGACAATACAATGATTCAAAGAGGCTGGGAGTAATAACGACAGAGGTACCCAGAAGATATTATCTTTGGCCTTTACAATCCTGCATTCATTTGTTTCATCACAAATCCATGTAAAGGATCTGCACCAATTGAAAACATCTCCAGAATATGGTCATCCCACAGCATCATCAGTATTGGAATACTGAATGATTTACTTCCATCTCAGCTGCAGAACAGCTGAAGCCCCAATGAAACTAGGATGGTTGTTTTGGAGACACTGTGGTTCCTCTTTTTACTGCAGAAGTTTGGGGAAAGACCTCCTGATGCTCAGCAGCTTTGAAGTATGGATGATTACATATCATTCTTAAACTATTTCTGATGGTTTAGAGATCACATGGTGAGAATGTTAAAGTATGCTTTGAAGTATTTACAATATTTTGTTCTCATTGGTACTTAAACATCCGAGTGGCATAAAAAATATGGAACCCCAAAAGCTTTACCACATAGGCAATTTGCTAAGAGAGTATGGCAAACAAACTAGGGAAAGTCTATCTGTGATTTATCATGTCTTTTGAAGCACAGATTGTTTTCGACTTCTTTCAAACATGATAGCAATTGTTTAAGAAGTTGCTAGAAGAAAGTTATGCAAATGCTTTTGATTTAACATGAAAAGTTAACACTTTACATTTATTGATGTCACTGCCTGCTTTCTATTTTTTCTGTTTCCAGTTTTTCATTGATATTAGCAGGTGCTTACATTTTTAGATAGTTCTTTGTTTAAGAACATATAAGGAGGGAAGTGAAGAAAACAAAGGGAACATATAGCAGAGGGAAACATTACTAACATGAATACATAACCAAGATTTAATAGATCTTTACTTTAGAGCAGCGGTTCTCAATTTTGGGGGTCACGACCCCTTTGGAGGTCAAACGGCCATTTCACAGGGGTCGCCAAAGCCCTCTCTCGCCCCCCCATGCCTTCACTCACCCTCATCCTCTACCTCTGTTGGATCGCCGGTCGCCATTCGCTTACCCCGCCCACTCCCAATCTATTGCTGCCTCCTGAGTCCCAGCTGATGGCTAGAGGGAAACAAACCATTTAAATTCTTGCCGCGCGGCTTCAAAGGGCCGCCCTACAGCTGATTTATTTATTTATTATTTATTTATTAATAAAATTTCTATACCGCCCTACTCCCAGAGGACTCAGGGTGGTGAACAGCCAGAATAAAATACAGATAATACAAATATTAAAAGTCCCTTAAAATTATTAAATATTTTGGCCGAAACACAGATTAAAACACCCAATTTATAAAATCAAATGAATTAAAAATTTAAAAGAGGAGAGTTAGGCCAGGCCAGCCTGCTGAAATAAAAAAGTTTTGAGAGCACGACGAAACATGCACAGATCCGGGATCCTTCGTATCTCTGGGGGGAGCTCGTTCCAGATGGTAGGTGTCCCCAAAGAGAAGGCTCTCCCCCTGGGGGCTGCCAGTCAACACTGTTTGGCCGACGGCACCCTGAGAAGCCCCTCTCTATGGGAGCGTACTGGTCGGTGAGAAGCTATTGGTAGCAGAAGGCGGTCTCGTAAATACCCCGGTCCGATGCCATGGAGCGCTCTAAAAGTGGTAACCAAAACCTTGAAGCGCACCCGGAAGACCACCGGGAGCCAGTGCAGCTCGCACAGGAGGGGGGTCACATGGGCCGCGTTCTGGACCAGCTGGAGTCTCCGGGTGCTCCTCAAGGGGAGCCCCATGTAGAGAGCATTGCAGTAGTCCAGGCAGGAGGTAACAAGAGCATGAGTGACCATATAAAATAAAAAGCCCCCTGGCCACGGCCGTCACGTGCTCTTGAGTCGTGAGTCCAGGAGGACACCCAAGTTGCGAACCCTCTCCATGGGGGCCAATGACTCACCCTCAATAGTCAGTGATGGCACCAACTGACTATATCGGGATGTCAGAAACCACAGCCACTTGGTCTTGGACGGGTTGAGCCTGAGTCTGTTTCTCCCCATCCAGATCCTCACGGCCTCCAGGCACCGGGACATCACTTCAAGGGCATCGTTGGGGTGGTCCAGGGTGGAGATGTACAGCTGAGTGTCGTCAGCATACTGATGGTACTTCACCCCAAAACCACAGATGATCTCACCCAGCGGCTTCACATAAATGTTGAACAGAAGGGGCGAGAGGACCGACCCTTGTGGCATCCCACATACAAGGGGCCTTGGGGTCGACCTCTGCCCCCCTGTCAACATGGACTGCGACCGGTCAGAGAGAAAGGAGGAGAACCACCGTAAGACGGTGCCCCCCACCCCTAACTCCTCTAGCCGGTGCAGCATGATACCATGGTCGATGGTATCAAAAGCCACTGAGAGGTCTAATAGGACTAGGACAGAGGAACAACCCCTGTCCCGAGCCCTCCAGAGATCATCAACAAACGCGACCAATGCCGTTTCTGTGCCCAGGCCTGAAGCCCAACTGGAACAGATCCAGATACGACGATTCATCCAGGTACTGAGGGAACTGTCACGCTACCACACTCTCAACAACCTTCGCAATGAAGCGAAAGTTGGAGACTGGACGATAATTTGCCAACATTGCCGGGTCCAGGGAAGGCTTCTTGAGGAGAGGCCTCACCACCGCCTCTTTCAAGGCGGCGGGGAAGACACCCTCACTCAGAGAAGCATTTATAATCCCCTGGAGCCAGCCTCATGTAACCTCCCGAGAGGCCAGCACCAGCCAGGAGGGACACGGGTCCAGTAAACATGTGGCTGCACTTAGTCTGTCCAGTATCCTGTCACAGAATCAAACTCACCCAGATAATACTCACAAGACCTGCCTCTGTCCTCCCCCCTGAATCTACCCAGTCAGAGTCCAGGTGTTCCCAAATCTGAACGATTTTGTCATACAGATACTGTACAAAATCCTCGGCTCTACCCTCCAAGGGGTCCTCCCGTGCTTCCTGGTGGAGCAGGGAGCGGGTCACCCTAAACAGGGCGGCCGGGCAATTATCTGATGATGCAATAAGAGCGGCAAAATAATTATACTTCGTAGCTTTTATCGCCACCAGGTAGGTCTTAATATGAGACCTTACCAGTGTTTCGTCAGATTCAGAATGGCTGGCCCTCCAACCGCTCTCCAGGCATCTTTTCTGGTGCTTCATTTCCCTCAGCTCCTCAGTGAATCAAGGAGCCAGGGGAGATTGGCGCCGGATCAGAGGCCGCAAAGGCATGACCCGATCCAAAGCTCCAGTGGCCGCCCTATCCCACTGATCAGTGTTAAAAGAAAACAAAAGAGAAGACCGGTGCCTGCAAAAATTGAAAAAACCAGCCCCTTTCAGCTTCAGCATAGGTCAATTACCATAAGTTGATTTGATCAGCCTCCGGACTCTCAGCTGATTTGCTCTCAGCTGTTTTGTGGAGGGCTCTGTTGCTAGCTGCAAAGAGAGGAGCAGATTTTTTCCCCCCCTAGCTATGCTGAAAAAACAAAACTGAAAGTAAAGCAGGGTCTGCTGCAACATGACAAAATGAGGCAGAGAGAGATTTCTTTTTCTTTTTCCTCACCAAAAAAGGTAGGTGCAAAACTGCAAACAATGGAAAATTTAGGGCAAAAGAGGAGGTTCAAGATTTTAAAACACAAAAGAAAAAAAGCTCTATTTAACTAGGGAATTGTAATAATTGAGATACTATTAATTGTATATTGTGTTGAAAGCAGAAATGGTTAAGTTGTGGTTTGGAGGAATATGTGGGGGAAATTATTTGGTTTATTATTATTGGTAAATATAATTAATTGATTTGTAAGAAGTTGGATTGCATGGAAATAATTGGAATATTCATGTTCATATTGATTGATATACAAAAAAGATAGTTATATAACTAATTGATTTATATTAAAATGTTGAATTTGTATTAAACAACTGTATTACATAATTAACCAATGTGAGGATGGATATAAAAATAGATGACAATGGGAAGGGGTATAATATAGAATAGAAGGGAAAAATTGAATTTGATTAAGATTAGAGATGAAGATGAAGGGTAATATTGTTTTTTTAAAAAAATAGATGAGGAATAAATATGGCAAAAAGGAAACATAGAAATTGTAAATTTAATTGAAATGATTAAACACTGTTTAAATTTGTGAACCGGCCAAATACTCTGTTCAAAGAAAATACATTGTATATTTGTATGTGTGTTTCTAATTATTGTTATTTATTCATATTTGTTCTCTTTTATTCTTTAAAGTTTAACAATTCATTCTTTACCTTAATATCTTTATATTTGTTTGGGGTTGGTTTTCTTCCCTTTCATCTTTTTTATTGTATAGCAATCTTTCTCCTCAAACCTACCACCTCTCTTTTCTTTCCTTCTTACTTTCTCTTCCTCCCCCTCTTCTTCTCCTTCCTACTTCCTCTTCCTTTCTCCTTCTCCTCCTCTCTTCCTCCCTCTCTTACCCTCACTCCTACTCTAATTTCTCTTCCCTTCCTTCATCCCTCTCTATTGCTGTATCCTTTTATGCTGAAGAGGGCTGAAAAAGTTATTTTTGACTAGTCCTCGCACTTTTGACCAGTCCTCGAACTTACGACTGTCCTCACATTTTATGTTTTTGCCCTATCTTGTCACCATGGTGAAGAGAAGCAGTTGTGAAATGAGTGACATGGTTGTTAAGAATGCTACATTGGGCATGATGACCAGTCATAAGTGCGAAGACCGGTCAAAAGTGCGAGGACCTGTCAGAAATCACTTTTTTTAGTCCTCTGGGTAGTCCTTTTGTGCACATGGACTACTCAGAGGGCTGAAAAAGTTATTTTTGACTGGTCCTCACACTTTTGACCAGTCCTCGAACTTACGACTGTCCTCACATTTTATGTTTTTGCCCTATCTTATCACCATGGTGAAGAGAAGCAGTTGTGAAATGAGCGACATGGTTGTTAAGAATGCTGCACAGGCATAAATGTGAGGATGGTCATAAGTGTGAGGATCAGTCAAAAGTGCGAGGACCTGTCAGAAATGACTTTTTTCAGCCCTCTGAGTAGTCCCTATACACATAGCCATGGCCACCTGGTCACATGACCAGCTAGCCACACCCACCCAGTCCCATGACCTCCAAGCCACACCCACAAAATAAGCCACACCCACAGAACCAATAGTAAAAAATTTTAGAACCCACCCCTGGTTGGGGGTCACCACAACATGAGGAACTGTATTAATGGGTCGCGGCATTAGGAAGGTTGAGAACCACTGCTTTAGAGCAACACAATCTCAACAGTTTTTTAAATGAAAAAAAAACCCCACATGCTGATTCACATTAGCCAGTTTAGAATTATAGCAGTATAAACAATAAAGAAAAGAATAAATGGTCTTTCCCTGCAGCCCAACTCTGTTTCAATAATATTGAAGTTGGAGGGGGTGGGAACTGGAAGATTCATTTCCAGAAGCATCAATCTTCTGCTCATATAGTTCTGACCACTAGAAATTTTAAGAATTGAGAATTCCTTCTTTGTTGCTCTCATTGTTTCTATTCAGCTTTCTCCTGATGGAGACATGGGAAGACATAGCCATCTGGTTCCGTACCAAGCCAGGAGAAAGACACTGGAAACATGGAGGCTGACATGGAGTTGAGAGTGGGGTTTTTTTATACCTTCTCTTGGGCTTTGCACCTGAGATTCCTGTTCCTGTGCAAGAACATGTATTCTATTGGCTGTTGTCAGACTCCCATCGGAGTCATGTAGGGGTCATAGGTGGTTCTATAGGCAAAGTACAAATCCTAGGTGTTTGCCTGAGCTAAGTTTGGTTGAAATTTGGATTGCTCTGAAAGGGTGTTGGGCAATTGCTATTGTGGCTTAATGGCTTTGCCCTGTGTTGAATCTTGAGTGAGGGCTAATCCTACCATTTTGCCTTTGTTTCAAAATATCCTGCCTTGGATGAAATTAAATGCAAATCTGCATTTCTAAAAGGTGGCCTTCTCAGTTTGGTTTCTGAGTAGGCTGGCCCAATCTTTCTTAATGGGTACAAAATATCTGCTGGGGCTATTTAGAAAGTGGGTGTTGCTTTCTGCCTCTAAAAATATGTTTCTCCATTTCTCCCTTTGGGAAATACAACATTCTGCCTTTTTTAAAATATTCCTTAAAATATTTCATTCTTCTAGGAGGGGGGTGGCTTCCCACAAAGAAATGGATCTTTTTAGATTCTTCCTTTTGGCTTATTTTCTTAAGAAAAATTAGGATATTTGCTTTTTTATTTTTTTTATCCACATTCTATGGGGGCAGGAATTTCAGAGTAGCAGAAAGATGTAACTATCTTTATTAAGCTTGTTCTTGATTTAACCTTATTTATATACACACTCCTAATAGGTTTGGTTTCACTCTGCTAAGTACAGAATGAGAGGATTTTACAAAAGTTACTTCAACATTTTCCTTAGGAGGGTCATGAATAATTGTCTAATTTTAATCATCACATTCCTGATACCAACTAATGCTACAAGCAAATAAGCAGAATTCATTCATGCTATTGACACGTTGAAATACATAACCTCCTGGGGTCAGTAAGCCCACCAGTGGTATCAGTAATGCAGAACTTTTGTTGGACTGAAGGTTGCACAGTCTTTGAATAATATGTTGGAGACTACATCAAATGATATAAGAAATGGAAAAAGGATAAATCTGTATTAGCTCTCAGAGTTTCCCAATTTTTAGTATGCCAGCATGAAACAGTTTTTTACAAGGCTGGCAATACATATCATGTCTGTGATTAAAGTGATTTAAGTCATTTTCTGCCATTATGCTATCAGTTTCTCCCTGAGTTTTGAGTTCTGAGAACTCATCTTTTCCAGTTCCTCCAATCTATCTTCAAATACATTATTTCTGATTCCTTGATCACCTTGGTTCTGGGGGGGCGGGAATTGTCCCCCTCAGAACGGGCTCGCAATTTGGGTGTCCTCCTAGACTCACAGCTAAGATTAGAGCAACATCTGACAGCTGTGGCTAGGGGGACCTTTGCACAGGTTCGCCTGGTGCACCAATTGCGACCCTACTTGGATCAGGAGGCTCTCCTCACAGTCACTCATGCCCTTGTCACCTCATGGTTAGATTATTGCAACGTGCTCTACATGGGGCTACCCTTGGAAAGTGTTCGGAGACTACAGTTGGTCCAGAACACAGCCGTGCGAGCTATCGTGGGTGCACCTAGGTACACCCACATTACACCAATTCTCCGCGAGCTGCACTGGCTCCCTATTGGTCTCCGGTCACAATTCAAGGTGTTGGTTATTACCTTTAAAGCCCTACATGGCTCAGGGCCAGGTTATCTTCAAGACCGCCTTCTGCCACATAGCTCCCAGCGACCGGTAAGATCCCACAGAGTTGGTCTCCTCCGGGTTCCGTCAGCTAAACAATGCCGGCTGGTGGGCCTGCGGGGGAGGGCCTTCTCTGTGGTTGCCCCAGCTCTCTCGAACCAGTTACCTCCTAAGGTCCGGACCATCCCCACCCTATTGGCCTTCCAAAAAGCAGTGAAGACCTGACTTTTCCGGAAGACCTGGGGCCGTTGATCTCACTCTTGTGATCTGGAGAGATCTGGCCATGAATGGCGTGAATGAGTTTTTAATGTTTTTAATGTTTTTAATGTTTAAATATTTTTTATAATGATTTTTTAAAAAAAAATGTATTGTAAGCCGCCCTGAGTCTTCAGAGAGGGGTAGCATATAAATTGAATTAATTAAATTAAATTAAATTAAATTCATTCATTTCTGTTAACCTATTCTCAAAGTATTAATGCTCAGAACAGATCGGAATATTTGAGGTGGAATTTGAACAGGGTAATATTTTTTTAAATACTAATTCTATTGTCAGCCCCTAACATAGAAAGTGATTGTGAAAAAGTAACCACCGGCACAATTTACCAGCAGAGCTTGTTCTGTAATCAAAGCAATGAATTAGAGATTTGCTCAAGAGGTTTAGATCTCAACTTAGGGCCAAAATACCCAGAGGAGATCTAGGTGGGTTGGTACCAGTATCCAATGTAGGAGATAGAAAAGACAATTTCATTATTCTAGAGGTGTATTTTTTAAAAATTAAACCTATAATACACCCAATAGGTTGATGGAATGTTTATAGAACCTGGGAAAGTGTAGAAGGGAAAGGACTTTTGCAAAAGAGACTTGGAGCAACTGCACCTAAATTAGTTTACTGGTAGGTATAAATTGAGATGGAGATTCTGATTATTGCCCTACTAAAAACACAATTATTTCCAGAAATCCAGGTGGTTGCTTCTGTAGGGCTTGACATAGGTTAGACTGCAAAGTTACTAAAATATTTTTAAAGTTAAACAATACTGTCAAAAAAGAAGTAGTTAAAAATTAAATTTCACTATCCTATTACAAGTAAAAACTGAAATCCACTTCAAATGGAGCTGAACATCTGATTAATATCATGTGGACTTCAATTTTAAAGTTCCTGGTAGAGTAAACTATTAAAATTCTGACCTAAACATATATAAAAACATTTTATTTTACTTACGGCTGACTTACTTTTAAAAACAAAGAAAACAAAGATATTTCCGAGGACTTTATCTGACCATAGCCTGGTATGGATAGAAATAGAAATGGGAAAGAATAAGAGAAGATCGTGGAGAGTAAATGAAAACTTGTTTAGATATGAAAAGAATGTAAATGAACTTAAAAAACAAATGAAGGAATTTTTTGAAATGAACTTGAACAGGGGTAACCCTATTGAAATTGTTTGGGATGCAAGCAAGGCGTATATGCGGGGGGTACTGATTTATATGAATTCTAAACATAAATCAAATCGATAAAGAAAAAGATTAGAACTGGAAGGAGAGATAAAGAAAAAAGAGCAGTTGCTTATAAAAAAGCCAACAGATGAAAAATTACAAGGAATTATAAAACTTTTGAAAGATCAATTTCAAATGCTTACAGCGGAACAAACAGCAACTAATTTACAATTTGCGAAACATAATACATTTTGCAATGCCAATAAACCGGGCAGGTGGTTGGCTTACATACTGAGGAAGCAGCAGAGTACTCGGACTATTGGTAGTATTGAGTATGGAGGGAAGGAAGTGTTTCAACAAAGATTAATCAAAGAAGCCTTCTTAGATTATTATACTAAACTATATGCCAAAGATGATATACAGAATGAACTTATAAATAAATATCTAGAAGAAAAGAGAGTTATAAAAATTTCTAGTGATCAAAAGGAAAGAACGAGTCTACGAATAACAGTTGAGGAGATTATTGTTGCTATTAAACAACTGAAAACAGTTAAAGCTCCAGGAACGGATGGTTTAACTGCGGTGTATTATAAAACCCTACAAGCAGAAATGATTGAACATCTTAAAGACTTATTTTGTAGCATACAACAAGGGGGCAAAATACCCCCTTCATGGAAAGCAGCTTTTGTTTCTTTGATACCGAAAGAGGAAGCAGGTTCTACAAAACCGGAAAATTTTAGACCAATATCTCTCCTGAATACGGATTATAAAATTTTTGCAAAAGTATTAGCCAACAGATTAATGCCAGTTATTCAAGAGGTGATTTATCATGATCAAGCAGGATTTATAGAAGGCAGATATATGAAGGATAATGTGAAGCAAATTATAGATTTATTGGAATATCTTGAGAAGAATAAGCAGATCTCTGCAGTGCTGGTGTTTCTGGATGCAGAAAAGGCCTTTGATCGAGTGAATTGGAACTTTCTATTAAAGACTTTAAGAAAGATGGACTTTGGGGATCAGTTCATGCAGGCGGTTTCAGCAATTTATCAAGAGCAAACAGCACAAATTATCATTAATGGAAGCTTACAAATTTCAGTATAGAAAAAGGCACAAGACAAGGTTGTCCGTTATCCCTGTTGTTGTTTATTCTAACTCTAGAAGTCTTGTTGAACACAATACGGGACTCGAGCACTTTGAAGGGAATAGTTATAAGGCAAGAGGATTACAGAACAAGGGCATTTGCAGATGACCTGGTTGTTACCCTAACACGGCCGATGGAATCAATAATTCAGATGAAAGACATTATAGAAGAATATGGTATGGTATCAGGATTCAGACTGAATCAGAAAAAAACCAAGATGATAGTTAAAAATATGACAGTTGATCAAAAGAAGGAACTGGAAAGGAGGGCAGGCTTTGAAATAGTACCAAAGGTGAAATATCTAGGAGTTCAAGTTGCAGATTCAAATATAAAACTGTTCCAAAATAATTATGAGGTGCTGTGGCGAAAGGTACAAAAGGATATGGAAACCTGGAAAAAACTGCAGCTGTCTCTACTTGGAAGAATAGCAGCAGTTAAAATGAATGTTCTATCTAGATTTTTATTTTTGTTTCAAATGATTCCGGTGCTTAAAAGTGATAAACAGTTGATGGAATGGCAAAAAGGAGTGAATAAGTTTGTCTGGAATGAGAAAAAGCCAAGAGTGAAACTGAAAATTATGCAAGATGTTCGTGAAAGGGGTGGTCTTAAACTTCCAAACCTGCGACTGTATTATGAAGCAGCAGCGTTGACACAAGCAAGTGACTGGTTTGGAAGGACAAAGACTGGAATATTGAATATAGAGAGTTATGACCTTGAATTTGGTTGGCATGCATATTTATTCTATGAAAACAAGGTGGATAAAGTATTCAACAACCATATGCTTGGAAACTCCTTGATGAGAGTATGGAAGAAGCACTGGCTCAAATGGGATTATAAAATACCGTTGTGGTTGGATCTTGGTCACATTATACGGAATATAAATATAAAGTCACTCGGGGGGGGGGTTATATAAAGAAGTACTTTTTTGTGATGGGGGCAGATGGCAACTAAAGACATTAAACACACTGTTGGAAGAAAGGATTAATTTAACTTGGTTACAGTATAATCAACTTCAACTGAGATGGAGGGAAGATCAAAAAATTGGATTAATGTTGTATAAAGAAGAATTGGTCAGACAGATAAAAGAGAAAGGCCCAATGCATATTAAGAGGGTTTATAATATTTTGTTAGAAAGAGACTCAGAAAATGAATTGGTTAAAGATTGTATGATAAAATGGGCGCAAAATTTTGCAGAACCAGTTATGATGGAAACGGTGGAAAAAATATGGGTTCAGAATGTTAAATTTACGCAGTCACAGAATTTGAGGGAAAATTTCTATAAAATGTTTTATAGGTGGCATCTAGATCCTAAGAAATTGTCGTATATGTATCCTAATGTTCAACCAAAATGTTGGAGATGTGATTGCTTAGATGCTACATATTATCATATATGGTGGACCTGCAAGAAAGTAAAGGCTTTCTGGATAAAAATTTGGTGGGTTATGCAAAATGTTTTGAAGAAAAAAATCCAATTTTCTCCTAAATTGTTTTTACTGGGTATAGTTAAGGGCTTTTCAGTGGGTGAAACAAAATTGATATTGTATATGGTGACAGTAGCTAGGTTACTGATTGGTCAATATTGGAAAAGGGATGTCATGCCTACAATTCAAGAATGGACTTTGAAGGTGGCCAGTTTTGCAGAAATGGCGAAGATATCAGCATACTTAAAAGACCGGACTCAAGAGACTTATGCATGGGAGTGGAAGAAATGGATAGATTATGTGCAGAATAAATACCAAACTAGGAAGTACCAGATAGCTTTTAGCTGAATGTTGTGTAGAAATGTATAGTATATAGGGGGTAAAATAGCTTAATGTTATGTAGAAATGTATAGTACACAGGGGGGAGAATAGAAGGGTGGTAAAGTATGATATAATATAATGTGGACGGATTTCACCTTGGGGAAGTCATGGGAGGAGGGGAGGGTTAGGGAGGGTTAGGGAGGGAAAGGGGGGGGGAAATGGGAAAATTTGTATCTGTAAAACTTTTTCAATAAAAAAACTGACTTTATTGAAATATTTACTCACATATTTACTGTGTTTTTGAAAATACATATTTTAAATGGCTTTTTTATCTTAACTTATCAAAATAGTTACCTATAGTTCAAGGGAAGAGTACAGTTCTAAACTAACAGACATTGTGCCCTTAAAACTGAGGACAAAATTCCTGTTGCTGGCATTGGTGTCATTTCATCCACACACAGCTGCGAAGCTCAGCATTTAGAATGCTCAGTGCTTAGTAGCAGCAGAAGAAAAAATAAGGAACATTTCCAAATGAAACTGCAGGGAGAATGTGTGTAGGCAGAGTATAATTACTAAGATTAGAATGTAAGTAAACTTCTGTGTACTTTGAATTTTAAAGCAAACTTTAGCAGTGAAACTTTCCAAGTGAATAAAATCCCATCCTAAATTATCTTATCTTGTATTATGATTGGTTCACATAGTCAGCTATAAATTTAGATTGGATTTGTCATTTATATTCAACTATTGAGTTCCTCCCAAGGACCTGAAATAGATAGGTGTTGTTGTTTGATGGTGTTAAAGATTTGTTACTAATATTTCTTTTATACAGGCCCAATAATCAGGATGCAAGTCATGAAAGTTCAACAGTATTTATTTCTATGTTTTCTACCACAGGAGAACATCAGGCAACCTAAGCTCGCAGCTCAGAACATCAGTATATATACACAGGAGGAGGAGCCAAAGGTAAGGAGGAATCAGTGGGAGAGACAATTGATGTATCAAGGTTTAACCCCTACATAGCCTCATATATGTACAGATAGATAGGTATTTTCACTTGTAACAAATCCCCCTCTAAAATACCTAACTGTTATCAATTTTTGGAATTTATATACATACATTTAATTTCGAAGTTAGATAAGCATGTTGTTTAGTTGGTAAAGGTTTTGTTAAAATGTCTGCAACTTGTTCATTTGTTTCACAGTGTATAGCTTTAATAAATCCTATATTAGATAACTGTCTGACATGTTTATATTTAATATCTATATGACGCGACCTCTGGCCTATTGCCTCAGATGTTGAAATGTCTATAGCAGCTTTATTGTCTTCATGGATGGTTATAGGATAAATGGGTTCAGTCCAGATGCTAGATAGTAGATCATCAAACCACGTTAAATTGTTGGCCGCTTTTGATAGACAAATATATTCAGCTTCAGCTGTGGAGGTTGCTATTAAATTTTGCTTACCAGTGTACCAATGTACAGGACAATTGTTTATAAGAAAGACATAACCAGAAGTACTTTTTCTACTTTTGTATCCCCGGCCCAATCCGCATCAGCATAGCACGTCAAAATAGGTCTTTCTGAATGAACTGGTTCTAAGTACAAGCAAACATCAGTACTGAACTTTAGATATCTGAGGATCCTTTTTATCCCTTCCCAATGATAAGTATTTGGATTGCTTACGTGTCTGGACAGAAGATTAATGGTGAGAGTAATGTCTGGCCTAGTCCAATTAGAAATGTATAACAATGAGCCAATGACAGATCTGTACAAAGTATTGTCTTTAAATGGTTCACCTTTGTTGTTCATGTTTTTTGTAAAGTCAGTTTGCATGGGAGTCTCACATGGCTTTGAATCCATCATGTTGCATTTTTGCAGAAGTTCTAATATTTTTTCTTTTTGAGATAATTTAAATCCTCCTTTGGTCTTATCAATTTGAACACCCAGATATTTATTCACTTTTCCCAAAGTTTTCAGTGTGAAATGTTTGCTCAGCTTCTCAGCGAATTCATCACATCTATGTTTGTGTTGCCCAAAATATAAAATGTCATCAACATAAATGAGTACATATTCCATGGAATTTTCCTTTTTCCTGGTGAAAAAACATAAATCTGCGGACGTGGCCGAAAAACCCATTTCTCTAAGTATTCGTGCTAAACACTCATTGCTAAGGTGCTAAACACCTTTTTCCAGATTGTTTCAACCCGTATAAACTCTTATTTAATAACCACGTTTCTCCTCTTTGTGTGTTTTTTCCGGGGGGGGGGGTGCCCTCACATATATTTCTTTGTCAAGATCAGCATGCAAATATGCAGTTTGTACATCAAACTGGTATACATCTAAATTCAGAATGGATGCTATTGTCAGTGCGCTTTTGACACTCTCTGACCTCACTGTGGCTGAATACGTATCTACATAATCATCTGGGAACCGTTGTGCGAACCCTTGAGCCACTAGTCTAGCTTTGTACAAAAGTTCACTATTTTCTAATTCCTTAATTTTGAATATCCATTTAGTTCTAATGGGAGTCTTACCTACAGGTGGTTTTGCGTGTGTATATACATTTAATTCCTTTAAGCTATCCATCTCCCTTTCCATTGCTTGTTCCCACTTGACCCTCTCTTCCTGTGGTAATTTTAGCATTTCCTCATACGTGCTGGGTGTTTTTTTATTTGCATTGATAGATAGTATGTAGTCTTCTAATCTTTTTGGTACTGTGTTTCTATTAGATCTGATCGGTCTATCGGGAGGTGGCTCCACATCATGCATATATCTTGCTTCTCTCTCAGTTAGTGTATCTACTTGTATGATGGGGTGATTCCTTTTCCATTATCTAGTTGTTATCTCTTGGTGTCTGGGTTTGTTAATTTTTTGTGTTTTGGACTCAGTCGCATATGGTATGCGTTTTCTGTGTATATCTATTGTGTTTTCGGTTTCAGGGCATAATTCATTAAGATGTATTTTGGACCAATTTGCATGCTCGTGGAATACTGCTGTTCTAGATATGATAAATTTATTATTTTTGTCTATGAATCGGTACCCTTTGGTCCCTGATTCATATCCCATGAATTTTAATCTTTTTGACACTTTTTCACCTTTGCGTCTTAATTGTTTTGGAACATAAACATCAGCAGTGACACCAAATATATGTAGATGACCAATTTTTGGTTTCCTGCCATACATGATCTCATAAGGTGTTTTGCCAATCACGCTAGACCATAATCTGTTTATGGTGTAATTTGAGTATGTAAGTGTTTCGGCCCAGAAAATTTGTCCTAATCCTGCATCATCTAACCATCATCTAATACACATCTAACCATGGATTGTAATAAACCATTTTTGCATTCCACAACCCCATTCTGGAATGCAGAAAAAGGTGAAGATTTAAAATGTAGTATTCCCTGCATTCTTAGCCAACTGGAAAATTATTTTGACAAAAATTCTGATCCCCTATCTGTCATTATTTGCTTGATTTTTATATTATGTTGAGTTTCTACTCTTTTGTGGAATTCCTTAAATTTTTTAAATACTTCATTTTTCTGATTGTGTATACGAAGCCATATCTGCTGAAGTCATCTACTATGGTCAGGAAGTATCTTTTTCTGTACTTAATTGATGGCTTCATGGGGCCAACCAAATCCATGTGTACCAGTTGGAAGATTGAATGTGTGGTACATGTGGCTTTTCTTGGCCTAGGTTTGTTTTTGAGTTTTGAAGATTTGTACACAGAACATTCTAAATAATTTTTACAATTTTTTATTTTTATATCATCAGAACATTCTAACATTTTTTGAATAACAGGGAAACTGGCATGTCCCAGTTTCCTATGGAGTAAATGGGCGCATTCATCATGCATTGGTTTACCATTGGATATTTTTTCAATGGAAACAGTGTCATCAGTGTGGTCATCCTTCATGTCATACTCAGTACTTTTATGAATATTGGTCTTACATTTTTTGTTTTCTAATTGTATGTTTGTGTGTGCTACTTCATCATCTTCTAGATGAAGGCATGTCAGTCCCCCTTTAATAACAATATTTCCTATATTCTTTTTGTTTTTAGTCATATATACTTTTCCATTCTTGAATGTAATTTCTATCTCTTTTTCTTCACTTAATTTAAGGGTAGCCAATATGTTATGTGGGATTTCAGGAATAAACAATACCCCCTCTATTTTTCCTATGCCTTTAATGTGTGTGTTGCCTATCCCTTTCACTAAGACTTTGTCTTGATTTGCCACCTTGACATGGTAATTCTTTTCTATGAAATCACTGAGGTGTTCCTTATTATTGGTGGTATGGTTAGTGGCTCCAGAGTCAATAAGCCACATATTACTTGATTCTGTTTGTGTGAGTTTGTTATCCCCTAGTCCGTATAATGATCCATACCTATTCTCTCTAGAATTGTCTCTGTAACCTTTCCTATCTTTTGGTATGGGGGAATCTCTACGTTTGTATCTATAATCTGGTGAATGTCTGTCTGAGAAATTAGTTCTTCTATCTGACCTCTCCCTGCGATATGATTGGTCCCTATTTCTTGAATATTTTGGGCAGTCTCTCATATAATGGTTCTTGGAACCGCATGTGTGACATTCTGGTGCATATCGACCTCTGCTTTGGAACTCTACCTTCTTTGTGGTTCTACTTTCCCTGTGATTTATGGAACACTCCCTCCTCAGATTATCCTCTGCTATGAGTTTGTTTGTGAGTGTTTCCAGTGATAGATGCTCCAAACAGAGATTGTCTAACAGGATTATGTAGTTATCCCAACTAGAATCCAATGAGTTGATTATTATACTCTTCATGCTCCCTTCGGAAATAATTTCCCCTCTTTGAATAAGTTCAGCCCTGGTAGCATTTAAATTTAAAATATGTTCACTCATGGGTGTCCCACTTTTTAGTCTAGCAGAGTGAAACTCCCTAGAAATCCTAGTTGTTGTAGCTACACTCTTACTGTGAAACAAGTTAAACAATTTTTGAAATATTTCAGAAACAGTTAAATTGTGGTCAATGCTAGGATAAATGCTAGGTGATATGGTGGCAATAAGAATATAATAAGCCTTATGGTGCAGACAGTCCAGTTCAAAAGTCCAGGGTTTGCTAGGAGGGTCATTAATAAAAAATAACATGTTTTCTCTTAAATATATGATTTGCAGCTGCTGACTCCATTCCAATAAATTTGATCCGTCTAATTTTAATTTTATGATATCTGCTGGTAAAGCCCCTGGGTTGTGTGAAGAATTATTCACTGTCTGTCGCTGTCCATGGTTTAGGTCTTTAGTGAACTCACAATATGGTGTTGGAATGCAAGATGTAAATCTGTACCGACTTGTATCTATGTTTTCTTCATTTTTTCTTGTAGAGATGTTCTGCGCATGCTTGGAGCTTATTTTTCTCCAGCAGTCACCGAGGAAGGATCCGGTGCTCGTGGCTCTCGGAAGAAGGCCCCAGTCGTCAGGATGTTCTTCTGCCTCAACTCTGGGAGGCCTCAGGTAGTCGATGGTCGCCTGGGAGGTCGTTCGAGTCACTGGGGCATTCCTGCTGTTCTGTTGGTCTGCGAAGTCATCACGGAGGGTCCGGCGGCTCTGTTCTTCTGTGCGGCTGTAGAATGGGACCATTGCCATCGGGATACATGGACTGTTCAGCGTGCTGTCTTCTGATCGGTGAGTATGATCTTTTATTTCTAGGTTCTTGAGTGGTTCGCGTGTGCGCCGGGCAGTTGTTTTCAGTGTGTGGCGCTTTGCAAGTCTTTTTGCAGGTGATGGCCTCTTCTTCTGTGTAGTTTAATTTTGTGTGTTGTTTGTTATAGGTAGGTTTAGTGAGTCTTCCCGGATTGCCCGGTCATGGGCCCGGTAGTTTGAGTTTTGTTCCAAATGCCATGGTTAGCACTCGCTTGGCATTGTTTATTTCTAGTGCGGAAGGCGGGCTAGATGGATCATCCCTTAGTTGTTTTTCGTTTGTTTCTGTTGTTGGGTAGATGTTTTTTCATAGGCCCCGCTTCCCGCCTTGGGATTCGAATTTTGAAATCCTATTGGCTGCTGGTCGGCCATCTTTAATGAGTTTGTCATGCAAGATGGCCACCATGAAAAAGGCGCGAAATCATCACCGGCTTCATCGGTAGGTATATAGTTAGTATTTGGTTTTCCTACCTCACTTTCTTCATCTTGGCTATATTCTGCTTCCTCCTCATCTGTTGCTGCTCCGTGGTCTTCTATGAGATTGCGGAGTTTCGCGAACAGGTTTGGATCGTTCGGGATCTCTTCTATCAGTTTAATTATTTTCTTTTTCATGTCATTCCTCTTTTTTGGTGACTGAGGGGGTATATTCATTTTCGGCTTGTTGTTTCTTGATGTCTGGCAGCACATCTGTATTGGGAAATCGCTCGTCTTTCTCCGCCTTTTCTTTCGGTGTGGTTTCTGTAGGTGTTAGTTGAGCCGCCATTCTTTTTTTAAGTGATCTAGTGATAGGTCTTCTTTTTCCTTCATCCATTTTTGGGGTTTCTTGCATCTTTAGGTTGGTTGGGCCTTCCAACCATCCTCTGCTACCAATCTGTTACTAATATTTCTTTTATACAGGCCCAATAATCAGGATGCAAGTCATGAAAGTTCAAAATATTTATTTCTATGTTTTCTACCACAGGAGAACATCAGGCAACCTAAGCTCGCAGCTCAGAACATCAGTATATATACACAGGAGGAGAAGCCAAAGGTAAGGAGGAGTCAGTGGGAGGAACAATTGATGTATCAAGGTTTAACCCCTACATAGCCTCATATATGTACAGATAGTTAGGTATTTTCACTTGTAACAAGATTTCATTATAAGATGGACAGTGTTCCAGTGGTGGGTTGCTCCCAGTTCTGTCCGGTTCTTGTGAACCGGTAGTAAAAGAGATGGGAGGCTCCGCCCACCTGCCCAGATGTCCCATTGCAAACTGGTAGTAAAGATAAGTAGAATCCACCCCTGCATTGTTGCAATTGCTTGATGATGATTTTATCAATGCAAGTTGATGTTCAGGTGGTGGCCAACATTTTTGGGATCACATATCCTACTGGCACCTATTATTATTACTACCTTTGCTTTCTATTCCCATTACTACAGTTACTTCGATTGCAGGTCTTTGTATTTGGTGATTTTCTCCAGTGCTTTCTCTTCTATTTTGCTGTGTCCCAAATATTGCAGGGTTGACTATCCAGGTTTTTTTTTTCTTATCCACAGTTTTTAAGTCTGGGGTGTTATGTGGGCTTGTCTGTTTGAATTCTAAAATTCTAGAGCACTTTAGCTTTTTCATTTTCTTTTACTTTGTTTATGTTATGGTCCCCACCAGTTCTTGCCTGCAGACAGCGGTTATTTCTTGAACATATTCCAATGCACTCAGCCTTTGTTTATGGTCAGTCTGAGTGATCTTGTTGCAGCAGCTAACTAAGTGGTCCACTGTTTCTTCATCTTCTTTGCAATGGCACAATTAGCTTTCTGTCTTTTCAATTTTTTTTTAATTTGATTTATATGCCGCCCTTCTCTGGAGACTCAGGGGGGCTTACAATGCGCTAAGCAATAGCCTTCATTCTTTTGTATATTTATACAAAGTCAGCTTATTGCCCCCACAACTGGGTCCTCAATTTACCTACCTTAGAAAGGATGGAAGGCTGAGTCAACCTTGAGCCTTGGCGAGATTCGAACCTGCAGTAATTGCAGGCAGCTGGTCTTAATAACCAGCTTAATAACAGGGTGCCTTAGACCACTGTACTACCAAGGCTCTTGATATGCATTTGTTCTTAAGGCTTGGTTTTGTACAGCCAGAAGTAGCCCTTGGTCTCTTTCTTCAGCTTTCCAAGCCATTGCCAAGTCTTGTTGTTATCTGCTTTTCCTGCTATTTTTAATGTGCTGGTCTGACTTGTTCAATATTGTGGAGAGAAGGGGTGTTGGTCCTCCCTGATACGCCCCTTCTCGTTGGGTGGAGACAGCAGCCAGATGTGGGTTGTGCTCATTGGTCAGAATAAAGGACTGAGCCTGTCAATTGATTTAAATTCTGCCCCTGTTGCCAGGGGATTCCAGCTTTTGTTGAAAGAGGAAGACAGACTCTGTGTGTGGATAACATATATTTACCATATTAGAATTACATCTACCTACAATATTAGATTCTAGACTGTTTAAAGGGTGGGACTGGCTGCTGTCTCCACCCAACGAGAAGGGGCGTATCAGGGAGGACCAACGCCCCTTCTCCATTGGATGTGGAGACAGCAGCCAGATGTGGGACATACCCAAGTTCATTGTCCCAGTTCACGGGAGGGCACAGTCTGGACCAAAAACTCCCCGCATATCAACACCTTGTAACACTCTCCTGCCAAATTCAGCCTCCTCAGAGGCAAATTTATCTAATTTATAATGTCTAACAAATGTAGAAGGAGATGTCCAAGTAGCTGCCTTACAAATATCAAGCAAGGAAGCACTCGATGCCCAGGCAGCTGATGTTGCCGCACTTCTCATGGAATGCGCTGTAAGCTTATTGGGAACAGGCAGCAATCTGAGTTTGTATGCGGTAGAAATCGTATTTCGAATCCAGTGACCTATTGTTGATGAAGTCACTCTCTGTCCTAAAGATGCCGGGAGAAAAGAAATGAACAAAAATTCTGTCTTATGAATCTCAGCAGTCCTTTGCAGATATATCTGAAGAGCGCGACGTACATCCAACGTGTGTAACTGGCTCTTGAAAGGCGTTGAAGGAGAGGGATAGAAATCTGGAAGGACTAATTTCTGTAAAAGGTGAAAAGGAGAATTAATCTTAGTCACAAATGTTGGATCTAACCTGAGGACCACACAGTCTGTGTGAAACGTACACAAATCCTCCCTGGTAGATAATGCAGTGATCTCAGAAATTCGTCTCACCGATGTTATAGCGACCAGAAAAGCTACTTTGCCAGATAATAGTCTTAAACTTGCCGACCCCAACAGTTTGTATGAAGACCCCATAAGAGTGTCCAGGACCAATGCAAGGTCCCAATTGGGGTACCGATGTAGTACTGGAGGACATAGATTCTTTGCTCCTCGTAGAAATCTTTAAATCAACCGATGTTGAGCCAGTGAATGAGTGGAATTGTAAGTCAGTATTGAAGATATAGCTGCCACTTGTCTCCGTAAGGTGTTGGGAGTAAGACCTTTTTCCAATCCAGTCTGGAGAAACATCAGGACCTGCACCACAGATGCTCAAAGAGCTAAGAAACCTTGGATATGACACCAAGAGGAAAATGTCCGCCAAGTGGACGAATAAATTCGTTCTGTTGACGACCTGCGAGATGCTTGTATAGTTCGAATTACTGAGGTCGGGATGTGATCCCGCCACAGAGCCTCCCGCTCAACTGCCAAGCGGTCATCTGTAGTCACTGAGGCTCTGGATGTACAATTGCCCCTTGACTAAGGCAATTGGGTGTACACGGAATCCTCCAAGGAGGAGACACTGATAAATTCATGAGGTCCGCAAACCATGACCTCCTTGGCCAATGTGGTGCCACCAAAATGATCTCCACTTGTTCCAGCAGGATCTTTCAAAGTATCCTCAGGATGAGGGGAATTGGTGGAAAAGCGTAAAGCAGGCCTTGTGGCCAAGGGGAGCGCAGGGCATCCACAGCTTCCGCCTGTTGACAATGGAAACGGGAAAAGAAGTGTGTTAGCCTGGCATTTTGTTAGGATGCAAACAAGTCTACTTGTGGCATCCCGAAATGATCCGCAATTCTCTGAAATAGGAGAAGATGGATGCTCCACTCTCCGTGATCTATCTTTTGGCGGCTCAGCCAGTCTGCCGCCACATTTGCGTCTCCTGATATATGGTCCGCCTTCAACAAGGCTAGATGTTGCTCTGCCCAAAGTCCTAGTCGTTTTGCTTCCTGCATCAGAGACTTAGACCTGGTGCCTCCCTGGTGATTTACATGGGCCTTGGCTGATGTGTTGTCGGTAAGTACCAACACATGTGCACCGGTCACTAGCTGTCAAAAAGCCCGAAGAGCCAGATAAATGGCACGTAGCTCCAGCCAGTTTATACTGCAAGCTGTGTCAGGCTTCGATGCTATCTCAAAATAAATGAACTTCCAAACTGCCAATCTTTAAGGAAATTTTCTCTTTATTCGAGTACAGTAACCGGATCCTGGTTCTTCACGGTCAATACTGACCTTTGCCCCCCTTTCCGATCCCCAATTCTCTGCTTCTCATTGGCTATCTTCCAAGTCACTCTCCTGATTCCTTTTTCCATCAGTTCACTGGAATGCTTCCCCCCTCCTCATCTCCAAGGAGACCGAATCTTCAAAGGGATTTAGCAGGCAAAAGTTCAAGCTTCATCCTCCCTTTTCTATGTCAGCGCTGAGATGCTGACAAGCTGCTTCCTTGGCGGACCATATGCCCTACGTCCCGCAGTGAGCTCCCCAACCTAATTTGCTGGCATCAGTAGTCACTATCATCCACTGAGGCTCCAGGAACAGGCAGCCTTTGGAAATTGCAGGGGAACACCACCAGCGGAGTGATGTGAGTACCTCCCTTGGAACTGTAATTGTAGCTGACGAAGATCCCCTGCCCGCCTTTTGTAGAGGCAAGAGAAACCATTGCAGGTTTCTAAGGTGTACCCTGGCCCAAGGCACAATGGAAATGGCCGAGACCATCTTGCCCAGCAATTTTGAAAGTAATAAAGGAGATGCCCTTCTATCTTTTATGACCTTCTCTACCAGATCTCTCAACCCAGCTTTTCTATCCGGGGATAGAAAAACCTTACCTTCCACTGAATCAATTATAGCTCCTAAATGGAGTATTCTAGTAGTGGGTTCCAGGTGGCTTTTCTCTATGTTAACAGAAAAACCATGTGAGGCCAGCATCTTAATCGTAAGCTTGAGATCTGAAATGGCCTGCTGATGGGAAGGTGAGAATGTCATCCAGGTAGCACTGGAGACTAATGGCTCTAAGCCTGAGATAAGCAGCTAATGCTGCCAAAATCTTGGTGAAGCTACAGGGAGCAGAGAAAATCCCAAAGGGCAAGGCTCTATATTGGTAGTGAACCCCAGCGTAACAAAAACAAAGGAATTTCCTATGAGAAATGCGAATGGGAATATGGAGGTAAGCCTCCGTAAGATCTATTGAACAGAGGAGATCGCCTCTCCATACGCCATCTAAAATTGATCTCAATGATTGCATCTTGAACCTTCTATAGATTACAAATTGGTTCAGACGTTTAAGGTCCAGAATAGGTCTCCGCCCACCTGATGACTTAGGGACTAAGAAGACCTGAGAATAGAACCCCTGTCCCACTTGATCTCTAGGCACTCGTTGAATCGCCTGAATGGCGAGAAGGTGACTAATCGCCGACTCCATAAGGGTTCGACGTTCTGCAATCTGAGACAGTGGACAGTGGATAAAAGACAAAGGGGGGTGGAAACAAATTCAATGGCCAGTCCTGATCGAATGGAGGCCCAGACCCAGCAATTGGACATGGTACCCTCCCAAACCTTGGCTAAGAGGCCCAATCTTCCACCAATGGGAGGTTCCCTGGTACTACTAATGGCAGCGGCAGATGAAACGACCCCCTCCCCTTGAAAGGGCCATCTAGACCCATAAGGTCTGCCTCTTGGTGGTCTCTCCTAAAACCCCTTATGTCTGGGCAGAAAATTACTGGTGCTATGGGAAGATCCCAATCCTCCCTCTGGTGATCTGAACTGAGGACGAGGTGTACAGGGTGTGAATCGAGATTCCCCCTGCAGAAGACCGCTGGTAATATTTTCTTCTTATCCTTAGTTTCTACAAGGAAAGCCTCTAGGGGATCCCCAAATAGTTTTGTGCCTGAAAAGGGAACTGACACTAGACGCCATTTATGTCTAGTGTCAGCCTGCCAATGGCATAGCCACACTAAACGTCAGGCTGCGATGGAAGAAGCCAAGGATTTTGCTGCAAAGTGAGCTGCATTTAAAGTAGTATCTGCAGAGAACTGCACTCCAGCTACAATCTTGTTCAAGTCCTGTTTTATTCTTGAGTCATCCGGTGAAAGTTTTTCCTGTAGCTGATGAAGCCACAGAAGAGTTGATCGATTGAAAAATGATCCTGTGGAGGCGGATTTGATCGCCCAGGCCGCCCCGAGATGAGCCCACTGCAGAACTTGCTCCGACCTGCACTCTTCCGGCCAAAGTCCTTCCTCTGGATCACTAGGAACTGATGTTGAGGTTAATAAGGCTGCCACTGGTGTGTCGATGGAAGGCACTTGAAGCAGGGTAGACAATTCAGAAGATACAGTGAAATTCTTTTTGTCAATAGAAGAAGGTACCAGGGCTGAAGCCGGAGAGAACCACTGCTTCTTAATGACATCTAGAAAAAGAGGTGGTGTTGGAATGGCCATCACATGTTTTGGTGGTTCGGCAAACAATGGGTCTAAGGCACCCGGAGCCGGCGTAGGCTCTGGCTGTGAAATACCTCCAAGCTGAGCTATATTCACTGCTTTAAATAACAGAGACTTAAATAGAGCTTGTGGAAACAAGCCTGTGAATGCTGGTTGATCAGGAGGAAGGCCCTCATCCTCTGACAACTCCGGTTCCTGAATCTCCATCTCTTCCTCCACCGAGTGTCTACTGACACCGGAAACGGATGGAGAATCTGAACCTGCCAGAGAGAGGACATCTTCTAGATCGACTCTGTCTGGCAAAGCAGGATAATTCAAATGGTCCGTATCTACCTGAGTTAATCTGGGAGAGGGGAAACTATGAGCAGCTAGAGTCTGCTGTACTGTTGTTGCAATCATACGCTGAATGCCCTCTGTACGTAAAGAGACATAATCATGGTCATGGGCGGGCCCGACCTCCTTAGGGACTCGGACCGACACAGAACTTCTAGGTGAATGAACCACTGACCCAGTGGGAGCACTAGACTCCACATTATTGTTACTCCGAACAGGAGGAGGAGATCCCCATAAATCAGATGACTCAACTAATAGTGGAAAATCTTGAATTGACATCTGATCTGGGGTCAGAGAGGAGGCATGTCTACATTCTCCTGGAGACCCAATGGTTATAGCCAATGGGGCAGAACCAGTGCCTTTGTCTTTGACAATAGGTTTTCTTAGTAGCCTCTCCTTGTGCTTAGGAGGAGCCTCAGAACAAGGCTTAGTTGCTACTCCTTCCCCTTGTGTATGCTTGGAAGCTTCCATTTTAGTCACTGACTGCTCTCGCACTATGTTTTGACTTGGCCACAGCCTTAGGCATGTTTTGACTTGGCCACAGCCTTAGGCATGACTGGCCTTAATTAATCAATAGGGTTGAAAGGACACCCCTAAAATTTTATCAGCCCTGTAATAGGCTAATGTAAATTTAAAAGTAGTTTAAATTAATATAAATGTGTTATAGATGTAAATTATATATCCAACACAATTTCCAGTAGCCAGATGTGGCAGTCTTAGTTTATAAGGGCAGAATATGCTTATAGCTGGCACAGAACTAAGGATTGGAGGCTTGATAGAAAAAAAAACCTGTGCCCTTGCCCTTAAACAAAATGGCGGCCGAGCAGTCACCTAAGAGCTCGAGCTGGCGTAACTGTCAAAAAGTGAGGCACTGCTCAGTCTCAAATGAAGGCAGATCTGTCTTAAACAGTCTAATTTGGCCAAATAATAACGCACTGTCAGAGTAAAGAGACTACACGCAATTAGTCTCAGTCAGTTAATAAGCACTAAGCCTGCTTGTAAAAAACGCCGACAAGCGGCAAGCCTTTGGGAGCGCAAAATTCCACTTCACAGTCAGCACCAAATTCAATCATTTGCGAGGCGGTTAGGCTAAGCAGCAGTAACAGCCTATTAGGGGGAAAGTAGCTTCTGTTAAAAGCTCCGATAGACGGAGATAGCCAGAGAAAGTCAAGCCTTGTTGTGAAAATGTTAATTAGCCTCAATCAGCTGTCAGGCGGTTTAAAATAGCAGGGAAACTGCGCCTTGTTAAAAACTGCCGACAAGCGGCAAGAATCAGGGAGCGAGACAACTCCTCAAATGCAAAGGTTTATGGCTATGTTGGGATAATCGATATGGAAGCACAAAGCTCCACAACTGGTAACGTTATTTAATTGTTAGGATCTCACCGGCTAAGCTGGTGATTTTGGATCACCCACAGGAGCGGAAAGCTCACTAACCTTTGAAACTGACCAGTTTCAATGTGCCTCTGCTGTTAATCGAGGTATGTTGAGGTAAATTTTTGATCAAATATTACCGTAAGCAGAAGCATAGTCCAATACGAAGTCCAATGGTCAAAACCGAATAATCAGAAATGAATAAAAAACACTCTAATGCTGAAAACTGTCAGAGTTAAGTATCCACACAACTGTCCAGTCTGACGGACTGAGCAAAAAGCTGGAATCCCCTGGCAACAGGGGCAGAATTTAAATCAATTGACAGGCTCAGTCCTTTATTCTGACCAATGAGCACAACCCACATCTGGCTGCTGTCTCCACATCCAATGGAGAAGAATTAGTGCAACGGCAAATAAGTTGTGATGAGACCTCCTTGAAATATTCCTCTCTTGAAGTTAACCTCTCCCAGTCTATCACCATTAACCAGAAACCATGTCTTCTATTATGCCATTAATCTTTCTGATGTTTCTACTGATTTCTGTTTTTCTAGGCAGTTGATTATCCAGAAATGTGGCAGGCAATCAAATGCCTTCTTGTAATCAATCCATGATATATTCAAGTTGATCTTTCTTGTCTTGCAGCTTTCAAAAATCATCTTGTCAGTTTTTTCTGCTGTTATGTGGCACTTTCTCCTCAGTTGAAAAGAGCTTGTTTTCAACTAGATACTGTTGGACTGCATTAGCTACCACACCAATTACTGTGTTTCCCCGAAACTAAGACCTCTTTGGATAATAAGCCCAATCAGGTTTTCAGTGCATGCGTTAAAATAACCCCTCCCCCAAATAACCCCTCCACCAACTACTTATACGCATGCACAGCCGGTCCCGCCATTTCCTTTGGTTGCTTGCCATGCAAACAACACAAAGTGAGGAGGTGAGGCTGGGGGGGGGAAGGGGGAGAAACATGCCCTCCTCTCCCTGTTCTATGTGCCAGCCAAGCACCTGGCTGCCACTGCCCTGATGTGTTCCGCTGCTGCTGCCTCGTGGAGAAGGACTCTGCAAGGTTTGGTGTGCCATTGCACGCATGAACTGCAGCACTGCCGCGAGCTTCATCATACCAGCACAGCTGGCATCCTGCTGCTCATGTCTGCACTGGTATGTCAAACCTCACAGCAGTGCTGCCATTCATGCATGCAATGGCACAAGCCTTGCAGAGTCCTGCTCCATGAGGCGGTGACGGCAGTGTGATGAGTCTCACAAAGACTCATTTCTGGCAGATGGGGTGGGGGAGAAGTGAGACACATGGAGCGAGACGTGGCTCCCCTTGCCATCTCTTCTCCCCCTCCCTCACTGGGCATTGCAGGACTCCTGCACCTTGCTTAGCTACACGCCCCCTTTAGGGATGCACTTTGGGAGTGGCAGGCGGGTGGGCAAGAAGCAGGATGCAGGTCTTACCTTTCAAGCTCTGTCGCGTTCCTCGCCATTGTGTCCAGGGAAACACATTGTAAAAAAAACCCTTCTCACGAGTTCAATAAAGATTTTATTTTACAACGTGTTTCCCTGGAAACAATGGCGAGGAACACCACAGAGCTTGAAAGGTAAGACGCGCATCCTGCTTCTTGCCCACCCCACTTGCCACCTCCAAATTGCATCCCTAAAGGGGGCAGGTGGCTAAGCAAGGGGCAAGAGCCCTGCCATGCCTGGTGAGAGGGAGGGAGAGAAGAGACAGCAAGGGGAGCCACATCTCGCTCAATATGTCTCACTTCTCCCCCGCCCCACCTGACACTCCTCTTGATAAAGAGATGGCAGGGAAGGGAAGCAGCCAGGCCATTGGGGTGGGGTGGGATGTGTTGGGCCATGAGATGCGTGTCTTACCTTTCCAGCTCCATGGGGTTCCTCACCATTGTATCCAGGGAAACACATTGTAAAAAAAAATCTTTATTGAACTCGCGAGAAGGGTTTTTTTTACAATGTGTTTCCCTGGACACAACAGCGAGGAATGCCACAGAGCTGGAAAGGTAAGACGCATGTCCCACTTCTCGCCTGCCCCATTTGCCACCCCCAAATTGCATCCCTAAAGGGGGCGGGTGGCTAAGTAAGGTGCAGGAGCCCTGCCATGCCCAACGAGGGAGGGGGAGAAGAGACAGCAAGGGAAGCCACATCTCACTCCATGTGTCTCGCTTCTCCCCTGCCCCACCTGTCAGAAATGAGTCTTTGTGAGACTCGTCACACCACCGGCACTGCCTCGTCGAGCAGGACTCTGCAAGGCTTGTGCCATTGCATGCCCGAACGGCAGCACTGCTGCAAGGTTCGACATACAGGTGCAGCCAGCTGTGCCGATGTGATGAAGCTCGCGACAGTGCTACAGTTAATGTGTGCAATGGCACAACAAACCTTGCAGAGTCCTGCTCCATGAGGCAGAGGCGGCAGTGGGACACGTCAGGGCAGCAGCGGCCAGCCTCTTAGCCGGCGCAAATAACAGGGAGGCGAGACGGTGGCGACAATGGGACATCCAGTCCCATGCTCGCCGCTTCCTCCACCCCCAAAATAATAACACACACACACACACACACACACACACACACACACACACACACACCGATAATAAGGTCAAGCCCTTGTTTTGGGCTTCAAAAGAAAATTAGACCCTGTCTTATTTTCAGGGAAACACGGTAGCAATTTGAAAGTTGTTGGTAGGCAGGTACTTGTCTGTAGTTGCCTGATGGTGCCACATTTTTGGATCTTTCATTACCAGGTAGGCTTTTCCAGATGATAATCAATCTTCAATTTCACCCCCTTATGGTCTGGTGTTAAATTGCCTGGCAATGAATGGATGTAGACCAGTTAGATGTTTCAACCAAAACCCATGCAGTTCATTTTCACCCTATCTGACCAATTCTTGACCTTCCTTAACCAGTTCACTATTATTTCTGTGGTTATTATGAGTTCTTTTATTTCAACTTTTTTAAAAAATTCCCTTTATCTAAGCTTTATTCTTGTATTTCTTTGGATTGTCTCATAACTTTGCCCAGAACTGTACTATTTTTTCTTTGTCAATGGTTGATTGGTTCATGGCAGTCTCTTTTTAACAGTGTGGTAGAAATGTTTCTGACTTGTCTGAAATTGGAGATTCTGCCTATAATATGCAACTCAAGCTTCGTATCTGCTAATTCCATATAATTGTTATTTGCTGCTTAATTATTTTTCATGTTTCTTTAATCTTCATTGTTTCTAGATCTAGATATTTCTTGATCAGGTATTCTTTGGTCTTCTTATTCTTCAACTTCTTTTCTTTCATCTTGCATTTGATTTTACCATGCTGATTTTATCTTCCAGCCTGATCTTCTAATTTGGTGGTGCATTGTTTGGCTTTTTTTCTTGGTTGATTTCATATCAAACCTATTCAGTTATAACTGTATCCATGCTGTACATGACTTGATTTGTTTCTTTTCAGTGATCTGGTGCTTATATTTGGTATTACAATATTGGCATATTTTAATACTTGTGCTGTTTTGTTTTTGAACAAACTTCAAAATTTCATGATATCCATGCAAACTAGCAAAACCAATACAGATTTAATTATTTACTAGATTTGTTGGTTCTTGGCTACTATTAGGCATGGACAGCACCAAGTGTCAGCATCATCCCCAGATCAGCTTTATGATAGATGTTGAAACAATGCCTGGTTTCAAAGGTGTATGTGATGTCAACATTTGTGTAAATAAGAGAAGTAGTATCATGACACTACTTCTTACTTCTTGCTAATTTGTATCTTCCATTAGTGACCCTGCTACATTTTGCTGCTGAAGAAAGCTAGGAAATAGCCTCTTCTCAGTTGAAGTCCATGGGCACAATATATCCATGGTTATGAAATACCTTTGACACCAGGAGTTGAATTGTACCAACGAAGTCATTGGGGAATGGCATTTATAGAATTCATCTGTATTGTTGCTTGACTTTTATTTTGCAGCTATGGATTGTAATGAAAAAAGTAAGAGAAATGTATATATTTATATGGAAATTATGAGAAGAGGGAAAGGAAGAAGAGGAAGAAAAAGAAGAAGACATTAACTAACGTATATATGTGAACCTCACCAGGTGCTGAATTTCATTGGGTTGTATGTGGAAGAAAATTTCCAGGTTAACCTGATATAATTTTTAATTGGTGCATGATTTGATTTTTTTTTCTAGCATTTCAGGGATAGAGAAGATGACTACTAAAGCAAAATTTTACTTTTCTAAATGTGATCAGTTGTGTAGTCCTGACTACTGTCTTTACATTGGTCACCCTTCTATTACATACCCATTCATTTGGTCATCTTCATTTTTAATGGTCAAGGTTGCTTAAGAGAATCAAAGCATGTGTTCCTTCTCTGTTCCCCCATTCCCAGCTTGGTTTAACTTAGTAAATAATTTATCCACAGTTCACTTAGTTCTTTTAAATGTCACACAGCCATAGACACACATGTGACTTGGAAGCTGCAGTAAACTTTCCTCATAGCCAAATGATAACTCAATGACTCACTCTCTAAATTATACTGGTATCATAGATTCCATTCTTCTCTGAAAGTATAAAGTGTTCCAACATAGAGCAGCAGCATTAACACAGCTTTCTCCAAAATGGGAACAATATTCACCACCTTGTACAGCCAAGAGACTCAATGTGTTTGCATGCTAGGAGTTTGAAAAGAACACATTAGTAGAGAGTATGTCCTATTTAAGGTTTGCTTAACAGATGATCCAATAACCAAGGGCAAAAGTCAACACAACAAAATATTTGAACAGTTTAAATTTCATTCACAGAAATTCAAGTAGAGGATTGATCAACAGGAAAAATGTGATATCAAAAGTGAAGTCCAAGAGGAGTCTAGGCATCAAGGTCAATAATCAGATTGGATCAAAAAAGAGGCAGAAACAAGTTTTGTAACAGAATCCAAAGTCAGCCCAGGAATCAAAAGTGAGGATCAGTGACATGATAGAGTTAAGAGTACCACAAGTTCAAGAGCTTTAACAGAACATTTTTCTTACACTGATAGTTCAGAAAGGGGGTCTTATAAAATTAGCACAAGTGGAACTCTAATTATGCTCCAGCTGCAAAGTATCAATTGTTTCAAGAGAAATTATGACTTGCAAAACCTAACTTATCAAGTCTATGGAGATTCTCAGTAATCCAGGTCATGGTTGTCTCAAAGATGCTTTTCTCAAGAGGCAACTGGACTTTCTTGTTTTTCTTTTGGAGATGTTTTGCTTCTCATCCAAGAAGCTTCGTCAGCTCTGACTGGATGGTGGGGAATGGAAGGATTTATATTCTTTTTCATTCTTTTAGAGAGTTGTAGAGGCCACTTGGAGGTTTATCTATGTCCTCAGGGTTACCTGAGTAGTGCAATTGGATGTGGAACTTTCTTGGAACTGCTGAAATGACTGTGTTGTAGACTGGAGATAGATGATATTGTATCCCTGCCAGAGGTGGGTTTCAGTAGGTTCTGACCAGTTCTGGAGAATTGGTAGTGGAAATTTTGAGTAGTTCGGAGAACTGGTAGTAAAAATTCTGACTGGCCCCTCCCCCATCTATTCTCTGCCTCCTGAGTCCCAGCTGATTGGGAGGAAATGGGGATTTTGCAGTAACCTTCCCCTGGAGTGGGGTGGGAATGGAGATTTTACAGTAATCTTCCCCTGCCATGCCCACCAAGCCATCATTGCTTTTTTTTTTAATTTGATTTATATGCCGCCCTTCTCCGGAGACTCAGGGTGGCTTACAATGCGTTAAGCAATAGCCTTCATACTTTTGTATATTTATACAAAGTCAGCTTATTGCCCCCACAAACTGTGTCCTCATTTTACCTACCTTAGAAAGGATGGAAGGCTGAGTCAACCTTGAGCCTGGTGAGATTTGAACTTACAGTAATTGCAGACAGCTGGTGTTAATCACAATGCTTTTAGTCTGCTGAGCCACCAGGCCCTTTTTTTAGTCTACCAGCAGGCTTCACCTGCTGGTAGGCTAAATTGCCCATAAGTCTTTTTCATGCAGTGGCAATGATTTCTCAAAGCCATTCATTTGGGTCTTTGGTGGTTTGGCATGTCATTACCTCTAGACCAGTGGTGAGTTGCCCCTGGTTCAGACCGGTTCTATAGAACTGGTAGTAAAACTGACGGGAAGCTCCGCCCACTGACCCCAACATCATCAAAATGCTTCTGTGCAGAAGAGTGAGCGAGAGAAAGAGAGAGAGCGAAGCACGGCCCCGTTGCGAACTGGTAGTAAAGGTAAGTAGAACCCACCCCTGCTCTAGACACTATGGATTATTTGAAGTCAGCCAGGAAAAATCATGGTTGGCACTCACCTAGAGTAAAACCATCAGCCATAGACTTCATATTTAATGAGTATGTGAAATGCTTCAGCAGCTCTGCATGAATGAATGTTTCCTGGGAGGTCAGTCAATTAAGCTCCGTTTCAGAGTGACATGGATTGTAGTAATACAAAGTGAATCCATTCTCTGAGGTGCTTCTGATAATAAATACATGGGACATGATGGTGATTGATTCTAATGGTATGCTTAAAGTTGCAGCCTTGGAAGATATTGTAACAATGGAAAATAACTCATGGAATCCTTAACATTTTTCTAACTCAAGAGTCTCAATACATTTATGCTGCTGTTGGGAATAAAGATGTGGGCAGAGTATAAGCACCAATACATGTCTGTAGTTTAATGAAGGATTTCCCACTTGAACTTGAAATATTCTCCTTTATTGGTATTACTTGAACTTTTCAGAACTTCCAAAGTGAAATAACACCTCTTTTTTAAAAATCAATATCTTACCATGTTTTTGCTTTTGTTTTAATGACAGTTCCAAAGGAAGGAGCATGGCTTGAACTTGAAATTGATAGCTTATCAAACTCCTGGGTGTTCCTTGAATATCACTACTATCTTACAACAAACATAAAGCAACCCAAGAATGCATCAGGAAAAAAAAATAAAACAAAACTTCAATGTGATTGAGACACCAAATAATTTTGATGATCTTTCCGTTCTTTAGACTCTGTTAAATCATGTACAGTAATATGTATCACTTCCTACTTTCTTTGTCCACAGGATGCAGTAAGAGCCATATGTGCAGTTCCCTTACCTAATCTACATATAAGAAGGCATTAAATCAACATTGCAGTCAATTATAATTCAGGGCACCAGAAACTGTCTTCAGCAATTGCAGTATTTATAGGTTAGATTCTTAAATCTTGCCAGAGTGAAAACTAGACATTTTAAAATGTTGCATTTTTTCATTGTTTACACATTGACTCTGGTTTTATGTATGCTGGTAAAATAAAAACAAAGGAATCATGTGGCACTTAAAATGGGTATTTAATAAGACATAAGCTTTGGTGACATCAGCTATAGTATTATAAAGTATTATACAATATTATAAAGTATAAAATATTATCCTGAGCTTGAAAGTTATACAATGATTGTGTCAGGGTTCCAAGTAACACCCCCAACCAATGAAGATTCCAAGGCCAGCAATTCCTCAAAGTTCCATTTTATTAGAGATGTCATATTGGCACATCTGGTGAAAACCCAAATCTGAAAGTTCCCAGGTTTTCTCCATCCAAAGAAAAGTTGAAGCCCCTTCCCCTGCACCCACATGTCCATCACATGGTCCAATCAATCCACCATCCCAACTGGATAGGGTGGCTCTCTTGGCAGCTCGGGCATGGGAACAAAGTCCATGCTGCTGGTGACCTGAAAGGGGATCAGGTGCTGCTATGCACAGCGTTGTTTTAAGCTACTTCTGCAAAAGGCAGCAGATCCACCAAGTTCTCATGTTGGTAAGCTACATAACATCTTATGTATTGTTTCACCATTGCGTTCGTTCGTTCCATGGCTCCATTTGTGCTCAGATGAAAAGCCATGTTTTTGGCTGAGGGTAATCCAGAGCAAGTAGTGAAGTGAGCCTCCTTAGAAAATAAGTCGATTACCATCTGAAATGACTGTATTCCCCCCCCCCACTCTCTGGGAGTTCAACTATAAAGTCCATGGTGGTTTCCTCCCATGGTCGGCTGGGGCTAGCCACTTGTTGGAGAATTCCAGGAGGTTTCCCAGGTCTCATCTTCATGGCAGTGCAGGTGACACAACTCCTTACATAGTCCTCCACATCAGCCTTCATCTTTGGCCACCAGAATTGTTGTCGGGCCAGGTGAAGGGTTTTTAGGAAGCTGAATTGGCCGCCCATCTGTGAATCGTGGCTGTGCTGTAAAACCTGCAGCCTCAAACTGGTGGGGACATACAGTTTGGACCCCTTCCAGGCTAGCCCCTCTCTCAGGGTTAAAATGTCTCTGTTGACATTAAACCATGGGTTGGCTGGGAGCACCGCTTTTAGTGCAGCTGTCAGTTTTTCCTGTGCGGGATCAGTCTGCTGTTTGGCTTGACCTCTGGTGGTGACTTGCGCTGCTTGTTGTATGTGGGGGAAGGGGGATGATGGCATGGATGACTTCTTCCCTATGACTAGCAAATTGTTGTTTTCTTGATAATGCGTCAGCCAGCAGATTCCATCCCCCCTACCTCCGGGAGAGGAGAGCCCAGTGGACTGTGTAGGCCTCCTTCTCCCAAATCACCCACCACCATCTCAGTGTTGGTGAGTTTTTTTGGACACATATGTGCAAGGCAAGAGCCGATCCTGTGGGTCCTTCTGGAGAAGCACCGCTGCCACTGTCACATTGCTGGTGTCAGCTTTGATGATGAACTGTCTCTCTGGGTCAGGGTGTTGGAGAATTGGTGCTGTTTCAGTTTCTTGAACACTTTTTGACAGTCCAGTGTCCAGGCCACTGGCTGGGTTGGGTGCCGTTTTGCTGGAGATGGCCCTGTTTTTAGTAGCTCGATTAGGGGTAGGGCTACTTCAGCGAATGTTGGAATGAATTGCCTGTAAAAGTTTGCAAACCCCAAGGAGCTTTGGAGTTGCTTGCATGTGCGAGGAAGTTGCCAGTCCAGCACTGCTTTCACCTTTCCTGGATCCATCTTGACCCCCTTGCTTGACACTCAGTAGCCCAGGTAGTTTAGCGAGGTCTTATGGAATTCACACTTAGAGAGCTTTGCATAGAGCTTCGCGGCTAGGAATTTTTTCAATACCTGTTACACTAGTTTTATGTGTTCTTCCAGCATCTCACTGAATATAAGGATGTTGTTCAGGTAAACTAGGACCCCTTTGTACAGGTGTTCATGCAGCACTTGTTTACTAGCTGCATGAAGACTGTGGGGGCTCCCTGGAGCCCAAATGGCATGACCTTAAATTGGAAGCTGCCCAGACGGCAGTTGAATGCTGTCTTCCATTCATCTCCCTCTCCAATTCGTATTCAATAGTAGGCTTCTCTCAGGTCTAGTTTGGTAAACACCTTACCCTTCGCTAGGTGGCTTAGCATGTCCTTCATTAGGGGGAGGGGGAGGTGTTTTCCACACAAACAACGTTAATTACACAGAAATCAATGCAAAGCCTCATTCCCCCTCCCCCCCAATCTATTTTCTTTTTGAATAACACAAGGGCTGCCACTTTGGATTTTGCAGGCTGAATGAAACCCCTAGCCAAATTGGTGTCTATGTATTTTCTCAATTCGGACATTTCTTTTGGGGTCATGGAGTACATTTTTGGCTTTGGCAGGTTGACTTCCAGCATAAATTCAATTGCGCAGTCTGTTGGGTGGTGGATGGGGAGGAAGTTGCAGTCCTGTTCACTAAAGGCGTCTGCCAAATCCCAATATTCCTTGGGCACCTGGAGGCAGCCAGGGAGCCCATCCAAGGTGGCAGCAAAGTTTTCCCGCTGGCTGGGGTTGCCAGGGGCTTTTCCTTGTTGGCAGTTGTCTGGTAGGATTGGTGGCAGCTGTCCAATGCCTATTCTTAGCTTTCGGTACTCATCTTCCCACGTGATGGTCGGCTTCCACTTGTCTAGCAAAGCGAGCCTTAGTATAATCGAATCTATCATCTTGAGGGCTACTATGAACCGGACAAGCTCCCAGTAGTGCCTCATCTCCAGCCTAATAAGCTCTGTGACTGAAGTGGCTGGGGCTCCTATCAGCATCCCATTGACCTGCTCAAAGCGTATGGGGTGCAGGAGTGGCTTTGTGCCTATCTCTAACTGCTGGACAATGGGGAGACTAATTAGGCACCTGGTGCAGCTGGTGTCTATGATGGCCTCTACATCCCCCTGGGCCCCAGTTTCTGACACTACTATCCGGGTCTTGACAGTGAAGGGATGGATGGCTAAACTTACCATTGGGTCCTCTTCGCTGCTGCCCTTACTGGAAGAGGCCAGAGGGGTTTCCTTTTATTATTATTATTATTATTATTATTATTATTATTATTATTATTATTATTATTAAAATATAAACAGATATAAAGACAAACAAAAAACCCACCACCTACAAACCCACCTAACATTTTACATTTACGTTTTTGTCATCAACAGAATATATGTCATTGAGCTTATATGGTTTAATAAAGAGTAATTATTAAATGTCTAATTCCAATGTTATAACTTTTCACTACAAATTTACATTTCTTATGGGTTCATCTCCTTGTGCAAGTCTTTACCCTAATTTCTGTCCTCTACATTTTTGCTGATTTTCCTTTCCAGCCATTGAGACCATTGGTGCCATAAAAGATAGTTTTCGCTTTCTTCCTTTTCCTGGAGTTCCAGCGTCAATCTGTCCATTTCAGCACACTCTGTTATCTTTGCAACGATTTTTTCTTTGGATGGGAGGGGTTTCCAAGGCTGGAGTTTCCTCAATCCCAGCTGGGGAGAAAAGGACCTCAACAGCTTGTCAGGCAATCCCCCCCTTGTCTGGGGGTCCTCCTTCTGCGGGAGGCCAATGGGGTCCAGAGTTGAGGGACTGGAGCAGGAGCCAGGCATTTGGATGCCTGGTGCCCATGTTGGCTGCATCTGAAGCACTTGATCATCCCTGGCAGTGCTATACTGCCAGGCTATACTGTACCAGTCCTGTATACAGTCCAGAACTCTCCTGATACCACAAGCTTGCCTGAGGTCCTGGTCTAGAGCCTCCTTGAAGTAGTGGATGAGGAGGCATTCAGGCCTCTCAGTTTCCAGGCCAAACTCCAGAAATCCCAGACAAAGTCTTTTGGGGGTCGGCCTGCTTGCTTCAGGTCTTTGATCTGGGCTTCTGCCTCTTGCTGGTGGGCCGTGTCTTCAGATCGGGCTCTGAGCAGTTGCACGAACTCATCAGCATCTTCCAGCTCCTGGGCTCCTTCATGTAGCTGAGTATCCAATTGGCTGCATCCTCCTTATTCATATCATCCTCAATGGCTGATATTATGTCTCAATTGGTATGATATTGGTCCCCATAACCATCAATGTGGGACCAAATCCAATTGTGGAAATAAGCCTGCTTCCCCGGGGATCCTTCAAACAACCTTGCTCTGAACCCTGGGGGAGGAATGGCTGGCTGGGCCAGTTGTGGGGCCAGTGCTGGTGGTGGGGTCGGAGCTGGCATTCACTGGTACTGTATCCACCTCTGGCTGGGGTAGAAGGCCCAGCCAGGGGGATCTGGTTGGCAGGGGCAATCTCAGGACCAGCTGGTGAGGGGGGGGGTGGCAGCCCCAGCATCTCTCCCTGTAGTCCTGGGCTGGAGTGCCCTAGCGGGCCTTGATGTGGCACCATGGTGATTCCAGCAAGAGCTATAATCCCAGTAGACTGGGCCCGATGGGGAAAACTAAGGTGAGATCCCCTTTGCGCTGAGTGGAATGAAGCCGATGCTCTGCTCTGAACAGTCATGGCTCCCGGACCCAGGAAGGTGAATGTGGCCTGAGCCAGGACCCAGCCGGGCTGGCCAGTGGGGGGTGGATGTGCGAGCTGGTGAAACCGCTCTGAGAGGCCTTCTAGTGATTGGTTCTGCAATGGTGGTGGGAGAACCCAATCCGGGAATTGCTGGCTCAGGAGGTCTCATCACTCTCCACTCGAAGGCCTGCTCGCTCCCATCCATGGTTCCTGTAGTGTTGCCCCGATCACCAACTCCTGGGGTGGCGCAACTCCCACAGCTTCACCTCATAAGGAAGGATCCAGCTGAGCGACCTGCCAAGGCACCGGTTCTTTGGACTGGGCACCCTGTCGGTGTTCAGCCTCGGCGGCTTCCGCTGCAACCACCACAGCCTCGGAGGGGGAGTAGAGGGTCTCGACAAGGACCTAGGACCTGGTCCTGTCAGCTCCCTCAGTAGTCGCCATTCTTTCCTCCATCTTCCCTGAATCTTTACACCACCCAGTGAACAGGTCAGCATTTGGGGCTCAGGACCAAGGTCAGCACCCCACTAAGCAGGGAGCTGGTTTGAGTTTTAAAAGAGATTCAGGTTAATGTCAGGGTTTGAAGTAACACCCCTAACAAATGAAGACTCCATGGCCAGCAGTTCTTCAAAGTTCCATTTAATTAGAGATGTCATATTGGCACATCTGGTGAAAACCCAAATCTGAAAGTTCCCAGGTTTTCTCCATCCAAAGGAAAGTCAAAACCCCTTCCCCTGCACTCACATGTCCATCACATGGTCCAATCAATCCACCATCCCAACTGGAGATGCCTCCCAGTCATGCCACTCCAGGTGCAGGCTGAACGTCCTTGACTCTCAGAGAAAAGAATGTTGTTATAGGACAATATTTGATGGGACTATGTGATGGACTTGTGGGTGTTGGGCAAGGACTTGAACTTTTCTTTGGGTGTGGAAAACTCGGAAACTTTCAGATTCGGGTTTTCCCAGATGTGCCAATATGATATCTCTAATAAAATGTAACTTTGAGGAAACTCAAGCCTCAGAGTTTTCTTTCATTGGGGGTGTTACTTGGAACATTAACCCGAATCTGCTTTAAACAAAGTACCAGCTCCCTGGATATTGGGGCGCTATCTGGAGTCCTGAGCCCTGAACACCGACCCAAAACTGGGCAGCGTGAAGACTCGGGGAAGATGGAGGAGAAGAAGACCAAGGAGGGAGCTACAGGGGATGGCTCAATGACCCTCATCGAGACCAACTACTACCCTTCCCAAGCCATTGGGGAAGTCGCAGAAAGGGAACGCAAACTGGGTGCCCAGCCCAAAGAGCCAGTGCCTGAGTGAGTGGTGCAACCGGATCAGACCCTGTGGGGTGAAGCTGCTAGAGTTGCACCATCCCAAGAGGAGACTACTGGAGCCACACCATTGGAACTGCAATTGACTGGATACCGAGAGGGTGGACCTGGCTCCGCTGACTACTTTCCCAAGCCAGGACACCTCAGCACAGCTGAGCGGAGCATCTGCTTCCTTCTATTCAGCACCCAGTGGGTCACTCCACAGTCTTCTGCACTGGGCTCTAGCAACTGGAGTGACAGCCACCATGGGGATTGGATTGGTGCAGCAACAAAGTTTCCTGAGCCAATCTGGCATGGTGCTGCAGGGACCACAACAGGTGCTATGGGGACCAAGTGCTCTACCCCAGCAGCCAGCATTCAGGCTGCCTCCTGCAGACCAGATTCTTCCAGGATGGGCATTTTACCCTCGTCAGGGGTGGGTGCAATATCAGTGGACTCCTGCCTCAATGTTGCAACCAGTGCCCATCTACCAACTGCCACCAAATCTGGGGCCCCAGCCAGCACCAGTCCAACTACCTGCATAGGTCCAGCTGCAGCCCAACAACAGGCTCCAGCCCAGCAGCAGGCACCAGCCCAACAGCAAGTACCAGCACAGCAGCCCACACAAGCCCAGCAACTGGATCAACAGCAAGCCCCGCCAGCAGCTTCAGGGAAACCTGTGACAGAACCCCAGGGAAACTAGCCTATTTCCTCAATTGTGTCTGGGCCTACATCGATTAATATGGAAACCAATACCCATCAGATTGGGAAGTAATTTCAGCCATAGCGGATGACATGAATAAGGGGGAGGCTTTGGAGTGGATAGCCGAGCAGCATGATGAACAGGCTCCTGAATTGGAAGACACTGATGAATTTGTCCAACTTCTCAGGGGCTGGTTCGAAGACATGGCTCAGCGGGTAGAGGCTGAATCCCAGATCAAAGCACTGAAACAAGCCAGCTGAACCGAACCCCCAAGGAACTAATTCGGGAATTTCAGAGACTGGCTGCGAAGGGGAGGGACTGACCGGAACACCTACTGGTTCACCACTTCAAGGAAGCCCTAGACCATGAACTATGGAAAGCTTGTGGCATCAGAGGGACAATGGAATGCATACAGGCTTGGTACAACAATGCCTTAGACCTAGAAAGCAACCCTTACAGAAAACTCTCTACAGAGAAGCCAACAAGGAGGCTTCTGGGTCACCACACACTGACAAAACTGTCAGCAGCGGTACCTCCCCCACCGTCTGGTGTAATCAAATGCTACTGATGCAGCCAGCCCTGTCACCGGGCTTCTGAATGCTTGGCTCCAGCCCTGCTCCCACAACCAAGACCTCCAACCACACTCTGCGCAAGGAGGACCCCATGGAAGCCCCCCGAGAAAAGGAAAATTGCCAAACAGGCTGCCGAGGCTCCACGCCCTCCCATGGAAATCAAGGGAACTCCAGCTGAAGAAAACCGACCAACCCTAGCTGAGGGAAGCAGCAGGGAGGGTGACCCAATGGTAAGTGAAGCCATCCATCCCTTCACTGTCAAAACCCGAATAGTAGTACCAGAGACAGGGGCCCAAGGGGAAGTAGAGGCAGTCATAGGCACCAGCTGCACCAGATGCCTAATCAGCCACCCCATAGTCGAGCAGCTAGGCATACGTATAAGGCCCTTAGCATGACCCATCTGCTTTGAGCAGGTTGATGGGACATTAATTGGCAGAGCCCCTGCCACACTAATCACAGAACTGGTCAGACTAGAGATGGACCATCACCGAGAACTCATTCGATTCATCATAGCCCCAAAAATGACTGAGTCAATCATTCTGGGGCTTGCCTGGCTAGACAAATGGGGACCAACCATCACCTGGGAGGATGGCTATAGAAAGTTGAATATAGATATCAGACCACTGCCTCCCATTAAGCCTTACCCAGGCCAAGCCTCAGTAAGCCATGCCGGTATTGGCGAGCCACAGGCTGCAGCCCCTGTGACCAAGGGACTGCCCAGCTGTCCACAAGTGCTGAGGGAGTACCGAGACTTATCGGGCATCTTTAGCGAACAGGATTGCAACTTCCTCCCCCATCACTGCCCAACCGATTATGTAATTAAATTCATGCCAGGAGCCAAGCTACCTAAACCAAAGATGTACTCCATGACTCCCAAGGAAATGGAGGAATTAAGAAAATACATAAATGCCAACCTAGCGCAGGGCTTTATCCAACCTGTTAAATCCAGGGTAGCTGCCCCAGTACTATTTATGAAGAAAAAAGATGGGAGGATGAGGCTCTGCATGGATTTTCATGAAATTAATGCCGTGTGCATGGAAAACACTTACCCCCTCCCACTCATGAAGGACATGCTAAGCTACTTAGCCAAGGGGAAGATGTTTACCAAATTGGACGAGGGACACCTACTACCGCATCAGAATCAAAGAGGGAGATGAGTGGAAAATGGCCTTTAACTGTCCGCTTGGCAGCTTCCAATTCAAAGTCATGTTGTTTGGTCTACAAGGGTCTTCATGCAATTAATCAATGAAGTGCTACATGAGTACATATACAAAGGGGTCCTAGTTTACCTAGATGACATCCTCATATTTAGTGAGACCCTCGAGGAGCACATAAAGCTGGTGTGACAAGTCCTGAAAAAACTCTTAGCTGCTAAGCTCTACGCAAAGCTGTCAAAATGTGAATTCCACCAGACCTCCCTTGACTACCTAGGCTACTGCATATCCAGTGGAGGGGTGGAGATGGACCCAGGAAAAGTAAAAGCGGTGCTAGACTGGCAACCTCCACATACCCGCAAGCAGCTGCAAAGCTTCCTGGGATTCACAAACTTTTACAGGCAGTTTATACCAGCATTCGCTGAGGTCGCCTTGCCCCTGACAGAACTGTTAAAAATGGGGACAACCCCTGTGAAGCCATGACCAAGCCAACCACTCACTTGGTCAATGGACTGTCAAAAGGCATTTGATAAATTAAAGAAGCTGCTCACCAAGGAACCGATTCTCCAGCATCTGGACCTGAAACAGCAATTCATAATCCAAGCAGATGCCAGTGATGTGGCCATAGCAGCAGTACTCATGCACAAGGACAGCTCTACCCTGTGCCTATGTTTCTAAAAAGCTAACTTTTTCCTCTGGGCCCTTCTTTCCTGGAGACAGTTTCTAGAGGGGGGGTGTTAAAGTGCCCTTCAAGATCTGGACTGATCACAAAAATCTCGAAGCCCTAAATACCCCTAGAAAATTGTCTCCTAAGCAAATCCGATGGGTGTTCAATACTTCAGGTAGTTCAAATTCGAACTGAAGTACATTCTGGCAGGAAAGAATCTGTTAGCTGATGCCCTATTGAGAAAGCCCCAGTTCGGACTTCCACTTGGCTCCGCGAGCCTCGAAGACGCTCTTTTACAAGCACCCGATCCCTGGTTCCGTAAAAGCCCCAGAACAGCCGAAAAACAGCTGTCTGGAGGCTTGGAACCCTCTCCCCAGGCAAAGGGGAGAGAGAAGAGCCGACAAGTGGAGGTAGAGCCCCCCAAGTGTGCTAGGAGAAATCCTGGGGCGCAAAGGGTGTGGGCTCCCTATAGAAGCCTGTCAAGCTGCTCCAGACCAGGGATGACTCCGCTAAAGCGGAGCTAGAAGCCGTGACCAAAATCTGCTGAAAACAACTGGGGGGACTTTTAACATCTTTACTTTGATTGCAGACAGAGCAAATCAGGAGGAAAAAAAAAGGAAAAATCGCAAGTAACACTTTAACTCTGTTTTAAAATGCAGAAAATAGCACCTGAGAGCGGGAGGAGGAAGCTACTAGGGAAAGTGCTTGTTAACGCTTGTTAACGTTTGCAACAGTGATACAGCTACTGGATTACACCTTGAGAGAAAGTTTTAAAGTGGAAGTGTCCAAGAAAAGAATTTGGTACTGAGGAAAGAAAATTAAAATTTTGCTTTTATACTGTGTGGAAAATAGTTGGAATTGTCGTCCTGATAGCTGGATGAATACAAAGTGGCTGAAATATGGCTGACATCAGGGCTGGTGAATCAGCAAATTCTCAAGCGGTGACTGTTCAGGTTTTTCAAGAACTTTCAGACTCTTTTAATTCTGCTCTTTTGGATACAATTGAAAGAGCTTTTTCAAAAAACAGCTTGGAAAATCATAAGCAGTTGTTGGAGGGGCAGCAGGGTGAATCAGCAAATTCTCAAGCTGTGACTGTTCAGGTTTTTCAAGAACTTTTAGACTCTTAATTCTGCTCTTTTGGATACAATTGAAAGAGCTTTTTCAAAAAACAGCTCGGAAAATCATAAGCAGTTGTTAGAGGGGCAGCAGGAAATTACTCAGAGGAGTTTGCTTTTGGAAGATCAAAAGAATGTCAGGATTGAAAGGCAGGCTGGCACAGTTGAAATAAAGGTTTTGGCAGACGTTTCCATTCAATTGATAGAAAAGCAACAAATAGACTCTTTATTGCAAGCTGACAATCTTTATGGCAACAAATTTTGGCTATATGAACAAAGGAATGGATTGAATTATTATACACGCAAGAAGAGTCGAAATGGGGATTTCAAATTAGAAAACATGACCTCAAGAAGAGAGCGAGTATTTCAGAAACATCAACCTCAAATCAACATTTTAAAATTTTCAAAAATAAAATTGGGGGGAATGTTGAAAGAATTTATAAAATAAAAAGGATTGGAAAAAATATAGAAAGAAGTGAAGAACAGAAGATTAAGAAAGATATCTTCCTGTAGATTTTGAAACTTGCATTTGGCAAATATGTGTTTTAATGGTATTAAGAGATTTTTAAAATGTTTAACATAAGATTATATTATTTTAAAAGATATATGAAATAAATTGTGTAAGTTTTCAAGATGCCCAACTTTTTGAAGCAAAGAGGATTAATGTTAAATTTAGACTTCTATTACAAAATGATAATTAGTTTTGGATAGTAAAAGGGCTGTTTTCTAAAAAGTTAGAGGTATTAAAATGGTTAATTGAAAATTTGAAAGATATCCTCCTGTAGATTTTGAAATTTATATTTGGTAAATAAGTGTTTTAATGGTATTAAGAGATTTTTAAAATGTTTAACATAAGATTATATTACTTTTAAAGATATATGAGATAAAATGTGTAAGATTTCAAGATGCCCAATTTTTTGAAGGAAAGAGGATTAATATTAAATTCAGAATTTTATTAGGGAGTAATGTTCAAAAAGAATGATGTTCGAGGGTAAGGAAATGAAATTTATTCATGATTTTTACTGCTTGTAATACTGCTAAAGTATTGGATTATACATCAAGAAAAAGTTTTTTTATAACTAGGAAGAATGAATTTAATTTAATTGGTCTTGAAAATTTATAAAAGGGAGGTTGATGAATTGGAGCAAGGGGAGTTAAAGAACGTGTGGGAGTTTTGAACTTTATAATTAGTTAGTTTATTTTAGCATATGTTTGTTAGATGCTATACCTTGTCTTTGCTTTGGGAAGTCAGGGGTGGGTGGGGAGGGTGGGATAAGGGTTGGGGTGGGGAAAAACTGGTGAATAGAGAAATGTTTTAACAGAAGAAAGTATCTACGATTAGAATACAGGAGTTGCTCAGATACTAAAGGAGGAGAATACTTCACAGCAAAGAAGTTAGAAAGGAGAGAGGAGGAGAGGGTAGGAAGAGGAGATGGAGGGAGAGGAATGGAAGAAAGGAGAGGAGGAAGGGAAGGGGACAGGAGTAGGAGTGAAGGTGAGAAGGGGGGAAGAAGAGAGAAGTGGGGGAAAGGAAAAGGAAGTAGGATGAGGTAGGAGAGGAGGAAGGAGAAAGTAGGAGAGAAGAGGAGGGAGGGAAGGAAAAGAAAGGAGGAGGAGAAGAAGGTTTGTTGTGGAATGAGGGAAGAAAGAGAAGAAGAGCAACTCCGAATGTAATTAAAATGTCTTATTTTAATGCTTTCTTTAAGGGAAACATGTATATGTAGGATTTATCATGTATAAGAAAATGTACATTTTCTATTATGTGGGGAGGGGGAAAGGGTGGGGGAGAGAAAATTGTTTGTATTTTTTATAAAACTTTTCAATTAAAAAAAAAAGAGAGAGAAAGCCCCAGTTTGATAGCTGCAAGGAGGAAGCCATCCATGCCATCATCCCCCCTCACAATCATCTGCACAAGTCACCACCAGGGGCCAAGCCAAAAGACAACCCAACCCCAGCCAGGACAAATTGATGGTGGCACTAAAGGCAGCACTCCCAGCCAACCAGTGGTTCAATGACAATAAGGACTTTTTAACCTAAAGGGACAGACTGGCTTGGAAGGGTCCAAAGCTATAAGTCCCCACCAGTTTAAGGCTGGATGTGTTGCAACGCAGCCACGACTCCAGGTTGGGTGGCCACTTTGGGTTCTTAAAGACCCTACACTTTGGCTAGGAGGCAATTTTGGTGGCCAAAAATGAAAGCTGACGTGAAAGACTATGTAAAAAGCTCTGCCACATGTGCAGCCATGAAAATGAGGCCAGGGAAATCCCCTGGACTCCTTCAGCAAGTGGCAAGCTTGGGAAGAGATTGTGATGGATTTTATAGTTGAGCTTCCAAAGAGCAGGGGAAATACAGTTATTTGGAGAGTAATTAATTTGTTTTCAAAACAAGCCAACTTCATAGCTTGTTCGGGATTACTATCCACTAAAAAACTGGCAAAGAACCCTGACACTCAAACCTTTTGGCCACATTCACGTTTTACATACATTATTTAATATGTTTTCATAGAATAACTCACTTTTTGCTTTTAATTCATTTAAAAAGCAGGGGAGGGGGGAAATAAGGAAATTAAGATTCCTGTATTTAGATTGCCATTTATATACTGTATTTTTCAGAGTATAAGACGCTGCGGACTATAAGATGCACCTAACTTTTTTGGGGAGGAAAACAAGAAAAAAATCTGCCTTTGCCTCCCAGCAATTTGCCTCCTTGCAGCAAACAGCGGAGGCCTGCATGGAAATCCCTGAAGCCTGAAACAGCTGAGGGTTGGGAGGCCGATCCAATCGACAATCAGCTGCTTGTGCTAATCAGGCTGTGTTAAAACTGAAAAGGACTGTTTGCTGTTTGCTGCAAGGAGGTTAATTGCTGGGAGGCAGAGGCCAAAGGATGGGGGCCGATGGGTGGGCGGGGCTACATTCAGTGTATAAGATGCACCCAAATTTTCACCCTCTTTTAGGGGGGAAAAAGTGCATCTTATACTCCAAAAAATATGGTAAGTAAGATGCTCTAGCCACAAAGTAATCATCAGAACTGTTTTAAACAAAGGCACTGTTTTCACATTTAGAAGACATAGTTTCCTGCCCTGCCTATTTGGATGGAGTAATTAACGTTTTAAGTTTTGTACTAATTTTAATGTTTTAAGCTACATTAAATGATTAAATGAAAAGAGTGGGACAAACACTGTATAAAAATAGCAATTTTAAATAGAAACATGTAATCAAACTATAGTGCAGTTTTTCTCAGAGCTATACCATTTCAAAATTAGATTGAAATATCTGGCTTTTTCATGTTAAAGAAAAGTCATTTATTTATACAGTATACAAGAGAGGAAGGTAGTTATATTAATTCCTCCCCTCGTGTTAATTTTGCATTTACAGGAAAATATTCCTGTAATTCACTTCCTACAATTAAAATTCATGCAATTTAAAAACTGATTTTGTTCTGAGACAAAAATTAGAGAAGTTTAGCAGATTTCTTGGCTATGACCAAGAATGATATATGATGAACCTGTTAAAAATATTATTTATGCTTATGCCTATGAAATCAGACTCTCTTGGGAAACTTGAATGGCTTGTACAATCAGCTGCATTACTTCTTAATCTAAATATCTGACACATGCAACATAATCAATCATGAAAATTTCCTACTGTGTTATCAAAAGTTGAGACTTACCAGTAAGACAGAGTTCTCTTTTCAGCACTTTGTGCCTGCGAAGAATTATGCCTCAGAACTGTGTGAACTTTCCTATTTCTAGACTAGCATTCAGAATAAATAATTGTGAAAGCCAGTTGTTCCAAGGATTTTCAGACTCAAGCAAATCATCTCAATGTGAATGTGCAGGCGCTGTTTTATTTTTTTGAGGGGTTGGATTTTCTAAGCCCTGGATAGCAATAGCAATAGCAATAGCAATAGCAATAGCAATAGCAATAGCAATAGCAATAGCACCTCACTTATGTTACCCTCTCTAAGAGGTTTACAAGTCAGCATATTGGTCCCAACAATCTGGTTCCTCATTTTACTGACCTCGAGGGATGGAAGGCTGAGTCAACCTTGAGCCACTCAGAATCGAACTTTTTAGAAAAGCCACTAATCTCTAGTTATTTATATGTCATCTGGCTACTTTTGCTTTTCCATTCATATTCCTATTGTGAGAGAAGAAATTCAAATTCAATTCATTAGTAATCTCTTGAAACTCAACTATAAACACATTAGTTGAGGGGTTACAGCTTTAGGTATAATTTTGTCATTCCTCCAAAGAACTATGTTACTCTTGTGATTTGCATTCAAGTCACTTACTATTGGATGCTTTGAACTGCACTCCTTGCAAAATGACTGCTTTATCCTCCCTCATTTGCTCACTCTCTCCCTCCCACCTGAATGCTCTCAGTTCAGCACTTGGATAGTTATGATAACAGGCAATGTTTGCAGTCTATTCTGATCACTGTGATGGTGATATCACATAAGCCAAAGGGCTCTAAAATGTATGACAAATTAAACTTCTGAGTAATTGTAGTATTTTGTTATCTTCTACTCCCAAATTAAAGGTTTACATGTTCACAGTCTTCCTGCTCTTATCAATAGGTGCTGATTTGATTTTCAGTAGAGACTTCCTTCAAGCAAGATCACCATACTTAGCTTGTTGCCTCATGGGAATAAGAGCTAAAGTTGTCTAAGACTGAAATACAGAGCTCAGGCAAAAGCCACAGCAAAACGTAAGCCTTTCTACTTTCAGATGCTTCCTGATGCACCAGCAAGCCCAGAAGTTCTATTTAATCATCTATAAGAGAAAGAAAAGCCTTGAGAGATGTATCTGAGCTGATGAGAAGCTTCACTTAATGCCATCTAACTCTCAAATTGATCATCTGAGACTGGCCTAATAAGAGCTCTTACATTTTGTGGACCAACTTTCTTTTAACAGGAAATAGAGGTGAGAGAAATACATGTTGAAGGATGATACTAGAATCAGATTTATGAAATGAATGCATTTCATGAATGCTAAATTGAAGAGGAATGTAAAATTAGTATGTGAGCTGTCTGTCATCAAGGGAAGAGGACTTTTTTTCCAAACCTGAACTTTGCACATTTCCCCCCTTCTTTCATCATTGGCAAAAAGAGCTTTGGGAGCATTTTGTGCCGCACAATGACTTATTTTTTGTCTTATTGCAAAAGACACTGCAGTGCTGTATTGTCTCAATACCAAACTCTCCGAAAGGAAGGCTTGCTCTGTGACATTCTGTTAAAAGTAAAAGAAAATGAATTTCCTGCACATGTGTCTTTGTTAGCCTGTTCCAATGATTACTTCAAGGCCATGTTCAAGAGTTATACCAAAGAATCGAAGACTGCTGTTGTTCATCTGCAAGTAATCTCGGCCACTGGGTTGCAACATGTTCTGGATTTCATTTATACATCCTGGCTGCCTTTGTCTTTTACCACCTTGGAAGATACCTTAGAAGCTGCCACCTACTTACAAGTATCTGAGGCAATCTGTTTATGCAGCCAATACTTGAGTAACAATCTCAATCTGGAGAACTGTTGTTTTTCAGCCAATATTGCGACAAAATTTTATCTTCCAGATGCTGTATCTGCAGCAGAAAAATATCTTATTATTAATCTCTGGAAATTACTAGACCTGGATTTTGCAGGTCTGCTAGAACTGAATTTCCAGCAATTTTCGCGCTTATTGCCTTAGATTCTGCTTTCCTTTGGTTGCGTTCACTTCATTTTCTAATAAAAGTACCTTTCTCTATAAACAATGGAGTTTGGGTCATTCTTTCCTGGACTTTGAAGGAAGCACACCTGACAGCTGCAATAGGCCATGAAGTTGGCCTACAGGGCCATCCTGAAGAGGGTGAGCATAAATAAGCTGATCATCTCAGGAAAATGCCATTTTTCAATTATTATTGAAATGCTAGGTAGAATTACTTTGTAAATGTAATTATAAACATCATGTGAAAAAAACAAGTGAAAATTTTCACTCCCAAATATTCAGTTGTGCCCTCCATTGGTTTCCATTTGGTAAAATTTATGGAGCAGGAAAAAGCCATAAGTACAAATAATTGTAAAAATGTTGTTTGTTAAGCAAGGCAATATACTAAATATATATACAGCTCTTGTATAGCTATGTTCTGTGTCCTATTGAATCATGCTTCTGGGAAAATATTTGTTACATACACATTAATAAAAACTGCCCATGTATATATTATATGTGATTCACTTTTGACTGCAAATGGCATAAACAATCACCTCCTCTGTTACTGCTGGAATAGGATAGTATGTTTTACATTTCTCTTTATGGTAGTGTGAAATCTGAGAATAAATGAAGTTTATAATTATATTCATTTCAAAACCTGATGCATTAAAGAAAATCTATTTTAATCTGAGTTGACCTAATAAAATGTGCAGCAATGTAGCTTTTGTTAAAGCATAAGAGCTTTATTTCAAGTTAGACAAATCATATAAAATTTAGTTGAATTTTGTCCTTGAAAGTGATCAACGTGTCTTTGCTAAGGTACCATGTAGGCAGAATAATTGTTCTGTCATAGCAACAGGCTGTCATATACACTGCCTGACTCCTCCATCCTCAGAATCTTTTGGTATGCACTTGCTTTGTATGAGCCAGCAAGGTAGCAATTTCTCAAGATGGTCAGATCCCTATACTGTCTCATGTTATACAAGTTTAAAGCTTTCTTATGCACTACATTATCTCCCATTTTCCTACATGAAGTGCATTTGAAATGTTAGCCTACGTCTATAGCTGTCTGAAGATGTGGCTGGTCACATTTTCCCAGATTATGCAAATATGCTGAAAAGCCATTAACGTTTTCAGCTTCTCAACAGACTTATCAAGAACCTAAGTATAGATTCTTACAATAAGAGTAATTGGTATAAACAAGTATTCACATGTAGCTTTCAAGATACTTCCCAAACAAATGTATTTTCTGCATCGATAAAAAATAGAACTGAAGATATAAAACTATGTCCACTACTTTCTCCATTATATTCAGTCATTTGTAACTGCAGGTCGCTCTATTTGTAATAAATATTGAGATAAAAATGATTAATAAATATTGATCACAAACATATTTATAATATATGTCTTGGCAAAAGCCTTCAGTGTACCACATACAATTAATACTAATAATAGCAATATCTGTTTTCTAACTTGATTCCTCATCTATGTGGAAGTTATGTAGCAATAAATAAAAATTAGGCATTGAGACATTACAAGAAAAGCCCAGCAAGAATTTAGAATAAACGTTGGAAACAGAATTAATTTGAGATCAAGCATTTTAAAGTTAGAAATATACAAAATATCACAAATTATAACGTCATGCAGTCAATAACTGTCAATAATAAACACATTCTTCTAAATGATATAAACAGATTACTGGATCTGGAATTTTATAGACTCTCAATGCATGGTTTTTCATTCTGAACTCAACTGAATAGATATGCACTTAAATGAGCTGAAAAAGGCCACTCTCCTGAACAATTGTGCAAAGATTGCAAAACATTTGCAGTCCAAAATGCCTTTGAAAAGAAACAAACAACACTGCTCTTTATTTTGGTCCCAAGACCAGAATATAATAGTGCTTTTAATTTTTTAAAAAAATACATTCCGTGAGCTGAACAGGCAAGAACTGGAAGCAAGTTGAGAAAGAAAAGTACATTAGCTTTTTTCCTTTTAAAGGAATAGATTAACCTATGTCTTACAAGCTTGTATTTCAGTTCCTCAGATGTGCAGAAAAGCATTAAAAAGCCACATGAACATTTTTGCCAGGATAAAATTCAAAGTGCTGATAAAGGCAAAAATATATATGTTTTCTTTTGCATACCTAGCTAAGCACAGATTGATCTTCTCAGAAACATTTGGACTTTTGTGATACTTTACATTGCTATATTGGTAATTTGGCTATATTATAGTAAGAATAATTTTGTGATATGCAGGCATCACGACCATGTGATTTTTCATAAACTGAACAAACTGAACAAACACTGGCTTGACGGAAATATAATAGTGCAGTAGATGCTTCAAGCAATCAGTTAGGATATGGTAAAGAAATGTCATGACGCCCTTCTTCCTCTATAAATGGACAAGTGTACTTGCTGTTCATCCATGTGCTCTGTAAACATCATCTTTAATCTCACATGATATAGATAGACAGTGGTGGGATACTACCGGTTTGCACAGGTTCGGTAGAACCAGTTGTTAAATAGTTAAGCAGTTCAGAGAACTTGTTGTTAGAAGAAATCTCCTTTTGTTTTTTTCCACTTTACAGGGTTAATCCTGTAAGGAATTACAACATTCTGATGTTTCCTAGACTAATCTTTATTGCCCTGCTTACAGAAACTGCTCCTCTGTTAACCCTTATTACATTCTTGGCAGTACGCCTAGACTTACTGTAGCTTCTGGTTCCAGAGCTTCTCAGAGTTTTGGTGGGCTTTTTTGGCTTGAATTTCTTAAAGGGGAAGGGTTGTTTTAAGCTTTTTACACTGCTGTTGGGAGGAAATACTCCCCTGTTGGAGTTCTTCCAGCCAGGATGCAATGATCAGCATTTTGAAGAAATAATTGAATAACGAAGTTTCCCTTTCTGACTTTTGGTTTAAAACTGGTTTTTGGTGAAGTTTAATTCTGTGTTGGTGATGTTTAAAGGATTAATTGTTTATTGATGGGATAATTTTCCCTATTCAGCTTTGTTTGGAAGGAAAAATGTTAATCTCTGTTCCTGAAAAGAAGCAGCTTCGGAAATCTGACTAGTTCCTGTGTCTATTTGTTCTGGCAACAGATACTCTGTTTGCTCCTTTGCTTCATTCTGGAGAGCTTAAATGACCTCTCTGCTAAAGGGTTTCACTTTATGAGCAAGAGTTGGCTGCTGATAGTTATCATTGCATTTTAACTATTTTAATTCCTCAAGGTGCTCTAGCAACTTGCCTGATTTGTAACTCCAGTTTGCAGATACTTCTAATCTAATGATTGGTATTTAGGGCAGCTTTTTGCAAGCAAAGAAGCATTTTGTATTTTTGTACAGGTAATCCTTGACTTACAACAATTACAATGGCACTGAAAAAAGTGACTTATGACTGTTTTTCACACTTACGACTGTTGCAGAAAACTGTCATTTGGGCAAAGAAGCGATGTCACATGACCACCTGGCCACGCTCACCTGGTCACATGAAGCACCACAGTTGTGAAATGAGTGACATGGTTGTTAAGAATGCTGCAACAGGCATAAATGATGACCGGTCATAAGTGCGAGGACTGGTCAAAAGTGCAAGGATCTGTCAGAAATCACTTTTTCCAGCCCTCTGGGTAGTCCCTATGTGCATAAGGACTACTCAGAAGGCTGAAAAAGTTATTTTTGACTGGTCCTCACACTTACGACTGTCCTCACATTTTAAGTTTTGCGCCCTATCTTGTCACCGTGGTGAAGAGAAGCAGTTGTGAAATGAGTGACACGGTTGTTAAAAATGCTGCAACAGGCATAAATGTGAGGATGGTCATAAGTGTGAGGACCGGTCAGGAATGACTTTTTTCAGCCCTCTGAGTAGTCCCTTTGCACATAGCCATGCCTACCCGGTCACATGATCACCAAGCCAGGCCCCCAAATAAACCACACCCACAGAACCGGTTGTTAAAAAATTTAAATCCCACCACTGTAGATAGGAGAGAGAGAGAGAGAGAGAGAGAGAGAGAGAGAGAGAGAGAGAGAGAGAGAGAGAGAGAGAGAGAGATTTTCCCTTAACAAAAAATCAAAACAACTGTTGCAGGTTTATTATTATTCATTGGATGGACTTCACTGTTCTTCTTCTTCTTCTCCCTTTTCCTTCTGTTGCATTTCTTGTTGCTCTCTAAATGCACTTATGAATACAGAGTCCCAGTCAACTTTGTTTTAAAACAGAAAATAATACAGAAAGGTATTGTCATTTTTATTTTTTGCCATTTTCCCTCTTTACTCTGGAAGAAGATCAGTGCTTAAGCAAGGATAGTGTGTGCATCCACATAAACAGAAGGATAAAACACACTGGAATTGGCTGTGCTCTCTCCTTTCATTTCTGAACTCTAATTACAATTTCAGGACAAAATGTTTCCTTTGCTTTCTGTCTTAAAAATAATTGAATGTGCTATAGTCCCAATTCTAGAGCAAAGGCAGGAATAATCATGGCTGAGGAGTGGTTAAGAAAGAGGGAGGAAAGCAATTGAACACTATGCATTAGTTCACACTCAAAAGGTATTTGCTATATCTATGCTGGAAACTCAAGGCAGAACTGTAAATTAATATTTAGAAAAAAACAAAAACAAATTCATGACATCCTGAACAAATGGGCATACAAAAATTAAAATAAATATTGAACTTAATCAGATTTAACCAATCTTTCTCTGTTCTCTGCACCTGTAGTATCTTGGTCATTTTTTCATGGCACCTTCCACCCAAGAATACGTAACAATTCCATTTAGTAGGTAATTAGAGCCAAATATAAAGAGTCCCATGATGCCACTGTGCTATGGTGCTATGCTTTGGTGAATTTGCTGTGGTGCCACAGCACACAGTTTGGAAAGCACAGGAGTAAACACTTAAAATCAATAGCAATTGAATTATGTTCCAGTGATTTTAGGTCCACATTAAGGATTGACCAAAATTATCCTTCAGACACTTAGGAACAGAATAAAGTTAGAGCTCAAGAACAACTAGATAATATTTCACTATGAATGTTCAGAAGTTCTTCAATCACATGTGCCATGTATGTCATTTGCTACAGATTGATCTAGATTTGATTGTTCTAAAAAATTAACAATTTACAATATTTAAAATGATTCCTGAGGAGACTTTAAAATCTAGAACACTGATTTTATTGTGAATATTTATGTCTCTTGAAACTGTTATGTTGAATTAAATATAACTTTCCCCCAAACATGGATTGTCTAGTAGATTAGCGAATAAAGGCCTGTAATTTATGAAAATATCTAAAATATCCCACTAAATATAAAAGTTTAATTGTCACACTGGTTAAAACAAAGGTGCACTTTGAAAATGTAACTCATTCAACAATTACATATTATTAAAACAGGAAATAGAATTAATCTTCAGTAGTTAAACACTGTTCTTATGCCAATTTTTTCTTGAGAAATCATCGTAATCTTTTAAAATATATAATCATTATTTTTTTAAAAAAAATGGTAAAGACAGTGGACTTGATCCAAAGAAGCAATTTAAGAAATTCTGTTCCATTTAAAAACTAAACTGACTTTTCAGCAGTGAAGATTGTGTCAGTACCAACATCAAACAAAATGCCTATCATTCTATTCCATAAATGCACACTCCTTTGGATCATAGCCAGCACTTGTAAACATAAACATAAACATCAGCAGCATAAAAAGGATATATGTTTGTATTCCTACAATGACCATTAAATTGTACTTTACTCATGTCATAAACATTAAAATAAATATCCTACAACATGATATAAAAGCTACTCTTTTGAGTAAAAGTTTGGAGTGTCAAAAAGGGCTGAAAACAAAGTATTAAGATGTTTAAAATTATTGTTATACATGTGTTTCAATATAGGAATGGGTGTGTGCTAAAGAACCTAGAAACACATCAACGTCATCAGAATCATTTACTGGATTTTGTGCTGCATTGTTCTGAGAACTATCGAGGAAGAGATCAAGGTACATTTGTTTCCAGTCTTGAAAGTCTTTAGATGTCAGATCTGGATTATCTAGAACTTTATCTATCATAGCTACTTCTTCTTCTCTGGCCTTGAAGAAACAAAAAAGAAAAAATGAGAACCCCCCCACACATATTTGAATATTTAGGACACAGGTTTCCTTAGAAACTTAATCCTATGGTCATAATAACTGAGAAATAATTGACTTTGATGGAAGGTTTTAATCATTACTTTATATCAGGGGTGAAATCTAATTATTTTTGCCACCGGTTCTGTGGGCGTGGCTTGGGGGGGCATGGCCTAGTGGTGGTCATGTGACTGGGTGGCCGTGGCCTTTTTTATTTTTTAAAGCATTTTTAACTAGTAAAAAATGCTTTAAAAAGTAAAAAAAAAAGTTTCCGATGATCAGCACCTGTCCAGCCTGACCCCCCTCGTCAAGCCAGATCCAATGCCTCCTAGCCCCAAAGATTGCAAGCCTTTCTACCTCGGCCACCCAGTCTGGGAGATAAGGGGGGGAGAAGAGAAACAAATTGCTCGGCTGCTCCCCCTTTTCACTCAACCCGAGCTTCCTGTTGTGGATTTTCACGCCTTGCTTCACACGCCGGGGATTGTCACCCTCGTCTTCTTCTTCCTCCATCTCTCCAAGTGGAAAAATGCCAGGAGCACAAAAAGAAGACATCTAAGTGTGTGGATGTCGGGCATGGGCTGCTGCGAAGACCAGAAGCAAACACACACACACACACATACACAGAGGCTTTAAAAGACCTTTGAATGAAGATGGGTGGATTGGAGGGGTCATTTCCCTCCCCTTCCCTGCCTCCACACCGACATTCAGTGCAACACACACACACACACACACACAGAGAGAGAGAGAGAGAGAGAGAGAGAGAGAGAGAGAGAGAGAGAGAGAGAGGCTTTAAAAGACCTTTTGAATGACTTGAGGCTCCTTCAGGTTGGCCTCCAAAGAAAAGAGGAATGAAGGTGGGGGTGGATTGAAGGGGTGAATTCCCCAACTCTGGTTCAGCCGTCTGGGGATGGGATGGCAGGCACAGGCTGCTGCGAAAGACCAGGAGCAAAAAGACACACAAACACTCACACTGCGTGCACAGCAGTACTGGTAAGGTTTTTAGCGAGCAGCTCAGGAAGCCAGACTTGCCTTCACGAAAGCTTCCTTAGAAATGGAAAAACGGCAGGAGCAAGCAAGCACTTCTTTTTGCGCTCCTGGCATTTTTCCACTTGGAGAGGAGGAGGAAGAAGAAGACGAGGGCGACAATCCCGGGCATGTGAAGCAAGGCATGAAAATCCACAGCAGGAAGCTCGGGGTGAGTGGAAAAGGGGAGCAGCCGAGCGCTTTGTTTCTCCTGAACCGGTAGAAAAAAATGCTTAAAAAGTAAAAAAAAAAAGTTCCTATGATACACATTGCTCAGCTGATCGTCGGAACCTTTTTTTAACTTTTTAAGCATTTTTTTACTACCAGTTCTCTGGAAATAAAAGCAGGAAGTAACGATGACTGGGCAGGTGGGCAGAGCCTCGGGTTGCCATTGCTACTGGTTCTCCGAACCACTGGCCGTCATCACTACCTACTCGCCCGAACCAGGAGCATTTCACCCCTGCTTTATATTTAAGAATTTTCTTGCTCTATGTCTTACAAAATAAATTTCATTTTTGGTTTTCTCACTTTAATTGGTGTGTATATTAAAGAAACAGAGAAAATGTCAATCAAAAGAACACAAAAACATTCTGTGGCTTCAGAAGTAAGTTACCAGTAATAATTGAAGAAGAACCCTTGTTGGCCATGCATTTACACTGGAAAATTTCTTTTTTCATCTTACCTTTAAAGTGCTTTTCAGAATTCGCAATTGGTGCAATTTTTCATTGATTATTGGGTCACAGCATCTTTTAATGAAAGATTTCTTGTATTCCATTTTGGTAGAAATTTGCCGAGCTCCTAGAGGGGACAAACTAGCTAGTTCCAAAGATCGGTACAAATCTTGCAATGAATCTGCAGGTTTGTCTTCTAAAATTTCAGCTGCAAGACATGAAGAAAATAAACTCCATAGCTTTCAGCTATCCATCTATATCACAGTTTTAATTATGCCAGCATCTCTAGGTGAAATGCTATCTTAGCAATTCAAATGTACAAAACAATATTGCTTTGAAACCAGGGGTGAAATCTAAATTTTTTCCCTACTGATTCTCTGGGTGTGGCTTGGGGGGGCGGTGTCCTGTGACTAAGTGGGCATGGCCAACTCAATGTCACTCACAGCCACACCCACTCAGTCACAAGACCCCCCCCAAGCCACGCCCACAGAACCCGGTAGGAAAACATTTTAAATTTATATTCTGACACCTGCTCACCACCCGCTCTCCCTTCACTTGGAGTCAGGGGCTGGGGCCCAGAGACCCGCCATTCACTGAAGCCCCGGAGCTGCTTTCTGCTCACTGCCTGCCTCAACTGGATCATGGAATGCACCATTCCCCGACTCCAGCCTTGCCGTGGAGCTGCCGCTCACACGCCCTTTGCCACGTGGCATGTCCTACTCCTTACCTTTCTCCCGCGGCTGGCTGCCAGGGAAGGCAAGCACCCAAAAGTTACCAGAGCTGCTCTCCTTCTTGAATGTGCCGCCACCATCAGCTCCTGGTCCACATGCCGGCTGCGCAAGTGCACACCATTTATTTCATTCATTCATCAGTGGCAGGTTGGGTGTATGCTTGCACAGCTGGTGCATGGACCAGGGCGGCGATGGTGGCGGCACATTCAAGAAGGAGAGCAGCTCCGGTAACTTTTGGGCGCTTGCCTTCCCTGGCAGCCAGCCGCGGGAGAAAGGTAAGGAGTAGGACACGCTGCATGGCGAAGGGCAAGTGGGCGGTGGCTCCATGGCAAGGCTGGAGTTGGGGAATGGTGCATTCCCCGACCTGGTTGAGGCAGGCAGTGAGCAGGCGGCAGCTCCGGGGCTTCAGTGAATGGCGCATCTCTGGGCCTCAGCCCCCGACCCAAAGTGAAGGGAGAGCAGGTGGTGAGAAGGCGGGGCAAGGCCGGAGTCTCTTTCTGGGCATGTTGCTTCTGCCTGTTGGGCCACTTCCTGAAGCTGGCAGCTCTGTAGCCAGCCGCTTTGCTTTTTCCCTCTTTTTCCTCATGGGAGGCTTGCGTGGTGGCACCAGCAGAAGTGCTGTGGGGAAGTGGCCCATCAAGTAGAAGCCCTGCACCCAGAAAGAGAAGGGCAAGAGGGACCAGTGGGCTGCAGAGGTTAAGGCGGGTGGGCGGAGCCTCCAGATGCCATCGCTACTGGTTCTCTGAACTACTGGCCATCATCGCTACTGGATCGGCCAAACCGGTCAGAACCGGGAGCATTTCACCCCTGTTTGAAACCATTTCCTTATGAGAAAAATAAATTATGCTTAGATTTCATCATAGGGTATTCATAATGAAGTGCAGAAATTCATTTAGTATAGAAGAATGTCATATGTATAATATTGTATTCAGCAAAAAGATGCTCACATGATTTTGTCAAATTGATATTAAGTTGCAGACTAATTTGTTCCATTAAAACTAATTATAATGGTTTGCCTGGTTAGAGCTTGAAACATTGACTCATGATTTTAGGGTATCATGAAGGGAAAAAAACCCTATCAACATCTTAAAATGTTAGGAAACAATATTAAATTGTAATCCATCCTACAGCATATTCATTGGGCTCTTAGGGCTCTTAGAGTTTAAAGTCAACTTAATCGAGTGTTCAGTATTAATGCGGGCACGTACAGTGCTATTCTATATGCTGAAAAAGAAGTGTTGCATATTGGACTCTAAATATTTGTTTTATAATTAGAACCAACCACAACAGAGACCAGAAAAATGGAATCTAAAGGATTTTCTTCAGTATTCTAGGCAAAATGTATATAAAGTCTATAAATAGAAAATATAGTTTGTCAAGACTTTATTTCTAATCTTGTACACTTCAAGACTTCAAGGAACAAAAAACAAAAACAAAAAACTCTTTTAATATTAAAAAAAAGGGCAACTGAACATTTATGTTTCATTAATCTCATGGCTTTAAAACTATACAAAAGTCCAAAATGCTGATACTCTAGACCAGAGGTGTCAAACTCAAGGGCCATGGGCCGGATGTAGCGGGGCGATTAAATCCGGCCCAATGGGCTGGCCTGGAAATATCAAAGGACTGGCCCATGGTGCCTCTGCCAGTCAAAATGGGCCGTGTGCGGGGGCCCGATTTTGGCTTCCACAGCCTCCTGCAGCACTCTGCTGGCCAAAATGGGTCACGCAGATGCCACCATGCGGCCTGTTTTTGGCCATCAGAGTGCTGCTGGAGACCAAAAACGGACTCTGTGGAGGCCCCATGGGGTCTCCCGTGGCCTGTTTTCGGCTGGCAGAGTGCTGCAGGATGTGTCCATCCTATTCCCCCCATGGCCCCACCTGCCTGTGGAGAACTGCAATGCTGATCCGGCCCTTGAAGAAATCCAGTTTGACACCCCTGCTCTAGACATATTCCACCTCCTTTAAAAATCTATACTATATAGCATGGGGGTCAAACACCTCATATCACATTGATGTCACATGACATATCGCAATGTTTTTTGCCTTTGTGGAGCTGGGATGGGCATGGCCTGCATGTGATGCATCCAACCCGTGGGCCACCAGTTTGACACCCCTGCTGTAAACTATACAAAATCTATACGATACAATAATATAGCCATCTTTTTCCAGCCTGGTGCCTATTAGCATATTGGGCACAATGCTGTCATCAGAATTCATCATGACACACTATCTAAGAATAAGAATTTATATAATATATAAAACCTGAACAACATGAACTGACTTCAAATGGAAATGAAAATGACAGAGGCATTCTTATTTTCATAGATTATTTTCCAAACCCTAAATTCTATTCCTGTGGGAGCAATGGGGAAAGGAAAAAAAAGTAAAAAAGGAATAAAGTCATTTATTTATTAATTTTGACTATTATTTTAAATAATAAAACTCTCCAATGGCATTACCATTATTTTTATTTAGCTTGAAAAGCTCTTATGCTAAAATTTAATTGCCTTGCTTTTAGTCCATGGATAAATATTTTTATTACCAAGTAAACTTTCATCTGTCTTTCTCTATTTAAATTAATATTTCCTCAATCCATTTTTTATTAATCTTGTGACTTTCTGGTTTCCTATTGAAGCATACTCTCTGTTCATTTTTGGAAAAGATAATCCTCATGCTGTGTAGAAACATTCCATTTAAATCAGCTTTTTTGCCAATATAGCATTCCATTCAATCTTATTTATTTATTTATTTATTTATTTATTTATTTATTTATTTATTTATTTAATTAATTAATTAATTTTTATACCGCCCCCTCTCCCGAAGGACTCGGGGTGGTGAACAGCCAAAATTAAAAAAATATACAATATAAACATTAAAATACTATAAAACAAAATTAAATTTATCTTTGGCTTCCCCCAATTTAAAATCCCTTACCCATAAAATTCACCAATTAAAAGATTTTTAACCCAGCCCAGCTTGCTGAAATAAAAAAGTCTTCAGAGCCCGGCGGAAGGTCCGGAGGTCCGAGATCAGTCGTATCCCTGGGGGTAGCTCATTCCAGAGGGCAGATGCCCCCACAGAGAAGGCTCTTCCCCGGGGGGTCGCCAGCCGACATTGCCTGACTGATGGCACTCCGAGGAGGCCTTCTCTGTGGGAGCGTATTGGCCAGTGGGAGGTTATCGGTGGCAGAAGGTGGTCTCGTAAATAACCGGGCCCTAAGCCATGGAGTGCTTTGAAGATGAGAACCAATACCTTGAAGCGCACCCGGAAGACCACTGGAAGCCAATGCAGCCCGCGCAGGAGAGGTGTCACGTGGGAGCGCCATGTCGCCCCCATAAGTACCCGCGTGGCTGCATTCTGCACCAGTTGGAGCCTCCGAGTGCTCCTCAAGGGGAGCCCCATGTAGAGAGCATTGCAGTAGTCCAGGCGGGAAGTGACGAGGGCATGAGTGACCATGCATAAGGAGTCCCAATCCAGAAAGGGGCGCAACTGGCGTATCAGGCAAACCTGATAGAAAACCCTCCTAGCCACGGCCATCATATGCTCTTCTAAAAACAGCTGTGCGTCCAGGAAGACACCCAAGTTACGCGCCCTCTACGTGGGGGCCAATGTCTCGCCCCCTATAGTCAGCGATGGCACCAGCTGACTATATTGGGACACTGGCAACCACAGCCACTCAGTCTTGGAGGGGTTGAGTCGGAGCCTGTTCCTCCCCATCCAGACCTGCACGCCTCCAGGCACCGGAACATCACTTCAAGGGCATCGTTGGGGTGGTCTGGGGTGGAGATGTACAGCTGGGTGTCATCAGCGTACAGATGGCACTGCACCCCAAAACCACGGATGATCTCGCCCAGTGGCTTCACATAAATGTTGAACAGGAGAGGCGAGAGGACCGACCCTTGTGGCACCCCACAAACCAGGTGCCTTGAGGTCGACCTCTGCCCCCCAGCCAACACGGACTGCGACCGGTCAGAGAGATAGGAGGAGAACCACAGTAAAACAGTGCCTCCCACTCCCAACCCTTCCAATCATGCAGCATGATACCATGGTCGATGGTATCAAAAGCCGCTGAGAGGTCTAATAGGACCAGAACAGAGGAGCAACCCCTGTCCCGAGCTCTCCAGAGATCATTGACCAACGCGACCAATGCCGTTTCCGTGCTGTACCCGGGCCTGAAGCCGGACTGGAACGGATCTAGATAGATGGTTTCATCCAGGTACTGCGGGAGATGTCGCGCCACCACACTCTCAACAACCTTCGCCAGAAAGCGAAGGTTGGAAACTGGATGATAGTTTGCCAAAACAGCTGGGTCCAGAGAGGGCTACTTGAGGAGGGGCCTCACCACCACCTCTTTCAAGGTGGGAGGCAAGAAACCCTCACTCAAGGAAGCGTTTATGGACCCAGCCGTGTGTAACCTCCCGGGTAGCCAGCACCAACCAGGAGGGACATGGGTCCAATAAACATGTGGTTGCGTTCAACCTCCCCAGCATCCTGTCCATGTCCTTGGGGGTCACAGGGTCAAACTCATCCCAGATAACATTCTCAAGACACACCTCAGATAACCCGCCTGTACCCACCCAGTCAGAGTCCAAGCCTTCCCGAATCTGAGCGACTTTATCGTGCAGATAATGCACAAAATCCTCAGTACGTCCTTGCAAGGGGTCTTCCCGCGCTTCCACATGGAGAAGGGAGCGGGTCACCCTAAACAAGGCAGCTGGGCGATTATCTGCTGACGCAATAAGAGCGGAAAAGTAGTTACACTTCGCCGCTTTTATCACCACTAAGTAGGTCTTGATATAAGATCTCACTAGTGTACGGTCAGATTCAGAACGACTAGCCCTCCAACTACTCTCTAGGTGTCTTTTCCGGCGCTTCATCCCCCTCAGCTCCTCGGAGAACCAAGGAACTGGGCAGATTTGGCACCGGGTCAGAGCCGCAAAGACACGACCCAATCTAAAGCACCAGTGGCCGCCCTACACTAGGCGGTCACCAGGTCTTCCGTCGAGTCATGAGCCAGAGTCTCAGGAAATGGCCCAAGCTCCATTCGGAACCTATCAGGATCCATCAGGCGCCTGGGGCGGAACCACCTGGTCGGTTCTGCCTCCCTGCGGTGGGGTGTAGCAGTCAGAAAGTCAAGTCTAAGGAGGGAATGGTCTGACCATGACAAGGGTTCAATGACTATATCCCCTGTATCTAGGCCATTCAATCACTGACCAGAGACAAAAACCAAGTCCAGCGTGTTTCCTGCTGTGTGAGTGAGGCCCTGAATTAACTGGGTCATGGAAGCCATGAACTCCCGAGCTACCTCAGATGCTTCACCGATGGACGGCATAATGGACAGTATAATCTGTTACTATAATACAATGAAATATTGCAATATGGTGCTTTTTGCCCTATTAACGTTTCAATTAAAATATTCATAAATATGCCTAAACTTTCAATAGTATGTCACAAGGAAATTATGTGGCTGTATTGAAATTAGCATTAATCTATAAGTCTTATTATATGTTACTATATAGCAAGCCTACTATAAGAAGACTCATAAGACAACATTGTCTAGCATTCTTATATTTCTGCAAAACACTTAGACATGAGGGTATTTTTAACTCATTACATTTGTCAAGCTTCAAAGTATTACAGAACCATCTATAAATAACAGCTAATGCCTGTGGAGAAAGGTTTTAAGCACTTTTCTTTCAGTAAATATATTTAAGAAAGTCACACATGAGTACATAATTTCAGCATCATGAATATTCTTTTAAATGTTTTCTATTGTTTCAATAGTAAACGTCACTTTTTTTAACAAGTGTTTGTATCTTATTCAGAAACAAACCTATGCGAAATAGAGTCACAGAAGTCTCACTTGCTACATATCCACTGCAACTATTTCCCCCCTCTGCCTTTTTGAAAAACTACATAAATGTTGATTTAGGAATTAACAATACTTTAGTCTATAGCAGTGATGGCAAACCTTTTTGACACCGAGTGCTGAAAAGGTCGCACAGAAATGTCGCACATGCATGCATGCCCTCGTTGGTACTGCGATCCGGAAAAACTGAACTTCCGGGTTCTAGCATGCCTGCACTCCAGACAATCAGCGTGCGCGCACCGGTTTTTGGCACTGCCACGCGCAAAAGGAATAGCTGATCATCACAAGCGCATGTGTGCCAGGAACCTGGAAGACAAACAGGCAAGGCTGCATGTGCCGGGCAAAATGGCTTTGTATGCCACTTTGGGCACGCGTGCCATAGTTTCACCATCACGGGCCTATAGCAGGGGTGAAATCTACTTACCTTCTCTACCGGTTTGGAAGTGCACGTGTGCGCATCACGTGCAATTTTGGACCCTCTGAGCATGCGCAAAGTCTTTTGCACATGCACAGAGGATAAACAACAGGTTACTTCCTGGTTAAATCCGGGCATGTGGGCAGAGCCTCATGCTGCCACTGCTACAGGTTCTCCGAACCACCTGCCACCACCGCTACCAGTTCGCCCGAATCAGTGCGAATCGATAGCATTTCACCCCGGCCTAAAGTAAAACAGAGCAATAGGTATAGTCTTGTTTAAACAACTTGCTACCGGTCTCCAAACTTTCCCAAGTCCGGTTTTAATACACTTATTTTTTATTTATTGGATTTACAGTATCTGCCACCTCAGATATAACTCAGTTCAGTTCAGACTTAGTATAGTCAGTAAGCTATTTGCACAAAAATGTATTAAGCCAATCAATATTCTACAAAATACAAAACAGCAGGAAACCCATATGCTAAAATTTTTGTAATAAACTGACCACACAATTATAGTATATACTTCATGTGTTTTCTATATGAAAAAAAATGATATAAAAATTAGTTATTAGTTCATTAGCCTTGTGGGTGAGGTTGGACAGGCAGTTGGATACAGGAAAAGCTGTGTTTAGCCACTCAAATTTCATCTCCTAGCAAAATTAGGGGAAAAAATCATTTATAATTTCCCATAGTAAAACTTACAAAATAATAATATAAATACTACTGTTTCTATCATATTTACAAAGATTTTGAAATCACTGATAGGCTTAATGGATCTTATCTAAACTGTTTTAAAAACAAAATAAAGTTGGACTTTTTTTGCTCATAAACAAATTTGAAATAAGAAATATTCCATATTCCATATTCTCAAATTAGGGATATAAATATATTGATTTGATATTAATATTTGATATTTGGACTCATAAAAGCCTGTAGTACAGTGGACTAAACACTGTTATTAATATCTGCTGCTTGCAATTACTGCAAGTTCAAATCTCACCAGGCTCAAGGTTGACTCAGCCTTCCATCCTTTCAAAGGTAGGTGAAATGAGGACCCAGATTGTGGGGGCAATAAGATGACTTTGTATAAATATACAAAAGTATGAAGGCTATTGCTTAACGCATTGTAAGCTGCCCTGAGTCTCCGGAGAAGGGCAGCATATAAATTAAAGCAATAAAATAAAATAAAATAAAAAAATTGCAAATCCCTGTCTGCCTAATCCCTAGTATATAATCTTCAAAAATTACTTAGCTGAAGTTTCAAATGACTTAAGACCAGATTTGAGCAATGGCCATTTTGTCTGTTAAGTCACATTGCAATTTACACAACATAAGATCTTGATCATGTCAGTACAGAGAAACAGCCAATGTTCTCACCTGAATGTCAAGATGCAGCCATTAACAAAAAGTGCAGAGAATAATAAAATTAAAATTTATATCAAATTAGCAGAAGAGTAATAGGTTTCTAAAGAATGTGCCCTAGACCTAGCACATTTGTCAAAGCACTTTAAATAACATAAATACAATTAAGGTCATGGGAGTATTGGATGAGGAGATTGTATTTAAAAAAATCACCTTATGACAAAAAGACTCAAATGTATATTATTTCAGTGAATCCCGTTATATTTTTGTTGCGATATTTTCAGGATCAGACTCAATAAATTGTTTAAGAATTAAGAGTTCAAATATATCTCTCTTTATTTACATAAGGCATTCTATATTCACTGAATATTCACAGATAGAAGCACAGAATGAACGTATGCAGCTCCTTATATATACAATGGGTGGAGCTAATTATGGGAGTGGTAAAGTATGAATACATTAAGAAGTGAAGGATAAGTTAACCCCTGACACACTGTTCATATATTATTTACATAATGGAGAATAAGGCATTTACTTGTGACAAATCCCCCTCTAAATGCCGATTCGATATATTACAACAATTACATTCAGATTCAGAACAATATAATACATGTAACTTGGAAGTCAAGTATTTATGTTGCTTAGATGGCAAAGGCTTTGTTAATATGTCAGCTATTTGCTCCGATGTTTCGCAATGAACTGCTTTGATAAATCCATCCTGAGACAACTGTCTCACGTGTTTAAATTTTATATCTATACGTCTGGATCTTTGTCCAATAGCATCAGATCTAGATATTTCGATAGCAGCTTTGTTATCTTCATGCATGATAAAAGGCAAAATGGGTTTTTTCCAAATGTCAGAGAGTAAATCATTGAACCATACAAGGTTATTTGCTGCCTTAGATAGACAAACATATTCTGCCTCTGTTGTTGAGGTGGCTACTAAATCTTGTTTGCCAGTATACCAGTAAACTGGACAGTCATTGAGAAAGAATATATAACCAGATGTGCTTTTTCTACATGAGGTATCTCCAGCCCAATCCGCATCGGCGTAACATGTGAGGATGGGCTCTTTGACATTTTTAGGTTCTAACAATAAACAGAAGTCTAAACTATTTTTCAAGTACCTTAATATCCTTTTGACAGCTTCCCAATGGTATAGTGATGGTTTGCTGACGTGTCTGGACAATAAATTGAGAGGCAAAGCAATATCGGGCCTAGTCCAATTGGAGATGTAAAGAAGTGAACCTATGACAGACCTGTAAAATGTATTATCTTTGAATTCAGGAGATGATTCTTCTGTATTCTTCAAAAAATCAGTTTGCATGGGAGTGTCACAGGGCTTAGCGTTACTTAAATTACATTTATTCAAGAGCTCTATGATTTTGTCCCTTTGAGAGAGTTTAAATCCTCTTCTGGTTTTACTGATTTGAACACCAAGATACTTATTTACTTTACCCAAAGATTTCAATGAAAAATGTTCATTCAATTTTGTTACAAATGCCTCTTTCCTTTCTTTATGTTTACCTATGTATAAAATGTCATCCGCATAGATTAGTACAAATTCTAGGGAATTATTATCTTTTTTAACAAAGAAGCAATTGTCAGCAGTAGTGGCATTGAAATTCATAGTTTTGAGAACTTTTACTAAACAATCATACCATTGTTTACCAGATTGTTTCAGCCCGTATAAACTTTTATTTAATAACCAAGTCTCATTTTTGTTTGTGTATTGACTGTGGGGTGCTCTTACATATATTTCTTTATCTAACTTTGCATGTAGGTACGCAGTCTGTATGTCATATTGAAACACATCGAGGTTGAGTGCTGATGCTATAACCAGAGCTGTTTTGACACTCTCTGTTCTTACTGTGGGGGAGTATGTGTCTGTATAATCCTCGGGATATTTCTGTGCATAACCTTGTGCAACTAATCTAGCTTTGTATAGAGTATTGCCTCCTTCTAAATTCTTAATTTTATATATCCACCTAGTGCCAATGATAGTTTTGTCCTTTGGTGCAACTGTAGGGGTGAACACATTTAGCCCTCGTAAACTATCCATCTCTTTAGTCATGGCTGCTTCCCATTTTTTCTTTTCTTCAGGAGGAAGTTTTAACACTTCCTCATATGTGTTAGGTATTGATGACTCTCCATCCATATACATTACATAATCTTTGTATTTGTTTGGCATCTGATTTCTGCTACTTCTGATTGCTTTTTCTGGTTTACTATCATTGTCATGTAAATATCTTGCTTCTTTTTTAGTTAATGAATCTGTCTTTATTTTATGTTGACTGTTTGTCCATGTTCTAATTTTATTTTTATGTGTATTATTACTGTGCTCTTCTCTAATTCTTTTTTCTTGGAGTTTGGTATCTGGATTGGTGTTTGGGAATATTTCATTAAGATGTATTTTAGACCAGTTGGCCTGTTCATGGAACACAGCTGTTCTGGAGACTATAAATTTATTATTATTATCGATAAATCTGTATCCTTTTGTACCTGTCTCGTACCCCATGAATCTAAGTCTCCTGGATACGTTCTCACCTTTGCGCCTTAGTTGTTTAGGTATGTGTACGTCTGCAGTGACTCCAAATATGTGCATGTGTGCTAATTTTGGTTTCCTATTATACATCACTTCGTATGGTGTCTTATTTACAATGCTGGACCAAGTTCTATTTTGTGTGTAATTAGAGTATTGTAGGGCTTCTGACCAGAATTGTTTACCTAAGCCAGCATCTTCTAAAGTGCATCTAATCATGGTTTGTAATGTTGAGTTCTTTCTCTCTACCACTCCGTTCTGGAATGCAGAAAATGGACTAGATGTGTAATGTAACATTCCTCTGTCCTTTAGCCATTGGGAGAATTCTTTAGACATGAATTCACATCCCCTATCTGTCATGATTTGTTTTATTTTAATATTGTGTTGTGTCTCTATACGTTTGTAAAACTCTTTAAATTTCTGAAAAGTTTCATCCTTACGTTTTAATGTGTAAACAAATCCATAACGACTATAATCATCCACAATTGTTAGAAAATAACATTTTTTATAAGTAATTGATGGTGTTAGTGGACCAACTAGGTCCATATGTACCAAATCAAAAATTTTGTTGGTTGATCTCGTTGACTTTCTAGATCTAGGACTAGTTTTGAGCTTTGTAGATTTACATACTGAGCATTCCAAATAGTTTTCACAATTTTTTATTTTAACACCTTCTGCATGTTCAGTCATCTTTTGTACTACAGGAAAACTGGCATGTCCTAATTTCCTATGTAAGACATGAGCACACTCATCATGAATTGGTTTACCTATCTTAGGTTTTTTTTCATTGTGTGTATCTTTGTGATTATGGGTTACCTCACGTTCTTCATTGTCACTGTTACTATTGTCTCCATTATCTATTTCATTGTCATTTTCCATATTTGAATCAATGTTGTGTAACCATTCCTCCTTTGTCATTAAGTAAGGTAGACCTCCTTTGGTTATTACTGTACCTATGTTTATTTTGTTTTTTTCTAATGTTGCTTTTCCTTTTGAGAACACAATGTTAATGTCAGAATCTCTGCTTAGTTTTATGGCACTAAGTATGTTATGAGGAATTTCAGGTATTAGTAATACCCCCTCTATTTTTCCTAGGCCAGGTAAGATTACATTCCCTCTACCTATAACTTGAACTTTTTCTTGGTTAGCTACTTTGATTACAAATTTATCTTCTACAAATGAAGATAATATATTTTTATTATTAGTAGTGTGATTAGTTGCTCCAGAATCAATAAGCCAATTATTGTTCTCTGGTTGTGGTGTGTTAATGTTGTCATGTTTGTTTAGCCCATTCAGTGAGCCAGATTTTCTATCCTTTGAATTATCTCTGCCCCCTCTATGTTCTCTATAGTTGGGTGGACTTCTATATCTAAATCTATCAATGGAAGACTGTCTGTTGTTGTACCTATTTCTATATTCTGACCTGTGTCTTTCTTTTTGAAATTTGGGACAATCCCTCCTATTATGTTCTTTAGACCCACAATTGTGGCACCTAAATGTTTCATGGTATCTTTCTTGAAATGTTACCCTTTTATATTGTTTGTGTTCTATTTGGTTGTTATAACGACTTCTCCTTGAATTGTCTTCAGCTATTAACTTATTGGATAGGATTTCTATGGATAAGTATCCTAGATTGATTGTGTCTAAGTGTGACATATAATTATCCCATGATGGGTCAAGCGAATTGATGATAACACTTTTCATCGTTTGATCTGAAATCACCTCCCCCCTTAAATGCAGTTCTGCTCTAATCTTGTTTAAAGATATTAAATGTTCACTTATGGTAACCCCTGGCTTTATCCTAGAAGAGAAGAAATCTTTAGACATTCTTGTGGTAGTGGCTACGCTTTCACTGTGAAACAAATTAAACATGCATTGGATAATTTCTGAGACAGTCAGATTTTGCTTAATACTGTGATACATGGCAGGGGACACACTGGAAATTAATAAGAAAAATGCTCTATGATGTAAGCAATCTAACTTTAGAATCCAAGGTCTTTCTGGGGGGTTGGTAATAAAAAACATTAAGTTTTTTTTCATAAAGACAACCTGGAGCTGCTGATACCATTCTTGCAAATTAATGCCATCTATTCTCAGCTTTGGGAAGTCACTGGGTAAATTCCCAACATTGTTGGGTCCATTACTTACAACCGGGGGTAGTCCGTGGTCTTGCAAATGTCAAAAATTGCAAAACGGCGTGGGAATGCTCGCAACGAGTCTGCACGGTTCTCTCTGCATCTCATGTCTTCCTGGGTTGTCTGCATAGTCCCGCGCATGCGCGTTGCTCATTTCGTTCCTGGAGTCATCGTGAGAGGTTCTCGCTGCTGCAGCTCCCTCGCTTCGTTCTTCTTCCGATGAATCAGTCTCCGGCTCGATCTTGGGAGTCCTGGTGATAGCGGGCGCTCATCTTCTTTTGCTGAAGGCGCTGGTCCTTGGATCAGTCTGCGGTGTGGGGTGGTATCTGCAGGGCTCTCTGGGTTCAGGTGTCGGTGCTTTCGTCATCTGGATAGGAGCGGGTAGATTTTGAGGCGTTGGCTCGCTTGCTTGCCTTTTGGTTGATTTTTTAGTAATCTTCAGTTTCGGTCCAAATGCAGCAAAAAGCGTTTTCATTGCTGACTTTACTTGTATGTCTATCGAATCTTCTTCATTCTCTGTTTCTGATTCTTCTGAGGTATATACTTTTTCTTTTTCATATTTCGTATCGAGTAAGGCTTTTCGCGCCAGACATTTTGAATCCTGCTTTCTGATTGGCTCTGCTTCGCTCATCTTGGGAGTCTGTTGAAACCAAGATGGCTGCCATTCGAAATTTTGCGCGGGATTGTTGGTTTTCTTCTTCGCTGCATTTTTATCTGTAAGCATATCACTTACTATTTTTGAGTCCTTTGGTTTTTCAGTAGCGATGTGCTTCTCTCTCGCTGCTCCGTTGTTTTTTAGTATATGTTGGAGGTCCGCGACAAGACTTTCATCGCTCTTTTGGCTTTTTAAGAGTTTTAGTATCTCTGACCTGAGTTCGTTGTTTTCTATTTCGTTTTCTTCTTGGTCATCATCTTCATTTATTATTTCTTCGTCTTCTGTGGTGTATTCTTCAGATTCTCTCGAAATTGCATTTGTGGATTCATCTATTATTTCTTGATCCGCTTCCATTTCTTTGCTGTATGCCCTGGTGTTGGGCCTATCTCTTTTAGACATGTTTAAGTTTTTATTGAGTCAATTCAACCATCCTCTGCTACCAGATTGTTGCGATATTTTCAGGATCAGACTCAATAAATTGTTTAAGAATTAAGAGTTCAAATATATCTCTCTTTATTTACATAAGGCATTCTATATTCACTGAATATTCACAGATAGAAGCACAGAATGAACGTATGCAGCTCCTTATATATACAATGGGTGGAGCTAATTATGGGAGTGGTAAAGTATGAATACATTAAGAAGTGAAGGATAAGTTAACCCCTGACACACTGTTCATATATTATTTACATAATGGAGAATAAGGCATTTACTTGTGACAATTTTGATGGCAGATTCAGATTAATTGGCAGGGTATTTTTTAATTTCTGAGATCAGATAAATTTTTTTATTGACTTTATGGTACATCAACCTAGATGCCTGGTAGATAAAGATGCAATGTATAATAAATAATATAAGACGGGTTTTTTGGATGAATTTAGGCAACCAGTGTTGCCTAAAACAAATATTCAGTTCAGAATAAAGAACATACATGTTCTTTTCTCATATCAGAAATGCTACTTCAGATGTTGTAATATAATTTACATATTTGGACATTGCCTTTTGCTCTGCATGTAAAAAAAGTTTCCTTAATAGAACAGCTGAGCTCAGCTTCAGTGAAGGGGAAATTATTCACTCACTCAATGAACCTGAGACATTTTCTTTATCAATATGGCAACTACATATATGATTCAAACACGGATATTTTTCGTTTTTATAAGGTTAAAAATCTGTTTGTTAGTCTGCATACTTTTACTGAACATACTAAATAAACTCATGCAAGCAATATGTAATTATATTCCATGACAGTGCTGAATGACTGAGCATAATTTTTTTATTGGGTATCAACACAGGTCATATATTGCTTCTATACTACTACTGTAGTTAGTTTTCTACAGTATATTAGGCAGATGTTCCAGGAATACATATCTAAGCAACTTAATAGCATGTGTATTCTTGCATGTAGCTTAAATAATATGCCTAGATTCATATATTGGAGACACAATTAACAAGAACAACAGGTGATAATAATCAGAAAACAATAATCCTTCAAACCAAAATTATACTTCCTTTGCTTTGGATCACTGAGTCCAAGAGCTTATTGCTTTCATAGAAATGACAGGGGCAACATGTTGGAGATTCTATGTAAATATTTTGCTAAGATTTTCCATGTTGAATACCAACCCAAAGCCTTTCATTATTTATACAGGAATTATGCAAAAATACCTTGAGAAAATATATAGGTTATATTTCTTTTTAAAGCTGGTATAAGGAGTACATCAAGAAAATTCTGAATCATTGTATGATACCCTGACTCATCCACTAAGTGACAATACAAACATTCTTATTAGTTTGTTTCCAAGATATAGTTATGAAGTAATTTAAAATATCTTTTTTCCTTTGTAAAAGCTGTTTTATCTCCAAAATAGTATGATATAAGTTCTGTTACTGACAATACAGAGACATTTGACAAAGGTAGGCACATTTAATGTAACTGATTGCTCAATTTTGGAGGAAAAAAAGCCTATTCTAAAATTTTAGTACATTTTGATATCACTATGATACCATTTCTGTTTTTGACAGTGAAGCAAATGACAGTGAGCCATCATTCAAAAGTGGCAATATATATACTTTGAGTTCTAATTTGAAATTTTACCTCCCTAATCTTTTTTTCCATTTCTATTCAATTACAAAATTAAGTCATAAAGTTTCATGCCATTTTAGTGATAAATTGTTCAAACTACAAAATCATGCATTAAGCAGTGATTTATAGAATCCAAATAATTCAGTGGAATTGGATTCAGTGGAAATTCAGTGGAAATTTTGTATAAAGAACTAACATTTGCTTTTGCTCAGTAAAAGGCAGCAATAACTTAGAACAGACAGTGGTTCCTTAGAATATATACTAAATAAAAACAGTCCGTATGCAACTTAATTCAATCAACAGTAGTCAATGAACAAATAATTTAATAATGGCAACTAATGAATTTCATATTGCAACTAAGACTGGAATTGGAATTGGAAAATTTTGGTTTGCAGGGAAGTCTATTTTTACAAAAATGGCACCCAAAATGCTTAGCCTCAAATGGATCATGTCTAAATGTGATCAATTTGTTCCTGTTTTAAATACCATGGAATTAATCATTTATTTTGATAAAACTGTACATTAAATTTGTGCTCACAAAAATTAATAGAAACTGATGTTGTTTTTGTTTAAAAAAACACCACCTAAACTAGTCTAGTAATGTTGCATGTAAACTATAAGGATTGTAATAAAGTTCCCACTGGTCCTTCTACGATATACAGCCTTTTAAAATGCATATTAAATTGCTAGGATTTTCTTACATCTATGTTGTGAATGGATATGCAAATTTTGTATATGGATTCACTTATGAAAAAAAATTACAATTCACTATTCTAAAGAAAATGAAATATTATATAAATAACTATATATTTTATTGGTATCAACATAATGTAATACTATACATGGACCTGACAGAAATAAAACATTTCAAAATACATTTTAGATTTTTCTGCCCATAGTATTGTACAAAATATCAACAATTAGCACTGACATTACAGAATACCTTCAGCCCAAAAAAGAGAGAAAAAACAATATCCAATCATAGAGTTACAGGCAAACAATGATTCATAGGATACTGTGTACAATAATGCTAGACCATTCTCCAGCCTTATACCTTTTTGATATGTTGAACTTCAATTAACATAATTTCTAGTCAGCATGATACTTGGACAACTTGGCTAGTGATAATAAGAGTTTGAAATCCAATATATTTGGAGAATAGATAAGGAATCTTTTGATAAACTCATCTTAAACCTTTAAACAGGCATTTAGATAAAAGATTGCCTGCAAATCTGTCTCTAATTAGAGAGTAAACTGGCTAAATTAGAGAGCATTTCATGTAGTTGATGCAAAGTAGCACCACTTGCATTAAAGTCCTACAGTGTAAGGTGATATAAAGTTATCTGCACAGTTTGAAATATTTTATGGTGATCCTTCATAAATAGGAATCTGTGCATCATTTGTAAACTGATCCAGACTTCTAAATAACCTTATTTGAAAGCAAGAGTTAAGCAAGAAGTAACAGTGATAGGTCTGTTTATTTATAATTGGATCTATTCCAATCTTGAGTAATGTAAAGTTTTAAAATTGAAATGTGCACATGTATATCACTAGTATCTGCATATTTCCTTCTTCAGGCTCATCTCTGTTTCTCAATTTTGCAGGAAGGAATTTCTTAGCAAAAAAACCTATGATTCTTTTCTTTTCTTTTCTTTTCTTTTCTTTTCTTTTCTTTTCTTTTCTTTTCTTTTCTTTTCTTTTCTTTCTTTCCCTCCCTCCCTCCCTTCCTTTCTTCCGTTTATCTTAGGTCTGTTGCATGTATAACTTTAGACCAAACCTTAATGAAAATAAAAGCATTTGATTCCAAGAAAATACAGTAGAAACACAGTGCACTTACAGCTGATTTTGACAGGATGCATTTAATTAGTATTATACAACAATTATTTTCCTTCACTAATGTGGAAAAGAATATTAGTGTTTTCCACTTTAGGCAGAAGTCCATTTTCAAAAGAGGAGCTTAATTGCATTTGATCCCTCTTTCCTTGAAGAATGCAGAACACAGCTGAGTAACACCTCCAATGACCCTCTTTCCCCTTCTATTTTCCCCACACTGAAGGCTGAATTTTGTGTAACTATATTCCATGTAGCCTGGATCTGATATTGGGCCTAGTTCCTCTGTACAAAGAGGAATTTTGACGTATATTTGAAAATAAAATCAATACAACTGGTAACAGGCTTGCCCCTTTCCTGGAGGCCCCTTACCCAGGCATTTGGTTGTCTATATTTTAAAGTCAGTTCTTGTTTATAAACATCAAAGTTATTCAAGAAGAATTGATTGGCTTCTTGAATGCAGGATATTAGAGGTTGCTTGCAAGAGGCTGAAGATGATCTCCGTCGTGCCAATTCTCTCCGATATAAATTCTCTAACCAATACTTTATCAATCTCTGTGTCCAATCGATTCAGTGCCAAGAGAAGTGGATCCAAGTTGGCATGGAGAGGTTCTATCAACTCTAGCAGTGCTTTAGCCTAATACAATAAAGCAGTGATACAATATGATGAAAGAATTGTGATGGCTCATTCTTATATTAGTACTGCATTATAATCATGCAATCCTAATTAAACAAAAGAGAAAGGATATGTGACAAGATTGCTCCACATGGCTTTAGCTCCACAGAGCTAAATTCTTTTGTATTAGCATGCAAACATACTTAAGTAATAAAATCATGGCATATTTTTGAAATAGATTTTAAAAAATTCTGCCACGAGGAAAAAAAAACTAGCTGGACATAGATTTATATTTTCAATTTGCAGTAGCACTATTAATCAACAACTAGCACCAAATTAAATTAAGTAACAAATATATATTTATACAAAATATATTTACATATTTAATTTTAACTAAAATTAATTTTTAAGAATTGCGTATTGTCCACAATACTCAACAAATACATTATGTTATATATGCTGAACAACATAATGAAAATAAAGTAAGAATAAAGCTGCAGGTTTTGAGTTTGGCTAGTCTAAAGAAAAGAAGAATGAGGGGTGACATGATAGCAGTATTCCAGTATTTGAGGGGCTGCCACAAAGAAAAGGGAGTCAAATTATTCTCCAAAGCAGCGGAAGGCAGGACAAGAAACAATGGTTGGAAACAATGCTTGGAAACTAATCAAAGAGAGAAGCAATCTGAAATTAAGGAGAAACTTCCTAACAGTGAGGACAATTAACCAGTGGAACAGCTTGCCTTCAGAAATTGTGAGCACTCCATCACTGGAGGCTTTTAAGAAGAAATTAAACTTAGGCTCAGGCTCAGGCTCAGGCTCAACCCATCCAAGACTGAGTGGCTGTGGTTTCCGACGTCCCGATATAGTCAGCTGGTGCCATTGCTGACTATTGGGGGCGAACCAACTTGGGCGTCCTCCTGGATTCACGGCTGTCTCTAGAAGAGCACTTGACGGCCGTGACCGGGAGGATTTTTCATCAGGTTCGCCTGATCCGCCAGTTGCGTCCCTTTCTAGATCGGGACTCCCTACACACGGTCACTCATGCCCTCGTCACCTCTCGTCTGGACTATTGTAATGCTCTCTACATGGGGTTCCCCTTGAGGTGCACTCGGAGGCTCCAACTGGCGCAGAGTGCAGCTGCGCGGGTGGTTATGGGAGCAATGTGGAGCTCCCATGTAACACCTCTCCTGCGCGAGCTGCAGTGGCTCCCGGTGGTCTTCCGAGTGCACTTCAAGGTTCTGGTTACCACCTTTAAAGCGCTCCATGGCTTAGGACCTGGTTATCTACGGGACCGCCTGCTACCACCAATAGCCTCCCACCGGCCAGTACGCTCCCATAGAGAGGGGCTCCTCCGGGTGCCGTCGGCCAAACAATGTCGACTGGCGGCCCCTAGGGGGAGAGCCTTCTCTGTGGGGGCACCTACGATCTGGAACGAGCTCCCCCCGGAGATACGGAGGATCCCGGATCTGCGCACCTTCCGCCGCGCGCTTAAAACGTTTTTATTTCATCAAGCTGGCCTGGCCTAAATCTTCTCCCTTTTAAAATTTTTTAAATTCAAATTTTAAACACTAATTTTAATTTGTTTAATTATGGGATATTTTTAAAATTTAGCCAAATTGTTTAATCTGTTTTAATCTATTTTAAATTTTTTATTTCTGTTTTAACTTTTGGCTGTTCACCGCCCTGAGTCCTTCGGGAGAAGGGCGGTATAGAAATCTAATAAAATAAAATAAATAAATAAATAAATAAACAGTCACTGTCTAATCTCTTCTTAAAAAGAATAGGTTCTCCTGCTTGAGCAGGGGGCTGGACTAGAAGACCTCCAAGGTCCCTCCCAGCTCTGTTCTGTTCTGTTCTGTTCTGTTCTGTTCTGTTCTGTTCTATTTCTTTGAGTCAGTAAGGATTTCTGATGATTTCATGACATATCGGTATTACTTTTTAGCTGCAACATGGAAATGGTTTGCTATTGCCTCTTCTAGGATGTTTCTCCAACTTAAAGTACACCTTACATCAAGGGTGAAATTCAGCAGGTTCTAACAGGTTCTGGAGAACCGCTAGCGGAAATTTTGAGTAGTTCAGTGAACTGGCAAATACCACCTCTGGCTGGCCCCAGAGTGGGGTGGGGATGGACATTTTGCAATATCCTTCCCCTGGAGTGGGGTGGAAATGGAGATTTTGCAGTATCCTTCCCCTACCACGCCCACCAAGCTACGCCCACAGAACCGGTAGGGAAAAATTTTGAATTTCACCCCTGCCTTACATGGTGTATGGGTAGTCCTAGACTTACAACCACAATTAAGTGCAAAATTTCTGTTTTTAAGTGAGACATTTGTTAAATGAGTTTTGTCCATTTTATGACCTTTTTTGTCACAGTTGTTAAGCGAATCACTGCAATTGATAATTTAGTAATCCGGTTGTTAAATGAATCTGGATTCTCCATTTACTTTGCTTGTCAAAAGGTTGCAGAAGGTGATCACATTACCTTGGAACACAGCAATGGTCATTAAGTATGAACCAGTTGCCAAGCACCTGAATTTTGATCACATGATCAGGAGGATGCTACAAAAGTTGAAACTGAAAAATGGTTATAAGTCACTTTTTGATCCATAAGTGTGGATCAAGGAACAACAGAACTATCTTTGTCTTCTTTGAAGATGGAAGTTTTCAGTTTTCAGTTCAGCTTCTTGGATGAGAAGTGAAATGTCTTCAAGGAAAATAAAGGAAGTCCAGTTGCCTCTTGAAAAAGCACCTTTGGGTCAATGTCACTTAACTTTGTGTCCAAGGGGGATCAGAACTCACCATATCTTGGTTTCTAGCCTAATGCTTTAATCACTACACCAAATTGGCTCTCAGAGTACTGATAGAGAATTGCTAAAACTTCAACATATAACATATTTATAGAATCATAAATTTATAGGGCTGGAAAGGACCTTGGATCTTTTCCAGTCCAACCCTCTGCTGTCCAATCTTTTCTTGAAGACCTCCAGCAATGAAGCACCTACAACTCTGGCAGGTTAGCTGTTGTTCTTACTGTCAAGAAATATGTCCTTACTTCCAGATTTGATCTCACTTTAACAAGCTTCCACTCTTTGCTTCTTGCCTTGCCCTCAGGTGTTCAGGTCAACCCCCTCCTCCCTATGACTGCCCCTCAAGTACTGTTCTGACCTAGGCTTCCTGATATAGTAAAAAGCACACAATTAGTCCCCAAACCCCTTTTTTAAATTTTAAAGGCTGTGAATTCCTTTCATTCACAGCACATGCTGAATCACCAAAGGTTTATAAATAGTCCAACAGAAGACTGCCACAGTCCTTTGGATAAGGCTGGTAAACACCCACCTTTATCTTCTTTGACATGCTGCCAAAGACCTAATTGGCAATTATCTTGGCAAGGCGACACAGAAACACAGAGTCAAAAATGGAGCTTCAAAGTACAAACCGACACCATCCACAACATTGCTTCCTGCAAAGGCCCATGTGCCTTTCTTTTCCTTTATGTCTTATAGGAGGGGCCAATCATCTCCAAGCCTTACTCCCGAGTTGTCCCTTTTGTTTTAACTGTTCTTGCCTTCTGGCAGCTCTGCACATGCACGCACTAGAAACAGGCTCCCCCTTTTCCTCTGCCTCTCTGATGTCCGACTCTGGAGGCTCCGATGTCCGCACATAACTCCCAGATGGTCCTGGCCCCATCTCTGCCTCCAACGCAGAGCCTTTGTCTGAGCCTTCCCCAGACTCCAGGACTGGCCCATGTTCCTCCCAGCCTCCTCACTGTCTGACTCTGCTGCCAGGTCTGCAGGCTGCTGGCGGACCACAACAAGTACTAGAAGATAGCTATCATATCATCCATAGTCCTTTTCTTCGTAAGACTAGACAGTTCCTTAACCAGTCATTATATGGCTCAGCCGTAAGACCTCTTATCATCTCAGACTTCCGGTTTGATGTCGCGGCGAGACAGCTGGGAAAATAGCGGGCTCTGCGGAGCCCCACAAAAAACCCGACTGCCGAACTGCTACCGATGGGTCTTCGGACCAGAACCGTCCTGCAGGGATGGGGTAGGAAGAGAGGCACCTCGGATGACCAAGAGGAACAGGCAAGTTCCTCAGAGGTTGGAGGGAACTCTCTGTGAGTCAGCGGTGGGGGGCGGCAGCCATGGTGGCTGCCATGAAGCTGGGACAAACCGAACTAAGAGATGAGCAGGAGGAGAGACGGAAAGAATGAAGCTCTTTGAAGCTGGGTGAGTGACACCAACCTAGGCTTGTAATAACGCAAGAGCAATGATTGGTACTTGTAAGATCCCTAGCCTTAAAACAGCGGCTGTGGATTAGAGGGGCATAGAAGATTTTGAAAAATAACTTCAAGAGGGAAAGATCTGCTAGGAAACTTATTTTGGGATAGATTCAATTGGAACAATTAAACATTGAGGCATGCTGAAAAGACTGGAAATTTTTTTAAACTAGACTTGGACTAGAAAAGGTATGGATTCAACATTCAGCACTTTTAAAATTCAAGAGAAAAAGAGAGTCAAATTGGACTGTTAAATAAATGCAACAAAATGGATACTGGCGTGACTAAGGGAAAGTGTGGATTGCACCTTCTACTTCAAAAAAGAGACACTGTAACCTGTAGGTTGTTTTGGGATACTTTGAAATTACAAGTAATAGCTGTGGGACTTTGGTGCTGGAGGCTTTTTCTTTGTCTACAGACGGCTTTGTCGGTGGAAAGAGAGAGGAAATACAACGGAACTTTTATAACTGTTACTAATTGGCGCAGGAACAAAAGAAAATGGTGCAGGAACAAAAGAAGGAAAATTGATGTACTTTGTATTGAATAAGAAGTAACAAAAAGAATTAAAATGACACATGGAGAATTAAATTTGAGAATAATTTGAAATGGAACATATATTGACAGACAAGGAAATGAAGAAATAAAATATACACGGTTGGGAAAAAAGAATATAAAATAGTTTGATTAAAAATGAAAATGTAATGTTTAGAAGAATATTAATTATAAAAAGGAGGTGTTTATAGATGTATAAGGTTGGAAAATATGACAATGTGATTAAAATAGAAAAATTAAGTAAAGATGGATAGTATTGATAATATGAATATGAGAAGAATCCAATAAATTTTTATTGATTTACATGGGGATGTGTTTGATATAAGAATTAAGTCTCAATGTTAAATTGCAGATAAAGCTGAGAATGATAATATGATTAAATATGAATAATTAATGTATACATGGAAGATAAAATAAAATAGGGCATTACACAGAGATAAACAGTAAAATTAAGAATATGTTTAATGAATATGCTGGAAACAGCCAAAAGATATATGAATATGCTGGGAATCAGCCAAAATAATGGATGGAGATGTTTCTTTCTTTTTTTTTTTTTCCCCTCTCTTTGGGTGTGATAGTAAAATAGAGAAAATATGCTGGGAAACAGCCAAATAATATGAATACGCTGGGAAAAAAGCCAAAACAATAAATGATGATGCTGGGAAACAGCCAAAAGAAGATGATTAAGAGACAAGTAGTTAAAATAAATATGACTTAAGCTGGAATTGATGGTGATAATAATATGAGAATGTTGGGATTAGTACTAAATGATAAGATTGTAGTATTAAATGATAAGATTGTAATAATGGAATGACTGTGTAAAACGAAGAATGTAATGTGCGATAAGTTTAAGAAATATAGGTGTAAACTAAAGAGATTAGGATTTAAAGATTTAATGTAATGGGTCTTAGATATGGGTATATAGATAGAATTCAGGGTAATAAATAATTAATAATAATTAAATATAATAAATATAATAATAATAATAATAATAATAATAATAATAATAATAATAATAATAAAATATTAAGTTGTGTTATTTGGAAATTAAGATTTGTGGTGATATAAGAGAAAGGTAACTGTTTAGATTAAGATATTATAATTTGGGGAAAAAAAATTTGTTTTTGTTTTTATTTTAAAAAGATGTTATGGTGGAGATTTGGGAAAAGCTTGATAAAGAGGGAGAAGCGATTGTACCTATACATGACCGGATCAAAGCTTCATTCTTAAAAGATGTATTTTATGTTTATGTTTTAAAAAATAATTTCAAAAATTTCAAAAAAAAAAAAAAAAGAAGACGACCCCTTATCATCTCTTTTCTGCACTCTTTCTAAGGTCTCAGAATCTGTTTTTTTTTTTTTTTGTGGCAAGCAGAACTGGACACAATCTAAGTGTGGCTTTACTAATGTGGTGTAGAGCAATACTATCACTTCTTGTGATCGTTATTCTACTGTTGATGCAGCTTAGAGCCAGTGGTGGGATTCAGCTAGTTCGATCTGATTTGGGCGAACTGGTTGTTAAAATTCTGTGTCATCCCACCCTGCCCAGTCACTCCTCATCTTGTCCGCTCGCCCGGCATAGCTGCTGCTGCTGTCCGTCTGGCTCCCTCACTTGCCTCGACCACATGGTCTCTGAGGGCCAGCCAGCTTTCCTGCCTTCAGCTGCATCCCACATGGCACTCTCTATGTGGTCGATCTGAACTGCCCTGATCTGCCTAGCAGCCTGGGTGAGCCTGCAAGCATCAAGGTCCAAATCCCAGCCTAGCTGCTTCCCACGTGGCCCAGCCAGCTTGCCTGCCTCTGAACCTCACCCTCTTGCCTGCCTTTGCCGCAGCCTACCATGCCGGCCACACGGCCCAGTTGATCTCTGTGCCTCACCCATTCTGCTCACCGCAGCTGCCTGCAAAGGTAAGACACTCAGCTGAAGGGCCACCTCGGGGTGGACATGGCGAGGCTCAGCTGCCTTTTGGGCCTGGCTCTTACCATCCTTTTGCCCACATGCCGCCCGCTCGCCCTTCACCTCGGGTCAGGGGACACAGCAGTCCCTGGCTCTGGCTTTTCCTGGGGCCTCCGCCCACATGCCACCCGCTTGCCCTTCACCACTTCCCCCCCACACTGCCCTGCTTGCTCCTGCAAATTTCCACCGTGGTATCACCCTTTGCCAAATCAGCTTGCTTACCTCTGCCGCATTTCCCCTCCTTCAGAGGCCCCTTACTCACTCTTCCTACTTTGTCCCCATCACCACCTCTTTCTTTATCCTGTGACCTTACTTTCCTCCCACAGCTGATGGCAGAGGGGAAGGCGAGCCAGGGCTGACCTGTCACCGCTCAGGTCCCCACCATCCTACATCTCCCCCCACCTGTATTCTCTGCAGCTACTGGGACTTGTCTGCCGGGGGGGTGAGGGTGACCAGGGAGTATGACGCCCACATCACCCCTCTGTCTGCTGCCCCTCCCTCTCCTGCCTGCCAGCCTGCATGCTTCGGTCGAGCGTGGGCCGCCGCTGTGAGAATGGTGTGAACCCCATGGGCTGGAAGGTAATGCTGATGGCGGGGAAGAAAGATACACTCTGGGCTTGCAGCACTCAGCCAAAGGGCTGCCTCAGTGGAGGGGGGAATACGGTGAGGCTCGGCTGCCTTTTGTGCCCAGCTTCAGCTTCTGCGTGGCCTTCAAAGTGAGAGGCCTGAGAGAAAATACCTCCCCAGAGGATCGCCCACTTACCCATCAACCAGCTGGGCTGGCCTGGAAGCAGCATGTCCCCTTGTCACAGGCTGGATGCAGGACCTGAGGTGGAATGGAGGTCGAGCAGGTGGCAGCCCATAGCAGGCCCAAAAAGCAGTCAAGCCTCGCCAAAGCAACTTCCTTCCCCACCATCAGCCTTACCTTCCAGTCCATGGGGCTCGCACGCTTCTCACAGTTGCAGTCCGTGCTCGGCCAAAGTGCTCAGCCCGGGGAGGGAGGGGCAGCTGGTGGAGGGGTGATGCAGGCAGCTCCCTGGTCCCCTCTGCACTCCTGGCAGGCGAGCCCCAGCAGGTGCAGAGAATCCAGGCAGGGGACAAGATGCAGGCTGGCAGGGAGTCGAGCAGCGATGGCTCAGCCCTGGCTGGCTTGCCTTCCCCTCTGCCACCAGCCATGGGCAGGAGGAAGGTAAGGTCACAGCCAGTCGGGAAAGCTGAACTGCTGCCTAGCCCAGAGCTGCCGGCGGGGTGGGCAAGGCCACAGCGCACGCTTCGCTTGATGTTCCCAGCCCTTTGTTTAAAAATCTCCCCAAAAGAGGGAGGGGAGGAAGTCCTCACCCACTGGGGATTGCCATTCAGGGTGGGGAAGCTGCAGGGGCCTGACTGGGAGCCGCACTGATCAGCTGGGACTGGGGCGCTACAAATGGACCGGCCGAGCCGAGCAGCTGGGAAGCTGAATGAACCAGCCGATGATTATGTGTGCCATTCAGTTTTTCTGCCCAGAAGAATATCCAAGGCAGGGAAAGAAAAAAAGAAAAAAAGGAAGAAGGAATTAAAAACAGGAACAGAGAAATAATATTTCCCCAATTGTTGGCAGCTTGAGCAACTTTGGGAAAATGGGAAAATTCCTGCTTTCTCTGTCAGTGAGAGTCAACTCCATTCAAAACTCAAGAAAGAAAAACCCCAACTCCATGTTTGTAGAGAAAGGTACTTTTACTGAGCATGAACTGAATGCAACAAAAGGAAAGCAAGATTGGAGGCAATAGGCGCGAAAATTACATAATGAAAGTATTCCCAAATCCCTCCCCCCAAGGACCCTGGCTGAATGTCCAATCCCTAGCCCCCTAAGGCATCATATGAGGTGCATCTTCAGATGGTCCCATTCCTCCAGTATGCCAGAACGGTTGGCAGAAGAGACGTTAGTCGTAGGAAAGAAAACAAAATAAAATGGACAGGGTAGATACCTCCCAAACTTAAGGAAATAGAGAAAATATATATAGAGTAACACAATTAAGGCTTATCAGGGTATTTGGAATGGAATAATTGTAAACGGTTTGGAGCTCTGACATTTTGCTCATTCATCCATTCAGATTGAGAGGAGGGGAAATGTTTCCAAGCCACCGAATACTATGTTTTCTAGAATCAATGATCTCTTGAACCTCAAAATGTTGCTCTCCTTCGATGAGGAGGGGAACTGGAGTGGGGGTTTGATCTGGACGAATCAAGGAGGTATGTTCAGGTTTCAGTAAACTAACATGAGACACTGGGTGGATCCTCTGGAGGGTTTTTGTTAGTTCCAACTGTACCGTGACTGGGTTTACAATTCGTACAATAGGAATACTTAGGCCCAAGTTTTTTTGACTTTTGGGTTGTTTATAGGTACTTAGTATCCCCTACTTAGTAATCCTTTGACATAGCTCTTTTCTTATCAGCTTATTTCATATGGGCTCGGTGACCCTTGTCTAACGCCTTATGAGTTACGGGCCAGGTAAACTGAAGCCGCTCAATCCAGTCCACGAAGGAAGGGATTTGAGGTTTGTCCTGTGGTAGTTCTGGAATAGGTAAAAAGTCCTGCCCCGACACCACCTTGAATGGGGTAAAACCAGTACTACTGTGTATGGAATTATTATAGGTGACTTCTGCAAACGGCAGTAAGTCTGCCCAGTTATCTTGCGGGTAATTTACATAGCATCTGAGATATCATTCTAATACCGAGTTAGTCCTTTCACAAGCCCCATTTCTCTGAGGATGGTGGGAGGAGCCTTGGGTGGAGCCTAGCAACCTCAGGAATTCCCTCCAGAAGTGGGAGGTGAACTGAACCCCTCTGTCTGAAATTATTCATTCTGGAATGCCGTGTAACCTATACACATGTTGAATGAACAGTTTAGCCAACATTTTGCTGAGGGAATCTTGGGACATGGTACAAAGTGCACCTGTTTGGAGAACAAGTCCGTAATCACCCAAATGACTGTATTTCCACTATTTTCAGGTAGTTTGACAATAAAATCCATGGATATCTCTTTCCAAGGAGCTCCAGGCCTGGCAACGTTCTGAAGTAACCCAGATGGCTTCCCAAGCGGCCTCTTTGCCAAAGCACATATATGCAGCTAGCAATGTATGCCTCTATGTCCTTCTTTAGGAAGGGCCACCAGAATTGTCGTTAACTAAGTGTAATGTCTTCACGAACTCAAAATGCCCAGCAACTTTTGCATCATGGGATTGTTGTAACACAGCTCCCCACATACAACTTGGCCCCCCCACATACAACTTGGCCCTCCCCACATACAACTTGGCCCCCACCCATGTGAGACCATCAGGAAGTGTACACTCGTTGGAATGGGATATGAACTACTCATCAGTTTTTAGCGCTTCCTTTAACTGCTCGTTTAAGTCGGTGGATAGGTTCAGGTCCCGTTTTGCCTGGGCTCTAGTGGCAACAGGAGCAGCTAGCTATTTTGAAGGGATAACTGGTCAGATTACTTCCGGCTGTGCATTATTGTATTGAGGCAATGTCAAGAGAGCATCTGCCATAAAGTTCTTTCCTCCAGGGAGGTAGCGCAGAAAAAAATTAAAGTGATTAAAGTGTTCTGCCCAACGGACTTGTTTGGGTGACAACTTCGGGGCCTTTTTAGGGCTTCTAGATTCTTATGATCTGTCCACACCTCAAAAGGGTGTTTTGCCCCTTCGAGGAATTGGAGAAATGGCAACTTTGGGAAAGTAACTACAAATTAACAATGGCAACAGCCTATAAAGAAAACTTGTATAAGATGTTTTATAGATGGCATATGCCAACAGAAAGATTAGCTAAGATGTTTAAAGATAAATCAGCTAAGTGTTAGAAATGTTATCAGTTGCCGGGATCATACTATCATATATGGTGGTTGTGTAAAGAAGCAAAACAATATTGGGTAAAAATGCAAACATGGTTAGAGGGAATGTTGCAGCAACATATAGAGTTAAAACCAGAGATATTCTTATTGGGAATTTTATCAGAGAATTATAGTAAAGAAGATACTTATTTGATTATTCATATAATAACAGTGGCTAGATAAAATCCTGTTGGAAGGAGAAATTATAAAGAAAATTTTAGAAAGTGCAGAAATGAATAGATTAACATTGAGAATAAAAGATAAAGAGGAGTCGATGTATTTCAAGACATGGGATAAATTTTATGATTGGTTAGAAAGGAAATATGAATAAGGATATGGAGAGAAAATAGATAGAGAATAGATGGGAAAAAACAATTAGAAAATGATGTCAAGTAAAAGGAGAAAGGGGAGGGTGGAGGTAAAAGGAGGAAAAGTGAGATATTATAAAAATGTACGCAAATGATGAAATAAAAATAAATAATAATTGAATAAGAAATTGAAATGAGAATAAAGATAATTAGGAAATCAGGGCTGCTCGAATACCACTTTAGATTGAACTGAAAAGGGAAACAATAGGAGAGAGGGGAAGGAGTAGAGAGAGAGGAAGGGAGAAGAGAGGAGAGGAGAGGATAAAGAAGAAAGGAAAAAGGGGAGGAAGAAAAGGGAGGGGAAAGAGGAGCAGAGGAGAAGGTTAGAAGGAGGGAAGAAGAGGGGAGTGGGGGAAGAGAAAGGGAAGTAGGAAAGGGAAGGAGAGGAAGAATGAAGAAAATAGGAGGAGAAAGAGGAAGGAAGAGAAGGGGAGGAGAAGAAGAAAGGCTGGAGTAAAGGTAAAGGGTAAAAGAGCAGTCCTGAAAAAGTAAAAATTAAAAATGAAAGTTAAAAGAAAAGATGAATGAAAAATGATGGAAATGATTGTACATGTACATGTGTTTATGAGAAATAAAAATAAAAAACTTTTTTGAAAAAAAAAATTGCATAAACACCGCCTGGGCCCACTGCAGTCCAAAGGGGAGCACCCTAAACTGGAAACAACCCAGGGGGCAATTGAAGGCAGTTTTCCATTTGTCCCCTTCCTTAATTCGAATTCTGTAGTAAGCCTCAAGTCCAGCTTAGTGAAAATCTTCCCCTTGGCCAGGTGAGCTAACATGTCCTTCATAAGGGGCAGTGGGTAAATGTTTTCAACGCAAATGGCGTTCAGATTTTTATAGTCAACACATAAGTGAAGAGAGCCATCTTTTTTCTCCTGGAACAGTACTGGGGCGGCCACTCATGGCCTAGCTGATTGGATGAAGCCCCGTTTTAAGTTTTTATCAATAAAGTTCCGCAGCTCCTCCAGCTCACGAAGGGTCATGGAGTAAATTTTTGGTTTTGGAAGCTTCACCCCTGGGAGGATATCTATGGCACAGTCCATGGGCCAGTGAGGTGGGAGCACAACTGACACCCTCTCACTGAATGCCTCCCTGAGGTCCTAATATTCCTTAGGGATTTTCTCCTCCCCAGCAATGCGTTCACTCACCACCGCTGCCAACTCCTTCACAGTTTGGCCATGGAGAAAGGTTTTCCCCCTTCCTTCCCCTGCTGAGTGGAGCGGATGCGTAACAAGCCTTTCCTCCAATTCACCTGCAGATTCCATTTTTGGAGCCAGGGCAGTCCAAGCAAGAGGGGACATTCCATACTACTGACCCATCCAACTGGCAAAATGTGATGATGGGCACTTTCATTGTCTTTAGTCTCAGGCCCATTTTTTCCACCACCTCTGGGCTGATGACACACCTATTACACCCAGAGTCTAAGAGGGCTAGCATCTTCCCCTGGGCACACCAGATGATGGTACCCTTAGTTCTACTGGGATGGTCATGCCCCCCCCCATGCTGCCTTACCAGGGGGTCATTGTCGGTGTTGGTTTTGCTGTCCCCTGTTGTGGTTGGAGCTCCCAACTTTCCCAGTCCTGGAGGAGTGAACTCAATGATTTCCACCCCCTTCAAGGCTGTTTCTCGGTTCTTTGCTGGTAGCTCTCTTCCCTCCAGCAGGGGTGGGCTTGGAGCTGGGTCTGGAGAAACAATCTGCAGCCTGGTGTCCCTCCTTCCCACATTTGAAGCATACTGTGGACTTAGGCTTAGGAGCTGCCCCCCCCACCTCTGGCAACTCTGGGAGCCTCTTTCTGGGAAGAAGGGGAAGGCTTTTTCCAGATGTGGCCCTGCACAGTAGTGATCTCTGGCCAGGTCAATTTCCATGTTGGCTGTCAAGACATACCAGCATTGCAGGTCTCGGGGGGGGGGGGGCGTTGCGAGCAGCAGTCTTTGTAGACGTCCTCATTGAGGCCATCCTTATAACATTCCATCAGGGCCACCTGGGACCACCCCCTCATGTGGTGCACCAGCTCGCGAAACTCCTGGGTGTATTTGGCCACCAATCTCCGCCCTTGATTTATAGACTTCATCCTGATTCTAGCCTTTCGCTCAGCTAATGGGTCCTCAAAGCGCACTTGGAAGGCCGTCATAAACTGGTCATAATTCCTCAGCAGGGGGGAATCCTTGTTATAGAGACCCACCATCCAATCAGCTGCTATCCCCTCCAGTGCCATGGAAGTGTGCCACTTCCGATGTGAAATCCTCTCCATACTCTTGCATATGTTCCACACTTGGGTTAGGAAGAATCCCAAAGCCTTGGGATCTCCTCCGTATTTTACTGCTAGCTGAGGAACCTTTGGAATTCGTCGCCTCTGGAGGACTACCCCCCCCACAGGGGGGGGCCTGGGTTGCAGCTGACGCTTGAGCTCCAGCAACCTGCGCTAGCTCTGGCCTTGCTCTAGGCATCTCTTCTGACCATGCAGAGGCCTCTGCTTTCCCCCCTAAATGTTCAGCCTCCCCACATGCAGGCAATGCATAACTTTCATGTGCTTTCCGACTTTCAAAAGCTTCTTTCAAGAGATGCAGAGCCTGGGTCAGCAGGAGGTCTTTTTTATCCTCTTCCTGCCAGGCAGCCTCTCCACGCTGGCGTCTGGTAGCTGTTACCCCGGGAGGGATCTTCTCTGGAGCTTCCATCCTTCCCATGCCCAGCGACCATTTGGCTCTAACCGGCTTTTCTTCAAGCTGTAATTCAGACATCCACTCTGATGCTTCCCAGCTATGGCGGGACTGGGTGGGTGGGAGTGGACCCAGCAGCTCCCATGTCCTCCTGGTTGCTGCCTTGGTTAGACATTCTTTGCTCAGCCCCCATGGTAGAGTTTTCTCAGGGATGGCTGTTAAAGCAGATCTTGCTTAATGTCAGGTGTGCCTTCATTCAAAACTCAAGAAAGAAAAACCCCAACTCCATGTTTGTAGAGAAACGTACTTTTACTGAGCATGAACTGAATGCAACAAAAGGAAAGCAAGATCTGAGGCAATAGGCGTGAAAATTACATATTGAAATTATTCCCAAATCCCTCTCCCCCAAGGACCCTGGCTGAATGTCCAATCCCTAGCCTCCCAAGGCATCATGTGAGATGCATCTTCAGATGGTCCCATCCCTCTGGTATGCCAGAACGGTTGACCTTGATGGACTACCAGCAACTACATTCAGCTGCACCGAAGACGATGAGAAAATTCCCCCCTTTCACTCCCTTTCATGAGACATGTCCACCAGCTCACTTCCCCCTCCCAAATGCCTATACATCTCCCCCCCCATTACTATGGCAGCTGATAGCAAGCAAGCAACATAGAGGCTGACACACCTTTCAATTTGATCAGCTGGGAGGCTGTTCCCCCCCACTCTGCAGTCCGTTTTTAGCCTGGAGAGCTTCCTGCAAACTTCTGCAGCAACCACCATTCCCCCACTAACCTGCTTTCCAGCTCAGTTCTCTGGCATACAGGGCAACAAACGAAGACCATGTGACTACCACATTAAAAAAAACTTCAGTTAGACCTTCCAACTTCACAATATCTCTCCCCCCACACCGCCGGAGAAGTTGGACTGTCTGGCTGAAGTTTTTTTTTAAACTGGTAGTCCCATAGTCTTCTTTTGTTGCCCTGCAAGCAGGAGAATGGAGCTGGAAAGCAGGTTAGTGAGGAAATGGTGGTTGCTCTGGAGTGGTGTGGAAGTGGGGATTTTGCATTATGATTGCTCATAAGTAAATAGGAACCAGTAAAAAGGAATTGGAAAATCCTTATCTGTGGATCAGCGTTTCTCAGTCTTGGCAAGTTTAAGATGGGTGAACTTCATGCTGCCTGGGGAATTTTGGGAATTGAAGTCCATGCATCTTAAAGTTGCCAAAGTTGAGAAGCATGGGTCTACACTAGAGTTTAGGATTTTCCATTCCTATTTTATTTAGAGTTTGGTGCAATTAAATATATCAGTTATGGTTTCCTTAACAAATAGTAATTAAAGCAATATGAGCCATTCCTGGACTTTTTGTGAGAAACTGAAATTAAAAGTTGATCTGGCGCTTTGATGATTAGATATGGGATGATGGAAAGGGCTATTCTGCACCCCTCCCTCAAATGTTCTTTAAAATACAGAGTTTCCCAGCATTCATTCCTTTAGGAACCTCCAACATGCAAACTGTGGTTACTCATCCTAAAACAAATCCTCTTTATCTGGAGCTTCAAAATTTGCTGTTTGCTAGGAAGATGTGTAGCTAAAAGTCAGTCTACATTTAGTGTACATCTGACTATGGGAATATTTCTTCATAACCAAACAAGTGTTCACACCCCTTGCTCTCTGGGTCTGGAAGTCACAAAGAAAAGCCCACATTTTGTAATTAACCCCTGTGCCCTGTCTTGACTGGCAGAGTGCTGCAGGAGGCTGAATGCTGTCATGCCCCCTGCCCACGCCTACCCAGCCAGTCATTAGGGCACAGAACTGGTTGTTAAAAATTTTGCAGCCCACCACTGCTCCAAGGTACCTTCTGATTCTAAAGTCTCCAAAACAAGGGAATTTGCTTAAATTGAGTGTGTGTGTGTGTGTCTGTCTGTGTGTGTGTTTGTGTGTGTGTGTTTCTCAGGAATAATGGAATAACAGGGTTGAAAGGGACTTCTGAGGTCTTCTAGTCCAACCCCCTGCTCAGGCAGGAAAACTGAGGATGCCAAAATCTGAGTGGAGGGCCTGGGAAAGGTGCAAGAATAACAGAATAACACTTAGAAGGGACTTTGGGGGGCACCCTATATCATTTCAGAGAAATGGCTGTCCAATCTTTTCTTAAAAACCTCCAGTGATCAAGCACCCAGAATGTCTGGAGACAAGTAGTTCCACTGGTTAATTGTTCTCACTGTCAGGAAGCTTCTCCTTAGTTTTAGGTTGCTTCTCTCTTTGTTCAGGTTCCATCTATTGCTTCTTGTTTTGCCTTCTGCTTCTTTGGAAAATATATTGCCTCCCCTTCTTTGTGGCAGCCCCTCAAAAGCCTGTTTTGTGAACTGCCTATCACACTCTTGGGCAAAACATGTGAGCCATTTCCTCCTTTCAATGGCCCATGAAAGTATATCTATAGTACTTTATCTTATATTCAAATTATAAGTAATGGAAACAACCAGTGGTGGGATTCAGCCAGTTCGCATCACTTCGGGAGAACCGGTTGTTAACCCTCTGAGCAGTTTGGCAAACTGGTTGTTGGAGGAAATCATTAGGGCAGAGAACCGGTTGTTAAATTACTTGAATCCCACCACTGGAAACAACCAAATAAAGTTAAAAGAACAGAAGAAAGTTCCAATTGTTATGTTAAATGACAATTTTGCCTCATTTTTATTGCTGTTGTTAGCTGCTGTTTAGATGGTTTTGTGGTTTGAGTTTGAAAGTAAAAAGTAGGAGTAAAAATTGTCCATTCTCACAAATGCACCTGTTAAAAAATAAGATTTTTTTAAATACAGATATTGGATTCTTTTGACCTCCCCCAGGATCACATAGGCAACTGGATGGAAGGCTGAGTCAACCCTGATCCACTGAAAATCGAACTGCCGAACTGCAGGCAGCCAGCAGTCAGCAGTCAGCAGAAGTAGTCTGCAGTACTGCATTCTAACCACTGGCCACCATGGCTCTTACATTCATATATGTTGTAATGTTCAACAACTACTGTGTTTCCCTGAAAATACGACCTATCCCAAAAGCAAGCCCTATCCTGATTTTCACGCCTGCACCTAATATAAGCCCTTCCCCCAAAATAAGCCCTAATTAAGCCCTGCCCACTATTTGGTTGTAAGAGATGGGGAGAGGTGCAGGCGTATAAAAAAAAGCTAGGGTGAGGGTGGGGGGGTGGAGCTGTCCCACATGCTTACCTGCTTACCTTAGGACAGCCACAGCAAGGCCTCCCACGCCCTGACATATGTCACACAGCTACTTTACTTCTTCTGCAGCCGCTTGCGGCTGCTTGTGGCAGGATGCCAGATGGTGCATGGGGCTGGTGCTGCTGTTTGTGGCAGAACACCAAAACCCTTGTGGGGCCAGTGCCGTCGCTCGTAGAAGAACAAGACACCACAAGGCTCATTGTGCCAGTGCTGCCGCTCGTGGCAGAACGCTGCAAGCCTCAGCGCACTGGTGCCGCTGCTCATGGCAGAACACTGCAAGCCTTGATGCACCAGTGCCACTGCTTGTGTGCGCAATGGCACAGCACACTACGCAGCCTCCTCCTGCGAGCAGCGCCAATGGCGTGATGAGCTGTATGGCATCTAGCCATAAGCGGCTGCAAGCAGCCACAGAAGAAGTCGGGCAGCAGCATGACAGGTGGTGGGGCATTAGAGGTGTGGCTGTGGTGGTCCTAAGGTAAGTGGGTAAGACATCCCCCAAAGGTCCCAGTCTGGTCGAAGTGGGTTCTGGTTCAGGAGGGTGATGTAACCGCCCCACGGCTCATTGCCAGGTACCACCGTTGGTACCCAGACAAGCCGGGGTCTCTATCATCTTAAAGTGCTCACTATTGTTCCTATGTTTTAGACATCGTCTCCGGGTAGAGGGGGCTGCATGTCAGCCCCAGCCCTGTGACAGTACTTGGGGCTGCCATTTGTGTGGGTATCGCCATTCTGCTGCTGCACACTTTCGCCGACAACCCTTCCTGTGTGCCTGCTCTGCTGGGTCATCAGCCCCAAGGCATGCCTCTCACTTCGACCAGGAAATAAGACCTGGTGCTTATTTTGGAGCCGAAAAGAAAATAAGACCCAGTCTTATTCTCGGGGAAACATGGTAGCAAATGCCTGATATGATTTCTGTTTTACAAAAACTGGGGCTGCAGATGAATGTGTTTACAAGCTGTCTGTACTTTTCAAATTTATTTTTGTAAAGCTGTTTTTAATTATCTGTTTTTCTGGTTTGACAATTCAATTTATTCTAAAAGGGACATAAAACTGCATATGACACATAAAATTTGGTTAGAATTTTTAATTCTGATAATAAATCGGAAACTAAAAGAACTTTATATGAATTGAAATAAAAAGTTGGTAGGTGACAGCTGTTTACATTTAGAAATTATCTAAAAATCCCTATCAAACATTCTGCAAGAGCCTTATTTTAGATCCTTATTACTATACAAACTAGAAAGCTTCTAACTAAAGTTATTAAGAAAGCATCTGGATATCAAGCATATAATATGCTACAATTAGCACTGTAATTAGAGAAAATCAGAACTAGGGATTTTATTAGGATGCTAATTCTTCTTACAGGACTCAAGTAACAAAATTTCATGACATCCCCAGTGTAGTACATTATTTAAAGATAGAAACAGCCAACAGCATTGAGATTGGTCTCTGCCTTTGCAGCTTTCTTTCTTTCTGTTTACAAAACCATTTTTGCTATATAATCAAATCAATACATAAACAAAGAAACATTAAGAGGAAAAATAGAAGAAGCCTATTAGGTAGCACATTATTTTAATTTTGAGAAACCACCAGAGACATTTTTAGGTATTCTATTTCACTGCATATAATTCTACTCATGATTATAGTAATATCACTCTTTAGCTTAGAAAAAAGCTTTTTTTTTTTTTTGCCTTTGTCTGCTTCATTCCATCTCTTTCCTGCAACACCTTAGAAACCTATAGGGAGAATTTAAGGTTCATATCTCTGTATGTGTGTAGGTATGAGTCCCTTCTGGGAGAAGGGTGGTATACAAATTAAATTATTATTATTATTATTATTATTATTATTATTATTATTATTATTATTATTATTAATAATAATAATAATAATAATAATAATAATAATAATAATAATAATAATAATACTGTTTATCTGGTTTGTAGGTACTCAGTGCTGTTGTACCATCTGCAGTCCATTGCCTTCAACTCTTCACTCTTTCCTCTGGCTCCATTTTTTCTATTCCATGTAAGTAACCCTATACATTTTCCTCCCTTAGTTCCTTTTCTCAGCAACTGAGCATCCAATCTGCTAAACAACAGCACATTTGGTTCTAGGAATAAAGAACTTGAAATAATGATTATGAATGGAGTTTATTTTCATGGCTAACTACAGCTGAGCTTAAATAATGATTTGCAATGAGAACACTTCAGAATCATACCACCTGACATATACTAAAATGGAACACTTTTCTTCCATTTTGTTCCTAAGATGGAACACTTGCACTGTTTTCACATTAAAGAATAAAATATATAATGAACTATAAATAGAAAAATATTTGCTTTTTAGATATATTATAGCATTTGTATAGATACTAGAGTATGTATAATATTCAATATCAATACATCACTAATTGTACATTTTTTTTTCATTTTACCATTATTTTCTTATTTCTTTCCATATTACCATTAGCATTAACCTTTTTACTGAATGGATTAGTAGATGTGCATTTGTGAAAATACAACTAAAGTGAAATATTTAATTGATAACATTTCATTATTATTAAAAACAATATTATTAAACATTTTATTTTAAATGGTGACCATTTTTTTTCAAAAGGTGTACAGAAAAAGTCGGTGCTTATCATACATAAAGATTCTGACATTATTATCCTGCTCCAGCTTAAAGGACATTTAAAGCTTCCCTAGTTCTTCAACTGCTCAATATTTTTATTAATGAACCAATATCTTGTTGTCTTATGTAGTCAAACAGTAAGATTTTGTTTTTGTTTTTAAATACCAGTATTTGTAAAGTATGCCAACAGGGTATGATGGTCAAGGGGTTGGATAAGGACTGAGAAGATCAAAGTTCTAAACTATTCTCAGCCATGGAAACACTCTCAATGTCTTAGTCATTCTCTCTTAGTCCAACCCATATGGGGTTGCTATTATGGGGGTAAAATCAAGTATGAGTTTTAACATGAGCTGCCTTGAGTTTCTAAAAATGTGACATCATCACATCATCATCATTGTTATCATTAACATCATCAGCATCCAAGATGTATTTTATATTGTGTGTCGGATCCAAAAGATTATTGTTTCTCACAGTATCTTGAAAAATACCATCTTTAAATTTTCATTAAACCAGCAGTAGCAACCCTTGACTTGAAACTACTACTAATCTCTAATTCCCAACATCTTGCACATTTATTTATGTTCACTGCATTACAGCAGACTGTAATACCACACTCGTGGGAAGGCCACAGATTTCTTATATTGAACGAACAGCAGCCAAGACATGCCTGAAATAGTTCATTGCATCTAAAGCTGGGAAACGAACCTAAATCTAAGTCTCACAAACTTCAAATATACATTATCAATTGGATTATATTGCCAATTCTTGTTTAAACATAGTCACATTTTATATGATATCTACTCTTCTCTCCTAAACTGGAGCTGTGTAAATACATAACTAAACAAAAATGAATAAACCAGGATATTTACAGTGCTTAATAAAAATTACTATATTAAATTACTATATTATAATATTATATATTATATCATAAAAACTATTATACTGGTTTTCAGTTTTCCTAGTTATTCCTCCCCATTCTAGGTTTTAGTTAGGAATACAGAGAAAAGTAAAAAAAAAAAAAAAAAGAAAAAGACTATGCATAGATCCAGATTAGAAATGTAATTCAGGGCTTGTGTCTGAGAAGATCTTAACCTAAATATTCCCACCCCTCCTCAGGACTGCATTGTTATAGCAGGAAAGGAAAGCTGCATAAACCCAGCAAAAACCACAACTTACAAATGTGCCAGTGGTAGGTTCCTCTTGGTTCGGCCGGGTTCCGCCGAGCCGGTAGCGGTGATGATATGACATCACCGAACCAGTTCTGCCCCCCCACCCCCCACACTTTATTCTTACCTTTTATTTGGCCCCACCCCCAATCTATTCCTGCCTCCTGAGTCCCAGCTGATGGGCTATAAGGAAAAAAACTGTTTAAACTCTTGCCCTGGGGCTTCAAAGGGCCGCCCTACAGCTAATCAGTGGTAAAAGGCCGGTGCCTGCAAAAACAAATGAGTAGACCGGTACAGTTCTGCAAACAGTTAAAAGCCTGGTAGACTAGTACCTCTGCTAAATCCTAAAGAATTGTCACATGACCATCAAACCACACCCACCAAATAAACCACACCCACGGAACCGGTAGTAAAAATTTTTAGAACCCACCCCTGATATGTGCCCATGCATATTTCAAAATACAGTCTGTCCTTCATATCTATCTTTCCATAGCCCTGATATATAAGTCTGCAAAGAAATCAAGCTGCTTCTGGAAAAAAAAACTTTTTTGTTATACAAGGCCTACCATGGCAAATATCTTAGAAGTAAGAACACATTTGTTAGTGTTCAAACAATTCACCTGAAGTATTTGATCTCAGATCTCAATTATGGGGGCAGACACTTGTTGCCTTGGAGATGAGAAACTGAGTGGGAAAGATAGAAGAATGTTTCATAGTTCACCGCAAAACTAGCAGGGCACATTGTTTTCTATAAGTCAGGAAATGATAAAGCCTAAGTGTCATCATGCTGTTATCTAATAAATGTTGTCATAGCAACAGTTAATACAACATTTTTTTAACAATAAATTAAGAGAAATATACCCAAGCCTAAGTATTGGTAGCAAAATGCCCACATTCTCTGACTTGCTTCTATTTACTTAATTGATTAAAAACATTTGCCCCAGAAGATAAAGTAAGAAGAAAATAATTAGTTAAAGGGTGTTATGAAATGGGGTTGAGGGGTACCCCGGACTGTGAACCAGCTCATGAGTAAACACACTGAGACTGAAATAATTCTGACAGAGGCGTCTTGTGTAAAAATATAATTTACTTTAAAACATTTAAAAAGCACTATGTTTTTAAGAAAGCACATTAAAACAAAGTCTTATCTGGGTATGTGAAGCAAGGCTATCTCCCTAGATCCCTCTCCACAATACCGAAACAGTTCACAAGAGAATAAAGCTAGCATGAAGGTAAGCAGCTTCGGTGTCGATACATCATCAAGGTAGGGGCAGCACAAACTTCACAGCTAAAAGTCACCTGAAGTAAAAACAGTTCAAACAGCAAACATTGCTTGAAGCTTGTGGGAGGAAAAAGGTCCAGCAACAGCAGTCCCGATGATAGCTTGCGTGCTACAAAACAGCAAAAGGCAAGCATCCGTGGGAGTTTCTCTGCAACGTCTGGAGTCCTTATCTGCATTCTTCTCCCATCTGCGGCGTTGCACTAAGCTTCTTGCAGGAGCTGTGCATTTAGGCCTAAACCAGGAGTCTAGGCCGAGTAGCAAGCGAAAAGGTCCTTGCTTATATAGGGAGTTAACCTGCAATTAACTAGGGCGGGGAAGGCTTGCAGGTAATTACAAACAGGAGATGGCTTGATTGAAACCATACTGTTTGTGAGTAGGCAAGTAGCCACAGCAATCCTGGAAACACTCATGACAATCCCCTTTTCTGCGGCTATTTGACTCGTTAACAAACATACATTCTACATTGGGTACATGTACACATCAATGGTAAGTACATTCACATAGCCATCGACATTTTACCCAGAAGATAGAGGTGTTGGTCACGGGGCAGCGGTTTGGTAAACACATCCGCTACTTGTTCCTTAGTTTCACAATACACAGTCTTAATGAAACCTGTTTTCACCAATTGCCTCACATGTTTGATTCTAATATCAATATGGCGCGATCTCTGGCCTACAGCATCGGCTTCCGATATGTTAATGGCAGCCATGTTATCCTCATAGACTTTTATAGGTTGCATGGGCTGCCTCCATAAGCTTACCAGAAGATCTTCAAACCAAACTAGGTTATTGGAAGCTTTGGACAAACTGACATATTCAGCTTCCGCTGTGGAAGTTGCAATTAACTTCTGCTTCCCAGAGTACCAATACATGGGGCTACTATTTAGGTATACGATGTACCCCGAGGTACTTTTTCTAGATCTAACATCCCCTGCCCAATCGGCATCCGAAAAACAACTCAATCTTAATTCTCTAGTTGCTTCTGGTTCCAATAACAATGAATAGTTCACAGTACCCTTTAAGTATCTCAGGAGTCGTTTAATTCCGCTCCAATGGTACTGTGTGGGATGTTCAGAATGTCTAGATAACACATTTACACTTAGACTGATATCCGGTCTAGTCCAATTTGCAATGTACAACAACGACCCAATCACGGACTTGTAAAGGGTCTTATTTTCAAACTCCGTGCTCTCAGTGTACATATTCTTAAGGAAGTCTGTTGCCATAGGGGTATCGCATGGCTTTGCCTCTACCATGCTACACTTTTTAAGCAATTCCTGAATTTTATCTTCCTGAGAGAGCCGAAACCCCTTCTCGGTTTTTACGAATTGCACCCCTAAAAATTTGCTAATGTGACCTAATGGTTTTAAGGCGAAACTCTTACTTAGGTCCTCAGAGAACTTCTTATGCCTGTTCTCTGATCTGCAAATATATAGGATGTCATCAACATACAACAGTACCGTTTCACTAATGCCCTGATCTTCCTTGACAAAAACACACTCGTTAGCCGACGATGGTAAAAAGCCCATCTCTCTCAGGCTTTTAGTGAGACACTCGTACCATTGCTTACCAGATTGTTTTAAGCCATATAGGCTCTTGTTCAACAACCACACATCGTCTTCCCGATGGCTTACTCCCTGAGGAATCCTCACGTACAGCTCTTTGTCTAACTGGGCGTGCAGGTACGCGGTCTGAATGTCGAACTGATAGACATGTTCGCCTCGCATGGTAGCGATAGAGAGAGCTGTTCTCACGCTCTCAGGGCGCACTGTGGGTGAGAAGGTGTCCTCATAATTGTCAGGGAATCTCTGTGAGAATTCCTGCGCTACTAGTCTCACTTTATAGATAAAGCTCCCACCTTCAATGGGTTTTTGCTTGAAAAGCCACCTGGTGCCGATCACCCTCTTATCCTTGGGCAATCTTGTCGGCATGAATACATCCAGCCTTTTCAGGCTGTCTAGTTCTGTATCCATGGCGGCCAGCCACTTCTGTCGTTCATGGTCAGGTAAGGCCAACACATCCTCATATCTCTGAGGGGTGGCCAAAACCTGGTCAACTGAGGTAACAAAGTCGTCGTACCTCTTAGGCTTATTGCCCCTGGTAGCCCTAACTGGTCTGCCTTTAGGAGAGTCACTCACATCAGAGTCATCTGATGAGTCATCTACCTCGTGACTATCACTATGCGTCTCAGAAGCTGGGTGCCTATCCTTCCTGGCTACCCCCATCTTACGCTTCAATACCCCTTTCAAGAGTGCCTGGGATGCATGCTTCCCAGAACCAGATGTATCCCTATCCTCGAGTAGGTTCTCCGATACATCCTCCGATTGCCTATGACAACTACGGGAAGGGTTCCGAGTAAGAATCTCATTGGCATGGATCTTACTCCAATTGGCCCCTTCGTGAAAGGTGGCAGACCTTGATATCATTAATTTCCCGTTAGGGTAGGCAAACCTAAATGCGTTGGAGCCCTGCTCATAACCAACGAATCTCAGTTTAACAGAGATCCGGTCTCCCTTTCTCCTGAGCTCCTTCGGGACATGAACATCGGCCATCGCTCCAAAAACGTGGAGGTGTGCCAAGCTAGGCTTATGGCCGTATAGCACCTCGTATGGGGTCTTCTGCACCATGCTAGACCACACTCGGTTCAAGGTGTAATTCGCGTATCTAACTGCTTCTACCCAATACGCGAAGTTTAATCCGGAATCCTCTAGGGCGCACTGCATCATAGTTTGTAACACGCCATTGCGTCATTCTACGATGCCATTTTGAAACGCAGAGTAAGGCACGGTGCGTAAGTGGACTATGCCCTTACTCCTCAACCAGCTGGAGAACTGATTCGAATTAAATTCAGTTCCTCTGTCAGTTAAGATTTTCTTAACTCTGACCTTGTGCTGGTTCTGGACTAAGTTACAAAATTCCTTAAACTTAGTCAACATTTCACTCTTAGACATTAGGGGAAAAACGAATCCAAATCTGCTATGGTTGTCTACTATGGTAAGAAAGTACCGTCTCTTACTCACGGAAGGTGCGAATGGACCCACCAAATCCATGTGGACGAGCTGAAACGGGTGTTCAGAGTACCTCTGAGACCGCTTGGGCGCAGATTTCACCTTCAACTTTGCACTCCTACAAATTGAACAGTCTAGGAATGTGTTACAGTCATTGATCTTGGTTCCCCTTGAGTGTTCGGTTACCTTTTTCACTATAGGAAAACTCACATGACCTAATCTGCGATGCATCAAGTGAGCACATTCATTGTGCAACAGCTCAATTGCATTAGCATTTTCAGGTTCCCTACTATCTGACTCTAAATTAAAATTTAAAAACTTTTTATTAACTTTACATTTGTCTTTACAAGGCTTCCTCTGGTGAAAGTCTTGATCCTTATCACCTAGTTCTAACTGTGATTCATTGTTACTACCAAATGAGATAGTATAATTGCTATCGCTGCAGGACTCAGCATTCGTATTGGGGGAATAATAAGGCAAGCCACCTATCTTCAAAACCTCCCCAATCACACATTTGTTGTTTTTGATCACAGCTGTTCCTCCTGAGAACAGAATCTCCATTCTGGGGTTCTCACATATCCTCATCAAGCTTAGCAAATTATGATCTATCTCTGGTACATACAATGCTCCATGAATCTGTCCTATCCCAGGGATATAAACATCTCCAATGCCAACAACATTCACCTTTTTACCGTTTGCAACTTTGACCATGGATTGATGCCTTCTCATATTAACAAACAACCTTCGGTCACTGACAACATGGTTACTGGCTCCACTGTCCATTAACCATAGTTGTTCTCGCTGTTCCCTTGTAAGCTCTGACTCAGTAGTTTCCACTATACCTACAGAGCTATCATTAAACCTGGGATTGTTCCCTTTGTTGCCTTCATTCGGCTTTTTACCCCTTCTGTGGTTAGGAACATCTACACTTGGCTTTCTACCAGGAGGTAATGGCCTCCTTTTACATTTATTATCAGAAGGTACCTTTGAGCATGCCCTAGCATTCACATTATGTGGGCAATCCCTTCTATAATGTTCTCTTGAACCACAATTGAAGCATTCTCCGATAGTATATGCTCTATCTGAACTATCGGGCCTTCTTAAAGGTTTTTCCTTTTTGTGAAAAGCCGCCCTGCATTTTCGCAGGTTATCTTCAGCAATCAATCTGCCAGATAACACTTCTAAAGATAAGTTATTACAACTAACATTATCCAGTTGCGATATAAAATTATCCCAGCTAGGATCAAGGGAATTGAGTATAACAGTAATGAGGGTTTGTTCAGACACTGTTTCCCCCCTCAACATCAATTCCTGCCTTAACCTGTTTAACTCACATAAGTGTTCATTAATATCTACTCCCGCCTTCAACCTTGCGGAATAGAACTCCCTATAAACTCTGTTTGTAACATGGGAGCTTTTTGAACAAAATAGCTTATGCAGTTTCACCCAAACTTCTGTTACAGTCAGGTTACTAGGTATACTGGGATATAGTGCAGGGCCAATGGACATCAATAAAATACAAAAAGTCTTATGATGTAAAAGATCAACTTCTAAGGACCATGGTCTAGGTGGGGGTTTTAACAACGATAAAACATTCTCTTTCATTAAGATTACTTGGATACTCTTAACCCATTCCTTAAAATTTCCTCCACCCACACTTAAATTTTTAAAATTAGGAGGAAGGACCTGTACATTATTAAACATGGAAACAGACATTAATTGACGTTCAAAATGTGGTCCGTCCTGGAACGGGCAATAAGGCATTGGAATGGAAGCACACAGCACAGTGTCTTCCATCAGGCATTCTGACGGCTGTTCCTCCCCAATGGGAGGGATTAAAACTTCACGTTGTGCGGATGCAAAGCTCATCCTGGTTTGATCACAAATGCTCGAGGGTCCTCTCTGGTGCACATCTCTAGGAATTTTTGGACGCACTCCCAAATTCCTATCTTCAGTTGAGGCAGCCTCCGGAACCATCCTGGATGTCGATGTCATCACGGATGGATATATCCCACTCGTGGCGTGCGCTGAATTAGTCACAGACATCAGGGGTACTTTGGTACGTGCAGCTACTATTTGTTGAGCCGATGGTGCCTGCAAACCATTGCCTAAAATGGTTGCCAAAGTTTCTATCACACTTGCAACCTTACACTCAGCATGAGAGTCTCTTAAATTTTTAGCAGAAGTCATTGATGTCATCAAGGGGGCTAAAGTCTTTATGGCCTGATCTATGATGGCTTCAACAGCAGGTGGCGCAATACCAACTTGGCCATGCTGGTTTAACAAAGAAGCAGGAACATTCGAATCAGGCAGTCTGTTATCCCCCATTCTCCACTTATGGTCTGAGGTAGGGGTTTTAGGAAAAGATTGAAAGTCTCTTACCAATCCGGTGTTTTCTAGGACTTCGATCTTCTTTCCTTTCATGGCTGGATTCTTTAATAATCTGCTAGAATCAGCCGTCGGGTTCTGGCTTACTGTGGGCAAACTTAAAAACTGAAGGATTGCCTTCCTAAACTCATCATCCACCTCTGTATTTGTTTTCAAGACCTGAAGTGGCGTTCTTCCAGTCTCTACTCCTTTAGGTGATGATGGTTTATTCACTATCTTGGGCCCTTCAGAAGTTGAGGCCTCTGCTCCAAAACTTACAGCTCCACTATTCTCTAAATCAATTAGAGTTTGGGGTTTTTCAGCCAAAACATTTTTGGCCTGAGCCCCAGACAGTCCAGTTTGTGACTTCATACTTTTTGCTGCTGCTGCTGCTGCCCTAGTCAACATCTATTCAACTGCAGACATTCCAGTCTAGCGCGTTACCACATGAGCGTAAGTTCGTTAAACCATCCTCTGCTACCAACTGCTATAAAATGGGGTTGAGGGGTACCCTGGACCGTGAACCAGCTCATGAGTAAATACACTGAGACTGAAATAATTCTGATGTCTTGTGTAAAAATATAATTTACTTTAAAACATTTAAAAAGCACTATGTCTTTAAGAAAGCACATTAAAACAAAGTCTTATCTGGGTATGTGAAGCAAGGCTATCTCCCTAGATCCCTGTCCACAATACCAAAACAGTTCACAAGAGAATAAAGCTAGCATGAAGGTAAGCAGCTTCGGCGTCGATACATCATCAAGGTAGGGGCAGCACAAACTTCACAGCTAAAAGTCACCTGAAGTAAAAACAGTTCAAACAGCAAACATTGCTTGAAGCTTGTGGGAGGAAAAAGGTCCAGCAACAGCAGTCCCGATGATAGCTTGCGTGCTACAAAACAGCAAAAGGCAAGCATCCGTGGGAGTTTCTCTGCAACGTCTGGAGTCCTTATCTGCATTCTTCTCCCATCTGCGGCGTTGCACTAAGCTTCTTGCAGGAGCTGTGCATTTAGGCCTAAACCAGGAGTCTAGGCCGAGTAGCAAGCGAAAAGGTCCTTGCTTATATAGGGAGTTAACCTGCAATTAACTAGGGCGGGGAAGGCTTGCAGGTAATTACAAACAGGAGATGGCTTGATTGAAACCATACTGTTTGTGAGTAGGCAAGTAGCCACAGCAATCCTGGAAACACTCGTGACAAAGGGTTATATGACAAATTTTGGAGCACAACCTATGAAGTGATATAGTTAGTTTTGTATCAATAACACTTACTGCCTATGATTTCCTCAGTTCAGTCAATTCTTCTACTACTATTTGGAGATTTAACCTGGAAGTGGTCTACAGGCCACTGATATAGTCAGCAGGTGCCATCGCTGACTATTGGGGGTGAATCTTTGCCCCCCACGGAGAGGGCTTGCAATCTGGGTGTCCTCCTGGATGCGCGGCTGTCTTTAGAAGAGCATATGACGGCCGTGGCCAGGGGGGCCTTTTATCAGGTTCGCCTGATTCGCCAGTTGCAGCCCTTTCTGGATCGGGACGCCCTGCGCACGGTCACTCATGCCCTTGTTACTTCCCGGTTGGACTATTGTAATGCTCTCTACATGGGGCTCCCCTTGAAGAGCACTCGGAAGCTCCAACTGGTCCAGAATGCGGCCGCGCGGGTGGTTATGGGCGCAACCCGTTATGCCCATGTGACACCCCTCCTGCGCGAGCTGCACTGGCTCCCGGTGGTCTTCCGGGTGCGATTCAAGGTGTTGGTTACCACCTTTAAAGCGCTCCATGGCATAGGACCCGGGTACCTCCGAGACCGTCTTCTGCCACCAATAGCCTCCCACCGACCAGTTCGTTCCCACAGAGAGGGTCTCCTCAGGGTGCCATCAGCCAAGTTATGTCGGCTGGTGACGCCCAGGGGGAGGGCCTTCTCTGTGGGAGCCCCAGCCCTGTGGAATGAACTGCCCCCGGAAATTCGTAAGATATCTGACCTCCGGGTGTTTCGCTGCGCATTGAAGACCCTGTTGTTCCGCCAGGCCGGACTATCAATACAATAGTTTTAAATTGGGGTATTTAAATTTATTGGGGTTTTAAATTTGAGCCATTTATTTAATTATTTTAAATTTTATATCATTGTTTTGTTTGTGTTTTTAAATAGGCTGTACACCGCCCTGAGTCCTTCGGGAGAAGGGCGGTATAGAAATAAAATTATTATTATTATTATTATTATTATTACAGGCAACACAAATGTTCCACTTTATTTTAGCAACATTCACGAAAACATTATCTAGCACTGAAAGACTACATCAATCTAATAGGGATTTCTAATATTACCTTGTTCCCAGTGCTTTCTAATATCCTTATGAAGCTGCTTGATGCAGATATTAGAAATCTGGGAAAGAGTTCTCATTTTAGCATGTTTAATGAAAAATTAACGAGTAGTTATGATTGGCCTCTCTACTTCTCTCTACTCTCTCTACTTCTCTCCTATAGGGTGGCCCTATAGATCCTCTCCTCTCCCTTTCTCTCCCTCAGGCTGGCCCCACAAAAGCCTGTCCTCTCCTCTCCCTCAGGCTGGCTTTACAGAAGCCTCTCTTATCCTACTCTCTTCTCTCCCTCAGGCTGGCTCCATAGATCGTGTCCTCTCCCCTTCTCTCCCTCAGTCTGGCCCCATAGATCCTCTCCACTCCCCTTCTCTCCCTCAGGCTGGCCCCATAGATCATGTCTTCTCTTCTCTCCCTCAGGCTGACCCCATAGATCCTCTCCACTCCCCTTCTCTCCCTCAGGCTGGCCCCATAGATCCTCTCCTCTCCCATTTTTCTCCCTCAGGCTGGCCCCATAGATCCTCTCCACTCCCCTTCTCTCCCTCAGACTGGCCCCATAGATCCTCTCCACTCCCCTTCTCTCCCTCAGGCTGGCCCCATAGATCCTCTCCTCTCCTCTTCTCTCCCTTAGGCTGGCCCCACAAAAGCCTCTCCTCTCCCCTTCTCTCCCTCAGCTTTGCCGCACAGAAACATCTCCTATACCAGCGGTTCTCAACCCGGGGGTCACGACCCCTTTGGGGATCAAACGGCCATTTCACAGGGGTCGCCAAAGCCCTCTCTTGCCCCCCCCATGCCTTCACTCACCCTCACTCTCTACCTCTGTTGGATCACCGGTCGCCGGTCGCTTACCCTGCCCACTCCCAATCTATTGCTGCCTCCTGAGTCCCAGCTGATGGCTAGAGGGAAACAAACCGTTTAAATTCTTGCCGTGGGGCTTCAAAGGGCCGCCCTACAGCTGACCAGTGTTAAAATAAAACAAATGAGAAGACCGGTGCCTGCAAAAATAGAAAAAAACAGCCCCTTTCAGCTTCAGCATAGGTTAATTACCGTAAGTTGATTTGATCAGCCTCCGGACTCTCAGCTGATTTGTTCTCAGCTGTTTTGCGGAGGGCTCTGTTGCTAGCTGCAAAGAGAGGAGCAGATTTTTTTCCCCCTAGCTATGCTGAAAAAATGAAGCTGAAAGTAAATGAAACTGAAAGCACCTTTGCTGCAATGTGACAAAATGAGGCAGAGAGAGATTTCTTTTTCTTTTTCCTCACCAAAAAAGGTAGGTGCAAAACTGCAAACAATGGGGAATTTAGGGCAAAAGAGGAGGTTCAAGATTTTAAAACACAAAAGAAAAAAAGCTCTATTTAACTAGAGAATTGTAATAATTGAGATACTATTAATTGTATACTGTGTTGAAAGCAGAAATGGTTAAGTTGTGGTTTGGAGGAATATATGGGGGAAATTATTTGGTTTATTATTATTGGTAAACATAATTAATTGATTTGTAAGAAATTGGATTGCATGGAAATAATTGGAATATTCATGTTCATATTGATTGATATATAAAAAAGATAGTTATATAACTAATTGATTTATATTAAAATGTTGAATTTGTATTAAACAACTGTATTACATACTTACATAATTAACCAATGTGAGGATGGATATAAAAATAGATGACAATGGGAAGGGGTATAATATAGAATATAAGGGAAAAATTGAATTTGATTAAGATTAGAGATGAGGATGAAGGGTAATATTGGTTTTTTTAAAAAATAGATGAGGAATAAATATGGCAAAAAGAAAATATAGAAATTGTAAATTTAATTGAAATGACTAAACACTGGTTAAATTTGTGAATCGGTCAAATACTCTGTTCAAAGAAAATACATTGTATGTTTGTATGTGTGTTTCTAATTATTGCTATTTATTCATATTTGTTCTCTTTTATTCTTTAAAGTTTAACAATTCATTCTTTATCTTAATATCTTTATATTTGTTTGGGGTTGGTTTTCTTCCCTTTCATCTTTTTTATTGTACAGCAATCTTTCTCCTCAAACCTACCACCTCTCTCTTTTCTTTCCTTCTTACTTTCTCTTCCCCCCACCCTCTTTTTCTCCTCCCTATTTCCTCTTCCTTTCTCCTTCTCCTCCTCTCTTCCTCCCTCTCTTACCATCACTCCTACTCTAATTTCCCTTCCCTTCCTTCATCCCTCTCTATTACTGTATCCTTTTATGCATATGGACTACTCAGAGGGCTGAAAAAGTTATTTTTGACTGGTCCTCACACTTTTGACCAGTCCTCGAACTTACAACTGTCCTCACATTTTACGTTTTTGCCCTATCTTGTCACCATGGTGAAGAGAAGCAGTTGTGAAATGAGTGACATGGTTGTTAAGAATGCTGCATGGGCATAAATGTGAGGATGGTCATAAGTGTGAGGACCAGTCAAAAGTGCGAGGACCTGTCAGAAATGACTTTTTTCAGCCCTCTGGTTAGTCCTTTTGTGCATATGGACTACTCAGAGGGCTGAAAAAGTTATTTTTGACTGGTCCTCGCACTTTTGACCAGTCCTCGAACTTACGACTGTCCTCACATTTTACGTTTTTGCCCTATCTTGTCACCATGGTGAAGAGAAGCAGTTGTGAAATGAGTGACATGGTTGTTAAGAATGCTGCACGGGCATAAATGTGAGGATGGTCACAAGTGTGAGGACCAGTCAAAAGTGTGAGGACCTGTCAGAAATGACTTTTCAGCCCTCTGAGTAGTCTCTATACACATAGCCATGGCCACCCGGTCACATGACCAGCTAGCCACACCCACCCAGTCACATGACCTCCAAGCCACACCCACACAATAAGCCACGCCCACAATGGTGTCCTTCTTACCAATGTTAAAATCTGTTCACCTTACCCTATACACATAGCCATGGCCACCCGGTCACATGACCAGCTAGCCACGCCCACCCAGTCACATGACCAGCTAGCCACACCCACAAAATAAGCCACGCCCACAATGTCCCTCTTTACCAATGTTAAAATCTGGTCACTTTACTATAACCAAAGTGTATCAGTAATTCCAATAATTTAAAAGTAAGTCCTAGTTATAGAAGCAACCATCTAATATTTTGATTTCCTTTCTACATTACATAATGGACCTCTTGTCCCTCTCTTTGGGACGGGCTGGTTTCTTTTGTCCTTCATTTTTGTAACGATTCTGACTCATTAATCATGCCTTTCCTTCTGACTACATCAAAACTTTCATACTATCTCCTTCTTCTATATTACTCCTCTTTCCTCCCTTGTGCCTAGAAGACCTTGAAACTTCCTCCTTCCCCTGGTCCAGGAACTAAATACATACTCCAGTAGCTGTTCTATGTATATTTGTAGAGATTGCAAAACTCTTCTCCTTTCCCTCACCTTTTCCAAAGATAACTGAAAGGTCTATTATTCCATCTTCACTTCCCAAAGAGTTGGGGAGGGGGTGCAAACCAGAATTTGTATCTTCCCCAAAGGGGAAGTGAGGCATAAGATTTTCAAACATGCAGACCTCCTGATCACATTCATCCACCCCAAGGTCTAGCAGGAGGAGAAGGTAAAGTCTGTTAGGAGCGAATAAGAGGCAAGTAGAAAAGAAATGTAAAATTCAATTACAGGTTCAGTAATTTACGTATTTTCTCTTATTGCCCAAGAACTTCTCTGACTGACATTGACTGGAATGAGTTAGGTTCATGGGTTTATGGAATTGTAAACTTAATTGGTGAAGGAAGCTGCTTTGCATGTTCTGTCTCCAGATCAATGAATTGGATATCCATTCTCGATTTTCTACATTGGAAATCCGAGATATATTCTATCTCAAATTTCTTATTTCTAACTGTAACATGGAACAGAGGAATAAGGGGACACAGAGGGTATCCAAGGAGAATTGCAATGTGTGGCAGAAACCTAAGTATTCCTTTATTGTTACCAAAGTAAAATCAGAATGTGGTCAGGAAGGTAAACCTGGGAAGCCAATCCCCCCACCAACACCTATTTAAGTGATAAAAAGGCATGTCACACATCTGAATTCTACTTAAATAGGACACTTGAATTGAAATTCTTCCAGAAACTGAAAAATAATGTATGAAATGGCAATGAAAGTTACAAAACCCTAAGGAGTTGTAAAGCTTCTTAATATTTCTCAGGGGCAGGGCAGAACAAGATGGAATCCACTTTAACATAATCCATTTGGATGTTTTGAGAAAAAAATCCCAAGCTGTGCTGTCATTTGTTCAGCAATCAACACTGTAGGGGTGTGTGTGTGGGTTTGTGTGTCAGTTGCTATCATGTGGATCCAGTCACTCAAAGCCTGTTACAACTGAAATAAGACATTGCTGAAATTGTTACAATTGAAATAAGAAATTGATGAAATTGACTGTCAAGCTTCATGACACAGGCAGAAATGACCCCTTAGGCCAGTGGTTCTCAACCTTCCTAATGCCACAACCCTTTAATACAGTTCCTCATGTTGTGGTGACCCCAACCATAAAATTATCCCTAAAACCATTGAAAATATGTGTTTTCCGATGGTCTTAGGCGACCCCTGTGAAAGGGTCGTTCGACCCCCAAAGGGGTCCCGACCCACAGGTTGAGAACCACTGCCTTAGGCCATTTCACATAAAACAAGACCTAGGTAAAATTTACTAAGGGGAATAAGAAACCACACTGCAAGAATATGAACAACTTTTTCAGTACATCAAGAATGAGTGTTGGAAATAATGTTCAATTCTTCATTCCTGTTCTAAGGGATTATTTAGCCTCCTCTTTTGAGCCAGCCTGCTTGTCTCTTATCTGCCTTCAATTTTTTCTTATTTTTCATGATCGTGTGAGAATTTCTTACAACATAGTGACATACCCGAAACTATAAAGGTATGGAGAAGAGCATGGCCCAGAGATTAATGCAAGATAAATACCTATTAGAAATGATAATCAGTGTGTGAGAGGGATATTACTTGGATAAAGATTATTTAGAGAGAATGTGAAAAAGCAGGTTAATGGCTTTTTAGATGGCCTTTAAATAATACATGACTCAATTGTTTTAATGTTTAAATAGTAATTGTAGAAACCCCAGTCATAAACAAAATGTTGGATATAGAAGATTGGTTTAACACATTCTTTCACACTAAAATCCTGGTGAAAACTGCTTTGTTTTTCCCCTCTAGGAGGAATTTCTATTTGTGTCACTGGAAATCTCATTAAATAGAGGCTATTGTGCACCCCTCACATCTTCATTGGGCTTCACAATGATATGATTGAGGAATGATGGAATCCTTGTTCAGACTAGTTGGCAGATGTAGCTACACTTTTGTTATATACAATCTGCCCTTGTGTAAGGTGACCAGACGTCCCGCTTTTGGCGGGACAGTCCCGATTTTTAGCAATTTGTCCCGCGTCCCGTGGCGTTTTAAAAAAGTCCCGATTTTTCATTCTGCCTCCTAAGTCCCAGCTGCCTCCTGAGTCCCAGCTGATGGCTAGAGGGAAAAAAACTGTTTAAACTCTTGTCGCGGGGCTTCAAAGGGCCGACCTACAGCTGTTCTGTGTTAAAAGAAAACAAAAAGAGTAGACCGATGCCTGCAAAAATAGAAAAAACAGCCCCCTACAGCTTCCGCATAGGTTAATTAGCACGTTGATTAGCTCGGCTTCCCCACTCTCAGCTGATTTGCTCTCAGCTGTTTTGCGCAGGGCTCTTGCTGCTTGCTAAATTGCTCGAGTAGATTTTTTTTTCTCCTTGTGCAAACCAAGCTCAAAAGGAAACTGAAAGTAAAACAGGCTGTTGGCTTTGCTGTTTTCTCCAACGTTGGAAAATTAGGCAGCAGATTTCTTTTCTTTTTCCTCACCAAAAAAGGTAGGTGCAAACAATGGGAAATTTAGGGCAAAAGAGGAGAGTTCAAGATTTTAAAACACAAAAGAAAAAAAGCTCTATTTAACTAGGGAATTGTAATAATTGAGATACTATTAATTGTATACTTCTGAAAGCAGAAATGGTTAAGTTGTGGTTTGGAGGAATATATGGGGGAAATTATTTGGTTTATTATTATTGGTAAATATAATTAATTGATTTGTAAGAAATTGGATTGCATGGAAATAATTGGAATATTCATGTTCATATTGATTAATATACAAAAAAGATAGTTATATAACTAATTGATTTATATTAAAATGTTGAATTTGTATTAAACAACTGTATTACATACTTACATAATTAACCAATGTGAGGATGGATATAAAAATAAATGACAATGGGAAGGGGTATAATATAGAATAGAAGGGAAAAATTGAATTTGATTAAGATTAGAGATGAGGATGAAGGGTAATATTGTTTTTTTAAAAAATAGATTAGGAATAAATATGGCAAAAAGGAAATATAGAAATTGTAAATTTAATTGAAATGACTAAACACTGTTCAAATTTGTGAACCAGCCAAATATTCTGTTCAAAGAAAATACATTGTATGTTTGTATGTGTGTTTCTAATTATTGCTATTTATTCATATTTGTTCTCTTTTATTCTTTAAAGTGTAATAATTCATTCTTTATCTTAATATCTTTATATTTGTTTGGGGTTGGCTTTCTTCCCTTTCATCTTTTTTATTGTACAGCAATCTTTCTCCTCAAACCCACCACCTCTCTCTTTTCTTTTCTTTCCTTCTTACTTTCTCTTCCTCCCCCTCTTCTTCTCCTCCCTACTTCCTCTTCCTTTCTCCTTCTCCTCCTCTCTTCCTCCCTCTCTTACCATCACTCCTACTCTAATTTCCCTTCCCTTCCTTCATCCCTCTCTATTGCTGTATCCTTTTATGCATATGGATTACTTAGAGGGCTGAAAAAGTTATTTTTGATTGGTCCTCGCACTTTTGACCAGTCCTCGAACTTACGACTGTCCTCACATTTTACGTTTTTTGCCCTATCTTATCACCATGGTGAAGAGAAGCAGTTGTGAAATGAGTGACATGGTTGTTAAGAATGCTGCACAGGCATAAATGTGAGGATGGTCATAAGTGGGAGGACCAGTCAAAAGTGCGAGGACCTGTCAGAAATGACTTTTTTCAGCCCTCTGAGTAGTCCCTATACACATAGCCATGGCCACCCGGTCACATGACCAGCTAGCCATGCCCACCCAGTCACATGACCTCCAAGCCACGCCCACAAAATAAGCCATGCCCACAATGGTGTCCCTCTTTACCAATGTTAAAATCTGGTCACCTTACCCTTGTGCTATGAAATTAGTAAAAATGATTCTATCTTTACCAAAATATACTTGATTGGAATAATCCTGTCCATAATAGATAACGTATTACCAGTGGTGGGATTCAATTTTTTTAACAACAGGTTCTGTGGGCGTGGCTTAGTTGGGGGTGTGGCTTGGCAATCATGTGACTGGGTGGGCGTGGCTAGCTGGTCACGTGACTGTGTAGGCATGGCTAGCTCGTCATGTGACCGGGTGGGCGTGGCTATGTGCATAGGGACTACTCAGAGGGCTGAAAAAAGTCATTTCTGACTGGGCCTCGCACTTTTGACCGGTCCTCACACTTATGACTGGTCATCATTTATGGCCATTGTAGCATTCTTAACAACCATGTCACTCATTTCACAACTGCTTCTCTTCACCATGGTGACAAGATAGTGCAAAAACGTAAATTGTGAGGACAGTCGTAAGTTCGAGGACTGGTCAAAAGTGTGAAATAACTTTTTCAGCCCTCTGAGTAGTCCATATGCATAAAAAGATACAGCAAGAGAGGGATGAAGGAAGGGAAGGGAAATTAGAGTAGGAGGGAGGGTAAGAGAGGGAGGAAGAGAGGAGGAGAAGGAGAAAGGAAGAGGAAGTAGGGAGGAGAAGAAGAGGGGGAGGAAGAGAAAGTAAGAAGGAAAGAAAAGAGAGAGGTGGTAGGTTTGAGGAGAAAGATTGCTGTACAATAAAAAAGATGAAAGGGAAGAAAGCCAACCCCAAACAAATATAAAGATATTAAGATAAAGAATGAATTGTTAAACTTTAAAGAATAAAAGAGAACAAATATGAATAAATAGCAATAATTAGAAACACACATACAAACATACAATGTATTTTCTTTGAACAGAATATTTGGCTGGTTCACAAATTTGAACAGTGTTTAGTCATTTCAATTAAATTTACAATTTCTATATTTCCTTTTTGCCATATTTATTCCTCATCTATTTTTTTAAAAAACAATATTACCCTTCATCCTCATCTCTAATCTTAATCAAATTCAATTTTTCCCTTCTATTCTATATTGTACCCCTTCCCATTGTCATCTATTTTTATATCCATCCTCACATTGGTTAATTATGTAAGTATGTAATACAGTTGTTTAATACAAATTCAACATTTTAATATAAATCAATTAGTTATATAACTATCTTTTTTGTATATTAATCAATATGAACATGAATATTCCAATTATTTCCATGCAATCCAATTTCTTACAAATCAATTAATTATATTTACCAATAATAATAAACCAAATAATTTCCCCCATATATTCCTCCAAACCACAACTTAACCATTTCTGCTTTCAGAAGTATACAATTAATAGTATCTCAATTATTACAATTCCCTAGTTAAATAGAGCTTTTTTTCTTTTGTGTTTTAAAATCTTTCCCTAAATTTCCCATTGTTTGCACCTACCTTTTTTGGTGAGGAAAAAGAAAAGAATTCTGCCTGCCTAATTTTCCAATGTTGCAGCAACAGCAAAGCAGTTTCAGTTTCGTGTTTCAGCAGAGCTAAGGCAAAAAAAATCTACTCCAGGACTCTTTGCAAGGAAGCAGCAGAGCCTTGAGCAAAACAGCTGAGACAAATCAGCTGAGAGCCGGGAGGCCGATAGAATCAAGGGGCTAATTAGCCTATGCTGAAGCTCCGTGGGCCAACAAAATTACAAAAAAAACACCGAACCGTTTGTTAAATTGCTGGCTCGCCTGCCCCTCGCCCACCACTATTTATTGGCAATAAATAGTGGTGCGGAGGGGCGGGGCAAGCCAGCAATTTAACAAAGGGTTTGGCTGCACCACTGGCTATAGGGCGGCCCTTTGAAGTCCCGCGGCAAGAATTTAAGCAGTTTTTTTTCCTCTAGCCATCAGCTGGGACTCCGGAGGCAGCAATAGATTGGGAGTGGGTGGGGTAAGCGAACGGTCGGCGATTCAACAGAGCAGAGAGTGAGGGTGAGTGAAGGCATGGAAGCTGCTTTCTCCATTCTGCTCTCTTGCGTCTGGAGCCGGTGGGGAACCACGTGGCAGCCCACGTGGATCCCAGGCAGCGGAACTCAGGCTAGGGAAGGGGTGGGCAATTGTGGCTCTTTTACAACCTGTGGCCTTCAACTCCCAGAATTCCTGAGACAGCCAAGCTGTCTCAGGAATTCTGGAAGTTGAAGCCAACAGGTTGTAAAAGAGCCACAATTGCCTACCCCTGGCTACGGTAGGCTGGCGCCGCGCGGGTGGGAGGCGGGGCGGGGCGAGGGGTGGGCAAGCCAGCAATTTAACAAACGGTTCGGTGTGCTGTGGGGCCAATAAATTACAAAAAAACACCGAACCGTTTGTTAAATTGCTGGCTTGCTCGCCCCATTTATTGGGAATAAATAGTAGTGCGGAGGGGCGGGGCAAGGGGCGGGGCGAGCCAGCAATTTAACAAAGGGTTCGGCCGAACCCCCTAGAACCCCCAGAATCCCACCACTACGTATTACACATAATATGTAAAATGCCTTTTTGAATCTTTTCAAGAGGACTGACTATTCATGGGAACTCAGGCAATACTCTACTTACACTCTGCCCTATATTGCTTTAATATTTACTGACATTAATTTTCAGATATGTGTTGGTCTTAATATTAGACAAAAGTAATCTATCACATAAAAGCCTAAAGTTAACTGAAACATTTCACAGTATGCCCTTGTATTCCAGGTCCATTCTAATAAACTAATAACCAACAGATTTAGCAGCTTATAGGACAATATGTGCAGTGCTTAAGATAATAGGCTAGAAATTCTTTAGGCACAAAGCCAGCTGGTGATCTGGTGATCTAGGGCCAGTCATATTCCATCAGCCCTAGGGAGTAAGCAATGGCAAGCCACTTCTGAAATCTTGCCAAGAAAACTGAAGTAACTGGTCCAGTCAGTCAGTATGAGCCAACAGTGACTCAAAAGTAAAATAATAATAATAATAATAAAAATTGATGAAATTGAGCAAGCTCAGTAGTTGGATGATCTTCTCTCCCACTATTAGCAGGAGATACTGTGAAGGATTAAGTCACACCTATAAGAAAGTGAGGGGGAAAAAATCTCCTAACAAAAATAAAAAAGGAGAATCAAATTATTTAATTTTGAACATGCTAAACTAAAAATGGCTTTTTAAAAGACAGGCTAATATTAAGGATCCTGAAATTTATATTTATAAATCTAATTCTAAAATATATTTCATTATTTACAAATGTTTTCAGAATTTGCAATGGATTTCCAAGTTGTACAGTTCAAGAAGAAAACTATCACATCTCCTGCAGGACCAATTGCTTCTGGTTTTCCAGTTGTAACGTAGTGATAACCACGCTATTATGTTTTCATCATGTTAATCATAATATGAATTGTAACTTTAGGAATTAGCTGCTGCTTCATACCCCCTCTCCCGATCTTTTCTGTATAAGTTACACTTTTATCTGTAAGCCTGATTCATTTTTTATTACTTCTCTAGAACAATTTTTTTTTTTGCTAAAATGCAATATGAACATTCTATAAAATTAAACCCAAGATACTTATATATTTTACAGTTAATCCAGAAACATGTTACAGTATATTCAAAAGAAAATAAATGAAAAACTGAAGTCTATATTTTTGTACTTTGTACCAGGTGTGTGCAAATTGTTCCTGGATCTTTCATGAGTATAACAGTTCTTGGAATTTTCTGAAGCTGTGAAGCAGCCAGAGTAAATAAATTTATGGCATGGCTGTTTCATAGCCCTCTCCCAATGTTTTCTACGCATATGCATGTATGCCAGAAAACACTTTCATTGAGACAGATAGCAAAGCCATTTGAAACCTCCGCAGAATGGTTTAAACTTATATAGTGGTACCTCAGTCCGTGTAGGTAATTAGCTCCAGAAGACGTGCTGAATACTAAAACTGGCAAGTAGCAGAAAATCACGTGACTTGCCATGTGGCCCACTATTTTGGCCAGAAGAAATAATGAGTCATGAGGCAGCCGAAATCAGCAAGTTCTGTCAACTATCAGGAGAAAGACAAGCGTTGGGACAAGATTTCTGCTTCAAAATGCATTGAATACTGAATTTGATGTGTTTTGAAGCAGTTGAGGGCTGATGTATGACTGTACTAATCATATATGAAATCCCCACAATTCTAATTAATTTTTATACTATATACAGCCACTCCTAAAAATAAAAAGAAAATGTGTTTTTTTAGTTTTTACATACATACTTTGGACAAGATTAATTCTAAATTATTGTATTGTGAAAGATTGATTTTTGTACCATACGTTGTGCACTTTCAACCATGCACTATAATTTATTAGATATATGTGTATTTATGTACATATCCAGTATTCTAATCCATTTCATGGTAAGCAACATGATGCAAAGCACAGAAATATAAGGAGTGAACCAAAGAAATTATAGACATAAGAGAAAATAAAATCTAACCAAATACTATACTATTATATACTATACTACTATATACTATTAGTAGTATAGGTTGTAGGCTTATCTTTTCAGAGGTTTTACTGGTATATAAGGAACAAAAAGGGAAAGGCCAGCATGTAGCAGAGTTTAATGTGTGGCTAAAGGAGTGGGTAGAAGGGAAGGCTTTGGTTTTATTAGTCATGATGTCTGCAACTGGTCCAATGAAAACTGTACAAAAAAGATGGATTGCATCCATCAAAGAAAGGGACTGAGTTATTTAGCATTAAATTCACAGATTTTCTGGATAAACATTTAAACTGAACAGCAGGGACAGAGAATTTTTTTTTTTTTTTTAATTTGATTTATATGCCGCCCTTCTCCGGAGACTCAGGGCGGCTTACAGTGCGTTAAGCAATAGCCTTCATACTTTTGTATATTTATACAAAGTCAGCTTATTGCCCCCACAAACTGGGTCCTCATTTAACCTACCTTAGAAAGGATGGAAGGCTGAGTCAACCTTGAGCCTTGGAGAGATTCGAACCAGCAGTAAATTGCAGGCAGCTGTGTTAATAACAGGGTGCTTTAAACCACTGTAGTACCAAGGCTCTTAATTGATACAAAACATTTCTGTCCCCAACAATCCAAAATCAATAGGGTTATCAGTGCATGTAACATAGATGTCTGTGTGGGTAAGATTATCAGCCCTGCTGTCAAGCAAAACCAAGTATTTAATAGTGAATGCCATACCATGTGCACTAATCAAATAGGTGGCAAGAAAGTAGGGACAGTCAGGCATAACACAGGTTATGTAGACAGTAAACACAGAGTCAATCAAAATGGACTCAAATGTCTATACACCAATGCACAGAGTATGAGGAATAAACAGGGTGAATTAGAAATTCAAGTAAATGAGGGCAGATATGATATTGTTGCCATTACAGAAACTTGGTGGGATGAAACCCACAAATGGAACATACAGCTAGAGGGATATAAATTATTTAAAAGAAATAGACCAAATAAAAGAGGAGGTGGAGTTGTACTATATATAAGAAATAACTACATCTCTACAGAAATAGAGCACAACAATGATGAAAATTATCTTGAATGCATTTGGGTCAATATTAAAGGGGGGGTGGAAATGACATTGCTATAGGTCTATACTATAGGCCACCCAACCAAACAGATGAAGTAGATGAACTTTTTGCTAGTCAGCTAAGTAAGGTATGTAGGAAGCACATCACAATAGTAATGGGGGATTTTAACTACCCTGACATCAACTGGGAGACAAACTCTGCACCAAGTGGAAGATCCAACAGGTTCCTAACAAACCTAGCAGACAACTTTGTTTCCCAAAAAGTAGAGAAGGGAACAAGGGGATCCACCATATTGGACTTCTCACTAACAGAGACGAAATGATAGAAGCTGTTGAAGCTACAGGAACCTTGGCGGTAAGTGATCATGCAATATTGGAATTCAACATTATGCAAACACAAGTAGTAGAACAAAGTCAAACTAGAGTCTTGGATTTTAAGAGAGCTAATTTCAATAAACTTAGAGAAAGCTTGAGAAGGATTCCATGGATGAGAATCCTCAAGGGGAAAACAACTCATGAAGCTTGGGAAATTTTGAAAAGTGAGATTTAAAAGCCCAGTCTAGCACAATACCAATGAAGAAGAAAAATAATAGATCTCAAAAGAAACCAGCATGGCTGCATAAAGAACTCTCTAACAAATTGAAACACAAAAAGGACAAGTATAAAAAGTGGAAAGAGGGGCAAATAACTAAGGCAGAATATCAGCAAATAGCCCGGGCCTATTGTTACATATGTAAATAGCAAGTGAAGCCAAGGATGTAGGCTTCACTCAGGTCCAGGTTTAGTTGGACATTTGGATGCCCGCCACTGATTGGTGGATTCAAACGGAGGGAAATTTAAAGTTTTGTCAGTGGCTGAATCAGTGGGACTGCTCCCTTTAAAAGGGAGTGCTGCTGACTAAGCCTTTGCAGAAGTCACTTACTTAAATAAAGAGCTGAAGTTAATGTCTGTCCTCCTGCCTCTTCATTGCCTCCCACGATCTAACACTGGCAACAAAGCTGGGATTGAAGAGGACGAAGGACTCAGGCTGAACAGAAGGAGCAACACATGACATCCACCATTATCCAGCAGCTGAACCACTGCATCGATTCCAGGATGACGTCTTACGCTCCACCAGCTCCATTCAATCCGGCTAAGGAAACATGGAAGAAATACATGCTTCGATTCCATTGTTTCCTGGAAGCCAACAACCTGCTAGGACTCTCGGACAACCGAAAAGGGGCACTTTTCCTGAGCTACTGTGGACCCGAAGTCCTCGACATGGCCGAAGCTGTTTCAGAACCCGCTGACCTGCAGACCATGCCGTGGCTGACCTTGCAAGAAGCACTCCAGGCTCACTACGCTCCCGTACCCTCTCCGATGGTTTACAAGCATGAGTTTTCCCATTGGAACCAAGAGGAAGGGGAGACCATCAATCAATATGTTGCAGCCCTAAGGAAGACTGAAGTGCACTGTCAATTCAGCAACATAGAGGAGGCCATGATGGATAGATTGGTTTTCAGACTCAGAGACCTGCAATTGCAAAGATTACTATCCAGGCTGAACCTCACATTCAAAATCGCTTTAGAAGAAGCGTGGGCAGCTGAAGCCACAGATCAAACGGCAGCGGCAATCCAGAAGACGGGAAGCACCAATGGGCAGCCGAAAACCACCAGTGTGAACCAGGAGCGCTGGGAAACTGATGACTCTACCAATGATGATGAGGACATACATCGGATGCAGTCTGACAAGAGACCCGCAAGGACTGAGATGAGGGAGAGACCGCAGATGTGCACAGCCTGTGGAGAGAATCATCCCATATCTACTTGCAGGTTCCAGGATGCCATTTGCCAGAGATGCAAAAGGAAAGGGCACATTGCCAGAGCATGTCAAGCCAGCCAGCCAGCCATGTCCAGACCTCGACAGACCACATGGCAGACTGAGAACCCAGACAGACCCAGGAGAGCACAGTTCCAAAGGAGCAGCCACTGAAAAGAGAGAACCGGAGACACCAAGGAAGCCCATCAGACAACTATCTGCCATTCCAGCGGCAACAAAGGAAAAAAATCCATGTTGAGGTACGCATCGAAGGACACCCATGCAAGATGGAAGTGGATACGGGATCGTACCTGACCATCATATCCTGGCGAACAATCAAGGAAGCAGTACCCGGGGTGAGAAAGACACAGCTAAAACCCCAAAGGATGATCTAAAAGACTACCAAGGGAACCGGATTCCTATGCTGGGAAGCAGCTCTTTCCAAATCAGCTTCAAAGAATTCTCCAGCCAGTTGCAGATGACCATCATGGACAATGACCTACCGAGCCTGCTGGGGTTGGAGTGGTTCAAGGCCCTGGGCCTGGGTGTGACGGGCATCCATGCCATCCACGATGACGATATCGAGGACGTAATGAAGGAGTTCGCAGAGGTGTTCGATGGGACTTTGGGCAAGTACATGGGGAAACCCATATCTTTTAACCTTGACCCCAATGTAGCTCCTATTAGAATGAAGCCTAGGAGGATTCCTCTTGCTCTCCGGCTCAAGGTAGATGCCCAATTAGACAAGCTAATTGCGCAAAAGATCTTAGAGCCAGTAGACCATGCTAAATGGGAGACCTCGATAGTCACCCCCATGAAACCAGATGGGTCTGTCCGCGTCTGTGCTGACTATAAATGTACCCTTAATAAAGCCCTACAACAACACACATACCCAGTCCCAGTGGTTCAACATCTCTTACACTTGCTGGGACCAGGGAAAATTTTTGCAAAGCTTGATTTGGCACAAGCATATCAGCAGCTGTCGGTAGATGATGTTACGGTAGAAGCGCAAACAATTGTAACTCATTGCGGGGCATTCAAATGCCACCTATTACAATTTGGGGTAAGCGTGGCTCCCGGGCTATTCCAAAGTATAATGGAACGCTTGTTACAAGGCATTCCCAGAGTAGTTCCATACTTTGATGATGTCCTCATATCAGTGTTGTGGCCTGCCAGCGGCCTACACGGATTGTGGCTGATCCTGACGATGAGGAGGCTGGTGTGGTGTCGTGCCAGCAGCCTGTGCAGCTGGCACTCAAGTCGGACAGCGAGGAGGCTGAAGAGGATGTGGCGCCAGAGGCAGAGACTCAGCCAAGGCCTTCAGAACCTCCAGAGGCTCCTTCAAGTGAAGAGAGTGAAGTGGAGGAGCCTCTTCTCAATGCTCGAGCACGCAGGGCTGCCAAAAGGCAGGAGTGGCTACTCAGGAGGTGGTCTCCTCGAGAGTAAGGCTTGAGGCTAATTGGCCACTCCCTTAGCCTATTTAAGTTTGCTCACAGATAGCACATGCTGCTGGAAACAACTTTTAATTACTACGCAGAGCATTTTGAAAGTGAGTTTCTTGTTATATCTTGGTTTGTGGGATGGTTGCCAACCCTTGTCGGACTTTGTTTATTCTCTGTAATTCATAGCAGGCTGATAAGGACATTTGCACTGGAAGCCTGCATTTTGGAAGGGGTCTGTTTGTATTAAACGGAGTTTTTGGAGCTTTGTGTGTGTCACACTCCTTGGGATCCAGAACTGGGGCAGAACAATCGGGGGACAGCAAAGAAGAATTATTACAGAGGGTAAGGAAAACTTTAAGGTGGTTTAAAGTAACTGGGTTGAAGGTAAATAAGGAAAAATGTAAAATAGCCATGCCTAAGGTTGAATTCTTAGGGTATCTCATTGATGGGTCAGAGATACACCCCACTCAAAGTAAGATAAAGGCTATTAAGGAAGCTCCCACACCACAAAATCAGATGGAGTTGCAAGCATTTCTTGGACTTTTAAATTTTTACAGTATTTTCTTGCCACAGAAGGCGACAGTGGCGGAACCATTGCATAGACTGTTAGATAAGAAAGCCAGTTGGAAGTGGGGATGGAAGGAAGCCGCCGCTTTCACAGCAGTAAAGAACTTATTATCAGCACATAGTTTTCTCATTCAGTATAATGAAACACTGCCTCTAATACTACCATTCGGAGTAGGGGCAGTGCTCAGCCATAAGATGCCAAATGGAACAGAAGCACCTATTGCATTCTACTCAAAGACACTGTCATCAGCAGAAATGAACTATGGTCAATTAGATAAGGAAGCACTGGCCGTGGTAGCGTGGGTTAAGTGTTTCCATGAATATTTGTATGGAAGGGACTTTGTTGTGGTCACCAATCATAAACCGCTACTGGGACTTATTGCGGGAGACCGGCCAACACCAAACACATTCTCACCAAGGATGACAAGGTTGACAATTTTCTTAGCGGCTTACAATTACCAGTTAATACATCGACCAGGTAAGGACATTGGACATGCAGACACCCTCAACCGGTGCACCCTTCCGGACCTCATCGAAGATCCAGCATCAGTAGCACCCGTTCTACTCATCGAGGACTCCACTGACAGCAACGGACATAGCAGGTCAGTCGACTAAGACAGAATCCTGTCAAGGGTTTTGAACTGGGTGTTGAGAGGTTGGCCAGAGGAACCGTGGGGGGAGGAATATAAACCATTTGTAAATAAGAAATGGGAATTGTCGGTACAGAAGGGGTGCCTATTGTGGGGAGACAGGGTGGTAATTCCACAAAAACTAAGGGAACAGGTGTTAGAAGCACTGCATGTGGGTCACCCCGGGATAGTACGCATGAAGGCTCTGGCTAGGAGTTATGTGTGGTGGCCCAACATGGATTGGGATGTTATGGAATGGGTGGCAACGTGCACCCCGTATCAGGAATCTAGACCAGCGCCACCCCGGGCACCTATAAGAGAGTGGGACAAACCAAGGGGCCCATGGTCGAGATTGCACATAGATCTAGCGGGACCAGTCCAAGGCCAAACATTCTTGATCATTGTAGATGCATACTCTAAATGGTTAGAAGTCAATTTGTTGCCCAGCATAATGGCCAAAGCTGTAATTAGGGTGTTAAGGAAGGTATTTTCCACTCACGGGTTACCCGATGTCTTGGTATCAGATAATGGAGCACAATTCACCGCCAGACAATTCGAGGTGTTTTTAGCTGAACAGGGCATATGGCACGCATTGGTCGCACCATATTCACCGGCCAGTAATGGGCAAGTCGAATGAATGGTTAGAGCGACCAAAGAAACACTAGCAAGAATGGGCGCTGGGGATTGGCAAACCAAAATAGACATATTCCTATTAATGCAATATATAACCCCTAGCACGACCACGAATAGGAGTCCAGCTGAGCTACTCATGGGAAGAAAGCTAAGATCCCCGTTAGACACACTGCACCCCAATTATAGCATAGACACCGCCATTGATTCTACCAGTAAGGTCAGGAGCTTCCAGGTAGGGGATCTAGTATATAGTCACAATTATGCAGGGACCCCTGCCTGGTTAAAGGCAAAAATAATTAACATTAAGGGTCCCAAATCATACCAGGTAGAACTAGAGGATGGAAAAGTTTAGTTCTTAGAAGGCACATAGACCAACTCAGGGGACGAATAGGGAACTCGAGCCTAAAACAGTTCGAAAATAATCAGCCCCAAACCGAATGTGAAAAAAACCATAGGAATAGATAGTGCCCTGCACCAAGCAGATACAAAACAAACATAGATTGCGGCCTATGTTACCCAGACACAGGGGACCTACTCTCAAGCCCGAGGGAAACCACACACCCACCTGTAGGGCCAAGCGGCCAGCGATGAGACTCTGGGGAAATAAGCCAGGCTGGGTCCACTACACCCACAGAAAGTTTCCAGGAAGTTCCATACCAGGGAGTGGGCTGCGGCAGCAGGCCTGACTACCCAGGCTGCTGCTGCTAACTCAAATGAACTATGCAGGTCAGGAAGGAACCATCAGCGCCCCGCCTTCTTACGTGACTATGTGTTGTAGACACCGATGATTGGGTAAGACTATTCCAGAGGGGAGGGGTGTTACATATGTAAATAGCAAGTGAAGCCAGGGATGTAGGCTTCACTCAGGTCTGGGTTTAGCTGGACATTTGCATGCCTGCCACTGATTGGTGGATTCAAACGGAGGGAAATGTAAAGCATTGTCAGTGGCTGAATCGGTGGGACTGCTCCCTTTAAAAGGGAGTGCTGCCGGCTAAGCCTTTGCAGAAGTCACTTACTTAAATAAAGAGCTGAAGTTACTGTCTGTCCTCCTGCCTCTTCATTGCCTCCCATGATCTAACACCTATAAAGATAAAGTGAGGAAAGTTAAGGCTCAAAATGAATAAAGGCTTGCGACTAAAGTAAAAAAATAACAAAAAAAGCTTCTTCCAACATATTAAAAACAAGAAAAAAATCAAGGAAACAATTGGCCCATTGCTGGGAGAAAGTGGCAAGAAGGTGACAAGCAACAGGGAGAAAGCAGAACTACTTAACTCATTTTTTGCATCTTTCTTTACACAAAAGGAAAAAAAACAGTCCAACCTATCAAAAACAGCACCACAAAAAACAGATTAGGAACACAAATTAAAATAGGAAAGAAAATGGTAAGTGAACACTTGTCTACCCTAGATGAGTTCAAATCACCAGGACCAGATGGATTACACCCTAAGGTTCTGAAGGAACTGGCAGATGAGATCTCAGAACCACTGAACTATATTTTTGAAAGATCCTGGAGTACAAGGGAACTGCCAGAGGATTGGAAGTTCCCATCTTCAAAAAAGGAAAAAAAAATAGATCCAGGAAACTACAGACCTATCAGCCTGACCTCAATACCAGGGAAGATTCTGGAAAAGATAATCAAACAACGAATCACCGAACACCTAGAAGCAAACCAAGTAATAACCAAAAAGCAACATGGGTTTGTCAAAAACAGATCATGCCAGACCAATCTTATTGCATTCTTTGACAAAGTGACAAAATTAGTGGACCAGAGGAATGCTGTCGATATAATTTACTTGGACTTTAGTAAAGCATTTAATAAAGTAGACCATAACCTACTACTAGATAAAGTAGAAAAATGTGGGTTAGACAGCATCACCACCAGATGGATTTGTAACTGGCTGACCAACTGCACTCAACGTGTAGTCCTCAATGGAACTGCATCTACATGGAGGGAAGTATGCAGTGGAGTACCCCAGGGCTCTGTTTTAGGCCCAGTGCTCTTCAACATCTTCATCAATGACTTGGACGAGGGGGCAGATGGGGAACTCATCAAATTTGCAGATGACACCAAGCTGGCAGGAATAGCCAACACTCCAGAAGATAGGCTCAAGATACAGAAGGAGCTTGACAGACTTGAACATTGGGCGCTATCTAACAAAATGAAATTCAACAGTGAAAAAAGCAAGGTTCTACATTTAGGGAAGAAAAACAAAATGCACAGGTACCGTATATGTGGTACCTTGCTCAATAGTAGTAACTGTGAGAGGGATCTTGGAGTCCTAGTGGACAACCAATTAGATATGAGCCAGCAGTGTGCAGCAGCTGCCAAAAAAGCCAACACAGTTCTGGGCTGCATAAACAGAGGGATAGAATCAAGATCACGTGAAGTATTAATACCACTTTATAATGCTTTGGTAAGGCCACACTTGGAATATTGCATTCAGTTTTGGTTGACACGATGTAAAAAAGATGTTGAGACTCTAGAAAGAGTGCATAGAAGAGCAACAAAGATGATTAGGGGACTGGAGGCTAAAACATATGAAGAATGGTTGCAGGAACTGGATATGTCTAGTTTGATGAAGAGAAGAACTAGGGGAGACATGATAGCAGTGTTCCAATAACTCAGGGGTTGCCACAAAGAAGAGGTAGTCAAACTATTCTTCAAAGCACCTGAGGGTAGAACAAGAAGCAATGAGTGGAAACTAATCAAGGAGAGAAGCAATTTAGAACTAAGGAGAAATTTCCTGACAGTTAGAACAATTAATAAGTGGAACAACTTGCCTGCAGAAGTTGTGAATGCCCCAACACTGGAAATTTTTAAGAAGATGTTGGATAACCATTTGTCTGAAGTGGTGTAGGGTTTCCTGCCTGGGCAGGGGGTTGGACTAGAAGACCTCCAAGGTCTCTTCCAACTCTGTTATTCTATTCTATTCTATTCAAATCTAGTTTAACTAACACCTTTCACTCTCCATAACTATTCAAACATGATTATTTCTATCATGTCCATATTCTTCATTAGACATTGCCTTTTGTTCCCTACATTGGTCTTTTCTCCTGATAATATGGATCAACTTAATTCCACCAAATTTGTACCTTTGCTCAGAATCCATTAACTTTTTCTACATTTATTGCTTTGTAATTTGTTTTGTATCTCATACATTTTCTCCATTCAACCAAGTATCTCAACATATTTATTTTGTATTAATTATATTGTATTCAGTTGATATTCATTTATCACTCACACATTCTAAACAAACCAGGCACATTTCTATTCTATTTCAATACATATTGTTTGATATCATTTTATAGCCTGGGACATCCAAAACATTGTGTCATTTATATATGTTTACTATACTAAAGTGATTTATTATCACTTAAGTCTATCCTATCCAGAATTTCTTGAAAAGAAATCAATGTTTCATCAAGTTTACATACAGATGCTCCTTGATTTACAGTCATTATTTATTGACCATTTGAGGTTACAACAGCACTGAAAAAAGTGACTTATGACTGTTTTTCACACTCATGACTGTTTTCACACTCATGACTGTTGCAGCCTCAACAGTGTTCATGTGACCAAAATTTGGACGCTTGGCAACTGGCATATATTTATGAGAGTTATAGTGTCTTGGGATCATGTGATCATCTTTTGTGACCTTCTGACAAGCAAAGTCAATGGGGAAGCTAGTTTCACTTAACAATCATGATAGTAATTTAACAACTGCAGTGATTCACTTAACAATTGTGGCAAGAAAGTTTGTAAAGAGAGGCAAAGCTCACAATTGTTTTGCTGAGCAATGGAAACGTTGGGCTCAATTGTGGTTGTAGCAACGTTTTAGCCAACAATTGACAACATTCAAATATTCTACTAAATTCATCAGGGAGCTAGAAAAAAACTATGACTGTTCTAAGTGGGGGGAGATGCTACTATTATTTTTTACATTCCTTATTATAGCAACCATTTTCCTTGTTTGATGTAGAGTGAGTACAATGTTGTTAGCCACAGAAAATATATGAAGATTTCAAACCTTCATTCATGTGTATGAAAATGCAATAGTCATAAGCTTGGAAATTATAACTAATTGTGTTTCTCAAAAACTTCCATTTGCTTTTGAATGCAAGGCTATTTTAAATGCATTCAGACAGAAAAATAAAAATGTAGCAGCCCAACTGCTACGCATATGTGTATGTATATGTGTGTGTATACAGAGAAAGTAAGAGTCAGTAATGTGAATATAACATTGGTAACCATAGTAACAAGGCTTCAGCTTCTGCACTCAGCATTTAATATGTTTATACTTTATATTTTTTTTTCTTTTACTGAATTCAGCACATACAACAGAAAATATTGCAATAGTGGAGAAAAAGTCTTTCATTGGACATTTACTTTTTAAATTAGCATCCAGTTAGAATTAATTATTTCCTTCATCTGACTGTACAACTGTACAAATGCAACCAATAAACGATTCCAAGAAAACAACATGCAATCTACGAGTTGCTCGTTAACTACTATGCTGTAATAGACTATGGACATACTTTTCAGAAAGAGATTACTTTACATCCTAAACTTCATTGTTTTATGAAATGAAACCTTACCAAATGGAAAGGACTCATATTCCATAAAACATTTGCTTTCAAAAATTCTGCAGATCCTCTCATAAAAAAAATAAACTACCATACTCAAATCATACATATGCCAACAAGCAAGGATGTGGCCAAACTAGAATAATTTTAAGTCTCACAGAAAGTATGACAATGCCTTCATTAATTACTATGCAGTAAGTAAAGTTTTGAAATATATTTTATGTATTGTGCATAACTATATTTAAAGAAACTATTTCCACCATGTGCAGAACGAAGTAAATTTGAAACCATATATTTAATCCAATTTTTCTCTGTATTCAATTATTTCTATGAAAATTGCTTTAATGATGGCAATATGATTCATGCTTACTTTCATCTACTTGATTCTCTTCTGTAATTTTTCTTCCTTGTTCCTCTTGCTCTTTTTGTGGCACTTCTTCTTGATGGCTTGAAGCACTGACAGAAAGTATATGGCAGCAATGGTTGAACCCACCATCCCGTGGCAGAGTGTAACTACGGGGCTTTCCCCCATTCACATTTAAAACTTGTATTTGTTCACCCTCTAAAGGAAAAGGGCCATAGTGATCCTGCAGATGACATTTCTGGATAGGAAGAGTTGATTGTCGCCTGTGTTCTGGAGAGATAACAGCAGAATCAGAAAACACTGAATCCTCAAGGGGCAGAGTCTGAAGGTAATGTAACCCTGAGCTTGTCAGCGGTGTTTCTATTAAATCCTGCCAAGACCGACGCTGGCTTGCTGTTTTGCGGATGGGAGATTCAGTAGTACTCCCCACCAGCTCCTGACGGAACTCTTCATGTGAAGATTGAGACTGGGAAGTTTCAGTAGAAGACAGTCGACTGTGTTTTGGTTCCACAAAAGGGCTTGCACAACTCATCTGCAACAGAAATTTACATTCTGGCTTGAAGACAATGGTAAAATAAGTATACAATATATATTTAAGTAACTAATTATAATTACAGCTCTCTTAGTTATATATTGCTTTTTTAGAAAAGCATGCATAATAGGAATATGCATTAAAATGAACTGCTTTCATAAATATAATTTAGAAAATGTCCTTCAGACTGCTCTGTTAATTGTAGATTGCAGGAGAATTTAAAGAAAAATCATCCTTGCTATTTCTTGAGAAGATATGTCATATTTCTTAAGAAGATATCACACATAAAAATACACATTGGAAGAGACTAAAAATCATAAGTATTGGCCCTGAGGAGATGCTCACCACTAGGAGTGGTTTATGGGATAAGAAGGGATCTCATTCCTCTGCCATTTGTCTTCTTGATTCTAATTTTTTATATAGTTTTTCAAATTTAAATTGTTTTTATACAGTATTTATCTTTTTGCTGTTTGTAAGCTGTCCAGAGTCATCTTATTGGTGAGATGGATGGCATATAAATTTAATTAATTAATTTTAAATTGCTTTTCACCTTCTGTATATCGGCATCTCCATTATTGACTATTTTATATATTTAATTGTATCTATCTTCCAAATAATGTTCTTCAAACTTTAAGGTGTTGGATAAAATGCATATAATCAGACAAATTTTGATTGATTAGGATGGTTATTTATTAAAAAACAAATTAGCTTTTGGCTCCAACTGATACATCAATATAGACAATATGTTAATAAGAACCAGTAATATATCAGAAGGATAGCCTATAATCATTGATTTCAGATTTGAAATCCCCACCAGAGCTCATGAGATCCTTAGTTGCTATAGATCAGGAAGCAGACCCAGGAAAAAGATCTCAGTATTCATAAGTACCTTTGAAATTCTCTTGCATGAGCCCACTTTTGTAGCAATTGAAAAGTTATTTTCATCTGTTTTCTTTGCATTTTCTAAAATTTTTAATAATTTGCCTTTTAGTTTCTTTTATTTATGTAAAGATCACTGAAAATTACTTTGATTTGACTACTCAGAACATCATCACTAAAAAAAACTTAGTCACTTCTGTGGTACTGGTTTGAATGAAATTAAAAAGGAAACCCAACAGGTAAAATTGAAATATTGAAGGCAAGAATTGAGTTGAGCAGAATAGGACATCTACTGTATGTTTAATTAGACAGCTTAATTATCCAGTAAATTATATACTTTTGAATCAGGACCAGATAACATTATTTCTGTAAATATTAATAATAGTTAGAATTATCACTTTTTTAGAACCGCTAAGTTAATAGCAACTTCTAAATTTATTAACTTCTTTAACTTTCTAAAAATAATAACTTTTTTAAAAATAACATTATTTATTGCAATGCCAAGGTTTTTATACGGTAAAGGGTTCTTTAACAAAACTCCCTGGAAAGACCATGTTGTCACAGTAATTGCTCCAGGAATTCTGTGTAAGCATCTCTTATCTTCAAAGACTTGAACGCTGCCGGAAATGGCTTTTAGTGTTGTTGTTTAAAATACAGAATACAACATCTGGCTATCTTGTAAATTTAACATCCATCTTCCAAATTAATTTATTTCCCAAGTAAAAGGTTAAAAAAATAATGTATTTTCATTAATAATGACAACTAATTATTATACATAATCACTTACTGAAGGAGGTCGTGGATATGTGTCATATGGTGGAGGTGGACTGTCTTGTTTAGGTGTTGAAGGTGTTTCTACTTCTTCCTTATCACTTTCACTCCAATAATCTAAACAAGTTAAAAAGACAGAAACTTGATTTACTGTGAAATAAACAGTGACAAGTGTTTAAGTAGCAGCGAGCTATAAAAATGCCTAAAAATAATTAATAATGAATACAGATTTGTAACATAAATGTGGCATGATTTTCCCATTAAGAAATCATTTAGACAAATTATTTCAGCAATTCTACTGAAATTTAAGATTGCAGATATGTCTCTATGTTAGACCATCAGGTATTATCAGTTGCTGCTTAAAATAGAGAGGAATATATGAGACTTAACAAGAGGTAGTTGTAGAGAAGAGTGATGTGTTTTGAAAACTTCACCAGATTTTTAAAATACAAAGAGGAATAAATAAAAAGAAACTCATTATCAGATTCACAATAGAGATTCACAATAAACAATAAACAAAACAGAGATTCACAATAAAAATTAGTATCAGGGTTCCCATTAGATGAAGGGATGGTTGTGTATCTTTCCAGTCATGTAATACAGAAATTGGCTTACTATCCAGAATGCTTTTGGATGATATTTGTTTAGATTCATGTCTTCATTAAAGACAAGAATGAAGCCAAATAAAAATATTTGTTGACATTAATATATAGACATTGAAGTCCTTATCATCTGTTCTCCAGAATTTTAGTTCCAGCTTCCCCCCCACCCCATACCTTTCCAAGTCAACATTCTTGGTACCTTGGAAGTCATCTGGTCATAATGGCTTTTTCTAGCATGAGAAGTATTTGTTTCTGCCTTGCCGCCTTATTTTCCTACACTATTGCCTTCTATATTTTCTCCTTGCCTTCCACTTCCAAGTCTAGATGATGTCAGGTGCTCCTCTTCCTGATACTTTCTGGATATGAGTGGCCAGAGGGCAATACTCTTCCTCACCGTTCCTTCTTCTTCAGAAGAATGAGTAAGTTCTTCTGCCTTTCAAACTCCTCTATTTCTCCCTTCTCCGAAATATAGTAGGAAGAGTGAGTGAGTGAGTGAAATATTAGGAAGAGTAAGTGAGTGAGTGAACAAGTGGGTTGGTCAATCAGTGAGTGTCTGTCTCTCTGTCTCTCTCTTAATTGGAACTCTCCCATTCTAAAATTCTGTCATTTGGGTGTGGGTGAGAGCATCCATAGATGGGATTTGCAAATGTGCTCAAGCAGAAAGAGAAGCATTTTAAAGCCAAAAGTGAATTACAGAAAGCTGGGTGTTTTTATTCTTTGTTCTTTGTTCAAGTTGCAAGCAAAAGACTACAGAATTGATCTTTGCATTAGTTAATTTGTGATGCAGAAAAATCTGGTAGAAAATCAGAAGTAATCTATAGCAGTGATTAGGGGATTTCATGAGGATAGTCAGTTGCTTGAACAATAGATCCTGGCTGTGGAAGGTGGGGGGGAGGGTTGCACAGATTTTTCTTGTGTACCAATTGAACCCAGTCCATGATTGGGAGGCCTTGTTCATGGTGACTTATAGCTTAGTGATCCTTTATTACTGTAATGGGGCTGCCCTTGAAGACCACTTGCAAGTTGTAGTTGGTCCAAATATATTTACACTGTGTGCACAATTAGGCAAGTTGTATTTTGTATTTTATTATTGAACAACTGCAGTGCTGTAGATCAATTCAAAATGTTAATAAACCGCAAACCTGAATATTTAAGAAAATAAAAGTGAGGTTTTGGCTTTCTTAGAAGAATATCTATATGTGCACAATTACTGGGCAACTATTAATGTGCAGAATTATTATGTAACTAAATTAAAAACAAAAATTTGCCCATCTCACTAATTTATTTGCATTTGTTAAAGTGAAAATAATAAACAAACAACTCAAAATGTGCAAATAAATATTTCTGTCATTTCAATATATATATATCAGGGTGAAATGCTACTGGTTCGGAGGAACCAGTAGTGATGGCAGCAGGTGGTTCGGAGAACTGGTAGCGATGGCAGCGTGAGGTTCTGGCCACCCACCCAGTTGTCATTATTTCCTGGTTTTAACCAGGAAGTAACCTGTTTTTTACCCTCTGCACATGCACAGAAGGGTTTGCACCAGGAGTGAAATGCTCCCAGTTTGGACCGGATCAGGCGATCTGGTAGCGATTGTGGCAGGTGGTTTGGAGAACCAGTAGCGAGGGCGGTGCGAGGCTCTGCCCACCTGCCCGGGTGTCATTACTGCCTGGTTTTAACCAGAAAGTAATGTGTTTTTACCCTCTGCACATGTGCAGAAGGTTTTGCGCATGCGCAGAGAGTCTGCATGCACACGTGATGTATATATATCAGTGACTAATATAGCTACCCTTCTTTTCAATAACAGTCATAAGCCGACTTCCGGTTTGCTGCTTGTCCCTGCTGGACGCTCCTTCGGGATCGTCGAACCCACTGCCTGTAAGAGCCGCCTTTTTCAGCGGAATGGCGGCTCGAAAAAACTCCGTTTCCATTAGGAAACGGAGATAGAGCCGGCTGGGGTGGGTAGAGTCCTCTGCCTAATCCCAAAAGTTTTTTATTTACTTTTGGGAGGGAGCGGAAGAGACTCCCCGTATCCCCAGCCGATGCTCCGGGCTCTGGGAAATCTCTGCTACACGCAGAGCTAGGGGGCAAAAGCAAGCCTGTAAATCTGTCAAATAAATTAATTAAAGAAGATATGAGTTGGACCTCTGATCCTGAAGCGCAAGTATTCTTTTTATTCTATTTTGCCTAAGAAGTGAAGTGAAGGGAAAAAAAAGTTTTTTTTTTAAAATGGCGATTGCTGCTGCGGCTTGAAGAGAGGCTGAAAGGGAAACTCCTTCCGTTTTCAATTACAAAGTAGCGGAATGAATATTTTTGGCTGTAACTGAGGCAAAATCTCACTCTCACTTCTGTTTTTTTTTTTTTTTTTTTTCCTTCTCTTTGAGGATCTGATATTGATCTTGGTTGGAAAAAAGTTTTTTTTTTTTCTCTCTTTTCCAGTAAATTTTGTCTGCGTGGAAAAATGGCACTGAGACTTATAAAACTAGACAAACAGGCAGTGGGGGGGGGATTCCCCCATTAATAAATTACATCAACAAGTTTTAACTCTCCAGTCTCAGAAACCTGACTTTAATATAATAGAATTTCTTCTTGAGGAGATTGTAAGAAGGGATGAGATTGTGAATCAGCAACTTGAAAAATTTAAGTTGGAAATCAAAGAAATTGGTGAATTGGTGAAATCTAAGTTTGGCTTTTTGGATCGAAAGATTCTAAAAGTAGCTAAAGGCTTAGCAGACTTTATGACTCAGTTGGAAGCAAATACTAACTCTAAAATGAAAGAAACTGAGGAGAATTTGGATGACAAGATCCAAAAAATTAAAAAGGATTTGGTAAACATTCAGGATAATAGTTCAGAAGACAAACTTAAAATGGAGGCTGATCAAAAGTCTGTTAATGAAGAAAATGTACAATGTACAAATGTACAACAGAGGATTGAAAGAGAAGTTTTAATGATCCAATACAATTTTACAGAATATGCAATTAGACTGAGAGGTTTGCAGGAAGATGACAGAGATGATTTAAGGAAGATATCCTCTGAAATTCTGGCTGGGATTTTAAAGGTTCAACCTTTAAATTTTTTCTTGACTGTACACCGCCTTGAGTCCTACGGGAGAAAGGCGGTATAGAAATATAATAAATAAATAAATATAATAAATAAACCTGATGAAGTGTTTTGCAGGATTGACAGAATTTATAGAATAAACTCCTGGTTGGCAAAACAAAGGCAATTGCCTAGAGATGTGGTGATTTATTTTACAGACAAAGAAATTAGAAATAATATTGTCCAGAATTCTTATGATTCTGCTTTGCAATTTCGTGGAAGAAAGATTTGGATTTTTAAGGAACTCCCGCCCAAGATGTTAATGGAGAGGAAGAAATTTGGTTTTCTAGTGAATGAGTTAAAAAAAAGGAATATTCTATTTAGGTGGGACGTCCCAGTTGGTTTAATATTGAGATACCAAGGAGTAAGATACCAACTGAATACTGTCGAAAAAGCGGAAGAATTTTATCAAAAAATTTTAAAAATAAATTTAACATCTTTAGGCATAATACAGGACAAGCAAAAGGAGTTGGAAATAAAGGGAAAACATCAAATTACAGAGGCTGTGGTAGATAAACTGTCTTTGGACTCTTTGGATACCCCAGCTGGACTGTCTATAAATTTGAGAGCAGTGTCATCTGATTCTAATGTGATGAACTATCAACTTACAGACAAGTGCGCAAATCAATTAGTTGATATACAAGTGATGGAAAAGACATATGAGATAATAAAACAAAACCAACAAGATCAATCTACAAAGCAGAATGACAACCGAACAGCTGATACACAACTTGTAGGAAGGAAATCTGGATGGAAATGCAACCCGCAAAAGAAAAAGAAAAGAAACAGATCTCGTAGAAATAGTAGTTTCTAAACCAAGCAACAGTGAAGCCAGGGATTTTAAAAAAAATAAATGAATATGTGAAAAGATATTGGAGGCGAATTATTGTTTAACACTATCTTGAGGAAAGTGGCAGATCTCTGCAATGCCGTGATTTTGGGATGTGGAAAGAGCCTTATACTGTTGGATTTGAACTATCTATTTTGGATTTCTTTTACCGATAAATATATTATATCTATTTTGAGTTACAAGGCAAGAGAGTCATGCTGGGGCATGCAGAAGATCTGGCTGTTACCCACTAAAATGATGGGGATTTATAATCCTGATGAAAACCACAATTACAACTATATGGAATATAATTATAATGTCACTCGGGTGGTTGTTTTTACTTTTATATATACATGAGGATATTCATTATTGATGGGGGCAGAAGATGACTGAAGATTTTGAATAAACTGTTGCACCAGGATGCTATGTTACCCTATTATGGATGACAGATTTAATAATCTAGTGGAAAGACATCAAAGAAGATACTAAATGAATTATAAATTTAAAGTTATTGTCTTTTCTTTTTTTTATAAAATGGAATGTATATATAGACATATGTATATTTTAGCAGAGTGGGCAGTGGATTATATTTAGAATTGTAGTGCATGGTAATCTTGCAGGAAACTGGGTTGAAATAGGTTAGTTTAGTGATTGATTAGTTTAAGAAAAAGGATTTTTAAGTTATATATTTCGGGGAGTGGAAGAATTGGATAGAACTGAATAAATGTTAAATTTGGAGAAGGCTGCTTTGAAATGTTAAATTAATATATATAAAAGTAAAGGTTATGTTGTTGTAATAATAATATTTTATAAGTTTGGGGGAGGAGAAAAAGGGTAGATTGTGAAAAGCGGAGAAAAGCGGAGTTATAAGAATACTATGCTAAGGGTCAGTATTTTGAGGAGTGAGTAAGGGTATGGTAAAATATTATGTAATTAATTATGAATTAGTTTATTGTTGTGAAGAAGAAGTCACAGGGGGGGATGGGTGGTGAGGGGGGGTTAGGGAAGAAGGGAGGAAAAGGGGGAAAAACTTGTATTCGAAAAACTTTTTCAATAAAAAAATAAAAAAAAAATAACAGTCATAAGCCTTCCATTCATGGAGTCTGCCAGTTTCTTGATCTATTGACGATTAACTTTTTGTGCAGCAGCAACCACAGCCTCCCAGACACTGTTCAGAGAGGTATACTGTTTTCCTTCACCATAAATCTCCCATTTAAGAAGAGCCCACAAGTTCTCAATAGGGTTTAGGTCAAGGGAGGAAGGGGACCAAGTCATTATTCTTTCATTTTTAAGGCCTTTACTGAGTATTTCAATGCATGCAATGGAGCATTGTCCTGCATAAAAATCATGGTCTTCTTGAAAAATGCAGACTTTTTCCTGTATCATTGCTTGAAGAAAGTGTCTTCTAAAAACTGGCAGTAGGTTTGGGAGTTGCCTTTGAGTCCATCTTCAACCCGAAAAGGTCCAACTACCTCATCTTTAATAATACCAGCCCATATCAGTACCCCACCTTGACTCCTTGCTGGTGTCTGAGTCAAAGTGGAGCTCTGTGCCCATTACTGATTCAGCCACAGGCCCATCCATCTGGTTCGTCAAGAGTCACTCTCATCTTATCAGTCCGTAAAACCTTTGAAAAATCTGTCTTCAGATATTTCTTGGCCCAGTTTTGCTGTTTCAACTTATATGTCTGTCAGAATATGAATATTCATAGACTGGAATAGATCAGATAATAATAATAATAATAATAATAATAATAATAATAATAATAATAATAATAATAATAATAATAATAATAATAATAATAATAATAATTTTATTTATATACTGCCCTCCTCCCGAAGGACTTGGGGCAGTGTACAGCCAAAATTAAAAACATAAATATACAATATCATAGTTAAAATCAATCAATCAATTAATTAATTAATTAATTAATTTTATTTCTATACCACCCTTCTCCTGAAGGACTCAGGGTGGTGTACAGCCTAATCAAAAACACAAAGACAATGGGGACTGTTTAGAAACTGAAACAGTTTTGGAAGTTGGGTGTGGCTTAACTTCTGAGTCTGTCTGCTGAATTGAAACAGAAACTCATCTCTGCTGTTCTCTCCTCTGCCTGTGTGTTTTGCCTGTAACTCTCTAAGAATCTGCTGTTGATATTGTATGTGTTATTATGTATATAAAGAGAAGTTAATGAATCCTGCTGAATCAGTTATCTGTGTGTGCTTTTCTGGATGTGATTTCTGCAACAAACTCTGATAGGTTATAGGCCCAGAGCACACAGAAAGACTGAAGTGTAATTAAGCTGAGAGACTGCCTGTGTTTAAAAGGAGAAACAAGGCAGAGAAAGCTTGCAGGATGGCTGTTGTTGAATTCAGGGATTGCTCTCTGCCTCGTTTGGGACAGAAGAACTATATAATTTGGGCTGCAAAGATGGAGTGTTTCCTGAAGCCAAAGGAGCTCTGGAATATTGTTGTTAATCCTCCCTAGGCACCATTTGCAGCTGCAGATCAAAGGCAGCATGATAAAGCAATGGCTTATATTATCTTAAGTTTAGAAGATGAACAATTTCTTAATGTAGCTGATTTAAAGACTGCAAAGGAGGTCTGGCTGAAGTTGAGAAGTGTACATGTGAGTGTGTCAGCATGCAATATTGTACAATTATCAAGAAAATTGTAAAATAAGAGCCTTGGTGGTGCAGCAGACTAAAGTGCTGTTAAATAGCACCAGCTGCCTGCAATTACTGCAAGTTCAAATCTCACTAGGCTCAAGGTTGACTCAGCCTTCCATCCTTTCGAGGTAGGTAAAATGAGGACCCGGATTGTAGGGGCAATAAGCTGACTTTGTATAAAAAAAGAACACCATTTAGAGGGGGCCGAAAGCCCTACTAAGCAGGTATATACAAGGCTATTGCTTAACGCATTGTAAGATGCCCTGAGTCTCTGGAGAAGGGCGGCATATAAATCAAACCAATAAATAAACAATAAATAAATAAAATTATACAGAGCCCGCCTCTAACCACATGATTCTATGGAACAGCATTTTGTACAAATGCAAACTTTGTTTGTGGAGTTAGAACAGCGTGGAATGCAGTTTCCTGAATCTCAAAAGGTGTTGTTGGTTTTAAACAGTCTGGATGAAACGTGGGACATTGTTTCTTCCCTATTTGAGTGCAAATCAGAACAGGAGTTGCATTTGGCGGCTTTAAAGGATTGTTTGCTTGCTGAGGAGAACAAGCACCATTTTAGAAAGAGCCACGAGGAGAAATTCCTGAGGTGGGGGCCCAAGGAGCAGAGAGTGAAGAGCAATGGAAAATTCCACAGACTGGATGTCTGCAAAGAGAAATGTAGCAGCAGAAGAGATCAGATTACAGCCCAACAACAGAGGCAGAGCGTCATTTGTGGTGGAAAAACACATTTGAAGAAAAACTGTTTGCAAAGAAAAAACTGTTTGCAAGGAAGAAATTATTTGCAAGACAAAAATTGTTTGCAAGGAAGACAATTAGCGGATGAACACGTTGCTGTGGCAAAAGTCAGCTATTGCAATAGCAGAGACAAATGGTTGATAAGACAGTGGGGCAAGTCAAGCAATTGTTAACAATTCTAAATTGTTTTTCAGGATGGATCCAGCTGCTGGAGATACAGTAGCCTTGGCAAATGGCTAAATGGCTAAAGTCATTGAAAGAGGCAGTGTGCAAATTCCATATTTGGAAACAAGGTTTAAGGATATATTATGTGTGCCTGAAATGGAGCATAATTTGCTGAGTGTCTCTAGTTTAGACAAGAAAGGATTTGAGACCCCATTTGCAAATGGGAGGTGTCTCATAAAGAGAAATAGGAATGTATGTGCACAGGGCATAAAAGAGGATAATCTTTATGTGTTGCAGGGACAAAAGTTTCAATGTGCACAAACATTTGAAATGTGGCACCACACAATTCATGTGTTCATCTCTTGCACAGGAAGCTTGGCCATGCCAGCTTCAGAGTTTTGCAAAGGATGGACCAGTTTGCAGAAGAATTAAATTTAAAGGGATGTAAGGCATATTTGGACTGTGCAGTATGGAAATCATCAAAGTCCAAAGCATTCCCAGTAAGCAAGAGTAGCACAAGGCAGACAACAAGAGCTCTAGAGCTGGTACATGCAGATTTGGTTGGGTCAATGCAAGCCAGTTTGGGAGGAGCAAAGTATGCGCTGGTCATTGTAGATGAGTACAGCAGGTTTGGGTTCTGCTATTTACTAAAGAGTAAAATAGAGGTGCTACAGAAATTTAAGCAATGGGTAAGCTTCGTGGAAAGGGGATATAAACAACAGGTATGTCAGTTGCAAACTGACAGAGGTTCAGAATTCATGTCAACAAGTTTTCAACAATGGTTGGGACAGTTAGGTATAAAACACAGATGCACAAATCCATACACAGCAGCTGAGAATGGTGTAGTTGAGAGGCGGAATGGAGTCTTACAAACCATGAAGGACTCACTGCTGGAGGATTCTGGTCTGAGCAGGTCATATTTAATAATTATTTAAATTAAATAATTATTAATTATTATTATTATTATTAATATATCAATTATTTAATTAACAGGCTGTGAAGTTCATCAATTAATGATACTCCATATGCAGTGCTATATGGGAGAAAACCATCTCTGGCACATTTAAGGGTTTTTGGAAGTAATGCATGGGTGCATATTCCAAAAGCAATTAGAAGAAAGGGACAACCAAAGGCTAGAAAGCTCAGGTTCATGGGCTATGAGCCAGGTTCTAAAGGCTATCGCTTTAGTGATGGAAGCAAAAGAATAGTCATTCCAAGGTCTGCAGCCTTTGCAGAGCAAAATTGGAACAGAATTGATGCAAATTTATGGAATGATCCACTTAGTGACGGTGATCCACTTAGTGATGGTAACTCACTTAGTGATGGTGTCAGCGTTCAGGGAGGAGAAACTGGAGAAGCTGAAAAAGATATGAAGCAAGAGAGGGTTGAAGCACAGGAGCAGTCAGTGCCACGCAGGTCAGAGCGATGGAACAAGGGGATTCCACCTGACAGGTATTCTGCTAGTAAGGTTAAAGTGTGTAATGTATGGTATGAGCCAAGAAACTATAAGGAAGTATTGGCATTACCTAAAATTGAACAAGTAAAGTGGAAAGAAGCCACGGACAAAGAAATGAAATCCATGGGTGAACATAACGTGTTCACATCTATAACTTTGCCACAGGGTAGCAAAGCCATAGGATGTAAGTGGGTATACAAAAAAGAAAGTACTACCCAATAATGAGGTACAATATAAAGCAAGGATAGTGGCACAGGGTTTTTCACAGATGAAAAATATGCACTATGATGAAGTATTTGCGCCAACTGTAAAGAGTGAAAGCATAAGGCTGGCACTAGCGTTGGCAGCGGCACATGTCCATAAAATTTGGCATTTTCCTTATCTTTATATTTCAGTGTTTTCTCTCTTGTGATCTGTAGTATTTGCGTTTTAATTGATTTTTTAGTAAATCTCATGTGGACTTGAAACAAATACCGAGAAGAGTGAGGGAGATGAGAAGAAAATATTATTTTTTGACCAAAATATTATTTAAGAAAGGTATGAATTACAGATGGCTGATACCAGAAGGCCTTGTGTTTACATGGCAACAACAAAGATATAAAATAGATTCAATCGACAAAGCAGAATTATTTCGTGCAGAATACTTTAGAGAGGAAGTAGAGGAGACAAGAAGAGAGACAAGAAGAAGAAGTCTGCTGGGCCTGGTGGCTCAGCAGACTGATAGCATTGTGATTAACACCAGCTGTCTGCAATTACTGTAAGTTCGAATCTCCCCAGGCTCAAGGTTGACTCAGCCTTCCACCCTTTCTAAGGTAGGTAAATTGAGGACCCAGTTGTGGGGGCAATAAACTGACTTTGTATAAATATACAAAAGTATGAAGGCTATTGCATAACGCATTGTAAGCCGCCCTGAGTCTCCGGAGAAGGGCGGCATATAAATCAAATTAAAAAAAAAAGATACATTGATTGAACCACATGAGGAATGCCTTGCAATGACTGAAAAGGAAGAAGGTGCAGTGGGTGGCAATGTGGAATATAGAGAACAACATGAACCGAGATCTACTAGAGTAATAAACCCTTCTTATAAAATATAAATATGGAAGACAAAAAGGAGAAGATCTAGATGGACCTTAAATAATACAGTACTAAAAGAAAAGGAATTTACACAGAAAATGGAGAAAGAATTGGCTTTCTTTTTTAAAGAAAATAGAAAGGAAGACACATCAATGCAAAATCTTTGGGATACAATGAAGGCCTATGCTAGAGGTTTGATAATAGACTATACAAGGAAAAGAAACACTAAGAAAAGACAAGCTTATAAAACCCAAAAATTGACTACAAGAAACTTGAAAAAGAATTACAGAAATTTCCACAAAAAAAGGACATCAAAATAAAAATGGACACAATTAAACATAAAATGGGATTAATAGAAAAAGAGGATTTAGCACATAAAATTAGAAGTGCTAAACTATTTTGAAGACACAAATAAACCAGGTAGATGGTTAGCATATAAACTGAAAAAAGAGAGAGCATCAAGAAAAATAACACAACTAATAGATGATCGGGGCAAATTAGATATGGGAATAAAGAGAAGAAAAAAATTATACAAGATTATTACAGAAAACTGTATGAGCAAAAGAATATTGAGGAGGAAAGTGTCAAACAATACCTGCAGAAAGTGAATTTACCCCAGATTTCTAAAGACACCAAAATGATGTTAGAAGGAAATATAACGATGATGGAATTAACTGAAGCACTTAAAAAACAAAAGAATGGGAAGGCACCAGGCCCGGATGGACTGCCAGTGGAATATTACAAGACACTACAGGTATCATTGAGCCTCCCATTGTTAGAAGTTATGAATGAAGTCATGTTAAAGATGAAACTACCCAAGTCATGGTCAGAAGCATATATTACACTTGTTCCAAAGGAGGATACTGACCCACAACAAATAAAGAATTATAGGCCTATATCCCTGTTAAATTCAGACTATAAAATCTTTGCTTCAATACTGGCAGAAAGACTTAAAAGATATCTAAACAATTTCATACATTCTGATCAAAATGGGTTTCTGCCAAAAAGACAGATTAAAGATAATATGAGGCTAATTCTGGACACTTTGGAATATTATGAGGCACATCCTGAAAAACAAATGGCTTTGATATTTCTAGATGCACAGAAAGCCTTCAATAATGTGAATTGGCGATTTATGTTATTACAGCTGGAGCAGATGGGCTTTGGTAGAAAATTCATTTAAGCCATAGAAGCCATATATCACAAACAAACAGCAAAAGTAATGATAAATGGAAAATTGACAGTCTATTGAAATAAAAAAAGGAAAAAGACAAGGTTGTCCACTGTCTCCTCTGCTGTTTGTGTTAACATTAGAAGTGCTAAACAGAAATATTAGAGAAGAAAAAGATATAAAAGGAATGAAAATTCAAAAGGAAGAATACAAATTGCAAGCATTCGCAGATGACCTGGTTTTTATTCTTGAAGATCCATTAGAAACAGCAATTAAATTGATAGACAAGATAGGAGAATATGGAAAAGTAGCAGGTTTGAAAATAAATAAAGACAAAACGAAGATTTTGACAAAAAATATGTTAACAAAACAAAAAGAAGAATTGGCGGAAGTATTGAAGATACAGGTCACAAATAAGGTTAAGTACTTGGGGATATACTTGACAGCAAGATGTAGTACTCTCAAAGAGAACAATTACAATAAACTCAAACAACAGATAGTGACAGATTTGGCAAAGTGGGAAAATTTACAATTACCGTTAATAGGGAGAATATCAACGATTAAGATGAATATACTACCTAGAATTCTATACTTGTTCCAGACAATTCCAATTAGGTTGGGGAAAGAGTATTTTGAAGATTTAAATAAAATAGTGTTGAAATACATTTGGCAGGGGGGTAAAAAAAGTGAGGATAAAATTAAAATTGTTACAAGATGCTAGAATAAGAGGAGGATTTGGCTTGCCTAATTGGGAATTATACTACCAAGTGACAAATTTGATGTGGATCAAGGAATGGATAATGTTAAGAAATACTAGATTATTGACTTTAGAAGGACATGATTTGTTGTTGGGGTGGCATGCTTTTTTATGGTACAAGGGAACAAAAACACAGGGGTATTTTAGAAGACATTTTATATGAGAGGCTTTGCTATTAAATTGGGAGAAGATTAAAAGACAACATTATTTAAAAAATCCAGTCTGGTTATCAACTAATGAAGCATTCTCATATTCAATAACATTTAGAAAGGAACAAATTGTTAGATATAGTGAATTATTGAATGGAAAGGGTGGACTTAAATCTATGCAAGAATTAGAAGAACAAGGTATAAAGGTAAATTGGTTTTCCTACTTGCAAATACATTCTAGATACGATAAAGATTTTAAGACAGAAGGTTTTTATGATAATTTGACTAATTTAGATAAAATTTTAACAGGTACTGATGAAAACGTAATTAAAAAACTATATGGATATTTATTGGAAGTTAAATTGGAAGAAGAATAAGTCAAAGAAACAATGATTGCTTGGGGGAAAATTTTGGACATGGGATTGACTTAGAGAAATGGCAAAAATTGTGGTCGCAAAATTATAAAATGACAATGTCAACTGCATATAAAGAAAATTTGTATACGATGTTTTACAGGTGGTACTTACCCCCAACGAGAATAGCCAGAATGTTCAAGAATAAATCTGAAAAATGTTGGAAATGTCATCAGATACTGGGTTCATATTACCATATGTGGTGGACATGTGTAGAAGCCAAAAAATACTGGACTAAACTCCACACATGTTTGGAAAAAATGATAAAAAAGCACATAGATTTTAAACCAGAGATTTTTTTTTTGGGGATTGTACCTGAAATATATAATAGAGAATTGAGATATCTGATTGTGAATGTATTAACAGCAGCTAGAATTGTGTTTGCTAAAAATTGGAAAAATGAGAAAATACCAACGCAAGATGAAGTTATTAAGAAAATAATGGAATGTGCTGAAATGAGTAAATTGACATTTGAAATTAGAGAACAAGAAGATAAACAATATTATAAGATATGGGATTTATTTTGTCAATGGCTAGATAAAAAAATATGGAAATGAAAAATAATAGAGATTTTTCTAATATAAGAATTGTAGAACTATATAAAATATAACATAAAGATGTATTATTATTGGATCGATTTAGGATGATGAAATGAATGTGATAATATAAATTAACTCAAATCTTAGAATATTTACTACAAAATGAGAGAAGAATAGCCATAATCAAATAAGTGATTAACAAGGATAATAATACAAAGATGTATATGAGATTGATAATACAAGAATTTAGGTAAACTGTAAGCTATGAACCAACCGAAACACTGTGTGCAATTGAAGATGTTTTTATGTTTTTATGTATGTTTGTTTAAAAAATAAAAAATAAAATTTTTCAAAAAAATTTTTTTTGGCATTTTGACATAACCACTGCATTCCTCAATGCAGAATTAAAGGAAGAAATTTACATGGTTCAAGCACCAGGGTATAAAAATAAAAAGCCTAACACAGTATACAAATTGAACAAGGCCATTTATGGGCTGAAGCAGTCAGCCAGGAATTGGAATATCTGTCTAGATACTGCATTGAAGGGTCTTGGGTTCAAGAATTGCAAGGCTGATGGTTGTATATATACTGGAAAGTTAAAAGGTGGAGATTGTCAATTATTAGCATTTGTGGATGATCTCTGTTTCATTGCAAAGGATGTATCACAGATAGAAGAATTTGCTAATAAGAGAAGAGCTTTACTGCTGCACCAACACAATTGTGTTGGATAGGTATCAAAAGGAAATCTCAGGTATTTGAAGGTAACTGTGAATTTGAGTCTTCAAATACAGGTATCTGAAGAATATTAAGTTACTTGGATTTATTTCTATTCCAGTTATGAAGGGATGAGTGTCAGAGTATGAATATTCACAGACTGGAATAGATCAGTTAATGGGGACTGTTTAGAAACTGAAAGTTTTGGAGACTGGGCATGGCTTAACTTCTGAGTCCTTCTGCTGAATTGAAACAGAAACTCATCTCTGCTATTCTCTCCTCTGCCTGTGTGTTTTGCCTGTAACTCTCTACCATATTGGAAGAATCTGCTCTTGGTGTTGTATGTGTTATTATGTATATAAAGAGAAGTTAATGAATCCTACTGAATCAGTTATCTGTGTGTGCTTTTCTGGATGTTATTTCTGCAACAAACTGACAATGTCTTCTTCAGTGGTGGTTGGGTTTCAGCCTTCCTTACCTTGGCCATGCCTTTGAGCACTGAACACCTTGTACTTCTGGGCACTCCAGATAGGTTGCAGTTCTGGAATATGACAGCACTGGAGGATAATGGGTTCCTGGTAGCTTCACATTTGATGCTTCTCAAATCTTTGGCAGTTAATGTGTGTCTTTTTTTCTCAACACGTTTCTTGCGACCCTGTTGACTATTTGTAACAAAACATTTGATGGTTCTGTGATCACACCCCAATATCTTGGCAATTTCAAGAGTGCTGCATCTACAGACTTCTGGTTGGCTCCGCAGGACTTTGCTGACGCTCCTCCGTGGGCGCCCAATCCCCGGTTCTGTAAAAGCCCCAGAACAGCCGAAAAACAGCTGTCTGGGGCTTGAAAACCCTCTCCCTGGGCAAAGGGGAGAGAGAAGAGCCGGCAGGCGGAGGTAGAGCCCCCCCAAGTGCCCTAAGAGAAATCTTGGGGCGCGAAGGGCGAGGGCTCCCTAGAAGTCTGCCAATCTGCTCCAGACCTGGGAAGACTCCGCTATTTAGCGGAGCTAGAAGCTTCGACCATCTCTGCTGACAACAAAGGAGGGATTTTTAACATCTTTAATTGCTGCAGGCAGAACAAGCCAGGAGAAGTCAGACTGCAAGTATTTACACTTAACTCCAAAGTTTATAGCCTCCTTCAGAAGTAACAAGTTAGCAATTTGCAACAAAATGGCGATTAAAACTTGAAAGGGAGGGGCGGAGAAAGGGAAAGTTACAGAAAGTTTCATTTCCTTGGTAGCCTCTTGCCTGGAAAGAACTGCTGTGCTGAGAGAAGGAGGATTTTAAAGTTAACTTACGATTGGGAAAATTCTTTGATGAACTTTTCTTTTTGGCTTCTGAATAAAGTACAATGATCAATTTAAACTGAAAATGGCCTCAAAATCTGTAAAGACCGTTCCTATTAAAGGAACTGGGAGCACTGGAAGCTCCCCAGCTCATATTCCTAGATTGCAAGCCTCTGCCCCTCTAACAGACCTACAGATTTTAACGTTTGAGATGATACAAGAAGCTCTACACAAAATAAAATTGCTACTGTGATTAATGAAAAAATTAATGAAACTAATGAAAAAATTAATGAAACTAATGAAAAAATACAGGCTGTTTCATATGAGATTTTAATCCGGAATCAGCAAATCAGAGATGATATATTGTTGGCATTTAATTGTTTGGCAGCTGATATTGAAATGGTGGATGATAAAGTTGAAAAAATTAAGAAATCTACGGAAATTTTGGACAATAAATTGGAAGAGACTCACAGTAGACTTGAGAGAGCTGAAGTTGATGTAACCATGTTACAATATAGAGGTATGGAGATATGGAATTTGCTTTAAGATTCAGAGGGGTGAAGAATAACCAAGAGAACTTGAAAGAAATGATGTCAGAGGCATTGGCACAGTTGCTGGGGGAGACAAAAACTGAGCTGGGCTGGCAGATTGACAAGGCATATCATGTTAATTCTTGGGTGGCCAGACAGAAACACTTACCAAGAGATATTGTAATATATTTTACTACAAGGAGAGTATGCAATGAAATTTTACAGGCTACTTTTAAAAATAAGCTTCAAGTTGAAGGCCAGGAGGTGATGACAATGAAAGAAATCCCCCCCCCCAAGATGCTGAGAGCTAGAAGGGAATATGCTTTTCTGGTGGATGAGCTGAAAAAACGTCAATTACAGTACAGATGGGAAGTCCCAGCCGGTTTAGTGGTGACATATTCTGGAGAGAGATATCGGCTTAATACAATATAGAAAGCAAGAGATTTTTACATCAATGTATTAAAGGCTGGGACACCCAAATCACAAGAAGGAAAAAGAAAGAAGGAAGTAATGCAAGGAGAGAATGAAGAGCTACTGACAGTAGTTCAGGGGGGAGTTTTGACTGGTCAAGAACAATCACTACAAATCCAGATGGCTGTTCAAGATGTGGAATTAATTGATATATTTGAAGGATCAAAGACAGACCAGAGCAGCAATAGCTAAGCGTAAGGAAGAACTAAGACAGCAACAACAACAACAACAACAACAACAACAACAACAACAACTGCAGATAGCAACCCAAGAAACTATCAAAATAGAAGCTGTGGGAGGAGCAAGACCTAAAGGTCAAATGAGGCAAGATCATCAGAAATTGCTCCAGACACTTCAGAGGTCCAGAGATGGGAACTAGATTTTTGATCTGGAATGTTAATGGTTTGAATTCTCCGCAGAAGAGAAGGAAAATATTTCACTATCTTAAACAATTTAAGAATGAAGTAATTTGTTTACAAGAGACTCATATTAGGATACAAGACCAAAAATACTTGATAAATGCAAGATTAGGTACACACTATGTTGCAGCAGCATCAGAGAAGAAAAATGGTATAGTTATATATGTGAAAAAAGACTTAATTGTAAAATTAGTTGAAGTGGACGAGCAAGGAAGATTTTTAGCAATTGAACTTTTAATAAAAGGAGAAAAAACACTTGTAATTGGAGTATATGCCCCGAACCAACAACAAGAAAAATTTTATAATTTACTGCACTCAAAGTTGACACAATGGAGATATAAAACTTGTATCCTACTGGGGGCTTGGAATGGTGTTTTGGATGTAAAAAAAGACAAGAAGGGACCTAAGCAAAATGTTTTAACAAGAGCAAAATTGCCCAAACCATTCTGGGAGATGATGGACGACTGGGAATTGAGGGATATTTGGCGTGAAAGAAACCCAGAAGAAAAAGACTTTACTTTTTTCTCGGATAGACATCAATCTTTTTCAAGGATTGATTTTATATTAATTACCAATGATTTATTATCCAGGGTGAAGAACACGAAGTTCTGCTCAAGAACATTGACAGACCATAGTCCAGTCTGGATGGAATTGGAGTATGGGAAAGAGCCTAGGAGGTCCTGGAGGTTAAATGATAATTTGTTTAGATACGAAGAAAATGTAAAAGAGTGTAAAAAGTTTATGAAAGAGTTTTTTGCTATGAATATGCAAAAGGGTACATCTATGGAAATGGTATGGGATGCAAGTAAAGCCTATATGCGAGGAATTTTGATATATTTGAATAATAAATATAGAAAGAAACAGGGGGCAAAAAGAAAAGAATTAGAAGAGGAGATTAATAAACAGGAACGGGCTTTAATAGCCAACCCAACTATTGGAAAGATAAGAAAGATAAGAAAATTAAAGAGGCAATCAATTTATTGAAGGGTCAGTTTAATATGTTAATAGCAGATCAAGTGGCAACCAATTTACAATATGCAAAACATAATACTTTTTGTAATGCCAATAAACCAGGCAGGTGGTTGGCATATTTGTTAAGGAAAAAGCAGAAAGCAAGGACAATAGAGAAAATAAAATACAAGGGTAAGGAGGTTGATGAGCAAGAATTGATTAAAAAAGCTTTTTTAGAGTTTTATTCAAGGCTGTATACTGGTGATAAAATTCAAGATATAGATATAGATAGATATCTGCAGAAAGAGAATATTTCTATAACTTCAAAAGAGCAGAGGGATAGCTTAAATCAATTGATAACTTCCAAGGAAATTATGTTTGCAATTAAGCAGTTGAAAGTGGGTAAGGCTTCTGGAACGGATGGTTTGACAGCTATTTATTATAGAAGTTTACAGGAGGAAATGGTGGAACCACTGAAGGAATTATTCAATAATATACAACATGGAGGAGAGGTACCTCCAACTTGGAAGACAGCATTTATTTCGTTGATCCCAAAAGAAGGGCAAGACTATACAGATCCTAAAAATTACAGACCGATTTCACTTTTAAATACAGATTATAAGATTTTTGCTAAAATTTTAGCAAACAGATTAATGACAGTTATGCAGCAAGTGATTCATCATGATCAAACTGGTTTTATAAATGGAAGACAAATGAAAAGTAATATAAGGCAAATTGTTAATTTATTAGAGTATTTGGGAAGAAACAACCAGGTCCCCGCAGTGCTAATTTTTTTGGATGCTGAAAAAGCTTTTGATAGATTGAATTGGCAATTTTTATTAAAATTAATAGAAAGGATGCAACTTGGAGAACATTTTATACAATCTATTAAGGCAATATATCAAAAACAAACAGTGCAAATAATAATCAATGGTGGTTTAACAGATAATTTTAATATAGAAAAAGGAACAAGGCAAGGCTGTCCCTTGTCTCTGTTATTGTTTATTTTGACGCTGGAAATTTTATTAAATAAAATACGTGAGATTGATATAATAAAGGGAATTAGAATTAGACAGTTTGAATATAAGCTACGAGCATTTGCGGACGCCCTGGTTGTTACCTTAGCCCAACCGGTGCAATCGATTACAGCCTTGATGGATGTAATCCGTTCATATGGACAAGTATCTGGTTTTAAAATAAATACAGCTAAAACAAAGATAATAGTTAAAAACATGGACAGAAGCCAGAAAGAAGAGATAGAAAGGTTAATAGGATTTGAAATAGTTAAGAAGGTTAAATATTTAGGGGTTTATATTATGACTGCAAATACGAAATTGTATCAATATAACTATGAACCGTTATGGCAAAAAATACAGAAAGAGATGGAAAATTGGAAGAAATTGCAACTGTCTTTGCTGGGTAGGATAGTCGCTGTAAAAATGAATATCTTACCAAGATTTTTATTTCTTTTTCAAATGATACCTATACTTAAAAAAGATGAAAATTTGAAGGAATGGCAGAAGGGTATAAACAAGTTTGTGTGGGCAGGGAAGAAACCACAATCAAAAGATAATGCAAGACACCCGAGAAAGAGGTGGTCCTAAAATGCCCAATTTAAGACTGTATTACGAAGCCGCTACCCTCTCAGCAATTACAGATTGGATAAATTTAACGGAGGAAAAGATATTGAATATTGAAGGATATGGTCTGGTCTACGGCTGGCATGCTTATTTATTGTATGACAAGAAAGTAGATAAGACTTTTAAAAGTCATATATTAAGAAATGCTCTATTGCGTGTCTGGAAAAAGTATAAATATAAACTAAAAGATAAGTTACCAATATGGACAATACCCAGACACGCGATAGAGAATATAAATTTGGAGCAAAAGCAAGATAAGTTTACATATAAGGAACTTCTTTATAAGGAAGGAGTTAGATTACAATTAAAATCTATGGAGCAATTAAGAGAAGAAGGAATTATTAAGACTTGGTTTCAATATGGTCAGCTGCAGGCCAGATGGAGAGAGGATCAAAAAATTGGTATTTTGCAGCAGGATGAAAATTTGATAAAGCAAATAAGAGATAAAGGTCAAATGCATATTAAAAGGTTGTATAATGTATTAGTGGAAATAGATTCGGAAACAGAGTTAGTCAAGGATTGTATGATAAAATGGGCACAAAATATAGGTGAACCAATAATGTTGGATACATGGGAAAAGATATGGGTCAGAAATGTAAGATTCACACAAGCCCAAAATTTAAGAGAGGACTTTTACAAAATGTTTTATAGATGGCATCTAGACCCAAAAAAATTAGCCTGCATGTATCCAAATTTACAACCCAAGTGTTGGCGATGTGAATGTGAAGATGCTACGTATTTTCATATATGGTGGACATGTAAAAAAATTAAGGCTTTTTGGATAAAAATATGGTGGATTATTCAAAATATTTTAAGGAAAAAAATTAAATTTACACCACAGTTTTTTTTGTTGGGAATAGTCACGGACTGTACTGTAATAGAGACCAAGTTGGTTTTGAATTTAATAACAGCTGCCAGATTACTGGTGGCACAGTACTGGAAGAAGGAAGATCCACCTACCATTGAGGAATGGACTTTAAAAGTTGTGCATCTGGCAGAGATGGCAAAAATTTCATCATATCTTAAAGATCATTCGAATGAAAGATACATATCAGAATGAAGAAGATGGATTGACTATATGCAAAAAAAGTATCCGAACAATAAGATTCATATAGCTTATGAATGAAATATTTTTAAGTAGTTTATGTTTATAGTTTTTGAGTTATACGGAGTTAAAGATTTAGGGAGAATATGAATGCAATAATTTGTTAGCATATCTTAGCTTTATGTTTGTGAATGCTATACCCTGTGCCTGTTCTGGGAAGTCTAGGGAAGGGGGTGGGGGGGGGGGAAGGAGGGGAGGGGGAAAGGGTGGTGGTGGGGGGGAGAAAATGCTTGTATTTCTTATAAAACTTTTCAATATAAAAAAAAGAGTGCTGCATCTTTCTGAAAGACTTTGTATAGTTGTTGACTTTTCAGAGTCAGTTAAACCTCTTTTTTGCCCCATTTTGTCTGAGGAAAAGAAGCTGCCTAATAATTATGCACACCCTGGTATAGGATGTTGATCTCCTTAGGCCACACCTTCCCCCATATAAACATTCAAGTTTATACAGTTTGGAGTTGGAAAATATGTATAAAAATGATGATATGGTCAAAATATTCACTTGCCTAATAATTGTGCACACAGTGTAGTCCAGAATAGAATAGAATAGAATAGAATAGAATAGAATAGAATAGAATAGAATAGAATAGAATAGAATAGAATAGAATAGAATAGAATAGAATAGAATAGAATAACAGAGTTGGAAGGGACCTTGAAGGTCTTCTAGTTCAACCCCCTGCTTAGGCAGGAAAACCTAGACCACTTCAGACAAATAGTTATCTAACTTCTTCTTAAAAATTTCCAGTGTTGGAGCATTCACAACTTCTGGAGGCAAGTTGTTCCACTGATTAATTGTTCTAACTATCAGGAAATTTCTCCTTAGTTCTAAATTGCTTCTCTCCTTGATTAGTTTCCATCCATTGCTTCTTGTTCTACCCTCAGATGCTTTGGAGAATAGCTTAACTCCCTCTTCTTTGTGGCAGCCCCTGATAATGATAAATGATTTATTTTCTGCTGACATGTATTTTAATTTTTGTATTTTTGTATTTATTTTTAAAATTATGTTTGCTGACCAGTCACTTGGTGAGATGGGGTGGTCTACAAAGTTGACTGACTGACTGAATAAATGAATTAATTAATCTCACACATCATATTGCTATTCCATGAGTTACGAAGATTCCCAGTAGGCTTCTGGGTACAATGTAAAGTGTGGTCATTACCAATAAACCCCTTCTTGGCACAATGCCAGACTACATGCAGGTCTACTTTTCACATTTCTACTTACCCTACCAGATCTAACAGAGAGGACTTACTCTGGGCCCCTTCTATGAAACAATACCATACTGTTGTCTCTAAAATCCTCTCTCAATGGCAACAACTACCTAACCTGTGAACATAGATTCAGATGGTCCCAATCCAGGGGTGGGTTCTACGCAGGGGTGAAATGCTCCCGGTTCGGACCAGATTGCCCAATTCGGTAGTGATGGAGGTGGGTGGTTCGGAGAACCGGTAGCAAAAATCCGTGCCCGCCCCCCCGCCATGCCCAGCTGAGCCGCACTATCATCAGAGGCTTATTTTTTACTTTTAAAAGCATTTTTTCTACAACTTCTTCGGACAAAAAATGCTTTTAAAAGTAAAAAAAAAACTCTCTGATGTTCGTGCGGCTCAGCTGGGATCGTCAAAGTCTTTTAAAAGAAAAAACCCATTTTTTCTTTTAAATGCCTCTGACGATCCAAGCTGAGTTGCCTGATCAGCAGAGGCTTTTAAAAAAAGGCAACTCAGCTTGGATCGTCAGAGGCATTTAAAAGAAAAAAACCCTTTTTTTGTTTTAAATGCCTCTGACAAGCCAAGCTGAGTACCTATATATATATTATATTTTTTAATTTTTTACTACCTGGGAAGACAGAAATATTTCAGTCTTTTAAAGTCACATGTTGAACTGATTAAAAAAAGGCAACATCAATCTGCACAGTGCAATATTCTAAACAAATGTCTATTGCCAATAGAATAATCAAAAGCTAAATCCCATTTGTGAATTAAACTTCTGCTTGCAGAAAGAAAACTTCCATTCCTCTTATAGTTTGTATAATCACTCAACTTCCACAACTGGAATGTACAAGATAATAAAGGGAAAATTACTTCACAAATAATGCCATAATACTAGTGAAAAGTCTTTAATCAATTTTCAAAAGTTAAATAAAACAAACAAATAAAATTAATTTGCTTCAGAATGCTTGATTCAGCAGCATAAAATAGGCATGCTGTCAAGTTTCGAAGTGCACTTTTACTGTTGCAACCCATTATCTCTTCTCAGCTTGCCAATGAACCATGGGGAAGGGAAGGGGGAGATGGAATGTAGGCTCCAGACAAGAAGACAGCAGTGAGAACTAAGCCACATTTGATGGGAGTCCAGAGAAGTTGGCATTCTTCCTGAATCAGGTGTGAGCTCACCTCGATTGATATGGGCCGGCTTACTTTGACAATGTGGCTTGCGTGGATATCATCATGGCGAACTTAGAGGGAGAGGCAGCAGAATGAGTGACAGGCCTCCACAATGAAGGCACTCCCAAATTGTGGGGCCCCAATGTCTTCTTGGGAAAGCTCAGAGCCCAAGTCTAGCAGGGGGAATCTGATATCTGTACCATCAAGCAAGGAAGCAGGTGACTGAATACATTTGTGAGTTCCGAAGACTGGTGGAGAGGCTGAGGCACTGGCCAGATTGACTCTTGGTCCACTACTTCTGAGACAGCCTGAACTGCCTACCTTGTGGAATACTCAAGCAAATGCACGACAGCTACCAGCTGGCAACAAGTGTGCAGCTAGACCTAGTGGAATATAAACAACATGGAGGAGCAGAAGGCCAAGTGAAAAGGAGCCAGGAGAGGCGTCTGCTCAGGTGGAAAGCCACTACCACGAAGGCACCTGCCCCTTCTGAAGCCCTGAGGCACAGACCAAGTTTATGCTTCCAATGCGATCAAGAGGGCCACAGAGCTGCAGTCTGTCTGGCACCGGCACCCATTTCGACTGTGAGGCCTCTGAGTCCAGGGAAACTGAGGAAGTCACCCAAGCAGGGGAAGGAGAAGCTGTGAGTGGCATGGCAAGTCATAGAGTTCTTCCCCCCCCAAGCAGCGAAGGGGAGAGAACTCCAACTGAGGAGGAACCCCAGTTGACCTTCTACAAGAGCAACAGCATGGGGGAAGATGACAATGATAAGTGAGACCATCACCCTCCTGTCGGCCCAAGTGGAGATTGCAGTATCCCATTGGGGGGCGAAAGGGGTCATAAAAGCTCACCCGATGCTTAGTCAGCATGCAGTCAATGAAGAAATTGGGATTACAAGTGAGAAAGCTATGCCAACCCATGAAATTCAAGCAGGTTGGTGGCTCCATTGTGGGGGACTTGCCCACCTCCTACCTAATAGAACTGATGCACCTACAGCTAGGAACCCACCAAGAGAGCATTCGGTTTGTGGTCACCCCAAAAATGGCAAAAGCTATGATATTGGGGTTATCCTGGCTGACCAAGTGGAAACCCGACATGCATTGGGGAAAGGGAGAGAGATGCATAGCAATGGCAGGGAAGGGTCACACCTCCAAAAAGGAAGCAGGGCAATCCTAACCAGCAGAAGAAAGAGAGGGAAGGACTCAAGTACACAAAAGCGGCATCCAAATTGGTGCCAAAAGCGCAGACCATACAAAGGGGTCCTGGTGTATCTAAATGACATTCTCATCTATTCTGAGATAATGGAGGAATACCTGCAACTAGTACACCAAGTACTGGAAAAGCTCCTGAATGCCAAGTTGTATGCCAAACTGTCAAAATGCGAGTTCCATAAGACTAGCCTAGACTATCTAGGACAGCGGTTCTCAACCTGGAGGTCACGACCCTTTTGGAGGTCGAACGGCCATTTCACAGGGGTCGCCAAAGCCCTCTCTCGCCCCCCACGCCTTCACTCACCCTCAGTCTCTGCTCTGTTGGATCTCCAGCCGTTCACTTACCCCGCCCACTCCCAATCTATTGCTGCCTCCTGAGTCCCAGCTGACGGCTAGAGGAAAAAAAACTGTTTAAATTCTTGCCGCGGGGCTTAAAAGGGCCGCCCTATAGCCAGTGGTGGGATTCTGCCGGTTCTAGGGGGTTCGGCTGAACTGTTTGTTAAATTGCTGGCTTGCCCCGCCCCTCCGCACCACTATTTATTGCCAATAAATAGTGGTGGGCGAGGGGCGGGCGAGCCAGCAATTTAACAAATGGTTCGGTGTTTTTTTGTAATTTTATTGGCCCGCGGAGCTTCAGCATAGGCTAATTAGCCCTTGATTAGATCAGCTCCCGACTCTCAGCTGATATGCTCTCAGCTGTTTTGCTCCGGGCTCTGCTGCTTGCTCGAGCAGATTTTTTTCCCCCTAGCTATGCTGAAAAACAAAACTGAAAGTAAAGCAGGCTGTTAGCTTTGCTGTTTCTGCAACGTTGGAAAATTAGGCAGGCAGATTTCTTTTCTTTTTCCTCACCAAAAAAGGTAGGTGCAAACAATGGGAAATTTAGGGAAAAAGAGGAGAGTTCAAGATTTTAAAACACAAAAGAAAAAAAGCTCTATTTAATTAGGGAATTGTAATAATTGAGATAGTATTAATTGTATATTGTGTTGAAAGCAGAAATGGTTAAATTGTGGTTTGGAGGAATATATGGGGGAAATTATTTGGTTTATTATTATTGGTAAATATAATTAATTTGTAAGAAATTGGATTGCATGGAAATAATTGGAATATTCATGTTTATATTGATTAATATATAAAAAAGGTAGTTATATAACTAATTGATATATGTGTGTGTGTGTGTGTGTGTGTGTGTATGTGTGTGTGTGTGTATGTGTATACATACATACATACATACATACATACATACATACATACATATATATATATATATATATATATATATATATATATATATATGTCTTTGGTTATTCGGGTCTTCTCCCACGTAAAATTGGAAGTGTCTTGGCGACGTTTCGACGAAGTCTCATTCGTCATCTTCAGGCTGGTGTTCTCGGCTTCGTGCTTCCAGGAGCAATGTGAGATCGCAGCTGTCTCTTCCTTTTAACTGCTAGTGGGGGTGTGAGCTGATTGGGTGGGAACTTGGCTGTGTTCTGATTGGGTGGAGGTGTGTTCTGATTGGTTAGAGGCTTGGCTGTGCTCTGATTGGATGGGGGGTTGGTTGTGCTCTGATTGGCTGGGTGTGTGTTCTGTTTGGGTGGGGGCTTGGTTGTGCTCAGCTTAGTCTGAGTTGCAGGGGGATTTGAGCTGGTGAGCTGCGTTGTTGTTGTTTGGCTTCGTGTTTGTGGCCGTGCGAGCTCTTCATGGTGGGTGTCAGTCTGCTTCATGTATGGATTGGAGGGGTTTAAAGTGGCTAATGATGCAGCTGTGGTCTGGCTTCTGGTCCTTGGTCGTGGCTCATTATCAGTGTGGGTTTGAGTCTGCTTTCTGCGTGGATGTGTGGTGGTGACATCCTGTGTGGGTCTCGTGAGTGTGGGTCTGGTGTCATTCGTCATGTTAGGGACTCGTTTGTCAATAAGGGTGGGTTTCCAAATGGCTGGTAGGCGGGAGGTATCGTCTCGTTTGTTCATGCTGTGTGGGCGTTTTTCTATCTTGATGGCTTCTCTGATTATTCTGTTGTTAAAGTGTTCAGTTTTGGCGATAGTTCTGGTCTTTTTAAAGTCAATATCATGTCCTGTGGCTTTAAGGTGTTGGACCAGGGAAGAAGTTGGTTCCTCTTTTCTGACTGAGTTCTTGTGTTCTTCTATGCGTGCACTTATTCGTCTGTTGGTTTGTCCGATGTATGTGGTGGGGCAGGCGGTGCATGGGATTTCATATACTCCTTGATTTTCTAACTCAATTTTGTCTTTGGGGTTCCTTAGGATGGTGGATATTTTTCGGTTTGTGCAGAATGCTGTCTTGATGTTATGTTTGTGGAGGATTTTGCTTATTCTGTCTGTGGTGCCTTTTATGTATGGGAGGAGGGCTTTGTCGTTTTCTTGTTCTCTGTCTTGGATTTTAGTGGGGGTTTCTTTTTGGATTAGGTTGGTGATCTTATTTCTTTGAAATCCATTGGATGTTAGTACGTTAGTGAGAGTGTGTAGTTCGGTTTTTAGGTGTTGTTCGTCAGCTAAGCGTTTTGTTCTGGAAATGAGTGTCTTGGCTACAGAGTTGATCTGGGCAGGGTGGTGGTGTGAGAGTGCGTGCAGATAGCGGTTTGTGTGTGTTTTCTTCTGGTAGATGGTGTGTCCTAGGGAGCCATTGGATTTCCTGTAGACTAAGACATCCAGGAAGGGAAGTTGGTTGTTCGCTTCTGTTTCCATGGTAAACTGTATTTTGGGGTGTAGGCTGTTGAGATGTGTGAGGAAGTTGTCCAATTTTTCTTTCCCATGTGGCCAGATTATGAAGGTGTCATCTACGTATCTGAGCCAGAGCTTGGGTTTGTGATCAGATTTTTCTAGAGCTTGGGTTTCAAATGAGGACCCAGTTTGTGGGGGCAATAAGCTGACTTTGTATAAATATACAAAAGGATGAAGGCTATTGCTGAGCACATTGTAAGCCGCTCTGAGTCTTCGGAGAAGGGCGGCATATAAATCAAAATTAAAAAAAAAAAAGTGTTCCATGTAGAGGTTAGCAATGACAGGTGAGAGGGGTGATCCCATGGGTGCTCCTTCTATTTGTTTGTATTTTTGTCTGTTATAGATGAAGTATGTGTTGGATAGGCAGTGGTTGGTCAGATCTAGGATGTGCTTGGGGGGGTTATATTTGTTTGGGATAGCTGTCAGGGCTTCTTTGATTGGCACTTGGGTGAAGAGGGATATTACATCGAAGCTCATGAGATTTTTACATGTGAGTTGATGGATTCTGCATAGGGCTGTAGTTGTTTGGTGAGAAATTTGGCTAGGTTTTGTAGAGGTGAGCCTATGGAGCTGACTATAGGTCTAAGTGGGGTTCCTTCTTTGTGTATCTTGGGGAGACCATAGAGCTTAGGGCATCTGGATGATTTCTCTCTGGTAATGATTCTTTGCTGGATCTCTTCGCTGATGGGGGAGGCTTTTATTTTGGTTCTAGTGGTTTTTTCCAGGTAGGTGGTGGGATCTGTGTTTAGGGGTTTGTATGTGGGGTCTTGGAGTAGGTTGATTAATTTGGTTTGGTAGTCAGATGTGTTCATATCTACCGTGGCGTTTCCCTTGTCTGCTGGTAGGATTATTATGCTGGTGTCTTCTTTCAGGTTAAGTAGTGCTGTCTGTTCCTCTTTGGGTAAGTTGCTTTTGGGTGGCTTGCTGGTGCAGAGGATGTTGGTGATTTCGAGTCTGATTCTGTTAGCGTCGTCGGGGTTGACTTTGGTCAGGCTGGTTTCAACTCCGCATATAATGGTTTCAGTGGGGATGTGTTTGGGAGCGACTGCAAAGTTGAATCCTTTGGAAAGGACATTGGTTTCGGCTGTGATGAGGATCCTATCTGAGATGTTATGCACTGTTTGTTTCATGTGTGGCTGTGGGGGGGAGGGGGGAGAGGTTTGTTTCTGGCGTTCTTGTAGTCTTCGGAGTTTGTTAGTGTGTGTGTCTGTCTTGAGGGTGGTCTGTGTTTCGGCTCTCCAGACAGCGAGTTGTTTGGATTTGTCCCAAAGTGCAGGGTGGATCTTGTTGCTGAGTTTGAGGTGAAGTGTGAGGAGATCTTTGTTGGTTCGGTCTAGGAGGAATCTTTTTGTGTGAAGTTCATTTCTGATTAGGGCCAATTCTGTTCTTTTCAGGATGCGTTTGGTGGCTGCAGAGTTGGAGTGGTATTTCAATTGGAAGCATGTGGGGATTAAATTTTGATCATGGCAGTTGCGCAGGAATGCGAGGTCACATAAAATGGAAGCTCTTTGGACTTCGAGTTTTTCATAGGTCCTGATCAGATGGTGGATATCCTCCCCGTAGAGGTACGAGAGAGAAGTACGTAGAGGTACGTAGAGGTTGCCAAGAAACCTCCAATTTTACGCGGGAGAAAACCTGAATAACCAAAGACCTACATACAAACACCCACGAAAACCTCAGAAAACAAATATCTATATCTATATCTATATCTATATCTATATCTATATCTATATCTATATCTATCTATCTATCTATCTATCTATCTATCTATCTATCTATCTATCTATATGATTTATATGCCGCCCTTCTCCGGAGACTCAGGGCGGCTTACAATGTGCTAAGCAATAGCCTTCATCCTTTTGTATATTTATAGTCAGCTTATTGCCCCCACAACTGGGTCCTCAATTTACCTACCTTAGAAAGGATGGAAGGCTGAGTCAACCTTGAGCCTGGCGAGAGTCGAACCTGCAGTAATTGCAGGCAGCTGGTCTTAATAACAGGGTGCTTTAGACCACTGTACTACCAACTACTACCATATTAAAATGTTGAATATATTAAACAACTGTAATATTACATAATTAACCAATGTGAGGATGGATATAAAAATAGATGACAATGGGAAGGGGTACAATATAGAATAGAAGGGAAAAATTGAATTTGATTAAGATTAGAGATGAGGATGAAGGGTAATATTGGTTTTTTACAAAAATAGATGAGGAATAAATATGGCAAAAAGGAAATATAGAAATTGTAAATTGAATTGAAATGACTAAACACTGTTTAAATTTGTGAACCGGCCAAATACTCTGTTCAAAGAAAATACATTTATGTTTGTATGTATGTTTCTAATTATTATTATTTATTCATATTTGTTCTCTTTTATTCTTTAAAGTTTAACAATTCATTCTTTATCTTAATATCTTTATATTTGTTTGGGGTTGGCTTTCTTCCCTTTCATCTTTTTTATTGTACAGCAATCTTTCTCCTCAAACCTACCACCTCTCTCTTTTCTTTCCTTCTTACTTTCTCTTCCCCCCTCTTCTTCTCCTTCCTACTTCCTCTTCCTTTCTCCTTCTCCTCCTCTCTTCCTCCCTCTCTTACCCTCACTCCTACTCTAATTTCCCTTCCCTTCCTTCATCCCTCTCTTGCTGTATCCTTTTATGCATATGGACTACTCAGAGGGCTGAAAAAGTTATTTTTGACTGGTCCTCGCACTTTTGACCAGTCCTCGAACTTACGACTGTCCTCACATTTTACATTTTTGCCCTATCTTGTCACCATGGTGAAGAGAAAGCAGTTGTGAAATGAGTGACATGGTTGTTAAGAATGCTGCACGGGCATAAATGTGAGGATGGTCATAAGTGTGAGGACCAGTCAAAAGTGCAAGGACCTGTCAGAAATGACATTTTTCAGCCCTCTGAGTAGTCCCTATACTAAGGTGACCAGATTTTAACATTGGTAAAGAGGGACATTGTGGGCGTGGCTTATTTTGTGGGCGTGGCTAGATGATCATGTGACTGGGTGGGCGTGGCTATGTGTATAGGGTAAGGTGAACAGATTTTAACATTGGTAAGAAGGACACCATTGTGGGCGTGGCTTATTGTGTGGGCGTGGCTTGGAGGCCATGTGACTGGGTGGGCGTGGCTAGCTGGTCATGTGACCGGGTGGCCATGGCTATGTGTATAGGGACTACTCAGAGGGCTGAAAAGTCATTTCTGACAGGTCCTCACACATTTGACTGGTCCTCACACTTATGACCATCCTCACATTTATGCCCGTGCAGCATTCTTAACAACCATGTCACTCATTTCACAACTGCTTCTCTTCACCATGGTGACAAGATAGGGCAAAAACGTAAAATGTGAGGACAGTCGTAAGTTCGAGGACTGGTCAAAAGTGCGAGGACCAGTCAAACATAACTTTTTCAGCCCTCCGAGTAGTCCATATGCACAAAAGGACTAACCAGAGGGCTGAAAAAAGTCATTTCTGACAGATCCTCGCACTTTTGACTGGTCCTCACACTTATGACCATCCTCACATTTATGCCCGTGCAGCATTCTTAACAACCATGTCACTCATTTCACAACTGCTTCTCTTCACCATGGTGACAAGATAGGGCAAAAACATAAAATGTGAGGACAGTCGTAACTTCGAGGACTGGTCAAAAGTGCGAGGACTAGTCAAAAATAACTTTTTCAGCCCTCTGAGTAGTCCATATGCATTATACAGATACAGCAATAGAGAGGGATGAAGGAATGGAAATTAGAGTAGGAGTGAGGGTAAGAGAGGGAGGAAAAGAGGAGGAGAAGGAGAAAGGAAGAGAAAGTAGGGAGGAGAAAAAGAGGGTGGGGGGAAGAGAAAGTAAGAAGGAAAGAAAAGAGAGAGGTGGTAGGTTTGAGGAGAAAGATTGCTGTACAATAAAAAAGATGAAAGGGAAGAAAGCCAACCCCAAGCAAATATAAAGATATTAAGATAAAGAATGAATTGTTAAACTTTAAAGAATAAAAAAGAACAAATATGAATAAATAGCAATAATTAGAAACACACATACAAACATACAATGTATTTTCTTTGAACAGAATATTTGGCTGGTTCACAAATTTAAACAGCGTTTAGTCATTTCAATTAAATTTACAATTTCTATATTTCCTTTTTGCCATATTTATTCCTCATCTATTTTTTAAAAAAACCAATATTACCCTTCATCCTCATCTCTAATCTTAATCAAATTCAATTTTTCCCTTCTATTCTATATTATACCCCTTCCCATTGTCATCTATTTTTATATCCATCCTCACATTGGTTAATTATGTAATTGTGTAATACAGTTGTTTAATACAAATTCAACATTTTAATATAAATCAATTAGTTATATAACTATCTTTTTTTGTATATTAATCAATATGAACATGAATATTCCAATTATTTCCATGCAATCCAATTTCTTACAAATCAATTAATTATATTTACCAATAATAATAAACCAAATAATTTCCCCCATATATTCCTCCAAACCACAACTTAACCATTTCTGCTTTCAACACTATATACAATTATTAATAGTATCTCAATTATTACAATTCCCTAGTTAAATAGAGCTTTTTTTCTTTTGTGTTTTAAAATCTTGAACTCTCCTCTTTTGCCCTAAATTTCCCATTGTTTGCAGTTTTTTTGCACCTACCTTTTTTGGTGAAGAAAAAGAAAAAGAAAGAAATCTCTCTCTGCCTCATTTTGTCACATTGCAGCTTTACTTTCGCTTTCGCCTTTGTTTTCAGCATAGCTAGGGGGGAAAAAATTGCTCCAGGAACTTTTTGCAGCTAATTAACCTAGCGGAAGCTGTAGGGGCTGTTTTTTCTATTTTTGCAGGCATGGGTCTACTCATTTTTTTTTAATACTGATCATCTATAGGTCGGCCCTTTGAAGCCCCGCGGCAAGAGTTTAAACAGTTTTTTTTCCCTCTAGCCATCAGCGGGGACTCAGGAGGCAGAATGAAAAATCGGGACTTTTTTAAAAAGCCGTGGGACGCGGGACAAATTGCTCAAAAGCGGGACTGTCCCGCCAAAAGCGGTGACGTCTGGTCACCTTACCCTATACACATAGCCATGGCCACCCGGACATATGACCAGCTAGCCACGCCCACCCAGTCACATGACCTCCAAGCCACGCCCACAAAATAAGCCACGCCCACAGAACTGGTAGTAAAAAAATTTAGAACCCACCCCTGGTTGGGGGTCACCACAATATGAGGAACTGTATTAAAGGATTGCGGCATTAGGAAGGTTGAGAACCACTGATCTAGGATATAGAGTGCCTTGTGAGCGGGTGGAAATGGACCTAGGGAAGGTGAAAACCATTTTAGAGTAGCAAGTCCCACAGACTTGCAAACAATTGCAAAGTTTCCTGTGCTTCGCTAATTTCTATAGGCAATTCATCCTCTCCTTTGTGAAAATCGTGTTACTGGTCATGGAACCATTGAAGACCCCAGCCCAGACAGCCTCTAAACTGGACAATGAAATGCCAAGTGGCCTTCGAGAAACCCAAGAGACTGTTTGCAGTTGAGCTGGTCCTAAAGCACCCCAACTCAGAGGAACCATTCATTATCTAGGCAGATGCCAGTGATGTGGCAGTGGGGGCTGTTCTCCAAAAGAACAAAAAGGAGAAACTACAACCATGCTCCTATACATCCCAAAAAATAAATGAAATGGAGACATTGGGTGGTACGGGAGGAAGAAGCCTTCACAGTGAGGTTGGCACTGTTGGCATGGAGACAGTTCTTAGAGGGCAGTAAAATCCCTTTCAAAGTATAGACTGACCCCAAAAATCTAGAGGCATTGGGAAATGCCCACAAACTTTCCCTGAAGCAGGTGCGGTGGCCCAGTACTTTAATAGGTTTGAATTCACATTGAAGTACATCCCGGGGGGGAAAAAATCCTAGCTGATGCACTGTCCCAATACATAAGCACCCGACAGGAAGTATTATTATTATTCCCATGAAACAGCTGGCAGTATAAGTAGCCACTCAGCAGCAGGCGAAGAAGAAAACCTTGAACCCTAGCAACACTCTGACCCAACAGCTGAAAAAAGAACTACAAACAGACACATGGTTTGGGGCCTACTGAGGGGAGTTGATGTTAAGGGGGGAATTGGCCTGGAAAGGGACAAACTGTATATTCCTGAAAAGCTGCAGATTCTAGTTTTGCAATGCAGCGATGATGCTAAGCAAGCCAGTCACTTTTGGTTCCTAAAAACCTGAGAAATAGCAATTTTGTTGGCCAGGCATGAAAAAGGACATAGAGAGCTATATAAAAAATTGCACTATATGTGCTTCCATGAAGTGGAGACCAGGAAAGACCCCGGGATTGCTACAGAAAGTGGCTGAGCCAACCCGGCCATGGGAGGAAATAGCCACAGTGTCAACTTGCAAAGCTTTCAATTTGCAAGCATGAGCCATGAGCAAGAGGGAGGGTGTTGTGGCCCGCCAGCGGCCTGCACGGAAGGGGCTGATCCCAACAACAAGGAGGCTGGGGTGGTGTCGCGCCAGCAGCCTGCGCAGCCGGAGCTCACATCGGACAGCAAGGAGGCCAAAGAGGATGTGATGCCAGAAGCAGAGACTCAGCCAGGGCCTTCAGAACCTCCAGAGGCTCCTTCCAGTGGAGAGAGCGAAGTGGAGGAGCCTCTCCTCAATGCTTGGGCACACAGGGCTGCCAAAAGGCAGGAGTGGCTACTCAGGAGGAGGAGGTCTACTCGAGAGTAGGGCTTGAGGATAATTGGCCACTCCCTTAGCCTATTTAAGTCGCACGCAGCTAGTGCTTTCTTGCTAGAAACAATGTCTCATTACTACAGAGCATCTTGGAGAGCGAGCGACTTCTCATATCTGGTTTTCTGGGCTGGTTGCCAATCTTTGTCGGACTTTGTTCTTAATAACTTTGATAAGGACCCTTTGCATGGGAAGCTTGCATTCTTGAAAGGGGTTTGTTTGGAATTAAACAATGTTTGCGAAGCTTGGAGTGTGTCACATTCTCTGGGAATCTGAAGCTGGGGCAGAACAGAGGCAGAACTGATAGAGCTGATTGATTTCCATAACTGAAGCTGCATTCCATAGATGCTTTCTTACCGCAATCAGTAGGAGGGTGCTGGGTTTCACAGCCAGCCAAAGTGGTTAATTGGAGAATGTGATTAATGATATGGCCAGGGAGGAGGGGGGAGCCCAATGTCTGGGAAAAGGGGAAGCCCCTGAACAAGCTGGGAAGAGTGGAGTGGAGGTTGGACTGGAAACAAGCCAGGCTTCCAAAGCCCCTGGGGAGTTCCAGAGAGCAGCCGAGGGAGGAATTCGACGGGCCATCCTTCCCGATGAGGGTTCGTCATGCAGGCCAAAGGAGAGGAGAGGATTAGTGGATCCCTTTGAAGTGAAGAGAAGCAGACAGGACAGAGCCCCCCTTCTCCACCCATCAAAAGGAGGCTGCAACTAGTGTCTTTTCCATGCAGCAGGCAGGCTGCCCAGGGCAGACAAACCCTTCTCTCCCTCCAAACTAGAGCTGAGGAAGAGGGCCAGCTACATCAAACACAAGCATACAGAGACCAACACAGGGAGAGAGGAGCAATGCTGAATGAACCGCCCCAGTTCTGAGGAAAGTTTGATGGGGACTCAGACCAGCTAGCTCCATTCCTTGACTCAGCTGAGATCCACCTAGAATGCTATGGACATCTCTACCCACCTTCCAGAGCCATGGTGAATACCATTGCAGAGGGGCTAGAGGGAGAAGCAAGGGAATGGCTAGCAGCCCTCCACAAGAGGAGAGCCCATCAACTGCAAGACGCAGATTACTTCCTACGACTGCTAGAGGCCAGTTTCAAGGAGGCGGATGAAGACCTGTATGCAGAAGATGAGCTCAGCTATCTAAAGGAGAGGGGCCATCCCATTAAAGAGCACATTGGCGAATTTAGGAGAGTCATTGGGAGGCTACCCCCTTTACCAGAGTGGTTGCTAGTGCACTTTTTCAGAACAAGCCTGGACAAGCAAATTGCCCAGGCAACCACTTACTGGGACATCCGGAACCAGCTCTCTGAGTGGTTCTGAGTAGCAATAAAAGTCAACGGTGGATTGCATGCCAACAACATGAGAAAGCAACCAGACATAAAAGAGAGGGGGCAACCCAACCTGAAACTGCCCAGCCAATGGGGAACCACAGCACCACGGCAGACCCCCAAACCAGCCCTCCCTCAAAGCCTGCTGAAGTGTTACAGATGTGGGGGGAAGGGCCACATGGCATCTGTGTGCACAACCCCAGCCCCAAGGCCTAGGCCAGAGCCACCACCCAGGGCACAGCTGGAACAAGGACCCAAACGGGCCACCAACATGTCCTGGAGGGCCCTCCAGGCTGAAGAGGTTCCTCCCCACCCAGCTGAAGTGGGGGGGAAACACCAGGCAATGAAGACCAGTCGCCAGAATCCTATGATAGTGAGGACGAGGGCAAAAATGATCCAATTGTGAGGGGACCAGTCCACCCTTTCATTTTCCCAATACGCCTCACAGCCCCAAAAACAGGGACCCAGGGGGCCTTTCAAGCCGTGATAGAGTCAGGCTGCACTAGATGCTTGATCAACCTAACCACAGTCCTGAAACTGGGGATCAGAGCAAAAAGATTGACTCACCCAATCCGTTTTGAACTGGTTCATGGGTCCCTAATGGGGGGAGCCTATGCCACTCACCTGACCGAACCAGTGAGGCTAGAGCTAGCGGATCACTGGGAAGTAATTTGATTCGTAATAGCCCCCAAAATTACAGATCCAGTCATACTGGGACGCTCCTGGCTAGACAAGTGGGGACCAACCATCTGGTGGCAAGGGGGTACCCACAGACTGAGAATAGCAAGGGGGCCCCAACCTCTTCCACAACAGTGAGCAGACACACCGCCCATACAGGAAACCCTCCAAAAGAGCACACCAGAACAGCTGGCAGCCACATCCGACAAAACCCCCGAGACTGAACAGATCCCGAGGGAATATCAGGACCTTGCAGAAGTATTCAGCGAGGCTGAGTGCAACATCCTGCCTCCCCACTGCGAGGCAGATTGCGCCATCAAAATCATCCCTGGGGCAAAACTACCTAAGCCCAAACTGTATGCCATGACACCCTGGGAAATGCAAGAAATGCACAATTACATAGACAAAAATCTAGAAAGGGGGTTCATCGAGCCAGCCAAACCACGGGTCGTGGCACCAGTCCTCTTCAAAGAAAAAAAAGATGGAACTATGAGATTGTGTGTGGACTTTTGAGATATTAATGCCGTATGTGTACACAACCTATACCCCCACCCCCTCATGAAGGACATGCTATCTCACCTGGCCAAAGGAAGTCTTCACCAAACTAGATCTCAGAGAAGCATACTATCGAGTATACATCAGGGAGGGAGACAAGTGGAAAACAGCGTTCAACTGCCCCCTAGGAAGCTTCCAATTCAAAGTGATGCCTTTCAGACTGCAGGGAGCCCCAGCGGTGTTCATGCAATTAATACATGAGGTGCTGCATGAGCACCTCTACAAGTGGGTTCTCGTCTACCTAGATGATATCCTCATTTACACTGAGACTATAGACGACCACATACCCCTTGTCCGCCAGGTACTGGAAAAACATCTGGCAGCCAACCTGTATGTCAAGCTGTCAAAATGCGAATTCCACCATGCACGGCTAGACTACCTGGGTTATCGAGTGTCAAATGAGGGAATAGAGATGGATCCAGCCAAAGTGCAAGCCGTCGTAGGCTGGCAACCCCCTTGCACCATAGACAGCTACAAAGCTTTCTAGGGTTCACGAACTTCTACAGGCAATTCATCCCCTCCCTTGTGAAGATTGCCAAATCCATGACAGACCTCCTAAAGACAGGGAGCCCAGGAACAAAACCCCACCCAGGACAACTTCTACAGTGGGACCTAACCTGCCAAGAGGCATTTGAAACACTAAAAGAAATGTTTGCAAAGGAACCAGTGTTGAAGCATCCTGGCCCTGAACAACCTTTCATCATCCAAGCAGACGCCAGCAATGTGGCAGTTTGAGCAGTGCTATTCCAAAGAAATAGTCAAGGAAATCTACAACGCTGCGCCTACACCTCCCGCAAGCTCACAGAAACAGAGAGACGATGGGCGGCATAGGAAAAGGAGGTATTCACGGTGAGATGGGCACTGCTAACCTGGAGACACCTGCTGGAAGGGGGCCAGAAACTGTTCGAAGTTTGGACTGACCACAAAAACCTGGAGGCCCTCAGGACCCCCTGAAAACTATTTCCCAAACAAGTCAATTGGGCTCAATACTTCAACCATTTTGACTTTGTGCTAAAACACATTCCAGTGGGGAAGAACTTTCTAGCTGATGCCCTCTCCCAAATGCCCCAGGAGAAATGAGAGTGGGAGCAGATAGTGGACGCCATCGTTCCCCTTACCCAAATAGCGGCCCAAGTAACCACCAGATGACAATGCTGCGACCGGCACGACCAACCAACAAGTGATCTAACAGCAAAACTCAAAACTGAACTGCTGGCAGACCCCTGGTTCCGAGACAATCAACACATCCTGACAAAAAGGGATGACCTCGCATGGAAAGGGACAAAGCTCTATGTCCCAGAATCCCTACACACCCTGATCCTCCAGAGGAGCCATGATGTTAAACCGGCAGGCCACTTCGGATTCCTAAAGACTTTACACTTAGCATGGAGGCAATTCTGATGGCCCAGCATAAAGAAAGACATGGACAGTTATGTGAAAAGTTGCACCCTCTGCGCCACAGTGAAGTGACCAGGAAAACCCCCGGACTGCTACAGTCAGTAGCAGAGCCAACAAGACCATGGGAGGAGATTGCAATGGACTTTATAGTGGAGTGCCAAAAAGTGGGGGAAACACGGTGATCTGGACTGTAATAGATTTATTTTCCAAACAAGCACACTTCATACCCTGCAGCGGACTAACCTTAGCCCACCAGTTGGCCAAATTGTTCCTGAAACACATCTACCACATGCATGGAGTACCAAGAAGAATCATCTCTGACAGAGGGGTCCAGTTCACAGCTAAATTCTGGAGGGAGTTCCTACAGTCCATTGGGTCATCCCAGGGCCTTAACTCAGCCTTCCATCCAATCACCAATGCGGGAGGGGCGGGCAGAGAGACTGAATGCCATGGTAGAGCAGTACCTGAGGTGCTATGTGAACTATCAGCAGTCCAATTGGGCGGACCTCCTGTCTTTCGCTGAGGTCGTATATAATAATGCTGTTCACAGTAGCACAGGACTAACCCCATTCAAGGTAGTGAGCGGCATGGACTTCGTCCCAATGCCTCAGTACCCAAGGGAGCCCCCCTCCTCAGTCAGTTTGACTGATTGGATGGTGACACTGAAAGCAACCTGGGAGAATGTCAAGAAAGTGCTAGCTAAAGCGGCACAAACCTATAAGAAACAGGCAGACAAACACCGAGCTCCCCAAAGGCCATTTCAATTGGGGGAGAAAGGTTACCTCTCCACAAAATATTTGAAGTTAAAACTCCCTAGCAAGAAACTGGGGCCAAAGTTTATGGGACCATTCCCCATAGTAAAGATAATCAACCTAGTCATGGTGCAATTGAAATTGCCCCGACTGCTAGGGAAGATACACCTGGTATTCTATAGTAGCCTATTAAAACCCATGGTTAGATCGACCCTGAGGCCACTACCCTGTGAGCCCCCAGATCCCGTGGTCATAGGGGGCCAGACCCATTATGAGGTGCAGCAAATCCTCAATTCGAGGTGGCGCAGGAGACAACCCCAATATTTAATCAAGTGGAAGGGTTACCCCTTATCAGAGGCATCTTTGGTAAAGAGTCGAAACATCCAGGCTGATCGCCAAACTTATAGCCAAATTTCACGTGGAAAATCCAAACATGCCAGGTGGGGGGTCATGTCCCTAAACTCTACATCTGTACTCAAATTGTTTTCTTTGCCCAGGTCACCCTCGGGAAGTGAGGAGAGCTGAATGTCAATTTGCAAAGCTTTCAAGTTGTCATGAGCAGGAGGGAGGGAGAACTGATAGAGCTGATTGATTTCCATAACTGAAGCTGCATTCCATAGATGCTTTCTTTCCGCAATCAGTAGGAGGGTGTTGGGTTTCACAGCCAGCCAAAGTGGTTAATTGGAGACTGTGATTTATGACATTGCCAGGGAGGAGAGGAGAGACAGGGTCATAGGGGAATGTAAATCTACATGGGATTAAATCTAACTGCATCCGAATATTGCTGAAATGGTGCTCCTAATAAATGACTGTATTTCTTTTGAAGTTTGGCTCATGGCTCATGAATTAATTAGGGCATCTTTCGGAAACTTCACACATAGACTTTATAGTAGAACACCCAGAAAGTGGGGAGAATACTGTAATCTGGACTGTAGTTGAACTGTTCTCCAAGCAAGGACACTTTGTAGCTTGCTCAAGCCTCCCATCAGCCCAGAGGTTACCCAGAATTTTCCTGCAGCCAGGGCCGGATTTTCCTATAGGCTAACTAAGCTTCAGCCTAGGGCCTCAAGATCAAGAGGGGCCTACATTCAAATTGTTACCAAAATTAAAATTACACTTTCACTATAGGTGAAAGGGCCTCATAAGTGGAATAGCCTAGGGCCTCTTTTCATCTAAATCCGGCCCTGCCTGCAGCAGATCTATTGACTGCACAGTGCCAAAACACATCATCTCGGATAGAGGGTTCAATTTACGGCCAAATTCTGGTGGGAATTCATAAGGTTAATAGGGTCCGCCCAGGGGCTCAGTTCTGCGTTCCATCTGAGCATGAACGGGGCTGCAGTACAAGCTATTGCAATGGTGGAGCAGTATCTACATTGCTATGTAGGGGCCGCAAGGGTCGGTCCTCTCGCCCCTCCTGTTCAACATTTATGTGAAGCCGCTGGGTGAGATCATCCGTGGTTTTGGGGTGAAGTGTCACCTGTACGCTGACGACACTCAGCTGTACATCTCCACCCCAGACCACCCCAACGATGCCCTTGATGTGATGTCTCGCTGCCTGGAGGCCATGCGGGTCTGGATGGGGAGGAACAGGCTCAGACTCAACCCTTCCAAGACCGAGTGGTTGTGGCTCCCGGCGTCCCGATATAGTCAGCAGGTGCCATCGCTGACTATTGGGGGTGAATCTTTGCCCCCCACAGAGAGGGCTCGCAATCTGGGTGTCCTCCTGGACGCACGGCTGTCTTTAGAAGAACATATGATGGCCGTGGCCAGGGGGGCCTTTTATCAGGTCCACCTGATTCGCCAGTTGCAGCCCTTTCCGGATCGGGACACCCTGCGCACAGTCACTCATGCCCTTGTTACCTCCCGGTTGGACTACTGTAATGCTCTCTACATGGGGCTCCCCTTGAAGAGCACTCGGAGGCTCCAACTGGTCCAGAATGCGGCCGCGCGGGTGGTTATGGGTGCTACCCGTTGCACCCATGTGACACCCCTCCTGCGCGAGCTGCACTGGCTCCCAGTGGTCTTCCGGGTGCGATTCAAGGTGTTGGTTACCACCTTTAAAGCGCTCCATGGCATAGGACCCGGGTACCTTCGAGACAGTCTTCTGCCACCAATAGCCTCCCACAGGCCAGTTCGCTCCCACAGAGAGGGTCTCCTCAGGGTGCCATCGGCCAAGTCATGTCGGCTGGTGACACCCAGGGGGAGGGCCTTCTCTGTGGGAGCCCCAGCCCTGTGGAATGAACTGCCCCCGGAAATTCATAAGATTTCTGACCTCCGGGTATTTCGCTGCGCACTCAAGACCCTATTGTTCCGCCAGGCTGGGTTAGCAATATAATTTTAAATTGGATGTTTTAAATTTTTGGGGTTTTAAATTAAGCCAAATTTATTTATTATTTTTAAATTATTTTAAATTGATGTTTATTCTGTTTTTAATTAGGCTGTACACCGCCCTGAGTCCTTCGGGAGAAGGGCGGTATAGAAATAAAATTATTATTATTATTATTATTATTATTATTATTATTATTATTATTATTATTATTATTATTATTATTATTATTATTTATTGGTTAATCTTTAGTGAGATTCACAGCCTTTGAGGCTGGTTAATAGCTCAGCAGCTCAAGTCCTAACCAAGGACCTAGGAACTGTTAAGGTATCGTCGGAGGATGTAAGCTGTTCCGAGTAAGGTGGTTTTTTGTAGAGTCAAAATGTTCAAGTCCGGCAAATTTAGAATTTCTAAATAGCGGGGTAGCCCTTTGGGTATTGCTCTGAGGGCTCCAATTACAATCGGGACAACACACGATTTCTTTTTCCACAGTCGCTCAACTTCAATTTGTAAGTCCCGGTACTTTGTGATTTTTTCTTGCTGCTTATCTTCAATTCGTGCATCACCAGGTATTGCAATGTCAATGAACCATACTTTTTTCTTTTCAACTATTGTTATGTCAGGTGTGTTGTGGACCAAGTGCCTGTCAGTCTGAATCCTAAAGTCCCACAAGATCTTGAGTTTCTCATTCTCTAAAACTTTCTTAACCTGATGTTCCCAGTGGTTTTTGCTGTACTCAAATCCAAACTTCTGGCACAATTTCCAGTGAATGATTTTAGCAACACGGTCATGGCGTTGTAGGTAGTCAGTCAATATTATTATTATTATTATTATTATTATTATTATTATTATTATTATTATTATTATTATTATTATGTCAACTATCAGCAATCAAACTGGGTAGAACTCCTGCCATTCACTGATGTTGCATACAATAATGCGGTGCATAGTAGTACTGGACTTCCGGTGGTGACATCATGATGAAGCGGAGCATGGAGACAGAGCTCCGCTATCTCTGCCCAATTTCTCCTACCTGGAGACCCTCAACGGGCATTGCTAACCCTGGAGAGGTTGGCAAAACAGAGGGGAAACCCTGAAGACAGCGTGGAGAAGGGCAATCTCCCGCTAGGATAAAGGGAAAGCTCCTCAATGCCGGCGGGAGAGAAGTTGGCCAACATGGCAGATCCAGAGTCATGACAGCCAGGCAAGAATCAGGAAGATAAAATTAAGAAGCAACGCGATTATACTTGGTGAGGATTTATACATCTAATGCTTTGCAAAAGATTTATTTTGGTTTAAGATAGAAGCAGTGAAAGTGGGACTCAAAAAGATTGGGGCAGGATTTCTGCCCCAAGAAAACAGCAACGACTAAGTGGCTGGAGCTTTTGACAGATCTGGAGGGGAATACAGGAGATTTATAAAAAATAGAGAAGATAGAGAAGAAGCCCAGACCAAATAGTAGATAAGAACATTTAAGAAATATATCTATTTTTACCTCCTCATTTGCTCTGACTGTGACTGAGATTAAAATTTTGGGAAGAGATTTTTATGATTTGTATCAAAAAGAGCAAGAGTGCCATCTAGGAACAAGAAGAATTTGTCAGAGTAAAGTGACTGATGCAATACCTATAAGAGCTAAAGAAGGACATTTGTGATATTTAGTGGATATTAAAGAGGAGAAAATTTCCAGATGAACTTGGAAACTCTATAGATATTTAGACATTGTTTTGGAATTTGTGCAGAGTTGGGGGCCCTATGGATTACAAACTTTAAGACTGTTAAAAGAACTACAACAAGGGGACAAATACACTGTTAACTATAAACTAGATCACCAAAGGAAGAAGAAGATTGAGAAAACATATGTATATTGAAGATGTTTGAATAATTTATAGTTCTGATAAAACATTAACTTATTGATTATCAAATATTAAGTAGCAATTGTTTATTCTAAACTATATATATATATATATATGTTTTCTCAGGTTTTCGCGGGTGTTTGTATGTAGGTCTTTGGTTATTCGGGTCTTCTCCCACGTAAAATTGGAAGTGTCTTGGCGACGTTTCGACGAAGTCTCATTTGTCATCTTCAGGCTGGTGTTCTCGGCTTCGTGCTTCCAGGAGCAAATATATATATATATATTTATATATATATATATTGATAGACGCTGTATATTTTTTATGTGATTATATTATATTTATATATTTATATATATTTATATTTATACTTATATAATATTATTATAGAATAATATAATAACAAGGTGTTGAAAAGACATAGTAGGGGAAGTGGGGAAACCCAGAAGGGAATTATCAATTATTGTATGTCATTTTGGAAAAATACCTTAGAAATAAGAGTTGAACAAACAGAAAAGAAGATGGAAGAAATGGAACAAAAACTAACCCTGGCCAACATGGACTTAAAAGAGACAATAATTTCTCAAAATGGAAAAGGCAGCTTTCTACCTGAGGTTCCAGAATATAGTTGAAGATAAAGAGGAAGACTTGGCTACAGTGATGACAGACCTGCTGACAGTCATACTACAGAAAAACAAGCATGATATACAAGGAGACATTGATGAAGTTTTCAGAATTCACACAAACTATGCAAGAAGGCACAAACTACTGAGATAAGGGCACGTGAGGTTCACTAAAAGTACAGTAAGAGATGAAGTATATAAAAGAATGAGAGACGAACCCATGACCTACAAAGGGAGAGAACTGCAAACCTTAAAACAGATACCCAGGACAGTCAGAAAACAGAGGAGACAGTAACAATTTCTGACCACACAGTTGATTAAGTACAATGTGATGTTCAGATTGTTGATACCGGAAGGAATCCTGATCTCTTGGCAAGATAAGAAATTTAGGATTGACACATTAGACAAAGCACACGAATTCTTTGAACATCATTTTATGACGGACGAAGATCCAGAGAGTAGGGAGGAAACAGAAAGTTAAAGCCAAGAGGAACATCAACAGGAAGAAAAAGCTGTAGAGCAAGAAGAAAGAGCAAGGGTGGAAAATGATCAAGTGGAACGAGAAGGCGCAAGAACAAAATCTCTGAGAGAGACAAGGACAATCAGAAGAGCGAGACCCATATATAAGTAGAAAGATGGATGAGGAAGTCAAGATGGTGAAGAATGGGGGCAAGGGCTGGTGTGAACAGGGAAATCGCAAATTCCCTGTAGCACCGGCGAAGAGCCTTTGACTCTGTGGCTGGAAAGACGGCCATTGGGAGCTGTCACAAAGCTGGGGCAACCACACACAAAGAGAGAAGAGAGAAGAAGGCGAGGTAGATCATCTGGGTGAGAGTGAACTTATTGTTTTGAAAGCAAGATTCCTATTTTCATTATACTCCCTGATTTTAAAAAAAGTTAAAACTGAAGAAGAACGGCAAAAGTGAAAGGGGAGGAAGCAGATGTCTGGCTACCTCCCCATTTCCGGTGCTAGTGGCGAGAGAGCAGTGGCCATAAATAAGAGACCATTTTTTAAAAACTATGAAAACTAATTTGGAAATAAACAGAAAGCAGATTGGGTAGAATGATTCTTTGATTAAAAAAAGGATGAACTTTGGAGTTTTAAAACTTATAGTGGAATGATCTAAATTGGACTAAACAGACTTATGATCAATGGGAGTGGATTGCAGAGTCATCTAGTGCCATCTAGTGGTGTAAAAGAAATTATTGAAAAATCAACTGAGTAAAAGAACAAAGAATGACCTTGAATAAATGTTTATGTATAGTGAAATAGACTTTGAAGATAATTGCTTTGAGACTTATGGGAAGTAAGAAAAAGGAAAAAAAGCCACCAGCAGAATAATAGATTAAATATTTTATTGTCTTAGCCTTTTTTCTTCTTATTATTTTTACTATTTACTGTTTTATTATTGCCTTATTTCCCTTTTGGATTGTTGACTGGATTTTTTGGATTTTTTCTTAACATTTGAAATTTTTGGAACTAAACGCTTGGATAATTTTTTTCCTTCTTCTTCATTATTTTCCATGTTTTGATACTTATTTTTTACTTTTTTTCCCCTCTTTCCCTTTTTTCTTCTTGGTAAATGCCTCTTTTTTCTTGTGAGGTTTTTTTTTGTGTGTGTGTGTGGAATATTTTTGTTTGGTATTTCTTACCATTGTCTTCAAGCTATATGGATTAGGGTAACAAGAAACTGAAGATTTGTGGATGCTAAAACAACAAACATGGATTATAACTATACTCAATATTTGGATTACAAATTTTGGGATTAGAAAACAAAGAATAAGATGAAGAAATGAACAGCGCATTTATCATCACCGTCAATAACAACAGCATCTAGCTTGGTGGCACAAAAGGGAGGAGATATCACAACACGAGAAAATCACCATGGAATTAAAAAGTATCTTACAGGCAATGCATGAAGACCTTGAGGAACAAATAAACAAAGTAGAAGAAGAAGTAAAAGAGGTGAAAGAGATGATGGGGAAAAATGAGCAACGTCTGAAGGCAGTGGAAGAGAAAGCAGAATCAACAGAAAAAGGTGGAGGAGATGGACTATAGACTTACAACAGTAGATAAAAATCAGGAAAGGACAATTATATAGTTGGAAATGGATACAGCTGATTATTATTTGAGATTTCAAAACATAGAAGAAGAAAAAGGAGAGAATTTACCCGAAAAAATTACTGGAATACTGGCAGAAGCAATGGAAGAGAGTGCAGAAAAGATATTAAATGGCATAGACAAATTTTTTAGAGTATATACAAGATACGCAATGAAAAATAATTTACCCAGAGAAATACATGTCAGATTTACCAAAAAAACACTGAGAACAGAGATTTTGCAGCTTATGAGGAACCCGACAATAAAACATAAAGGCAGAGAAATAGTTGTCAGCGTTCCAAATTAGGCTCTCTTCCAGCGCTGACATGAACGAAATGAAGCAGAGAGCAGAAGAGTTGATTTATTGCTGAGATGAACTTTTACCTAGTTTTCTGCATGCAACAGATAGTGTTACCTGGGTGATGGAGGGTGGGGGCCACATTCCTGTGAAAAGAGCGTGCCGGGACATAGAGATGGATCTGCATGATGGCCAATGGGACATTGGGGTTGGAGAGCGGAAGAGGAGGGGGTTGGAAGGAGGGGCCAGTTTGGCTGCAACTTGAATCAGGAATGTCGGATTTTTTCTATTCTTAAATAAAAGTGATTCATTAGAGACTTTGCGTTTGAGAATGAAGTTTATTTAAGATAGCACCGAAGCCTGACAGACAGCCAAACTCCTCCAAACCCAGGCTGGCTGAGTTTAAATCATCCCGTTCCCTCCCAGACATCTGGGCAGACGGACTATGGCTGAAGCCAAGCTCTCGGAGGAAAGCCTGCTTCAAGCAACGGGAGGAGCAGAAGCGGTCGTGATCCCAGCCAACTTGGAAAATACAAAGGTTCAACTTTCTCTGCCTTCCCCCCCGGCAGAACTTCAAGCAAAGAAACGTGAGCCAGATAAGTACCCGGGGACTGTGCCAAAAGCCTCAGAGGCGGGATTTCCCTTTCCAAGTGTAAAAGATAAAGAAAAACCCCTAAGTGAATTGGGAAGGGCGAATTGGGGATGGGAATGGCAGCGAAGCCCAGACAAGGCAGCACCTCCCTACCCCAGGATGAGAGACGAGGCAGAGGACTATCAACACCAAGGCCAGCCCTACAGAGCTCAGCACAGAGAGGAGAGGGCAGAGAAGGAGGAGCCACCCCAGTTCAGAGGGAAGTTCGATGGTGACCCAGACAACCTCGCCCAATTCCTCGATTCAGCTGAGATATACATAGAGCGGTTCGGACACCTCTACCCTTTCCCCAGAGCCCTAGTGAATGCTATCTCGGAAGGGCTGGAGGGAGAAGCAAAGAGTCAGCATCACTCTACAAAAACAGGGCCCCCCAGCTACAAGATGCGGATGGGTTCTTGCAACTATTGAGAGCCCGTTATGAGGAGGAGGAGGAGGACCCCTATGCGGAAGACGAGCTCAGAAACCTAATGCAGAGGGGGAAGCCTATCAGAGAGCATATCCGTGAATTCAGGAGAGTCATTGGGACACTGCCTCCCCTACCAGAGCGATTGCTGGTGTATTTTTTTTAGAACAAGCCTAGATAAAAGAATTTCCCAAGTGACTGCCTATCGTGACATCCCAAACCGACTCGCTGAATGGTTCCGGGTAGCGATAAAAGTCGACAGAGGGCTGCGGGCGAGTGACACGTCAAAACCACCAGAGGGAAAGGAGAGAGGCGATGGGCGGCGTGGGAGAAGGAAGCGTTTGCAGTAAGTGGGCCTTGTTGACCTGGCGGCACCTACTAGAGGGAGGCCAGAAACCATTTGAAGTCTGGACTGATCATAAAAACCTAGAGGCCCTAAAAACCCCACGAAAACTGTCACCCAGGCAAGTGCGGTGGGCACAATACTTCAATCGTTTCAATTTCGAGCTTAAGCACATCCCAGGAGGGAGAAATTTCCTGGCTGACGCCCTCTCCCGGATGCCTCAATACAACAGTGAGCGGGAGCAGGTAGTGAATGCCATCATCCCCTCCACCCAAGCTGCGGCCCAAGTGATCACCAGACGGCAACAACGTGACCAGCAAGGCCAACTTGCAAGTGACTTAACTGCAAAATTAAAAAATGAAACGTTGACAGACCCCTGGTATTGGGACAATCAACATCTCTTGACAAAAAGAGATGAACTAGCATGGAGGGGGACAAAACTCTATGTCCCACAGAGTTTACACATCCTGATTCTCAAGAGGAGCCACGACGTTAAACCAGCGGGACACTTCGGGTTCCTAAAGACTCTGCACCTAGTATGAAGGCAGTTCTGGTGGCCCCACATGAGAAAGGACGTAGACAGTTATGTAAAAAGCTGCACCATTTGTGCCTCGATGAAGACAAGACCAGGGTGTCCGCCTGGACTGTTGCAACCAGTAGCTGAGCCAACAAGACCATGGGAGGAGATTGCAATGGACTTTATAGTAGACCTACCGAGGAGCAGTGGAAATACAATCTGGACTGTAATAGACTTATTCTCCAAACAGGCACATTTCATTCCTTGTAGTGGACTGCCTTCAGCCCGTCAGTTATCCAAACTGTTCCTGAAACACATTTACCGCCTACATTGAGTCCCCAGGAGAATCATCTCCGACAGAGGGGTCCAGTTCACAGCAAAGTTCTGGAGGGAGTTTCTACGATCCATAGGTTCATCCCAAGGGTTCAGCTCAGCATTTCACCCGAGCACCAATGGAGGGGCAGAAAGACTGAACGCTATGATAGAACAGTATTTAAGATGCTACGTCGACTACCAGCAGTCCAATTGGGCAGACCTCCTATTTTTTGCGGAGGTTGCATATAATAATGCTGTCCACAGCAGCACGGGGCTAACCCCGTTCAAAGTAGTGAGTGGCATGGATTTTGTCCCCATGCCAGAGTACCCGAGGGAGCCCCCTTCCTCAGTCAGTTTGACCGACTGGATGGCAATGTTGAGAGAAACTTGGGCGAATGTTAAGAGGGCGCTGGCAAAGGCGGCTCAATCTTATAAGGAACAAGCAGACAAGCACCGAACTCCTCAAAGACCATTTCAGTTGGGAAAGAAAGTTTACCTTTCCACCAAGTACTTGAGACTTAGACTCCCGAGCAAGAAATTGGGCCCAAAATTTATAGGACCATTTTCTATAATAAAAATAATCAATCCCGTTACAGTGCAATTGCAGTTGCCACGGCTTTTGGGGAAAATTCACCCCGTTTTTCACAATAGCCTTCTAAAACCTGTAGTGGGGTCTACTTTAAGGCCAACGCCACGTGAACCCCCTGGGCCCCTGGTTTTTGGGGGCCAAACGCACTACAAAGTGCAGCGGATTCTTGATTCAAGATGGCACAGAGGGCGCCTCCAGTACTTAATTAAATGGAAGGGCTACCCGTTGTCAGAGGCTTCCTGGGTGAAGAGCGCAAACACCCAAGCTGACCGCCTTATAGCAAAGTTCCATGCAGACCACCCGGGAAAGCCTGGAGGGGGGGTTGCGCAGCCAAGGAGGGGCTAATGATACTTATCTTGTTGTGGTTTTCCCTATGGGATAGGTTACGTTGCAGGAGTGAAGGGAGAGGGGCCGGATGTCAGCGTTCCAAATTAGGCTCTCTTCCAGCGCTGACATGAATGAAATGAAGCAGAGAGCAGAAGAGTTGATTTATTGCTGAGATGAACTTTTACCTAGTTTTCTGCATGCAACAGATAGTGTTACCTGGGTGATGGAGGGTGGGGGCCACATTCCTGTGAAAAGAGCATGCCGGGACGTAGAGATGGATCTGCATGATGGCCAATGGGACATTGGGGTTGGAGAGCGGAAGAGGAGGGGGTTGGAAGGAGGGGCCAGTTTGGCTGCAACTTGAATCAGGAATGTCAGATTTTTTCTATTCTTAAATAAAAGTGATTCATTAGAGACTTTGCGTTTGAGATTGAAGTTTATTTAAGATAGCACCGAAGCCTGACAATAGTGGCTTTAAAACAAGTTCCAAGAAGAGTTAGAGATTTAAGAAAAAAATACCAATTTTTGATGAAATACCTGATTAAAAAAGGAGTGAGTTTTAGATGGTTGGTACCAGAAGGAATTTTGGTGAACTGGCAAGAACAAAGACACAGATTGGATACAGTAAAAAAGACAGAACTATTTTATCAACAGTATATAGAGTATCAAGAAGAAGAGAGACTGAGAGAAGAAGGAGGGACAGGATTCCGGGAAGAAAAAAGGAAACAACTAAAAGAAACCTTGGTAGTACAGGGGTTTAAGGCACCCTGTTATTAAGCTTATTAAGACCAGCTGCCTGCAATTACTGCAGGGTTCGAATCTCGCCAAGGCTCAAGGTTGACTCAGCCTTCCATCCTTTCTAAGGTAGGTGAAATGAGGACCCAGTTGTGGGGGCAATAAGCTGACTTTATATAAATATATACAAAAAGGATGAAGGCTATTGCTGAGCACATTGTAAGCCGCCCTGAGTCTTCGGAGAAGGGCGGCATATAAATCAAATTAAAAAAAAAAAAAAACAGCTAAGGAACGAGAAGAAAGGGTGATAAGAGAGGGAGCAAGAATGAAGGAGGCAAAAGAACAAAAAGAAACAAGAGTGACTAGATAAGAATAAGAATAAGAATAATTTTATTTCTATACCGCCCTTCTCCTGAAGGACTCAGGGCAGTGTACAGCCTATTAAAAACACAAGACAACATCAGTTAAAATAGTTTAAAATTATTAAATAAATTTGGCTGATCAATTAAACAAACAAATAAGTAAGTAAAATGGAAGAACTAAAAATAATATCAATAAACATAAATGGACTAAACTCAGCCACAAAAAGGAGAAGAATATTCAACAAATTAGAAAAACTAAAATTAGAGATTATATTACAAGAAGTTCACATTAGGAAACAACATAAACAGTTGTTGGAGCAGACAAAATTGGGAACATTATATTCAATGCTAGCCAGTCAAAGTAAAAGAGGAGTAGCACTATATATTAAAAAGACAATTCAATCTAAACAAATTTTTGAAGCTGAGGAAGGAACGGTATTAATAGTTGAAATAAGAATGAATAAAAAAAAAATAGTTAGTGGCAATATATGCCCCAAATGATAATCAATAAGAATTTTATGCGAAACTGCATAAAAAAATAATAGAATATGAATATAAAGAGATATGTATAATAGGGGACTTCAATGCGATTGTAGATAGTGAATTGGATTACAAGTGAATAAGTGAAAAAGAAATTAAGAAAGACTCTTCCAAAAACATTTTTTACAATGATAGATGAATTAAGTTTGCAAGATGCTTGGAGATGAAGATACCCAAAAGAAAAGCAGTACACATTTTATTCGAATAGACATTTATCATGGTCAAGAATAGACATGATGTGGATGTCAACAGAATTAATATCTAAAATAGAAAAGATTGATATAGAAACAAGCACATGGGCCAACCACAATCCAATAACAATGACATGGAAGGGACAGAAGAAAAAAAATGAGATAGACATTAAATCAAAATGAAAAGAATTTTCAACAATATATGGAAAAAGAATTGACTTTTTTCTTCAAAGAGAATAGGAAAGAAGATACATCAATACAAAATGTGTGGGACACTAGTAAAGCATATATTAGAGGATTAACAATGACATATTTAGGAAAACAGGTCTCCTGTGTGACCAGGGGGTTGGACTAGATGACCTCCAAGGTTCCTTCCAACTCTGTTACTGTTATAAAATGGAATAAACAAAATAGACAAATACAAAAAAAACTAGAGAAGGAGTATAAGAAGTTAGAGATGGATTTACAGAAAAATCCACAAGATAAAAAGATTAAGAATCTGATGGACTTGAAAAAACATAAGTTGAATTTAATGGAAAATGAAGAGCTGACAAATAAAATAAAAGCTACAAAGCAAAACTTTTTTGAAAATGCAAACAAACCCAGATGATGGTTATCATATAAAATGAAAAAAGAGAAAGAAAGGAAGTTAATAAGTCAACTAGTGGACCAAGATGGAAATCTATGTTATAAAAATGAAGAAAAGAAAAAATAATTGAGAAATATTATAACAGACTGTATCATCAAGAGATAGTTGCAGAGGAAAAGATAGAACAATATTTAGAAAAAATGGAGATACCCAAGATTCCAGAAAAATTTAAAAAGATGTTAGAAGAAAGAATATCAATGATGGAATTAATGGAAGGAATTAAAAGACAAAAGAATGGGAAAACACCAGATCTGGATGGGTTACCACCAGAGGTAGATAAAACATTACAAGATGTATTAAGCAACGTGATGCTGCAGGTATTTAATGAATTACTACTAAAAGCTAAGATTCCGGATCCATGGATGGAGTCCATGGGGACATATGCAAGGCTGTTATTTGTGGATTATAGCTCTGCCTTTAACACCATTTTACCCAACAGGTTGTTTCTTAAAATGTCCAATTTGGGTATAAATCAGAGGCTTGGTTTGTGGATAAAGGATTTTCTGACAGATAGGCCACAGTCAGTAAGGATGGGATCTCACCATTCCTCTACTCTGATACTAAGCACAGGAGCCCCCCAGGCTAAGCCCTTTCCTTTATTCCTTTTACACACATGGCTGCACCCCATTGTATAACACCAACGCAATTATTAAATTTGCCAATGACATTACAGTGGTGAGGCTCATTAATAAGAACAATGAGTCTGCTTACAGGAAGGAAGTACAAGGGCTGAAACTGGTGTAAAGAAAATAATCTTAGATTTAACACCCAAAAAACTAAAGAACTTATAATTGACTTCAGGAGGAAAAGAGATGTACATTTACCATTGTACATAAATGGTGAGGAGTTGGAGAGAGTTGGTAGTTTTAAATTTAATGAATTACTACTAAAAGCTAAGATTCTGGATTCATGGATGGAGTCTTATGTAACTTTGATACCAAAAGAAGAGGCAGATTTACAACAAGTAAAGAATTACAGGCTGAAATTTCTATTAAATGCAGATTATAAAATTTTTGCATCAATCATGGCTGAAAGATTGAAAAAACCTTTAAATGAATTCATACATATGGATCAAAATGTTTTTTATTGAAAAGGCAAATTAGAGACAATATGTGGATTATATTAAATACATTAGAATACTATGAAGCACATCCAGAGAAGCAAATAGCATTGTTGTTTTCAGATGCACAGAAAGTATTTGATAATGTGAATTGGCAATTTATGGTAACACAGTTAAAAATGATGGACTTTGGGGATAGATTCATAAATATGATTAAAATATATATTTTAATCCAATTATAGACCAATTCTAAAATATAATTGGCCTTTATATATATAAAGACCAATTGGCAAAGGTGATGGTAAATGGTGAAATGACAGGAAAAGCGGACATTAGAAAAGGAACAAGACAAGGATGCCCGTTTATCCGTTGTTATTTATATTGACATTAGAGATTTTAAATTTCTATTTAAATAGAATAAGGATATAAAAGAAATGAAAATCAAAAAAGAGGAGTATAAACTGCAAGCATTTGCAGATGATTTGGTGTTTATTATGGAAGATCCAATACAGACAGCACCAAAACTGCTTGAGCAAATAGAATATGGAGAAGTAGCAAGACTGAAAATTAATAAGGATAAGACAAAAATATTTGTAAAAAATATGAGAGAAAAGCAAAAAAAAAGAGGAAATAATGGAAAAACTGGACATTCAAATAGTGAAGAAAGTAAAATATTTGGGCATTCATTTAATGCCAAGATGTGTAATTATTAAGGAAGATAATTATTATAAATAGAAAAAACAAATTGAAATAGATTTAGAGAAATGGAGAAATCTGCAACTGCCATTAATGGGAAGAATAGCATTAATAAAGATGAACATATTACCAAAACTGTTATTTCTGTTTCAAAAAAATAAAACTGGAGAAAAATACTTTGAAAATTTGAAGAGAACAATATGTAAATATATATGGCAAGGGGGGAAAAAAGCGAGAATTAATATAAAAATGCTACAAGATGCAAGAATTAGAAGTGGGTTTGGACTACCGAACTGGGAACTATATTACCAAGCGGCAGCATTAACGTGGATTAAAGAATAGATTTTATTGAGAAAAGGAGAGAGAGGGATAGAAAAGAGAAAAAGAGAGGAAGAAAGGGGAGGTGAAAGAAGAGTAGGAGAGAGGGTTAGAAAAGGAAGTTGAAGAAAGGAGTGGGGGAAGGGAAGGGGAAGTAAGAAAGGGAAGGAGGAATGAAGAAAGTAGAAAGGGTCAGAAAAAGGAAGAGAAGGGAAGAAGAAGAGGGAAAGTTGTGGTAAAATAAAAGAGAGGAAATGGTAAAAGGGCAGCCCCAAATAATTAATAACTAAAAATAGTTAAAAGACGAGATGAATGATGAATAAAAGACTGTACATTTAAACATGTTTATGAGAAATGTTTATGTTTATGGTGGAGCAGCGGACTAAAGTGCTGTTAAGTAGCACTTAGCTGCCAGCTGCCTGCAATTACTGCGAGTTCAAATCTCATCAGGCTCAAGGTTGACTCAGCCTTCCATCCTTCCAAGGTAGGTAAAATGAGGACCCAGATTGTGGAGGCAATAAGAGGGTTGGTAGTTTTAAATTTCTGGGCATTTATATCTTGAAGGACCTCTCATGGACTATGAATGCTAACATGCTTGGGAAGAAGGCACAGAAGAGGCTGTATTTCCTGAGAATGCTCAGGAAGATAAATCTATCTCAGCATTTACTTCTGTCCTACTATCGCAGCACCATTGAGAGTGTCCTAACATACGGCATTTTTGCATGGTATGGGAGCAGCTCTGTAGTGGAAAAAAAAGCTCTACAGAGAATCATTAAAACTGCCCAGAATATCATCGGACTCCAGCTACCAGCCCTGGACGACATCTTCGAATCTCGCTGTTTTAGAAAGTTGCATAACATTGCATAGCAACTCTTCCCATCCTGCTTACAATCTTTTTGGACTGTTGCCTTCTGGCAGAAGATACAGAACAATTAAAACTCGGACCACATGTTTTCTGAATAGTTTTTATCCCAGAGCTATAATTGCACTCAACAATGAACTAAAGGGCCACCATCAGTGAGCTGTTGGGCAGTATTACTTGGTCTGTTGTGTGGATGTTTGGGTGGTTTAGGGGTGGGGAATTGTGGTGGGTGGGAGTGTGTTTGGGGATTGTTATGTGTGTTAGAGCTGGTCTTTGGGTGTTAGGTGAATTTTGTTGTATGGGTATACTGTGTATACACGTACAATACAGTGGTGGATTGCCACCAGTTCGCACCAGTTCTATAGAAATAAAACCGGTGGGAGGCTCCGCTCACCGACCCCAATGTCATCAAAATGTTTCTGCGCATGTGCAGAAGCTTCTGCGTTTGCGCAGAAGAGCACGCACGTGTGGCCCCATTGCGAACTGGTAGTAAAGGTAAGTAGAACCCCCCCCCGATATAATAATAATAAAGTTATTATTAGTAGTAGTACATTTAAACATGTTCGGGGTTGCCTTTCTTCCATTTCATCTTTTTTGTTTTTCAGCAATCTTCCTTCTTGTTCTCTTCTCTTTCCTCTCCCTCCCTTCCTTTATCCCTCCTCCCTTCTTCTTCCCTCCTCTCCTACTCCTTCTCTACTTCCCCTTCCTTTCTCCCCCTCCTCCTTTCTTCCTCCCTATCTAACCTTCTCTCCTACTCTTATTTCCCCTCCCTTTCTTCTATTCCTCTCTCTCCTTCTCCCTTCCTTCCATCTCCCTACTCCTTCATCTCTCTCTATGGCTGTATTCATTTTCAATTCAGTATTTTTCACTATGGTGTCCAGGCATCCCCAATTTTTATTGAATGTATTTCTCAAAATTCCCATCATATTTTGAAATTCTTAATAATGTATTTCAACTTATTCCATTTTTACCTTAAAACATTTTAACTAAGTTAACCTTCCACCTCTTATTTTCTTCAATTCCTAATTTCTTATTCCCACATCAATGATTGTTTTTCTCTTTTACTAGCATTTCAATTTTATATCTTACTTTCAATTATTTTCACATATAAACCATTCTATCTTTCACATTGCATCTGCTGATCTATTTTACATTAAACAATATACTTCTTTTTGCTTCTTACATATATTTCATTTCATCCTTACTTATATCATTTACTAACATTTCAATTTTGTTTCTTAATTTCAATTAATTCCTTTGTTTTTTCAATCCTTAACACACTTCTTTACCATCAGCAGATGATTCTCTCCAATCCATAAATCCCCAAACAACAAAGTATAAACCATTCTATCTTTCATATTGCATCTGCTGATCTATTTTACATTAAACAATATATTTCTTCTTTTTCTTACATACATTTCATTTCATCTTTACTTACATCATTTACTAATATTTCAATTTTGTATCTTAATTTCAATTAATTATTCCTTTTACAATAATCTATATATTTCTTCTAATTTACTTTTTGCATACAATTTCTACTGCTAATACCATTCCTTTAAATCAACATATTAATGCTTTAATTCCCTTTCTACTGTCCTTTTTTCTTCCCCTTTTAACCATTTTCTTTTAATCTCTCCACGATTCCATTTCTTAATATTTTCCTCCCTTTCTCCCATTCTCTTATTTCCTTCTTTTTCTTTTTCTATTTATTGTATCTTCCTTCCTGCATCCTTTCTCTAATTTAGAGAGATTTAATTCTCCCACTCAATCCTTTCCCATTTCCTTCTCTTTTCTTCTTTTTTGAGAGATATTCCCCCTATCCATTTTTATTTTATCACTGTTAATCCCAGTGTAATCATCTATATCTTTTTCTTCAATTATTTTCTATTCAACATTGTATTCTTGCTTCTCACTCATCTTTTCTCTTTCTTTCTTTCTTTTTTTGTATTCTAACCAGTCCTCCACTTCTTTATTTCCCTTAAACGCTTCTTGCACCTTTTGAAGCATCTCCCTTAAATCCTCATACTCATGCTCCCAATTCTCCATATTATCAATTTAAAGAGAAAGGATTTTTAAATTTGTTATTGTTTTAGCTTGTGTATAATTCAAATTCAAGTCCATATAATGTCTCTTTTTTCTTTCCTAGTAGTGTCCAATTTGAACCATTTAAACCATTCCAGTTTGAGACTTTGTTCTTTCCACTTCTTTTTGAAATCGTGCTCCAGCTGTTTAAACAAATACTCCATAAAATGTCCCATGATGTATACTTATTGCAATGCTGCTTTCCTACCAGCAGATGTCTCTCTCCAATTCACAACTCCCCAGGCAACAAAGTATCAATTGTAAATCCACAAAGATAGTACTTTCTCTTCTTCAATTAATTCCTTTTGTTGTTAAATAATGCTTTCCCTCAGTTTTCTTTTTCTTATATTATTTTTAATTTCTTACAAGTCCAATTCTAAATCCAGGTGGTAAGTTTTCCTTTTAGGGCTTTAATTTTAGAGTTCCTCTTTGTTTTTTTCCTTCACTTTAAATTTCCAAGTGCCAATTAGCCGCTTATTTCAGGTTGGGACCTCTTTTAAGCTTTAAAGATTTTTGAGCTCCTGTTCAAATCTTAGTCCGGTTGCCCCAGCTTGTAGCGGCTGTTTCAATGGCTGCCGCCCCCGCTGCCGGATCAAAGAGCTGCCTCTGACCTTTTGAGACCTTGCCTGTTCCTCTTGGTCTTCCGAGGCGCCTCTCTTTCTCCCCCGTCCCTCCAAGACAGTTCCGGTCTGAAGACCCCCCCAACAGTGGTTTGTTTGGCTGGGTTTCCAATGAGCTTCGCTATTTCCCAGCCAGTATCACCATGACGCTTCCGGTTTCTCCAAAAAACACAGAGTGAATTTAATAGTACAAGACAAAATGGCACACAAAGTTAAAATGGCAAAACAAAATGTATTCAAATATGCAAATAAGCCAGGTAGATGGTTAGCATATAAGATAAAAAAGAGAAGAAAATAATACAGCAACTGCAGGACAAGAAGCGAACCCCTTCATCATCAGAACGAAGACAAAAAGAAACTAATCCAGGAATTTTTTAGGAACTTATATAGCCAAGAAAACATACCAGAAGACACTACTAAAAAATATTTGAAAAAAGCTGGTCTAATCAAAATAACCAATACCGCTAGAACCTTTACTGTTGGAGGTCTGTAATGATGCATTATTAGGGGCCAAATTACCTAAATCCTGGTCAGAAGCATACATTACACTAATACCAAAAGAAGACACAGATCACCAACAGATAAAAAATTATAGACCACTATCACTACTAAATGTTGACTACAAAATATTTGCCTCCATAATTTCAGAAAGACTAAAAAGATTTTTAAATGAATTTATACACCCTGACCAGAATGGTTTTTTACCTAAAAGACAACTGAAAAATAACATGAGAATTATTATGAATGTCCTGGAATACTATGAAGCCCACCCCGAAAAGCAACTAGCATTGACTTTCTTAGATGCACAAAAAGCATTTGACAACATGAGTTGGCAGTTTATGATACTACAATTAAAAAAAATATGAACTTTGGAGAGAAGTTTGTAAAGATGGTCCAAACAATATACTCCAACCAAACGGTGAAGGTGATAATAAATGGAGGAACAACAGAAAAATTCAACATAAATAAGGGCGTAAGACAAGGCTGTCCCCTATCGCCTATGCTATTCATACTAATTCTAGAAGTCCTACTCAGGCAAACCGGACAAGACCAGGAAATAAAAGGTCTGAAGATAAAAAAAAGAACAATATAAAGGTCAAGCATTTGCTGATGACTTGGTATTTATTTTGGAGGAACCATTAGAAACAGGAACTAAATTAGTTTAAAAAAATAGAAGAATTTGGCAGAGTGGCAGGGCTTAAAATAAATGATAAGAATAAAGATAATAATAAAGAACCTTACAAATAAACAGAAGAATGAACTGATGGAAAAGACAGGCATGCAGGTGACCAAAAAAGTCAAATATTTGGGAATTTGGTTAACAGCAAGATTACATCATACAAAGAAGATAACTATACTAAATTAATGCAGCAAATAAAGATATACCTGGACAAATGGAAAAAGATATACAACTCTCAATAATTGGAAGAATAGCCACAATTAAAATGAATATTCTACCGAAAACTTTATTCCTATTCCAAGTAATTCTGATAAAATTAGGGAAGAAATTCTTTGAAGATTTAAACAGACTAATAACAAAAAATTTTGGCTAGGGAAAAAAACCACAAATTAAACTAAAAATGCTACAGGACAGTAAAAATAAGGGAGGATTCAGGCTACCAGACTGGGAGCTGAACTATCAAGTCTCAGCCCTTACATGGATAAAGGAGTGGATAAATTTAAAGAACAAAAGGATTTTGGTGATAGAAGGACATGATTTACAACTGGGATGACACACATTTATATGGGATGGAAAAAGGAAAACATACAGTTACTTTCAAAGACATCAAATTAGAAATGCTCCATTATTAATATGGGAAAAAAATCAAACAGGACCACTATAGTAAAATACCGGTCTGGCTATCAACAATGGAAGCATTAATATATCCGAATGTGTTAGATCTGGATAAAATTTCAAGATATAAAGATATATTAAATGAACAAGGGAAATTAAAAATGAAACAGGAATTGAAAAATCAGGGAGTCAATTTGGACTGGTGGCCTTATATGCAAATACAGACGAGGTACAAGAAGGATGCGGAAAACTATGGATTTTATAGTGAACCACAAGAATTAGACAAGCTATTGCAGGGGGCAGATGAAAAACTGATATAAAATTTTTACAACTACTTATTGAGGTTTAAAATGGAAGAAGAAACAGTAAAGGAAACTATGATAATGTGGGCAAAAAATTTTGGGTACACTATAGAACTAGATAATTGGCAAAAATTGTGGGAACAAAATTACAGATTGACAATGTCAGCAGCTTATAGAGAAAACATATATAAAATGTTCTATAGATGGCATCTACCGCCAGCAAGACTGGCAAAAATGTTTCCAAATAGGTCACCAGAATGTTGGAAATGTAAACAGACACAGGGAACATATTACCATATGTGGTGGACTTGTCCATCGGCGAAAAAGTATTGGACAAAGATTAAAAAGTGGCTAGAGGAAATGGTAAAACAACAAATAGACTTAAAGCCAGAGCTATTTTTATTAGGCATACTAACAGGGAAATATAATAAAAGAACTTAATATTTAATGCTACATCTACAGTGGCTAGAATTATGTATGCACAAAATTGGAAAAATGGAAATATACCCACAGAGAAAATGGTAATAAAGAAAATATTAGATGGCGCCGAGATGGACAGGTTGATGATGGAAATTAAAGACAAAGGAGAAAGAGAATATTATTTAATTTGGGATGTATGGTACAATTGGTTAGATAATAGATGCAAAGATTAGAAAATTAATGATGAAAGATTATTAACGAACCAGAAATAAATACAAATATAAACGATAGAAAAATATTTACTATAAGCAATATTATGGCAAGATGGTATAAAAGTGTAAAGTAAAATATTTAGAATGATAAATATATAGAGACTTATGGTAGAAATATGGATATTGTATGAACAAGATTTAAATGGTTGCAACTAGGAGGTATAATAGTATGTATATTGTAAAAAATTGCTGATAGAACCAGCATCAGTATATATCTGATGCTGGTATATCGCTGTTGCAAAGTTCTAACTGTGATGCAAAATGAAGAAAAACATATAATAAAAATATTTTTTAAAAAAAGTAGTACTGGACCCACCCCTTTTAAAATAGCTACAGGGGTGGAATTTGTACCTATGCCAGAGTACCCAAGAGAACCTCCCTCATCAGTAACCCTAATGGAGTGGGTAGATTCTCTCCAGAACGCATGGGGCAATGTAAAAAAGGCCCTAGCTAAAGCAACAGAGAATCAGAAAAAGCAAGCCGATAAGAAACGTATTCCCCAAGGGGGATAGGGGACATCTTGTCCCCAATAGGAGACAAGATGTACCTGTCCATGAAGTACTTAAAGCTGAGGCTACCTAGCAGGAAACTGGATCCCAAGTATGTAGGGCCCTTCCCCTTAGTGGAGGTGATCAATATGGTCACAGTAGAATTAAAATTGCCCAAGATATTGGGAAAGGTGTATCCAGTATTCCATTGCACAATCCCAGCCCAGGGATTTAATTTAAGGCCAACTGGAAAAGATGTCCCAGGTCCAATTATAGTGGGAGGTGAAAGACACTCTGAGCTTAAACGAACCTTAGATTCCAGGCATTATAAAGGAAAGCTGCAATACTTGGTGCAATGGAAAGGCTATCCAATTTCAGAGACAAGGTGGATCAAGGCCCACAATATTAAGTCAGAGCGCTTAATAGGCAGATTCCATGCAAATTATCCTCAGAAGCTAGGGCCCCTCCATGGAGGGCTTCAGAGTAAATGATAATAATATATAATTATTGTTTTCCAGATACTGCCTACATTTTAGGGGGGTCCGCCTGTCAAGTTTCAAAGTGCGCTTTTGTTGTTGGAACCATTATTATTTCTCAGTTGGTCAATGAACTAGGGAGGAGGGAAGGGGGAGATGGAATGTAGGTTCCAGACATCAAGAAGACAGCTGTGAGAACCAAAGACACTTTGGCAGGTGTTTGCCAGAGCCAAAGACATTTTCTCATAACAATATAATGAGACTCAATTGGACAATGTGACCTGCTCTAATAGGGGGAGAGAGAAGCTATACTTTAATTATGTGGGTTTGCGTGGGATCTGGTTTTGCCCTAACCAGTGCTGAAATTATGTACTCAATAAAGTTTTGCATTCAGAGATTGGATCATCTCGCTCATGCTTGCTTGGTTGGGTTTGTTCATCGGAACGTTGACATGTGCACTGAAAATGAATTTGAATTGTAACACATTGCTATATAATGCTAATCTGTCTGCATGTGAAGGAATATTATAATGCATTTTCTAAAACAATAGTTCATTTTCATTAGGGGGTAAACTGAAGCCATTAACTTTTTACCTTGTTCTGGTTTGATCCTTTCCCTTTCTGCATATCCAGCAGCAAGCATATTAATTCTGTTCAACCATCTGAAATAACATGTTTATTGAATTACTGACATGACTGACACATTTATAGGACATTTATTAAAACTATAAAACATCTGAATAAGATCAAGACAGCAAAGCTCCTTGCTAATTTTATAATTAGGTCTTCAGTAAATTAAACTTTAAAAAATGGTTTAAGATATTGGAAGCTTCTTTAAATTAATTTTTTACAGATGCTAAATTATATCAACAAAAGTTTAAATATAAAATGGTTTTGTATGTTCCTTTTAATGCTAAAGTTCATAAATCAAGTACTAAAACAACACAGATACAACAGAAGGCATTAAACAGGGAAAGGTAAGGAATCCCTTCTATGTTAAATGTAATAACCTCTCTATGAAGCATGAAGTGAAGCAATACTGATGGTACTGAGAGAGATAACAAGTCTATTATTCTAACCTGCACATTTTTGGTATTATCATTATCCAGAAAGCACAATTAAAGGTTCTGAGCACCCAATACTTCTGTCAACAAGACAGTCATATGTAGTAAAATGTAGACTCTTTTTATATAGATTTGTCAGGAATATCAACTTACTATTATTATTAGATTTCTATTCTGCCTTGAGAGACAGAGAAAGGGACAGAGAGAGCGAGAGAGAGGGAGGGAGGGAGGGAAAGAGAGAGGAGAGAACTCAAGATAGTGAACATCCATCCATCCTGTGAAGTGGGCTAGGTTAAGAAAGAGAGTGACTGGTTCAAAGTCACCCAATTTGTTTCATACCTAGAACTCAGTTTCCAGTTTCTAAGCCAGCACCTTATATTCTATTTGTGACACATGTCATAGAAAATTAAAGTAATAATACCACCAACATTTCTGCAGCATTTTATGTCCTTCTAACACAGGGGTGTCAAATTCAAGGACTGCGGGGTGCTTAAACCTGGCCTGCGGGGCCAACCTGGAAATAGCCAAAATGGGGTGCGGGGGGCTGTGTGTGGCCTCTACACGCCCCATTATCTGCCTGGATAACCTCTTGCAGCACTCTGCCGGCCAAATCAGGGCATAGGCTAGCAAAGTGCTGCAGGAGGCCATCCAGGCAGAAAACGGGGTGCAGGGGAGCCACGCCTCTGAGCCCCATTTTGGCCAGCAGGATGCTGCAGGAGGCATCTGTTCCATCTCCCCCCACGGAGGAGAACTACAATGCTGATCCGGCCCTCAGAGAAATCCAGTTTGACACCTCTGTTCTAATGGTAATATTTTTCCCTTCGTTGTAGACATTTTATATAGAAATATTATAATATAATAATATTCATCAGAAATGAAATATTATAATATAATAATATTCATCAGAAATGAAAGGTAAGTCTTACTCCATTTTGCCATGAAAGAAGAAAGCGGACCCTATTGGTTAAGCTGAATACCTACAATCATGAATGGAAACCTACAGAAGACTTAACAACTTCTATAGGTAAAAAAATGACAATGCAACACAATTTTGAGGATTTTTTTTCCTGCCAAAGTATTCAATAATGTGTCCATAGACCCTTATGCTGACATCTGTTAGTTTCTATACCATGGTTATTTTTAAACACTATTTTAAACAAATTATAAAAATAAAATAACAAGCTTGCCTGCTGCAAAACAAAAAATGCAGACTCTATCATAATTTTTTCCAGATTATATCAGGATTTTAGGTAAGCCCAAAGAATTTGCTCAGCTGTTCAGAAAAAAATAGAAAATAGGCTAAGGTAATAAGGAAGGGGGGGGCCCTAAAACATCTTGTGAGAAGCGAATAGATCAGTGTGCTTCCTCATAAATGTTTTATGACAAATATAGCTTCCAGCCCTTTGTGACACATGAAAGTGGGTTTCAAATCCCATCGCTACCAGTTCGCTCATGGGCGCTCGCGTGCACATGTGCAGAAGCGTCTGCGGGGGGGGTGGAGCCTCCCGCCATGGCCATTACCGGTTCACCCGATCCGGGGCGAACCAGTAGCAACCCACCACTGTATTGTAGATAACCTCAAAGATGCCTTGGAGAAAACATGTGGTAACAAGTTACAAAAACAGGCATTTTTTAAGCCAAGGGAAAAGAGAAAATGTGAGAAAGAAACTCAGTAAGCTAAAGCGAGAGAGTGGAGGGAACAGGCAGTCTGGTTCTCAAGTTTCTGTTACTATAACCTCCAGCAGTAAAGTAGAATACCAGTGAAACTTGCGGGGTCTGATTTAATCCATCTTGAAGAGCTAACATACTTATATATTTCCAAAGGTCTATTCATAGGCAAAACAAAATGGAAGAAAGCAAACTAAACTGTTGTGACTCTGGCTCCCGAGCCTGTCCTCACGGAGGAAGATGACTCTGAAAGTGATGGGGAGGAACTGACAAGGCCTCCCTCTCCAGGACCCTCCTTTCTGGCAACGCCTCAGGTTTCAGCTGAAGGCCAGGAGAAAGGCATGTCAGAGCACCCACTAATAGGGAGTGATGAAGATCAATCTTGGATTGATCCCAGGCAGCGTCGGAGAGAGAGGCGTGCGCAGCAAAGGAAGAGGTGTGGAAGGGCCAGAGATTGCTGAGTCACTGAGACATGCCCCACAGGGGATAAAAGTGGGTGGGGTTGCTCTGCAGGCTCTGTGATGGACAAAAACTGCATATTGTGAGCTTCAGATGGGATATCTTTCAGAATTAAGGCTTGGACTTTGTGAATGACTTCTGACTACTCTTTTGTGCCTTGTGAACTCTTGGTTGCCCCAGCAACGGACTACAGATACGCTGACTCCTGTTTCTAGAGGTGATAAGAAACTTGGCAGGCATTCGGAAAGTAGCTGCCAGAACTTTTATCTGCCAAAGGATTCAGGTCAGCTTGTAAAAATAAATTACTGGTAGACGTCTTTTGCTTGTGTGTCTGCATATGTGAGGTGGGGGGACAGAACATAAACAAAAAAAGATGACCTGAATTTTAGATCTCACCCTTATGAATCGACCGTGTTTTTCGGAGTATAAGATGCACCTTTCCCCCCTTAATTTATCACCTGCTGTGATTCACTTAACAATTGTGGCAAGAAAGGTTGTAAAATGGGGCAACACTCACTTAACAAATGTCTCTCTTAACAACAAAACCTTGGGGCTCAATTGTGGTCATAAGTCAAGGACTATCTGTATATGTATCAGATGTTGGGAGGCAATGAGATAATATGGGAGTTTAAATTGTGACATCACTATGCACTATTTTCTATCATTAGAGCTAGCTGTGGATGCCTACTGAATTTTGCTACTTGTTAATATATCAGGATTGTTGGACCCAAAATCACCCATTAAATCCAGAAGATTTTTGTCCTTCCAGAAAGTTTAATACTCAAAAGTTATCTTTAACAGATGGGTATGTATGTATCTGTTATACATATTACACTGTGTGTACATGTATATAGATAAAAGCACACACACACAAGTAGCATTTTTTGAATGAAATATAATTATCTTACATATTTTCCTATATTTTCATACCTGGTCTTAATATGTAAAACTATATATTTTCTTGAATTATACACAACACAAAATATAAAATAAAATTTATAAAATAAAAATATTATGTTAATCTTTTAGAATGAATTACCTGTTCAAGTCGTCTTGATGTTCAGCAGCAAAGTAAAAGCTTTTGATTTTGGGATGACAGGCCTTGAATGCACTACACAAAAATATGAAAAAATCATAATAAAATACTAAATACATTTTGTATTTTCTGCATTTTCTGCATTCTTTCTGCATTTTATGTTCATGTTCTCTTTTTGTAAAAAAAATATGCTTTCATAAATTGACGTCAATAATATTTTTATGTCTATTTCTGTTAAAAAAAAAGTTAAACTGAAATATGCATGTGTAATCACATAATACTCTTAAAATATAATGATATGGGTCTACTTAAGAACACAATGAATTCAATAGGCCTGATGTTGTAACAGTTGAAGAGGAGAATAAAGTTTTTGACAATCTATTAAACATAAAATCATTCACAGTAATGGCAAATTCCATAGATCTATTTTCTTTCAATAAAATACAACAATAATATCTTCAAATTTACATAAGGATTTTTCAAACTGCATCTCATGGAAATTAGGTTTTATGAGAACTTGAGCGCGTTCCATGACAGATTGGGGGGGGGGTTTCACTCAAATGCAGCTAATTTTCTAACCTTTGAGGTTTGCCTCTCTATCAGAGGTACTCAGAATTATTTTTTAGCAGGTTCTATAGCCTGAAAATATTTGAAAAGTTAGTCCTGAGTTAAATCATCAATACCGAGTTCTAAGGTATTATAAAGAAATAAATATCTGTTAATATAAACAAATCATTTGTAAAATATCTTGGTAATGTAAAAGTTAGCTAGAGATCCATATTTCTACATTTTTAGTTATTATTTTTATTATTTTTTTTATTTATTTATCTATTTTTATATGCCGCCCTTCTCCGGAGACTCAGGGCGGCTTACAATGCGTTAAGCAATAGCCTTCATACTTTTGTATATTTTATACAAAGTCAGCTTATTGCCCCCACAAACTGGGTCCTCATTTTACCCACCTTAGAAAGGATGGAAGGCTGAGTCGACCTTGAGCCTGGTGAGAATTGAACTTGCAGTAATTGCAGGCAGCTGGATGTTAAATGCTGCCTTAGTAGGAGGCATTAGCCTCCTACGCCACTCATTTATTTTCACCTTCTAAAAGCACTGTAAGAAGCAGCAACGATAAACCTTTATAGGTTTATCTAGTATTATATAATACACATTAAATAATAATGAAGACCCTATAAAGTGGATAAAGATGCAAAATCCACATAAACATCAGCTTGTTGTGAACCAACCATAATAATAAAGGAATTCCAATAAATAAAGGTTAAAATAGAGAAATATATCATTTTTGTCTTACTGTTTCTAACTGTTAATTTACAATACTTACTACTTCTTGCGACATTCATTAGCTCTATCAATTTTAAATTCTGGTAGACTGATGAATCCTTCTGCTTTTTCATCCTGTGAAAATGAATACATTAAAAAACAAAAGCAGGCAAATAATAAACAAACAAATGCAAGTATACGTATAACCTATTTGGCCCTGAGAGGAGAGAATTCAATTTAATAATCACTTCAGCTAGAATCACTTTAAAAATCTTGCTAAAAAGTGGATCATAGTGACAGTTAAAGTTTATTAACAAAAAAAAGTGTAACTTGTGTTACAGGTAAGAGTAAACAATATGAAATAACAGTTTTGTTTTGACTTAGTGATGTGAGAGAATTTAGATGATGGAATGATTAATAGTTGCATAATATATGAAATAAGTCATAATGGCTTACCAAAAAATCTTGATTAAATTAATTTTTTGTGCAAAAGATGTTACTTAAATTCTACTAACCTAAGAATTCTGTGGGTAGAATATTATGACAAATATTGTTGGAAGTATAATGCAGATCTAGACCTAAAGATATTAAAAGTCTACTGTGAAAATATAACCTGGTTATTTCAAAACAATACTGAGTTCAGGAAACAAATTAATCCATGATGGTTTAATCACACTGCCTGCACTTGCACATCTTAATTATGCATGGCTTACTAAATGGATGGATGCATGGAACATATGATGTAAAATCCAGAATACTCATATAAAATTTGAAATTCACATCTATTTTTACTATCACTTCTTAGAATTAAATTTCTTGTGTCACTATTATATTTAGAATTACAATCAGACTTTTCTTTCTGAGATAGTTTCTAGATCTAGCAATTCTATATTTCTTTGTCCTTGCCTGGTTATCATATTTTTGACAAGATTGCACAGCTCTCTGAACTCTAAGAAGTTATGTGAATGTTTATTCTGAATATCCTTTTCCTCAACTGTATATTCACAACATATTGACCTATCATGACCTTACTTTATAGGTCAATTTTCTCTTTAATTACTGTCTTTTGACCAATCATTTATTTTTGTCTTCATATCTTCCCCCCCTTTTTCTTTTCCATGTTAAACTCAAGTATATATTTTAGACTCTAATTTTACTTCATTGTTCTCTCCCAGTCACAGTCTTTTATGCTTCATTCTAATCAATCTAACAATATTAAATTTTCTAAGAAGTGGAACTAAAAGATCAGTTAATTTTTGGGGGGGAAAAAAATACTTATACCAAAAATCACATTTGATCCCAAATTGAGATTATTATGTAGGACAGTGAATTCTCTATATGACTAGTAGAAGTAGGCAACTTGTACTTACAGAACAATCTCATTCAATGTATAATTGGCTTTACTACTCTGGTAATCAGTTTATGCAAGCCCATCCACTGGCAGTCATTTTACGAGACCACCTCTAACCTGCTCTAGAAATCCCAGATGTGTTCTGCTATAAAAGTTTGTTACAATGTATAGGATTCATGTTTGCCTTATACTCAATGGGATATATGTGTACAGAACAGTCAGAAAACCGGAAGCGTTACGGCGAGACTGGCTGGAAAATAGCGGGCTCCGATGAGCCTCATGAAAATCCAGCCAGACAAACTGCTGTCGGAGGGTCTTCGGACCGGAACCATCCTGTAGGGATGGTGAAGAAGGAGAGGCACCTTGACAACTAAGAGGAACAAGCAAGTTCCTCAAAAGTCGGAGGCAGCTCTTCGATCCAGCGGCAGGGGCGGCAGCCATTAAAAACAACCGCTTTGAAGCTGGGGCAGCCGGAATAAGACTTTGTGCAGGAGCAGTGTTTGAATGGAGTATTGGTACCAGGTGAGTGATTGGCCAACTCACAGGTAAAAAAGGATTTGTTTTTTAAAAAAAACTTTAAAGTGTCCTGGCGAGGAAATGAGAGGCTAATTGGCACTTGGGAATTTTAATGGAGGGAGAAGAACAAAGAGGAAGTGAAAGTACTAAAGTCCTGAAAAGAAAACCTTATAGTTGGATTTAAAATTGGATTTGGAGAAATTAAAACTAATACAAGAAAAAGAAACCCGAGGGAAACTACTTTTTAATGAGGATTTGAAATAATTTTGAGAGTTTGGAAATTTAAAGGAAGAACAAAGAGGAGGTTAAAATATTAAAGCCCAGGAAAGGAAATTTTACAACTGGATTTAAAACTGAATTTGGAGAAATTAAAAACAATAAAAGGGAAAGAAATTTGAGAGAAAGTATTTTCTATGTGGATTTAAAATACTTTTGCAAGTTGGATACTTTGTTATTTTGAGAATTGTTGATTGGAGAGAGACATCTGCTGGTGGAAAGAAAGCACTACATTGGCCAGCTTGGGAAATAACAACAGTGACCTTAATCACTACAAGAGTTGTGAGAAATTTTAAGGAGTATTTGTTTCTACTTAAACTGCTTGGTCTCAACTTCTAAAGGAGGTGGAAAACAATAAAGCTTTAAATTGGAGTGAATTGGACAAACATTTGTATTGGATATCATCTGGAAATAAAAAAAGGCTATATGGACTTAAAACTTAATTAAACATAAGTTAAAATATCAATAATTTTTAAATTGACAATATGGAATTTTGGATGTGTGAGGAATTAATTGAGATGTTTAAAAACATGCGTGAATCAATAAAGGGCAATAAAAAGTTAGAAACTTTGTCAGAATACACTAAACAGGAAAAAGAGAATATAAATGAGAAGCAAGAAAATAATATTGAAGGTAAAGGAATTGAAGATAAAAAATTAGATGATTACACTGTGATTTACAGTGGTAAAAAAAGAATGGATAGGGGGGAATATTTTCCAAAAAAGAATCAGTCAAAGGGAAGAGAAGGAAATGGGAAAAGATTAGGTAAAAGCTTGAGGCGAATTATGTGATTAATAGATTCAAAAGTTAGAGAAAGGATTCAGGAAAAAGATATAATAAATATAAAAAGAAAAAAAAGAAGAAGAAGACAAGAGACTGGGATGAAGGGAGAAAATTATTAAGAAGAGGAATTTTGGAGAGACCAAGAGAAAATGGTTAAAAGAGGAAGAATAGTGGAAAGGAGGAAGGGAAATAAGGTATACATTAGTAGATCTAAGGGAACTGTGTTAACATTAGTAATTGTGAATATAAAAAGTAAGTATGATGATGTATATTGTGTATTGTAAAATGAACAGCAGATGAAATATGAAGTTGTAATTTGGTTCAATTATGAAAATAACTGAAATCATAAAATTGAAATGTAAAAAACAGTGTGATGGGGACTTTGAAATATTATGTTGTAAATGATGAAATAAAATAATTAATTGATGCTACAATAAGGAATTAGGAATTAAGGGTGGATAGTGATATTGCTTATTACATACTTAGAAGAGATTATGATAAGATGTGGAAGGTCAATGAAGTAAAAGTCAATGTAAAAATTGAATAAGATGAAGTACATTGTTTATAGCTAAAACAGTTATGGGGATTTTGGGAAATATAATTTATAAATGGAGAAATAAGATAATTAATTGAAGTAATACTAAGAAATTAGGATTTGAAGGGTGGTTGATGATATCGTTTATACATTATGTATTAAGAAGAGATTAAGATAAGATAAAAAGTAAGGAAAAAGAATATTATGGCAGAAATTGAAATATGTAAATTGTATTTGGAAAAAACAAAAAAGAAGATTGGAATAGATTATAAAAATTAATATATAATTATGTTATAAGTTGAATAAGATGTGACCCGGTCACTACTCTATTCATAAAATATGCATGTAAAAGAAAAATTTAATAAAACTTGTTTAAATCAGAACAGTCAGAGCCTGGTTTAGGTCAACAGACAGAAGCACTGTAATTTAACACCAGCTGTCTGCAATTAAAGTAAGATAGAATCTCGCCAGGCTCAAGGTTGACTTAGCCTTCCATCCTTTCTAAGGTAGGTAAATTGAGGACCCAGTTTGTGGGGGCAATAAGCTGACTTTTGTATAAATATACAAAAGTATGAAGGCTATTGCTTAACACACTGTAAGCCGCCCTGAGTCTCCGGAGAAGGGCAGCATATAAATCAAATAAAAATAAAAAAAAGAAAAAAGAAAATAAATAAATCTTGAAAATGCATGTCTTTCAAATAATGACTACAGTATTTTCCAGTTTCTCCTAAGATACATGCATGCTGTTTTTCTTTAAAGCAAAGACAAAGGTTTCATTTACTTTAATTCATTATGATTAAATATTAATTTTAATATATGCATGGGAGGAACTGTACACAATCTGTGCTCCATTTACTTTTTTATGCTATAAGAGTTTTTACTGCTGAAGAAATAAGTGCTGATTTTTGGAGTACTTCTTAGTTGTAAAAATATTTAAAATAAAAGAAAATTCTAGATAAGTATATATTGTATCTTCGATGTTTATATATTTGTTAGTTTTGGTAAAAGAGAAATAGCCACATCTATTTCTTACCTCCTCATTGATATACCAGTACAGGGAGGTTTCCTTTAGAACAAACCAGTATTTTTTCCATTTTTGTGAAAAATAACTTTTAGCATCTTTCTTTTTCCACAGCCAGCCTTCACAATCTCCACGACCTAGATCTTTACAAGAAATCCGTCGCTTACTCTTACTAGGTGCTAGACCTGGAAAAAAAAATTGTTTCAACATTTATATAAATATATTTAAAATGGAAAATGAATTAACATGCACATATACAAAGTTATGCCATCTACAAAATATAAACCCTAAAGGGTACATGCTGATGCATCTGAGCTACTAAGGAACGGAGAAATGGAAACTTCAACTAGTGTGCATAAAATACATATAAAATACATACAATACAGTTATGTCTGAGGAACAACATATTTCTCTGATAGCAAAAATATTTAAACATGTGGCTTTTTATAATTATGTAAAGCTTACATATCTTTTAAATCACATGTGCTCTGAAAACCTATAGATCAAAAATAAAACCAGTGAAAAGGCTGTTTTTATAGAAACAGACTGAAAATTAGATTTATTGAATAAAAATCATGACTTCCTGTATACTTATTTTAAAAAGTTTTTATATAACTTACAATATCATTTTATTTGCCACCAGATCTACAAGAAATATTTCACATATTTACCTTTGTTTTTCTTTTTAGACTTATGCTGAAGAGAGGATTGTTGAAATGTCTGGGAGAAAAACATACATGTGGTTTGGTTAATATATGCCAATCTAATCACAGTCCTGTAATATAATTATCAAACCTTTAGAGGGGAGGAAAAAAATTCTATATCAACCATATTTTAGAGGATGGGAGAATAACAGGGTCTTAATGAGATATTGTATCCTTGAACCTCATCTGGTTTTGTATGTTTCTCCCTCTCCATCAGTAAAGATTAAAAAAACCTGTTTTATATTGTACTATGCTGGTTTTTGACTATTGTAAAGTTTACATTTCAAGTTTCATGCAAATAGAAAAGGAAATGAAAAGTTTATGAACTAATTAAATTTAACTTCTAGAATTATTTATGTGCACATTCTGGATAAGTGTGATATAAATGTGGCTGAAAAAGAGACAGAATTATTGTATAAAAAATCATTCATTGTTTCATTTAATTCATTTCAACAGTAATATTTTTTTAAATATTTTAAGGAAGAACTTGGAACAACCACTTCTGTCAAGTCTAATTTAAACAAATTATGATTTGGTCATACTATACTAAAACATTTGGAACAGGAAAAAAAATCTGTCTGTAGAAGAAATTAGAAATTTGTACCTGGCATTCCAGATATATTAGCCAAGGGGCCGATCACTATGAAACTGGAAAGAAGTATAAATGAACTATAACTGTAAAGAAAATCAATACCTTTCATTACAGACCTTTAATTCTAATTCAGTTAAATCTGTATTTATTTTTAAGTAAGACTATATGGCATTTGATTTTCCTGAAAAAATATTATGCTACCCAAGCATATATTTAATATCATATTTCTCTGGAAAATCAGATACCATACAGTGCTATGTATAAATAAGTAAATATTATATGATTCCTCAGTACTTTCATGCTCTCTATTAATCAGCCTGGGGAAATTACTATTCTTCATTCCTCCTCTGCACTGCAAAGGCTTGATACAATTGCATCAAAATGTTACAATTAGGTTCTATGATACCTCCAGCTGTTTAACTCTTCTTGCCTCTTCTGAACAATTTCATCAGTTGGATTTACATCTAATAAATTAAGGCATGATAATTTATTCTATACTTCTATTCCCATAAATTCTAATTAATAACTCTGTTACAATTTGTTACAGTAAATACCAACTTTCCAAGAAATTTTATATTTTTAAAGGAGTCTTTGTGTTTAATTGCTGATTCAAGCCATGACATGAAAACAAACCTAGTGTCAGGGTTCCAAGTAACAGACCCAATGCAATCAAAACTCCAAGGCCAAGGTGCTCCTCAGTCCAAATTTATTAGGCATGTCATATTGACACATCTGGTGAAAACCTGACTCTGAAGGTCCCGAGGTTTTCCCCACCCAAATTAAAAATCAAAGTTCTTTCCCACAGTTCACATCCATCACATGATCCAACCAGGTGTTCTGTCCCCATCCCACACACGCACCCAACCAGCCAGCTGAGGGTTAAATAAACTCTTCAAACACTCAACGTCAGTGATAAGGAACTTGGCAGCAACTCCGTAGCTGCCTGCAAAGAACTTTTTACTCCGATAACACAGACAAAAATACACACAGTTTGAATAGCCCAGTTTGTAATTAACTCCACAGCAAATAGGCGTTGTGTCCAAAGGTGCAAAGTGACTCGCCAGAGATTTAGCTTTGTCCGTCACAGAGTCCGAATGGCCACCACACTCCCTTTTATAGCCTGTGGGGTGTGGTCCAGTGACTCAGCTTAATCTCTGGCACGCCTTCTTTTCTGCTGCGCACGCTTATCTCTCCGACACTGGCGTGGGTCCAACCACAATGTTTCTTCGTCACTATCAGATGGCTCGGAAACACCTGGCTCCTGGCCAATCTCTTCTCCTTCAGGAGACACCTGAGGCATTGCCAGAGAGGAGGGTCCTGGAGAGGGAGGCCTGGCCATCTCCTCTCCTTCATGTTCGGAGCCTTCTTCCTCCAATAAGATAGGCTCGGAGGACGGAGCCATGACACTAGGTCATAGTCCCAACTCCAGTTGGTTTCAGTCCATGACTCCCCAGCACCTGGTGAGAACATCCTTGGTTCCCAGGAGAAAATTTTATTTTGGCTACAAATCCCCAGCTATCTCTATTCCCCCCTCCCATTCCCACAGCTCCAAACAGCCTTGCTTGTGGCAGTCCTGAAGATGCTCCAAAATGGCTTCTGGGTTGACACTTAGATTTTTGTATAATTTTGGAGGGCTGTCGCAAATAAAACAACAACCAGAGGTGGGTTTCAGCAGGTTCTGACCAGTTCTGGAGAACCGGTAGTGGAAATTTTGAGTAGTTTGGAGAACCGGTAAATACCACCTCTGTCTGGCCCTGCCCCCCATCTATTCTCTGCCTTCCAAGTCCCAGCTGATCGGGAGGAAATGGAGACTTTGCAGTAACCTTCCCCTGGAATGGGGTGGGAATGGAGATTTTTACAGTACCGTTCCCCTGTCACGCCCATCAAGCCACGCCCACCAAGCCATGCTACGCCCACCAAGCCACACCCACAGAACCGGTAGTAAAAGTTTTTGAAACCCACCACTAACAACAACCCCATATGAGCTGAGATTATGTCCTGTGGACAAGGGGTTGTTGACACTACAGCTCATGTCCTACTATACTGTGTCTTCTATAAGGACACATGGACCCGCTTTATAACATCTCACCTAATAAAATACCGAAAGTAGTTTCTTTGAATGTGGCCAAATTTTGTTATACTGTATGCAAAATTAGGCAGGCTCTAACTATCCACTGATAAGCCACCACTAATCATAATATATTATTTTGTCTGTTTTTTATTTATTATTTTACTATTGTTATTATTAATGCTTTTACTGTAACCATAATAAAAATTGATTGATTTATATATCTTTACAATGTTTGTATATAAATTGCACTTATATGACAGATATATCAGTTTCTATTTTCATAAGCTTAATATTCTAAAGCAAAATTCAATTTATTTAAAGATAATTCACGTTTAAAAATTATTGTATACTGCACAAACTGATTATTTTTAGTTTATACAAAGAATATGAAGATACATAAATACAACATCTGTAAACTTTCTAACAATTTAAAGTTAAATCTTGGTGTAGAACTCAACTCTTTGTGACTTCAAAAACATATCTAAGTAATTTGTTTGACAATAAAACCAAAGTGATTCATCATTACTTTCTTTAATATGTTTTTTTTAAAAAAAAAACTTCCTAGTGTAGTCTGTAGTCCTATTTATTACTTGAATATCTGTTTCGCAAGTTCTAATTCCCAAGAATGACTAGTTTCCAAACACAAAAAAGTTCAGCCAGGGACTTCCATTGACCAATATTCAAATTCAAAATCTATATCTTAAAAGGTGGATATGCATGTGCAACTCCATTATATCGCCTTTCTTTGTATATTCAGCAACAGTCTGCATGTTTTAGAGAATGCAACAGAAATGTTTTCTATTAGAAGATAAATGCACCATAAAACTACCATATATATATATATACACACACAGAGAGAGAGAGAGAGAGAGAGAGAGAGAGAGAGAGAGAGAGAGAGAGAGAGAGAGAGAGAGAGAGAGAGATTGATTTTGAGTAGTTTGGACAACCAGCAAATACTATCTCTGGCTGGTCCCAGAGTGGGGTGGGAATGGAGATTTTGCAATATCCTTCCCCCATGAGTGGGGAGGGAATGGGGATTTTGCAGTATCCTTCCCCTGAGTGGGGTGGGAATGGAAATTTTGCTGTATCCTTCCCCTGTCACACCCACCAAGCCACGTCCACCAAGCCACAGCATGCCCACCAAGCCCACAGAACCAGTAGTAAAAAAGTTTAGATTTCACCACTGATATCTATATATTTTTTGTGTCTGTGTCGGTCTATCTGGATGAATATTAATATTTTCATTCATTCATTTATAGGTTTGGTTTTTTATTTTACATGTATAAATCAATACATTATACTATACTGGCTATGCACTGCAAAAAGCTTGTCTTTCCCTCATTCTAACAAAGACTCATGGTTTAATGTTTTTAATGTTTTTTTTAATGGTCATTCAAAATTAAAAAAAATGTTAGTAATTCTTGAAATCAAAAAGTTTTATATGAATTTAATTGCCAGATTTAAGCTGAATACCAGGTGACCAGGTTTCTGGGAGCCACTTATTTAATCTTTGACATTTTTCTTCATGCAAACCAGGGGTGGTATTCACTTACCTTCGCTACTGGTTTGCAAATGGGAGCATGCGCACACACAGGAACTTCTGCACATGTGCAGAGCATCAAAAACAAGATGTGATGATATCCAGGTGGGTGGGTGGAGTCTCCCGCAGCGGCCACTACCGGTTCGTCCGAACTGTATAAAACCGGCTGAATAGCATCGCTGATGCAAACCAATAGCTTTAGCTCCATTATATATGTTTGTTAAAAAATTTCCTTGAGTTATGACAACAATTGAGTCCAAAATTTATGTTATTAAATGAAAGGTTTGTTACATGAGTTTTGCCCCATTTTACAACTTTTCTTCCCACAGTTGTTGGCAAGTTGTTAAGTGAATAATTGACTTTGCTTGTCAGAAGGTCGCAAAAGGTGATCACATAAACCAGGTCACTGTAGCCATCATAAATATGAACCAGTTGCCAAGCAACTGAATTTTGATCACATGACCAGAGGGATGCTGCAATGGTGTGAAAAATTATAAGTCACTTTTTTCAGTGCCATTGTAATTTTGAATGGTCACTAAAAGAACTGTTGACGACTACCTGTACACATGTAATACTACTCCCCAGCTTCCTACCTTCACAAAAAATAGTAAGAACAGTGCATTACAAATTAAACCACTGAAAAGACAGACTTTCCTATTTCATTTAATATTAAAATAATAATATTTAATAATAATCCAAACAGCCAGTTGGTGTAATGGTTAAGGCATCAGGTTAAAAAACTGGAGACTGTGAATTCTACTTCTGCCTTAAGTGTGAAAAACTGGCTGGGTGATTCTGAGCCCATCAATTTGTCAGGCATAGGAAAGAGACAAAAACAATTTCACTTCTAAAAAAACCTTGCCAAGAAAACTGAATTGACCTGCAGGCACTTTTTACAACTCAACACTTATTTGAAGGAATAACAGTAATAACACTGTGGCAAAATAAAACAAAAATATTATCAATAGTGATAGGCGCCTTGAGTGCAGTGGGTGAACACCATTAGCATTGACAAAATCAGCATCAATTACAAAAAGCAGCTTTATTTGGAGCAGTTTACATCCTGAGACAATACCTTTAACACCATCATTCAATAACATGTCAGGTCCTTGAGAAGGATTTAATAGGTGGATAAAAATGCCACATCCAATCTAAACATCTAACAGAATGTGCGATGAATCATAATAATAATAAAAAATAAGGTTGGACTTCTGGTTGACATTGCGGCGAGACAGTCGGGGAAATAGCAGGCTCTGATGAGTTCCATGAAAACCCCGGCTGCTGAACCACTGCTGATGGGTCTGTGGACCGAACCTGTCCTGCAGGGACAGGGGAAGAAGAGGGGCACCTCGGAAGACCAAGAGGAACAGGCAAGTTCCTCAGAGATCAGAGGGAACCCTCTGAGTTGGCGGCGGGGGGCGGCAGCCATGGCGGCTGCCATGAAGCTGTGACAACCAGTCAAGAAAAGTGCTGAAGGAAAGCGAAGTAAAACAGAGCCTTTTGAAGCCGGGTGAGTGACAACAGCCCAGGCTCGTAACAACGTTTGGAGTTATATTAGTAACTAGAAGACCCCTAGCCTAAAACAGCAGCTAAGTAACAAAGGGGCTTTGGAAATTTCTTAAACTGTAACTTTAAAGAACAAAGACCCGAGAAACAACTAATTTTGGAACAGAACTAAGAGACTTAATTTAGAGATATGGTAAAAGGACTAAACACTTTAAAAATTTGAATTGGACCAAGGGAAAAAAAAGAAAAGAAGATTTGATACTTTTTTTAACTAAAAGAAGAAAATAAAGTGGATGGTTAAATAATAAGAAATAAAATGGAGTCTTGCATGACTAATAGGAAACGTGAATTATAGAGAGACACCATCTGGTGTAAAGAGGAACTTTATAACCTCCTTTTGTTATGAGAACTTTTAGCTCTACAGAAATAAAAATTGTTGAACTGTGGAGGAGGATTTTGCTTTCCTGACTGCAAGCAGCTGGAATTTGGTGAAAAGAAAAGGAATCTACAATGGAACTCCTAAAGTTGAATAAATAATGAATGTTGGTGCAGGAATAGAAGAAGGATTAAGCGCAGCCTTAAAACAAAGAGATTTGATACATTATATCCGGAATAAAAATATGAAAAGAGATTTAATTGGACTAATGGAGAATAAAATTAAAAACTTGGAAAATGGAAGGAAATTTATGTTTGCAGATGAGGAAATGAAGATAATGTGATTAAAAATAAAATAAAGTAAAGATGATTGCAATAAATTAAAGGGAGGCTTTTATAGAAATTAAGAATGTTAAATGAAACTAATTAATTCATGTAAGATATGTTTAATGCAATAACTATGTTTTAATGGTAAAATGTTAAGGTAAAGAATAAGGGTAAATATGATTAATTGAAAATGTTACAAGGAATTTAAAAATATATTTAAAAATATGTTTTAAGCAAGAACCATGTCTGAAGGTTAAAATGTTATGAATGCTATGAAAAAGGATAAAGGAAAATATGATTAAATAAAAAGCAATGCATAGATGGAGGGAAACAACAAAGAAAGATTTAAGTAGAGATTGTTAAACCAACTATGAACATGCTGTATTTAACAGCCAAAACGTTATAATATGCTGTATTGAACAGCCAACAAATGGTCATGCTGGATATCAGCCAAAACGAAACTTAATATGCCATGTAACAGCCAAAAAACAAAAATAGTAATGATGTGTTCAACAGCCAAACAAATCTGAGAGATGCTGTGTTTAACAGCCAAACAAACCTGAAGATGCCGTGTAATGGCCAAAAAATAAAAATATGCTATATTCAATAGCCAAAACAAAGAGTTATGCTGTGATTAACAGTCAAGAAATAGAAATGATTGGTTTAACATCAAAGATAATAAAAAGTGGTGGGATAACTAAAATGAGGAGGTGTATGTTGAGAGTGATAGTTAAGATAAAATGCATAAGTTAGGTTTAATAATAATTAAATAATTAATGAATGTTTAATTTGCTTAATACAATTGCATGATTTATATTGTTAAAATATCCATCTAAGCAAATGAAAGAGAAAAATGAATTGATAACTGGTTAGGATTTAAGATTTAAGTAACAGGTTTTTGGGGATAATGGTTATAACTATATAACTATATATCATAGTTATATAGATAGATTTGAGGGAAATACTTGTTTTAAAATATTTAGTTGTGTTAATTGAAAAATAAGATTTGTTAATGATTTGCCTTAATATGTGACCAGATCAAAAGCTTCATTTTGAAAAGATGTGTTTTATGTTTTTGTTTTAAAAATAAAAATTTTATAAAATAAATAAATAAATAAATAAATAAATAAATAAATAAATAAATAAGGTTGGAAATAATATTTAAAACATAAGAACATATAAGGCCGTGATGGCGAAGCTATGGCATGTGTGCCACAGATGGCACATAGATACAATTCTGCGGGCACGTGAGCTGTTGCCCTAGCTAAGCTCCAGCATGCACTGACCAGCTGATTTTCGGCTGGCCCTGCCCATGCCACCCCTCCCCTCCCAGGAGTCTCCAAGTGGCCCATTTTGGATGCCAGGTAAGTACAGGGCTCACGCGAAGGCTCTGGGAGGACGTTTTTGGCCTCCATAGGGCCTCCGGGGCATGGGGGAGGCCATTTTCACCCTCCCCAGCTCCAAGAAAGCCTCTGGAGCCTAGGGAGGGAAAAAACTGGCCTACCGGGCCCACCAGAAGTTGGGAAACGGGTTGTTTCCGGCTTCTGGAGTGCCTCCGGGGAGGCAGGGAAGGCCGTTTTTGCCCTCCCCAGGCTCCAGGAAAGCCTCTGAAGCATGGAGAGGGTGAAAAACGGGGCTACCAGAAGTCCGGAAATGGGCTGTTTCCAGCCTCCAGAGGCTTCAGGGAGGCCTGCTAGGCCCAAAACGGGATGAGAGAGTGTCGTGCGTGCATGTGCGGGGGAGTGCAGGGGTGTCGTGCATGCATGTGCAGGGGGCTGGGGTGAGGGGGGCATTGAATTATGGGTGTGGGCATGCACGTACGTGCTTTTGGCACCCGCCATCATTGATATAAGGTGTTAACAAATACATGTAGTCATATTTAGATATTTTAGATATTCAACAACAGTATCAACAAAGAATGAAGTATTTTATCATTTTACTTACATGGTACAAAGTTGTTTCAGGCCCAGGTGTGCTCATATTGTCTTGCCTTAATGATTCCATTTGTAAACTAGGTAATAGAGAATAATGACTAGGACTATTATTCTTGTCTTTCTTTTTAGATTTTTTCCCTGTGTCCTTTTTGCTGTTCCTTTGGAACATGTAATCTTCTTGTGCTATTTTCTCATTACTCATATATCGAAGAAGTGAATTTTCTAGACAGGAGGTATAAAAATGTATTATAAAATTATTTCTTAAATATTATCAATTTAACATAAGTCTAACTAAAAGCAGTTGCATAATAAACATACTTGCCTCTCAAAAACAAATACTGTTGCGAATAAAGTACAAAAATATTTTAATTATATAAAATCTTATTAATAATGCTATATCTACTCATTTCAAAATTTAATCCAAATTATTCTAGAATACAAAAAATACCTGAGCATTTGAATACTCTTGAAGTACCCTGTAAATTGGTTACTTCATGTTGAATATATTTACTTTCAAACTACTTTTTAAATTCAAGCTGAATTATTTTTTCATATGAATCATAACTAAAGTTTTAATTATACCATTTTAAAATCAGAAGAATCATGTCTTTGCTTTATTTCCAAAAAGTTGGACACATTCATTCTGCTTTTTATCTGCACAAATTCAGTCTTTCTAAAAGACTGCAAATCATAAGAAACAGATTTTAAAGAAATAGAGAGCCCCACAAAACTTCCCCCCTTTTATTTTTGGTATTCTGTTGTGAGTCAGCAATTAATTCAGTATTTGACTGTTCTTCAGCTTTGACATTCAGATGAGAAAGAAGTGATTTTGCCTTCTCTCTTTTACTTCAAATCAATAACTTACCACCACAGAACAGTAATTTAAGAAAATAAATTCAAGTTGAGTTTTCTGCTTAGTAATTAGAGGCAATAAAGCAGTCAAAAGATGAAGGGATACTTTTTAAACTACACAGAACCAATACAGCAAATTCAGGACATTGCCAGTACCAATCAGATCAGTTCTAGGTATCCAGCTTGCTCTGATTTAGATGATCCTTGTTATAAGTTGGATCAAAGAAACTTCATTTAACTTTTCCTTCAATTTCCCTGAAATTTGAAATACAACAAATTGTATTTCACTGGCACTAGTGATAATCAAAATAATAGACAGGAGAAATGAACAAAGAAAACAACCTGGAAGAATAGAGCCTCAGCTAGACCCATGATAAATTGGAAAATATGGAACCAAGAAGACGAATCAGAGGAAGGAGGACAATGGTCAGAGAGAAGAACATTGATTGCCATTGGGCAAATCAACAAAAGATTGAAGTGAAATGAACAGAATGTATGACATACACTTTGGAACTGTGCTTTCTATAATTTTGTAAACAACAAACTTAAAGACTCGAGATCCATCCCACCCCTAAAAGGGCCTAATGGGAAAGACTGTAATAATGAAACCATTAAGGCCAACCTCTTCAACATGTTCAACATGTTCAACGGTTCAGTCTTTGTAAACAGCAATGGCTCATGCCCCACATTTCCTAGTCGTACCACAACTAATTACAACAATCTACTACATATCGATTTTACAGTAGATAACATTGAAAAGGCACTATGCAGCCTAAAACCATCTCTATCTATTGGCCATGATGGATTATGTGCCTACTTCTTAATAAAGCTTTCCACTGCCATAGCAGAACCTCTAAGCATAATCTATAAAATATCTTTCAGAATCAGCTCCTTGCCTAACCTATGGTCACTGGCCATGGTCATCCCTATCTTCAAAAAGTGTGACCCCAGTAATGTAATGAAGCGGGCTCTGATAGATGACCACTGGATAACTTTCTATTCACTCTATTCTAAAAAGCAATGCATCCGGTTGGAAAAAGTACAAACTCAGCCAAAATCCTTTTGGTTCCTCTAGGAGGCCTCTAAGTTGTCAGAAGAAAGGAACATTCTAATGACATACAGCTTAAAGGTTGGTTAGGTCAAGGGGATCCACATGAGTTAAAAGTTGTCCATCATCAAAAGATGATTTGAATCTATGCTTCAGTAATCTACAAAAAGAATTATAACTGTTTGCAAAGAAACTCTGTAATTAGGAAATGTCAATTAAAAATGATAAATGTATATGACCATATGAATTGCTGAGTTAACAGAATCCTTTGTCTAGAAGGGTATAAAACCATTGTACCTAATTTCTGTCTTTGTTCAACGCTTCATGTACAGAGCCTTGAACCTATTGCGCAATATATAAATTTGTCTCTGATTAACCCAAAAGTTGTGTTTGTCTTATTAAATCCACCACATTTATGGCACCCTGAAGATGGGACTACAAGGCAGAGAACTTTTGTTCTACCAGACAGCCTGCCTCAGTGGGAATCAATGCCTCCCCAAGGAAAATCCACTGGCCGGCCATTAGGACTCCTTTGAAGTCCATGGAGATTCAGTGAGGAGGTGCCGTAAACCCGCTGACGAAGACAGGCCAGTCAAGAATCCTTGAAGGTTAATCAGACAACAGAGACTCAACATAAATACATAAGAAAGAAAGAAAGAAAGAAAGAAAGAAAGAAAGAAAGAAAGAGGAAAAGAAAACAGGTAAGTATAAATCAGAGAGTTAAAGTCTCTCTGTTTAGAGGTGCCTACTCTTAAAGGGGTGGAAGAGTGGGGTTTGATCAACCCCCTGGGGGACCAGGTGGCGTCCTGAAGTCTCTGGAATTAAGTATTTAAGTATTGGAATTAAGGAACTAAGTATTGTGTGTAATCTTATGTGTGGTAAGAGAAGAACTAATTGCAGTGTTATAAATTTTCTGATAAACTGACATTCTTAAACAGCCAGAGAACTGTTGTTTACTGTTCTTCCCTCCCGGGGTTTAGCAGGCAGTTAAAAATTAGAGCCTGTCTAAATGGGAAAACAAATAATATGACTTGATCAATTTGGTGTGATTTCTGTTAAATATATATGTATATATATAATGATAGTGTGTAAATTTGAATGGAATTGAATTGATTGTGGCTGCCAGCAAAGTTGATTTGTGCTTGAGGCTGTGGGAGATATTTGAGATGATTATAATGGTTGGTTTGCATGAAGTGGGATTTTTTGTATGTGAAATTGGTTTAAACAAGGTCTGATTGCAGTACAAATATGAAAAGCCTGTGTGTTGATAAAGTGAAAATTAGAGAAATACTAATGTTAGTATAGTAATAATACTGTGTTGCTTTGTTGTAAGAATGATGAATGAAAGAGAAAAGCGCGGCTTGGTTGCGTGCTGTAAAACATTTTTTTCCTCTCCCCCCCTTTTCCTTTGTAGGAGAAAAACAGTTCCTTTTAACTTTTTTCCTTTCTCTCACCCCCTCCTTTTTTCCTGGGAGGTGAGAGGCACAAGAGGGGGGGCTATGAGTCTTTGTTCTTTTAACAATTTTTTTCTCTCAGAGAACCAGCTAGAGAAAGGAGGGGGAAGTGGGTGATCGGCTAATGCTGTTTGCTGCTGGTCTCTTTAATTTGCATATGAAAGCTTTTCTGCTCTGAATACAATTTTGATTGTATCTTTTCTGGAAATTTTTGGAGGTTTAAAAACGCTTCATTAAACCTGTACTCAGAATCCTGTTGTTTTGCCAGGCTGGGTTAGCAACATAATTTTAAATCGGATGTTTTAAATTTCTGGGGTTTTAAATTGAGCCGAATCCATTTAATATGTCTACGTGCATTTTGCATACTTAACAGATGGCATGTTTGTTCTTTGTTTGTCTGTTGTTTATTTGTTTGTTTGTTTGTCAGCAGCATAAACTACTGCCTTTTTGGGAATTGTCACAGAGATGAGTTGGAAATTGTGATGTGTGGTGGGAGAGATTCAGTGGCATTTTTGTCTAGGGTGTTGGATTCTGCCTCAAGAGTATGCTTGTTTTTGTTCACTTCAGTTTGCGGGGAGATTAGATAATTGGTGCTGAGGAGCTAATTTGTTTATAGAAGGATATACGGTAGTTGAAGGAAGAGAGGAAGTTTTAAGGGAAGTCAGAAAGTTGCCTTTAAGTTTGTCTACACAGACTTGTGCTGACAGCGGTAGGAGAATTGTATAAGAAGGAGTTAGAGAAAGTAGAATTGATGGAAAGGAGAAGATATGTGATTTGTTTTTGGAAAGTTATGGAAGTTGGCAGATTGAAATGTGGAAGTGCTAAGAAGTAGGAGAGAAGTGGTGATATGGGCAGGGAAGACAGCGTTAAAGATTGCCTGATCCAAAGAAGAGAAGTGGTGTTTTTCGTTGACAGAGATCAGATTAAGTGAACAAAGCATTTGAATACACTTAATCAGTGAAGGGAGTGTTGGAAGATTTGAGAAGCTCAATATTAAAAGCACAAGAAAATTCCCTTAAAGAAAATAGGCAGAAACTCAGGCAGAGTTCAGCCCCCACCTTTACCAATGGGCCATTAAGAAACTGAGACGCTGCCTTATTTTCCAAAACAATGGAAGAATAAAAAATGTGTTTGTTTCTTGCTTGCCTTACTAGGAACAATAAAACTGATTCCAGGAGTTTTGAATTCAGGAAGGGAAAGCTCTGCCTTTCAGTAATCTTTAAAGGGAAAGACTCCCCCCCCCACAGGAGAAAAAAAATCACTCCTGATAGAAAGGAGGGGTGGCATCTCCGCCTCCATCTATAAACAAGCAAGAATTAAGACAATTCTATGCAAAATTAATTGAATCTGGACCTTGGAGTTTGAAATGGGAGGGACATGAAAGAGGAAGCCTTGAAAATTTGAAACAGGCTTTAACCAGGGCTCCTGTATTGGGTTTGCCAAATTTGGAAAAGCCATTCGGTCGCTTTGTAGGCACACACACACACACACACACACACACACACACACACATTGAATTGCACGAGGGGTGTTGGCTCAGAAAGTAGGAAATTGACCTTTGGAGGGAGCCCTCATTGTAAGCACCCCACATCAAGTCAGAACTATCCTTCAGTGGTGGTTATCTGATTCAAGATTCTAAACAAAAATGAAACAATTTTAATGCAGCAGACAGATTTGATTTAACTACAGATCACAATTTGAATCAAGCACAGTTCTTAAGCAACACCAGATCAATGGATCACCTTGGATGAGAACATTATGGTGTTGAAATAATTGGTTTACATACAAAAATAAGACCTGATTTGGAAGGACACCCCCTGGAGACAAATTGCCTCAAAATTGGTCTGCTCAAACCCTTGAATTGTATTCATTAAATTAAGCTCTATGGACAGGGAGCCTGGATAGCTCAGTAGACAAATGCATTGTAATTTAACACCAGCTGTCTGCAATTACTGTAAATTCGAATCTCACCAGGCTCAAGGTTGACTCAGCGTTCCATCCTTTCTAAGGTAGGTGAATTGAGGACCCAGTTTGTGGGGGGCAATAAGCTGACCTTATGACGGCTATTGCTTAATGCATTGTAACCCTTAGTCTCTGGACATCATTTGGCAAAATATGGGTGGAGTCATTGGGGACTTCAAGCTATTGTACATGAACTTTTAAACTAAGCTTTGGTTGTATTGGGATATATCCTTTAGTAACATCAATTATAAACAAATGTTTGGTTTGTACAAAGGTGAATGAACATGCTGTCAGAAAACAACAGATGGGTACCAAAAGTGGGGAGCGTAAAATATTTATTAGTCATAGTGAACCACCTCAAAGGGTGGGCTGCAGCTTTTATCTGCAGTAATGCTACAGCAACAGTGGTGTCAAGAGTTTTACCCAACCTAGACAGATTATCATCATATGAACTATTGTTTGGAGTAATTTTCACTACAGGAAGCATATGCATTACTTCCTTGGAAACCAGAGACAAAGTATTGAAACAATATGTGTATAACCTGTCCAGATATTTTGAAGTTTTTAGGAAACAAGGACTATTAGCCCAAACACCACCTTTGAAGTTTCCAGTCCACAAATTCCACCACGATGATTGGATGTTAATCCAAACTGGGCGGAAGTTAGACCCCAAGTGAACGGGCCCAATCTCATCAAGGAAATCCATTGAAGTTGATGATCCAAAGGATCCAGCCACCAGTGGGAATAGCATTCTTCATCATCTGGACTATTTTTGTATTTTTTCTTTCTTAGGATTCAGTGGTTGCCTATGCTGTTTCCCAACTGAAAAGAACTACAACTGCTCAGATTCCTTTGCGCACTCGCCCAGATGTATTGGTTTTGTAATTGTGTTTTTAAGATCTTAGAAGGACGATCCTGGATCCACTGGATGAGACTGATACCAGGTGATCATCAGCCTTGCTGAATCACTCCGGAAGCTGATTCTCAACGCACGGCGGAAGATTTGTAAAGAGGACAACTGCCTTCACATTGCACATATACATTTTCTTAGCTTTAATATAACACTTTCTTACACATGCTAATGTTATTAGAAGTTTGGGAGTACGTTTTGTGGGTACTTGTTTTTCTAATCTTGTAGTAATTTTGTTTTACATATATAAGGAACGGTTTTGTGGTAGACCTAGGATTTTTATTGCTACTCCTGTTTCCCAAACCACATGCACCATTAACCCTTTCCCTGACGTAGTGAGCTTCACACCATGGTTGATTATGATTTGTTTATGGCTTTGGACATTATTCGCACTAGGACTCACAAGTGAACATAAGATGAACATTGATTCCCCAAGTAGAGACACTTTAGGTCAAGTTCGCTACCGCCAAAAATGCATTGTCTATGCACAAGGTTCTTACTTTAGACCTAAGTCAACTCCACCACCTAAGGTTGCACTATTGACATTCCCAGCTGAGGGGGGAATAGATAAGGAAAAAGGGCCTCTACAACAATTGCATAGAGGAGACTATATATCACGGATTTTGGAATAAAGTCAAGATCTTGTTAAACAGTATGACCCTACCCTAGGTCAGAAATGCTGCGTATGTTTATCTGCTAGCCCTGCATCTTATCTTGCTGTTCCTGTCAAACCACAACTCTGGGTTAGAACAAAGGCTACCAGAAATAAACTTTAAGAAGGGAAAGTGGGGTGGATGGAATCTGTCCAAGACCATTTCAACCTTCAGAATTTCCGCTCTGGTTCAACTTAAAGTCCAAATCAGATTTGTGTATCCTTTTTCCATCTGGAAATACTACCTCTTGATATGTTTTTGAAGGACCAATTCTCAGAGATAAACTGAAGGACCCCTCACTGGAAGTCCCATTGCAACCACTGGCAGGAATGTTTGTGGCAGGGACTTAGGGGTCTGGACTAATGCAAGGAACTACTGAGTGCATGCCTTTTCCATAAATCTTCTTATGTGGAAAGGATGCATATTTGTGTTTACCAACAAACTGGACAGGAACATGTAACGAATCAGGTGTGGTCAGAGAAATTGCCAAGGAATTGCAGGATAGGGCTTCCAAGATAGGTCAGAGGTTATAAACAACTGACATGTGGTTTTCTTGGTTGCCTGGATCCGGGTGGATTAATATGGCTGTGGCAGGCCTAGCTTTTATTCCTTGTGCAATCCCTATGCTGAAACAGCTATCAAAAAGAGCAGTAAAGGAGATTCAAGTTGAAAAGGAACTAGCTTTGATAGAACATTTTCTTAATCAACTTGGTCCCTATCCTGTGGAAGAACATAAAGATTCTGAGGCAGACCCATATGAGGAAATGGAACCTGTAGAAAGAGGTAGAGAATCTCCCCAAGAATCAAGAGAGTAGAAAAACAATCAAGAACTACCTATCCTTTACTTTTATTAATTATCTTTTGTTAGACCCTATATATGGTAGAATTGTTTATTGGAACCTTGTATACTCAGAAGTTAAACTTATATGAGAATAGTGAAAGTTTCTGCATTGAAAAACTTTCAGAGGGGGGAATAATGTAATGAAGCGGGCTCTGATAGATGACCACTGGATAACTTTCTATTCACTCTATTCTAAAAAGCAATGCATCCGGTTGGAAAAAGTACAAACTCAGCCAAAATCCTTTTGGTTCCTCTAGGAGGCCTCTAAGTTGTCAGAAGAAAGGAACATTCTAATGACATACAGCTTAAAGGTTGGTTAGGTCAAGGGGATCCACATGAGTTAAAAGTTGTCCATCATCAAAAGATGATTTGAATCTATGCTTCAGTAATCTACAAAAAGAATTATAACTGTTTGCAAAGAAACTCTGTAATTAGGAAATGTCAATTAAAAATGATAAATGTATATGACCATATGAATTGCTGAGTTAACAGAATCCTTTGTCTAGAAGGGTATAAAACCATTGTACCTAATTTCTGTCTTTGTTCAACGCTTCATGTACAGAGCCTTGAACCTATTGCGCAATATATAAATTTGTCTCTGATTAACCCAAAAGTTGTGTTTGTCTTATTAAATCCACAACACCAGCCTAGTTGAAAATCACAGATCAATCTCATTTTGTTGCGTCACCTGCAAAGTCATGGAATCAATCATAAACCATTACCCTCCACTTAGAGTCAAACAACCTACACTCTAACAAGCAGTTTGGTTTCAGGAAAAATTTGTCCTGTAATCTACAACTCTTACACTACAAAAACATATGGACTACACAACTTGACCAGGGTAAAGCAATAGACGCAATTTATATAGACTTCTGCAAAGCCTTTGATTCAGTGGTACACGACAAACTACTTTTAAAACTCAAATTTTATGGCATTTCTGGATCCCTGAATAAGTGGATATCTGCGTTCCTGTCAAACAGGAAACAAGTAGTCAAAATAGGGAGTACCCTATCAAACCCTGCACCTGTTAACAGTGGTGTCTCCCAAGGCAGCATTTTAGGACCTACACTCTTTATACTTTACATAAATGACCTTTGCGATCATATTATAAGCAACTGCATTCTCTTTGCTGATGATGTAAAACTATTCAGCACCACCGACAATGCTGCTACCCTTCAAAGAGAACCTGACTATGTGTCAGAATGGTCAAACAATTGGCAACTCCAAATATCAACCAACAAATGCTCTGTCTTACACATCGACAAAAAAAATCAGAACATCAAATACAAGCTGGGCGGATACGACCTCGTAGATGACCCTCATTCTTTCATGGACCTTGGAGTACTCATCTCAAAGGATCTAAGTGCCAGAGCTCACTGCAACAACATTGCCAAAAAGGCATTAAGAGTTATTAACCTAATCTTGTGAAGCTTCTTCTCCGGTAATATTGTACTGCAAACTAGGGCATACAAAACCTTTGCTAGATCAATTCTTGAATACAGCTCATCTGTCTGGAACCCACACTGTATATAGGACATTAATACAATTGAGCGAGTCCAGAGATATTTCACGAGAAGAATCCTCTACTCCTCTACTCACAATAAAATATCTTATGCCACCAGGCTTGAAATCTTGGGATTAGACAATTTAGAACTACGCCGCCTTCGGTCTGAACTAAGCGTAGTACACAAAATTACCTGCTACAATGTCCTACCTGTCAATGACTACTTCAGCTTCAACTGCAATAATACAGAAGCACACAATAGATACAAACTTAAGGTAAACCTGTTCTGAACTAGGCTTCCTGAGACAGTAAAAAGCATATGCTTAGTCCCAAAAACCCTCTTTTTATTTTAACAGCTGTGAATTATGTTCATTCACAGCCCGTAATGAGTCTGACAGAGGTCTGCCACAGACTTTCGGGATAAGGCTGGTGCTTACCCACCTTTAGGTCCCTTGACACGCTGCCAAAGTCCTAATTGGCAATTAGCTTTGCAAGGCCACACAGAGCACAGTGTCAAAATGGAGCTTCAGAATTCAAACCGACCAGAATGAACAAAGTTGCTTCCTGCAAAGGCTCACGTGCCTTTGCTCCTCCTTTATGTCTTATGGGAGGAGCCAATCATCTCGAAGTCCTACTCCCAAGTCGTCCCTTTTGTCTTAACACTTCTTGCCTCCTGGCAGCTCTGCGCATGCTCCCCCTGTTCCTCTGCCTTGCTGATGTCTGACTCTGAAGGCTCCGGAAGCAGCACATAACTCCCAGATGGCTCTGGCCCCATCTCTGCCTCCAACACAGAGCCCTCATCCAAGTCTTCCCCAGACTCCAGAACTGGCCCATTTTCCTCCCTAACCTCCTCACTGTCCGACTCTGCTGCCAGCTCCACAGGCCACCAGCGGACCACAACAAACTTGATTGCAGAAAATATGACTTCAGCAACAGAGTGGTCAATGCCTGAGTCAATACCTGACTCTGTGATTACTTCCCCAAACCCTCATAACTTTAACCATAGACTGTCTACTGTTGAACTCACCCCATTCCTAAGAGGGGATATGCATAAGCGCACAAACGTGCCTACTGTCCCTGTCCTACTGTCCCCATTTATTCATATCCTTATCCTGTATTCATAATCATGTTTATACGTATATCTGTTATCTTTATTTATTTGACAAATAAATAAACTTGGAAACTTGGAGAAAAACATGATTTTTTATAAAGTGCTTTGGGTCTTGCACTAAAATAACACCAGTTTCATGACCTCTTCATTTATTTGGTTCGTTAGTTTTTATTAGATATATATCCTGCCTTTCTTTCAGAAGCATCACAGCAGCCTTCCCCCCAGCCCCAGATTTACATTGAAACATGAAAGCAGTTGAATTTGTTTAATGTATAACACAGAGATACTGCCCTTCCATGTGTTCCAAAGCACTTCTGAATAGTTGTCAAAGCATATACAATACTAACATAGAAAAAGAGGAAGATATATCCTTCTGAGGTTGGTAAAATGAAGACCCAGATTGTTTGGGGCAATATGCTGATTCTAAACTGCTTAGAAAGGGCTGTAAAGCACTGTGAAGCAATATATATGTCTAAATGCTATTGCTATTATTACAGAGTATTCTTTTAACAAGGCCCCACTAATTTTATCTTGCTTTTTTGCTTTAATATAAATAAAATTTACTGATATTTTTCTACTGATGTAAATAGAACAGACAGGCAACAGTAACCATCAGTTTTTCCCCTGCAGATATCTGTACATTACTGCATTTCCTTAGCTCTTCCAGAGTATTAAAGTTTTCAGAGAAAATATGATTAGAACTTGCCACAGTTTATATCCCCAAGTACTAATTTACATCACAGTGTCCTGATCTGAAGGCCCACATGCAATGTGATGTACTCTATAGATAAAGTGTTTTGATGTGCAGTATATTCTAATCATTTAAAGGGGGGGGGACATTTTAAGTGCATGGTGGAAGAGAACATCAATGGAACATTTTAGTTACATTCTTCCTGATTCAATATGACACACACTTATAAAATTGATAAGTTAGGAAACAGCAATTCATAATTTAGGATACTAATTAAATATAAACAACATATATGCTTAAATATCAACCAAATCAAGTGGGATCCCATTTAATAAAAAGCATCCATGAAAGGGACCTAAAACAAGATGGATCGATGACATCAGCTAGTATTGTGGGCCCAATTGACAAAAGAAAGCTCAGGACTGAATTGGTTGGAAATATGTGGAAGAGGCCTTCATCCTGCAGTGGATAGACAATAGCTAAAATGATGGTGATGATGATGATGATCAACCAAATATATTAACAAGGCTTTCCCCCCCCCCCCAAATCTATGTGTATCATAAAAACTGTTGAATAGTTAATGAAAATATATAATTAAAGATTATCTATTTTGGAATGAAATTATTTCTAATAAATAATCAAATAATGCTATGCATAATTTGTAATAGGAATTACTTACCTCTCCTGCTATCTCTTTTTGTTTTGCTAGGTTCTTCATAATCCCCTACCCAGTTATATTCTACCGGCATAGATATAGGCCTTAATTTCCCTGCAACAAAATAAATCAGATTGCTTGGTCTTGAGCATACTTGGGGCAAACCTGCAAAGTTAAGATGTAACTGAATTTTATTTAGGCACATGCATAAAATTTGATGTGATTGAATGTCATCAAGTGTATATTTTTACAAATCTTTCACTGAACCTATAAGGTCAAAAATCCCCTCAATTTAATAGACATATCAATTGTTCAAAATCATGTTACTTTTCATAACTTTCTTATGTTATACATTTCAATGGAACATGGTCATACATACATGTCAACATGAATCAGCATCCAATACTATGGATGAAAAATATGTAATAGGTTCTAAAAAGAATCAGAAAAGAATTTGAGCCCTGCATTTAATCTTTTGTTCAGCCTAATTTATATAATCAAATTCTAAGGGAAAAAATTGCAAAAAACAATTTTGATACTTTGTCGTTTTCTCTGCTATTCCAGTCTCATTTCACTCAACATTTCCCTCCTCTAATAGAAAATTAAAACAGACCAAACCAATAAATAAAACAAGCACATAGATCAGATATTTTTATCATACATTTCTAGGAAATGTCTTATTTTTCTCAGTGGCTTGCTTGATTTTTATACTAATTATCTCTGTACTGAAAAGTTAGCTATCTTTTGATATAATATATAAGGATATATGTACAAGATACAGAAACAAGATTTCCAATTTTGTAAAATTAAGGGTTTTCTTTTCTTTTTCGAAGCTCCTATCCCTAATGGAATAAATGCTTCTCTTTGTATCAAAATAATAAAATTTAGTACTTAATAGGAATGGCTTTTGTTATATTCTAATCATGTGTTTCCTTGTATAAATTACTGTTCTTTAATTTACAATAATGCTAAGCTCATTTATCATATGTTAGTGTAAGAATTCAACCTTTTCAAAATGGATTAAATCATTATTAAGGAGATGGTAATATTAGAGCTGATAATTAAAGATGAAAGCAGAGCAATAGTTTAGAACTTAAAAAGCACAACTGAAATTGGATGCATCAACCTTTTTAAGATGCTTTATATTAAATTCAAATCTTCTCATCTTTAGGGCAAATCAATTGAAAAAATGTATCTCAATTGGCATGGTTAACTTAAGTCCCACTGATTAGAATGGGTCTACTCTTTGGATAGACTATGTTAGGTACAGTATCTTGATTTGTATTCAATGGTTTTACATACTTAAATCAGAATTTCTACTGCTTGTGAAATTTTTATACAAATTGCCAGAATTTTAGTTTTGTTTTTGTAAACCATAACTACTTAACCACTTAACACAAACACAAACCACTTAATGTATAGCTTAATTAATTTGGGCATTGCTGTAGCTCCAAATCACAAAGAAAGTAAGTTCAACTTATTGCTTATTTTCCCACTAATTCTTAGATACGGCTACAAATGGTATGTTTTTCAGTAATTACTGCTGTTTTTAAAATAAAATTGACAATCATATAGTACAGCCAACAATTATAAGATTTCTTTGCAAAAAACATAAATAAAAACCATCACAATGATTTATTTTTCAGTGTTAAAACAGACCTAATCAGATAATCCAACAGTTCTGAGTTCTGCTTCTACAGCCACATATTTATATATTTAAAAATAAAGATAAGATTAATAAACCTAAATTTTTACAGAAATAGTATAAATAACTTATTATCAAAAACAAATGGAGATTTGAAAAGTTAACTGTAGTAGCCAAACATTTTGTAAGCAAATTCAAGAGGATTTATGTTATATGACAGTTGGAAAAAATTATCTATAAACATTATAGTTTGGTATGACATGGCAAAACTGATATCATTATTACAAATCCTGGCGTATTACAAATATCAAATCAAAATCTGAATATTCTGAAATGAAGTTACCAAGTAATCAGTATAGAGTGAGAGTGAGAGAGCCAGCTTGGTGATTAAGGCACGAGCTAGAAGCTTCAAAATTAAGTTCTAGTCCTACTTTTGGCACGAGTCCAGTTAGAGGATTTAAGGCCAATATCTCTCAGCTCTAGGAAGGAGGCAAGCCGCTTCCAAAAATCTTGCCAAAAAAACTGGAGGAACTAGCTCACACAGTTGTCTATCCAGGATGTTCCCAACCTAAAGGGAATTATTATTATATATCACACAGACAGCCAGATGATTAGACTGGATTTGGCATTTTTATCCACCTATCAAGACCTTCCTAAGGATCTGGGATTATTGCATTTACTGTGCTTCCTTACTATGTTGTATTTTTGTGTGCCACATGGATTTCTGAAATAATTAAGATAACTGCAAAAAATAGAATTTCATTTATAGAAGCAGAATATTTCTTTCTGTTAACAATATTAAGAGGAGACTGCTGTTTCCCATATACCAAAATAATGCACCCATATACTCAGTGGTGGGATTCTGCCGGTTCTAGGGGGTTCGGCCGAACCCTTTGTTAAATTGCTGGCTCACCCCGCCCGTTGCCCCGCCCCTCCGCACCACTATTTATTGCCAAAAAATAGTGGTGGGCGAGGGGCAGGCGAGCCAGCAATTTAACGAACGGTTTGGTGTTCTTTTGTAATTTTATTGGCCCGCAGAGCTTCAGCATAGGCTAATTAGCCCCTTGATTCTATCGGCCTCCCGACTCTCAGCTGATTTGCTCTCAGCTGTTTTGCTCAGAGTTCTGCTGCTTGCTTGCAAAGAGTGCAGATTTTTTTCCCCCTATCTATGCTGAAAAACGAAACTGAAAGTAAAAGCCTGCTTTACTGTTGCTGCAACGTTGGAAAATTAGGCAGGCAGATTTCTTTTCTTTTTCCTCACCAAAAAAGGTAGGTGCAAACTACTTTTAGTGGAAAGGTAGTTTTCCCTAAAGAGGTAGTTCCTCTTTAGGGAAAAAGAGGAGAGTTCAAGATTTTAAAACACAAAAGAAAAAAAGCTCTATTTAAATAGGGAATTGTAATAATTGAGATACTATTAATTGTATATTGTATTGAAAGCAGAAATGGTTAAATTGTGGTTTGGAGGAATATATGGGGAAAATTATTTAGTTTATTATTATTGGTAAATATAATTAATTGATTTGTAAGAAATTGGATTGCATGGAAATAATTGGAATATTCATGTTCATATTGATTAATATACAAAAAAGATAGTTATATAAGTAATTGATTTATATTAAAATGTTGAATTTATATTAAACAACTGTAATATTACATAATTAACCAATGTGAGGATGGATATAAAAATAGATGACAATGAGAAGGGGTATAATATAGAATAGAAGGGAAAAATTGAATTTGATTAAGATTAGAGATGAGGATGAAGGGTAATATTGGTTTTTTACAAAAATAGATAAGGAATAAATATGGCAAAAAGGAAATATAGAAATTGTAAATTTAATTGAAATGACTAAACACTGTTTAAATTTGTGAACTGGCCAAATACTCTGTTCAAAGAAAATACATTGTATGTTTGTATGTGTGTTTCTAATTACTGCTATTTATTCATATTTATTCTCTTTTATTCTTTAAAGTTTAACAATTCATTCTTTATCTTAATATCTTTATATTTGTTTGGGGTTGCCTTTCTTCCATTTCATCTTTTTTACTGTACAGCAATCTTTCTCCTCAAACCTACCACCTCTCTCTTTTCTTTCCTTCTTACTTTCTCTTCCCCCCTCTTCTCCTCCTCCGCTCTTCCTCCCTCTCTTACCCTCACTCTTACTCTAATTTCCCTTCCCTTCCTCCCTTCTCTTCCTTCCCTGTCTCTCCTTCTTTCTTCTATCTCTCTTCTCCTTCCTTCATCCCTCTCTATTGCTGTATCCTTTTGTGCATATGGATTACTCAGAGGGCTGAAAAAGTTATTTTTGACCGGTCCTCGCACTTTTGACCAGTCCTCGTACTTACGACTGTACTCACATTTTATGTTTTGTGCCCTATCTTGTCACTGTGGTGAAGACAAGTAGTGGTGAAATGACTGACACAGTTGTTAAGAATGCCGCAACGGGCATAAATGTGAGGAAGGTCATAAGTGCGAGGACCGGTCAAAAATGTGAGGACCAGTCAGAAATGACTTTTTTCAGCCCTCTGAATAGTCCCTATGTGCATATGGACTAGTCAGAAGGCTGAAAAAGTTATTTTTGACCGGTCCTCGCACTTTTGACCAGTCCTTGAATTTACCACTGTCCTTACATTTTACGTTTTACGCCCTATCTTGTCACCATGGTGAAGAGAAGTAGTGGTGAAATGACTGACACGGTTGTTAAGAATGCCGCAATGGGCATAAATGTGAGGATGGTCATAAGTGCGAGGACCAGTCAGAAATGACTTTTTTCAACCCTCTGAGTAGTCCCTATGCACATAGCCATGCCCACCCGGTCACATGACCTCCAAGCCACACACCCCAACTAAGCCACGCCCACAGAACCGGTTGTTAAAAATATTGAATCCCACCACTGCATATACTGTATAAGCATGAGGTCTTTGCATGCTTGAGGATTTAACAAATTATCCTCTTGCACAAAATCTCTCCCTTTTTTAGACTGATATAACCAGCTTTTACATCTGCTCTGAGAATAAAAACTGCCCTAATGACCCCACCTGATATTTATCTGAAGAGGGACAGTGGCAATGGTATTGGAATTGTTTTCCTGGATTTTTTTATTACACCAACCATGAATATTTATGTCCATATAATATAATATGTCCATTTATACCCATCGACCATGGTATCATGCTGCACCGGTTGGAAGGGTTAGGGGTGGGGGGCACCGTGTTGCGGTGGTTCTCCTCCTTTCTCTCTGATCGGTCGCAGTCTGTGTTGACAGGGGGGCAGAGGTCGACCCCGAGGCCCCTTGTATGTGGGGTGCCACAGGGGTCGGTTCTCTCACCCCTTCTGTTCAACATTTATGTGAAGCCGCTGGGTGAGATCATCCGTGGTTTTGGGGTGAAGTATCATCAGTATGCTGATGATACTCAGCTATACATCTCCACCCCGGACCACCCCAATGATGCCCTTAAAGTGATGTCCCAGTGCCTGGAGGCTGTACGGATCTGGATGGGGAGGAACAGACTCAGGCTCAACCCATCCAAGACCGAGTGGCTGTGGTTTCCGACGTCCCGATATAGTCAATTGGTGCCATCACTGACTATTGGGGATGAGTCATTGCCCCCCATGGAGAGGGTTCGCAACTTAGGCGTCCTCTTGGACTCACGGCTGTCTTTAGAAGAACACTTGACGGCTGTGGCCGGGAGGTCTTTTTATCAGGTTCGCCTGATTCGCCAGTTGCGTCCCTTTCTGGATCGGGACTCGTTAAATACGGTCACTCATGCCCTCGTCACTTCACGCCTGGACTACTGTAATGCTCTCTACATGGGGCTCCCCTTGAAGAGCACCCGGAGGCTCCAGCTGGTCCAGAATGCGGCCGCGCGGGTAGTTATGGGAGCAGCATGGCGCTCCCATGTGGCTCCCCTCCTGCGCGAGCTGCACTGGCTCCCTGTGGTCTTCCGGGTGCGCTTCAAGATCTTAGTTACCACCTTTAGAGCGCTCCATGGCTTAGGACCGGGGTACTTACGAGACCGCCTTCTGCCACCAATAGCCTCTCACCGCCCAGTACGCTCCCATAGAGAGGGGCTTCTCAGGGTGCCGTCAGCCAAACAGTGTCGACTGGCGGCCCCCAGGGGGAGAGCCTTTTCTGTGAGGGCACCCACCATCTGGAATGAGCTCCCCCCAGAGATACAGAAGATTCCGGATCTGCGCACTTTCCGCCGTGCCCTCAAAACATTTCTGTTTCAGCAGACCGGCCTGGCCTAACTTTCCCTTTATATTGCTTTTTTGATTTTATTTTAAACTGGGATGTCTTGAATTATCTAGGACCAGAGTGTTTAGTATATTTTAATTGGTTTTTTTATTAACGTTTGTATTACATGTATTTTTATCGTTCGCTGTTCACCGCCCTGAGTCCCTCAGGAATAGGGCGGTATATAAATTTAATAAATAAATAAATAAATAAATAAATAATAGGATTGAGGGGAAGCAAAAACAGTCTGTTAGAATCATTCAATGGGCTTTTATGTTTCTCTATTTATCTACTTGTTCTATCTGTGTAATGCTTGCAAATTAAGTCAAAACTTTAAAAAAATCCAGATGTAGTCTGAAATTGAAATTATAGCATACAATTATAATTTTCCAGTTTTAATTTATCTAATTAAATAAATGAATGCAACTTTGCACAAATGAAAATGGAAGCTTATGCAAATTAGTAGTGCTCAAATATCCATCAACTTTCCGATAATTTTTTTTTCTCTGATAATTTTTATTCAACATTTACTGTACATCTTTAACATCCTTGTTACATTTTTACAGGTTTCTGATACCGGCATCTGTGATAATATCTATAACCAACTATATATACATACATTTTATGTATTACTTGCTAATTTCTATATTCACTACAATTTATACCTATCTATTACATGATCTTCTCTTATGTTTATACATTTATACATTAATTTTGGATTGTTTCTCCAATCAATTATACCATCTATTCCATGTCTCATAATAAATTGTTTCCTCTCGGTCTTTTAATTCCATTGTTAATTTATTTGCTTCTGCACATTCTAGCATCTTTTTTATGATCATCATATTTGATGGAGCAAATCGTTGTTTCCAATTTTGTGCAAATGAAATTCTGGCAACCGTAATTATATGAAGTAGAAGGTAATGCATTTCTTTCCTAATCTTCTCTTTTATAATTCCCAATAAAAATAGTTCGGGTTTCAAGCAATACTTGTGGGCTTTGTCTTTTCCGTCCCAAATAAAGACATGCCAACCTTTCTGCAAGTCATGGCCCTCAATTGTTAAAATTCTTCCATTCTTTAGATTTATCCATTCCCTGAACCAAGACATTACTGCTGCCTGATGGTACAGTTCCCAGTCTGGAAGACCAAAGTCACCCTTACTTCCGGCATCTTGTAACATTTTAATTTTAATTCTTGGCTTTTTCCCTAGCCATATGAATTTACTAATAATTTTATTCAATTTATCAAAAAAAGGTTTTCCCCAATTTTATAGGTACTGTTTGGAACAAATATAAAATTTTAGGTAAGATATTCATCTTTATTGTGGCGATTCTCCCTATCAAAGAAATTTGCAGTTTTGCCCAATTTTTTAAATCTTGTCCGTCTGTCAGACTTCGATGCTATCTCAAAATAAATGAATTTCCAAACTGCCAATCTTTAAGGAAATCTTTTCTTTAATTGAGCACAGCCACCGGATCATGACTCGATGCGGACAAGACTGACCTTTTGCCCCCCCAATCCCTCCCTTTCCGATCCCCAATTCTCTGCTTCTCATTGGTTATCTTCCAAGTCATTCTCCAGACTTCTTGTCACGTCATTTCCCAGGAATGTCTCTCCCCTCCTCATTTCCACAACAACCCGACTTCAAAGGGATTTAGCAGGCAAAAGTTCAGAAATTATCTCTCTCCTCTCTATGCCAGCGCTGAGGCGCTGACACTTGTTGAATTTGTTGCAATATCCATCAACTTTCATTCACTTTCCTCCTTATCTCCGAACCAACATAAAACTGTCAAGGATTGTATTTCAATGAACAATCCTAGGTCAATTCAGGTTTCAAAAACTGACTTCCGCAGCTGGGTTAAATTTAATGAAACACAAAAGAGGAATAAAGTGAGAAGAAGTACATGATAACTTAGCTTTTATAGGCATAAACAATGTTTACATCTTTGGGATTGGAAATATGTAAATAGAAACAAATCTAAAAAAATAGCTTTTACATAATTAATAGTATTAATACATACCATATGTTGGTGTGCCTTCTCTTCTTCCAGAACTACTTGTTCTTCCTTTTTCATATTCATAACAATACAAAATGGCATCTTCTTCAACAACATTAAAATGCTTTCGATACTCTTGGTCGAGAAATGAATTTGGAGATTCAGATCCTTTATGTACTGGCTTTCCCACTAAATGTCTTCCAGTATCATCACATGGAAGGTTCCCCTTCTCATCTCTGTAAGAAGTTACATTTTTTCAATGATTAAAAATTGAAAATGATTGTTACTGCTTATGATGTGCTATATTATTATATAAATATTGCATAAATTTTCATTAACTAACATTAAATTTCAGTAACTCCTATTTAACCTATGCTGAAGTTGTTTATTACAAACAGTTTTAAGACTCCTGAAAAGCAAATAATTCTGCTTAGACTTGTTCTGTACCTAGGAATTTTTCAATGGCAAGTATTTGGAAGGACTGTACAATTTATGTTGCAGTGTGAATCCAATAGGACCTTTTGATTTGTTTAACAAGGTATATCTAGAAATGGTTGCTGCAATCAATCACATTATACAGTGAGGAACTTATTTGCCCTTTGGAACTTGAATATGTAGTATACTACAGTATAATCAGTAATTACAGACACATGGACAATTTTTCCCCCCATGCCATCACTCTGCTAAACAACCAATTCCCACAACACTGTCAAACTACGTAGTAGGGCTGTATTACTATTATCCTTCTCATGTTTTCTATTACCTATTCCTTATTTATCTTCTTATGACTATAACTTTGTTGCTTGTATCTTACAATTTTGTCAGAGTGTTTACAACGTGACTACTATTTTGAGACAGCCCAGGAACAAAATAAAGGACACAGAGGTTTGTCTTACAAACAGTGGTTTATATACAAGACTTCTATATACATACATACACCTGGTAGGCACATACCAGGCAAGCAAGCAATCTTCAACTCTACACGGAGAACTACAATGCAGATAGAACACAATGAGCAGAGTGATACATGAGGAGAGAGAGATACGCCATCTCATGGCCTCTCTTATATAGACAGCTTCTTAAAGCGGCAATAACCCTGCTGGCTCATCCTGGTCCACAGCCTTACAGTGGCTGGTCAGCTTTAAATCTTCATTACCCTGACATTCATCCCATTTAAAGCTGAACAGCTGATAATTCAAATGCTTTAACATATTCCTGATGTTTGTCCACAGATACAGGCTTTGTTAATATATCAGCTATATTATGGTCAGTAGAACATTGCTTTAATCTTATTAGTTTCTCCTTTACAGCCCCCCTAACATTACAATATTTGATGTCTACATGTTGACTCCTGCTTCCAATACGATTTTTTGCTGCCATCTTTATACATGCCTTTATACATGCCTTAACATTGTCTTCAAACACTGGTACGGCTTCTTTTACAGTCAGGTCCAGAAATATTGGGACATCGACACAATTCTAACATCTTTGGCTCCATACACCACCACAATGGAGTTGGAATGAAACAAACACAATGTGTGTTAACTGCAGACTGTCAGCTTTAATTTGAGGGTATGTACATCCAACTCAGGTGAACGGTGTAGGACTTACAGCAGTTTGCATATGTGCCTACCACTTGTTAAGGGACCAAAAGTAATGGGACAGAATAATAATCATAAATCAAACTTTCCCTTCTTAATACTTGGTTGCAAATCCTTTGCAGTCAATCACAGTCTGAAGTCTGGAACGCATAGACATCACCAGAAGCTGGGTTTCATCCCTGGTGATGCTCTGCCAGGTCTCTACTGCAACTGTCTTCAGTTCCTGCTTGTTCTTGGGGCATTTTCCCTTCAGTTTTGTCTTCAGAAAGTGAAATGCATGCTCAATGGGATTCAGGTCAGGTGATTGACTTGGCCATTGCATAACATTCCACTTCTGTCCCTTCAAAAACTCTTTGGTTGCTTTTGCAGTATGCTTTGGGTCATTGTCCATCTACACTGTGAAGTGCCGTCCAATGAGTTCTGCAGCATTTGGCTGAATGTGAGCAGATAATATTGCCCAAAACACTTCAGAATTCATCCTGCTGCTTTTGTCAGCAGTCACATCATCAATAAATACAAGAGAACCAGTTCCATTGGCAGCCATACATGCCCACGCCATGACACTACCACCACCATGCTTCACTGATAAGGTGGTATGCTTAGGATCATGAGCAATTCCTTTCCTTCTCCATACTCTTCTCTTCCCATCACTCTGGTACAAGTTGATCTTGGTCTCATCTGTCCATAGGATCTTGTTCCAGAACTGTGAAGGCTTTGTTAGATGTTTTGGCAAACTCTAATCTGGCCTTCCTGTTTTTGAAACTCACCAATGGTTTACATCTTGTGGTGAACCCTCTGTATTCACCCTGGTGAAGTCTTCTCTTGATTGTTGACTTTGACACACATACACCTACCTCCTGGAGAGTGTTCTTGATCTGGCCAACTGTTGTGAAGGGTGTTTTCTTCACCAGGGAAAGAATTCTTCGGTCATCCACCACACTTGTTTTCCATGGTCTCCCAGGTCTTTTGGTGTTGCTGAGCTCACCGGTGCATTCCTTCTTTTTGAGAATGTTTCAAACAGTTGTTTTGGCCATGCCTAATGTTCTTGCTATCTCTCTGATGGGTTTGTTTTGTTTCTTCAGCCTAATGATGGCTTGCTTCACTGATAGTGACAGCTCTTTGGATCTCATCTTGAGAGTTGACAGCAACAGATTCCAAATGCAAATAGCACACTTGAAATGAACTCTGGGCCTTTTATCTGCACATTGTAATTGGGGTAATGAGGGAATATCACACACCTGGCCATGGAACAGCTGAGAAGCCAATTGTCCCATTACTTTTGGTCCCTTAACAAGTGGGGGGCACATATATAAACTGCTGTAAATCCTACACCATTCACCTGAGTTGGATGTACATACCGTCAAATTAAAGCTGACAGTCTGCAGTTAACGCACATTGTGTTTGTTTCATTCCAACTCCATTGTGGTGGTGTATAGAGCCAAAGATGTTAGAATTGTGTCGATGTCCCAATATTTTTGGACCTGACTGTACATTCACATTTACATCCTTTAGTAATTGTACATATTGTACAATTGCTCAGGTTATTTCTAAACAAGCTTCAGACAAAGCTATGAATTCCGCTTCAGCAGTAGAGAGTGCTACTGAAGGTTGTTTTCTGGATCTCCATCCAATTACAGTGACAGCAAATAATACCACAAATATTGTGTTTTATTTTCTATCCTGTAGATCATTTGCCCAGTCACTATCTACATAACATTTTAATGAGAGGTCACCAGATAGTTTTATCCACAGTCCTAAACCCATTGTTCCTTTAAGATATCTTAATATTCTTTTTAATCCTAACCAGTAGTGCTGTTTTGGTGCTGCAGTATCCTGACTTAATATGCTAACAGCATTGGTTATATCAGGCCTTGTCCACTGGGATAGATATAATCAGTGGTGGGATTCAGCCTGGTTTGGGTGAACCATTAGTAAAAATTCTGGCTGGCTCTGCCCACCCCGCCCTGCCCACCCGCTCACCCAACCTGCCTAGTCACTCCTCATCTCGTCCGCTCGCCCACCATTGCTGCCTGCCTTCTGCCATGTCTCTGATCTCCCTGGCTAAGTGAGCCTGCAAGCAAGCCCTGGTCGAGTCGATTCCTGGCCTGGCCTAGGCTGCCGCCTCGGGGTGGAAACAGTGAGACTTGGCCACCTTTCAGACCTGGCTCTTGCCATCCTTCCACCCGCATGCTGCCCACCCTCCGCCTCTGGTCAGTGGACGCACCAGTTCCTGGCTCAGGCCTTTCCCGGAGCCTCTGCCCGCATGCCGCCCGCTCACCCTCTGCCTCACTCACCTTCTGAAGGTGAGGGGGACATGGTGAGGCTCGGGTGCCCTTTGCGAGAAGCCTCCAGCCACTGGTAGTTTTCGGTGCAAGAAGAAGCCTCCAGCCACGCTTTCCTCTAAGTCTCATCTGGAAAGCTCTGTGCAGAGAGAAGCACCTGTTTCCCTCTGTTGCCAGCAGGGCTTTCTGCATGAGACTTAGAGGAAAGCATGGCTCATGGCTGCTAAATTTTGCTGTGCTACACAAGACGGTTTCCCAGGGCTGCCCTCCCAGAGTGCCGCTGCCAGCGCTTGGAGCTCTCCTGCCGCCGCCACTCTAGAACTTGCGATCAGTAAGTTCTTGCTTTGCTCCGTCATGGAGGGCTGTCTGGGGTGATTTCTCTCAGGCATCCTGCATCGCATGGGGCAGCAGGAGGAGGAAGTATGTGGTGGGAAAGGCTGCATGCAGTTCTTGAAGCCAAAGCGGGAATATCTGTGAATCTGCCTATGTATGAGGTCTTCTGCCTCGAGCAGAAGGTTGAACTATAAGACCTCCAAGGTACCTTCTGATTCTGAAGTCTCCAAAACAAGGGAATTTGCTTAAATTGTGTGTGTGTGTGTGAGAGAGAGAGGGGGTGGGGGTGGGGGGGGAGGGAGGGAGGGAGGGAGAGAGAGAAAGAGAGAGAGAGAGAGAGAGAGAGAGAGAGAGAGAGAGAGAGAGAGAGAGAGAGAGAGAGAGGGAAAGAGAAACTGAAGTCATGGAATTGTGTTGGAAAGCTTCTTAGCAATGTCTGTTCATAAATGAGATTATTCCATGCTGTTGCCATTGCAGTGATACCAGATCTATTTCATGAAATCCAAAACTGTGAATATAAATCCTTACACACTCAGTAAGATTCTCGATCCAAGAAACGGTAGCAGTATAATTTTGTGGGTTCCTCTCTTCCTATGACAATATCTGAAAATGAAATGGCTCCAACAAAGGAGAATATTTGTACCTCGGGGTTGAAATGAGGGGTCCTTGGTACTCTCTGAGCTTGGTTGTTTTCTTGCAGATGTTTCATGAACATAACTAGGTAATATCATCTAATGCACATTGATGTGCAAGAAAACAACCAAGTTCAGAGAGTACCAAGGCCCCCTCAATGAAATAGCTATCCTTCCTCATTCCATAGAACATTAAATTCTCCAGTGCACTGCTTGGAGAATCTAAACAAGAGTTAACTTCAATCCTATTACCAGAGACTGAGTTGCTAGAATTTTCTCGGCCACACCTCCCTTTGCCCGGCTGAGCTCCAGTCTTTCAACTCAGTCCAGCCGAGAGAGAGACATGGAAAAATTTGTTCCAGCAACTCAAGTCTCAGGATAATAGGATCTTGCTTGGATTCTTCAGTAATTAAGCCAATTAGAGTGGAGAAGGATAAACAAGAGGCTCCCTGTGGGAGCCTGCACACTGAGGGTGACACTGGTCTACCCCGGCAAGTCTGGCATGACCGCCACCACCCAGAAGAGGGCAAGGAGTAGGCAGCTAATCTGGGGCCAACCCATGAGTGGGGATCCCCCATGGTGCAAGTCTCTACCCAACAAGCCACTGGTGAGTGAGGGCCTGGGAAAGGCATCAGAATAACAGAATAACACTTAGAAGCGACTTTGGGGGGGACCTTATACTATTTCAGAGAAATGGCTGTCCAGATTTTTCTTAAAAACTTCCAGTGATCGAGCATCCAGAATGTCTGGAGACAAGTAGTTCCACTGGTTAATTGTTCTCATTGCCAGGAAGTTTCTCCTTAGTTTTAGGGTTTTTTTTTTAAAAAAAAAAATTAAATTTGATTTTTATTTATAAGTTTGATCCTGTGACCCCTGAGGATGTGGACAGGATTCTGGGCAGACTGAACGTGACCACTTGTTTATTGGACCAGTGTCCCTCCTGGTTAGTGCTGGCTTCCCGGGAGGTGACGCGAGGCTGGCTCCAGGGGATTATAAATGCTTCGTTGGGTGAGGGTGACTTCCCCACCGCCTTGAAAGAGGCGGTGGTGAGGCCTCTCCTCAAGAAGCCTTCCCTGGACCCAGCAATGTTGGTTAATTATCGTCCGGTCTCCAACCTTCGTTTTGTGGCGAAGGTTGTCGAGAGTGTGGTTGCGCAACAGCTCCCCCAGCACCTGGATGAAACAACGTATTTGGATCCGTTCCAGTCGGGCTTCAGGCCCGGGTACAGCACGGAAACGGCATTGGTCACGTTGATAGATGATCTCTGGAGGGCTCGGGACAGGGGGTGCTCCTCTGTCCTGGTCCTGTTAGACCTCTCAGCGGTTAGGGGTTAGGGGGCACTGTAGGGGGCAGAGTTAGGGGTAGGGGGCACTGTACTACGGTGGTTCTCCTCCTTTCTCTCCGACCGGTTGCAGTCTGTGTTGGCAGGGGGGCAGAGGTCGACCCCAAGGCCCCTTATATGTGGGGTGCCACAAGGGTCAGTCCTCTCGCCTCTTTTGTTCAACATTTATGTAAAGCCGCTGGGTGAGATCATCCGTGGTTTCGGGGTGAAGTACCACCAGTACGCTGATGACACCCAGCTGTACATCTCCACCCCAGACCACCCCAACGATGCCCTTGAAGTGATGTCCCAGTGTCTGGAGGCCGTGCGGATCTGGATGGGGAGGAACAGGCTCAGACTCAACCCATCCAAGACCGAGTGGCTGTGGTTTCCGACATCCTGATATAGTCAGTTGACACCATCGCTGACTATTGGGGGCGAATTGCTGGCCCCCACGGAGAGGGCTTGCAACTTGGGCGTCCTCCTGGATTCACGGCTGTCATTAGAAGAGCATTTGACGGCCGTGACCGGGAGGATTTTTCATCAGGTTCGCCTGATTCGCCAGTTGCGTCCCTTTCTGGATCGGGACTCCCTACACACAGTCACTCGTCACTTCCCGCCTGGATTATTGTAATGCTCTCTACATGGGGCTCCCCTTGAGAAGCACCAGGAGGCTCCAACTGGCACAGAGTGTGGTCGCGCGGGTGGTTATGGAGCAACATGGTGCTCCCATGTGACACCTCTCCTACGCGAGCTGCACTAGCTCCCGGTGGTCTTCCAGGTGCACTTCAAGGTTTTGGTCATCATCTTTAGAGCGCTCCATGGCTTCGGACCTGGTTATTTATGGGACCGCCTACTACCACAAACAGCCTCCCACTGGCCGGTACACTCTCATAGAGAGGGACTCCTCCGGGTGCCGTCAGCCAAACAATGTCAACTGGCGGCCCCTAGGGGGAGGGCCTTCTCTGTGGGGGCACCTACTGTCTGGAATGAGCTCCCCCCGGAGATACGAAGGATCCCGGACCTGCGCACCTTCCGCCGCACTGTGAAGACCTTTTTATTCCACCAGGCGGGCTTGGCCTAATCTTTTCCCTCTTTTTTAATATGTAAATTTTAATCTGTTTTAAATTATTGGGGTGTTTTAATTTGTCAGGGCCAAAACTATTTAATTCGATTTTATCTGGTTTTTTAAATTTTTTGAATTTATGTATTTTATTGTTTGGCTGTTCACCGCCCTGAGTCCTTCGGGAGTAGGGCGGTATACAAATCAAATAAATAATAATAATAATAATATGCCGCCCTTCTCCGGAGACTCAGGGCGGTTTACAATGCGTTAAGCAGTAGCCTTCATACTTTTGTATATTTACAAAGTCAGCTTATTGCCCCCACAAACTGGGTCCTCAATTTACCTACCTTAGAAAGGATGGAAGGCTGAGTCAACCTTGAGCCTGGTGAGATTCGAACTTACAGTAATTGCAGACAGCTGGTGTTAATCACAATGCTATCAGTCTGCTGAGCCACCAGGAGAAGGTTGCTTCTCTCTTTGTTCAGTTTCCATCTATTGCTTCTTGTTATGCCTTCTGCTTCTTTGGGAAATATATTGACCCCACTTCTTTATGGCAGCCTCTCAAAAGCCTGTTTTGTGACCTGCCTATCACAGGGGCAAAGCATGTGAACCATTTCCTCCTTTCAGTGGTCCATAAAAGTACATCTATAGTAGGTAGATGCAGATAATAAAGTAAAAAAAAAAGGTAAAGAACATTTTTACAGAACTATATTTTACATTTTTACAGAACTATAGGTACATTGAGGCCAGGTGTGACAAGGAGTGAAGGGGCTGGGTGAGGCAACCTTGACGTGAGTGATGTTGAGTTGGCCATGCCCACCCAGTCACATAACCACCAAGCCACGCTCACCCAGTCACAGCACAGGACAGCACAGGAGAGTCACAGCACAGCCCTCCCTTTCACTGGTCATCTCATGGAGGCTCAGCCCCTTAATTTCAGCCCCGCGGATCAGTTGAGCCAGCAAGGCCGGGAGATGCCTCTCATTCTGTCTCTCTGGGCACCTGGAGGTGTTTCTGGTGCACTCTTGCCAGCCCTGGCCCTGATTGGTTAATGTGACCTAAGACACCTGAAGGGGTGGGAAGTTTCTATTCTTTTAACTACCCTAAAGCATGGAAATTACTTAAAGCTAGCTTCAACTTTCTATGTGTCAACATCATGCACTCAATAAATGGTCTTTAGAGCTTGACTGAAGCCTCAGTCTTGATTTGATTGGGTACATCAGTCAGAACCATGGATTGCAAGGCTGAAGGCTTTGGAGGGAGCATTTTTGGGATGTGTGTCTGTGCAGGACTCCCCAAGGAAAGGACAATCAGCAGGAATATGGGGTGGGGGATTTTCCTGCCAATTGTCCTTTCCTTGGGGAGCCCTGCACAGACGCATATCCTAGGATTCCAATGACTCACCCCACACCAGGCAGCAACCCAGCAGGGTGGCCAAGAGCAACAGTGTCAGGAGGGCAAAGAGCCCCCGCGAGGCCAGCAGCAGCATGGGCAGCTGCTTGGCAGCTAGCACGGCACTAGCCGCAGCCGAGAAGTCCCAGCAGCAGCTGGGCTAGCAGGCAGGGAGGGTGGAGGCCAGGGCGTGCTGAGACCTTGTCCTGTTGTAGCTGTGGGCAAGCAGACAGTGGGACAGAGAGGGTGGGGCCAGCGGTAGCTGCACTCCCATTTCCGTTGGCTCTCGCACTCACCACCTCCTGTAATTAAAAAAAATAAGACCTCCCTAAAAATAAGTCTGAGTGCTTATTTTCAAGTCCAAAAGAAAATAATCCTATTTATTTTCGGGAAAACACAGTATATTCATTTTCTTTCTTCATTCGTTGTGTTCTGTATTTATCTTTCTAACCAGATGAACCAAATCCTGATATAGCAGTAATATTCAGAAGATGCTTGAAATACTTTCAGTTGTGAAAATAACAAAGCTAGCATGTCACATTCTCTACGATGAATGAGTCTGGTGCACACATTCTTTTTCTGAGGTCCTTGGTGGAAGGACAGGTTATACAATAGAATCATGTTCTTGTCTGAAAGTTTGTATCGTGAAATTAAGAGCTGCTATTGTAAACATTTCTCTTAAGTAAAACAAAATGCTTTAGTCACAACTGGGATTTCCTCTCCCCTTTTTGTGACGTAGGGGTTTTTTTGGTATCCTTTATGGTTTATATTTTCCTTTATCTCCAAACTAGTTGTACAATGATTCTTATAATTTCAATTCAGAAATAATAATATGCAACTTGCAACTCTAAGCCAGGTATTTGCATTTATCTAGCACAGAATCCAGTGACCAGGTATAGCCTTTCCAATTGCAACAAAGAGCATTAGCATTATTATTATTATTTTTTATGAAGGATCCTTTTTAACAAGTGAATAAATTTGTTCTATGACTTAATATTTGAATATTGTGCCCACTAACAGTTTTGTTTTTCACTTTCAGTTCCATATAAGTATATTGAAACATTTTTAAGTAGGTGAGCTAGCTTTTGCAGTGTGGGGGCAGTGGTGAAATGTAAAATTTGTTACTACCAGTTCTGTGGGCGTGGCTTGGTGTGTGGGGGTAATATGACTGAGTGGGCGTTGCCAACTTTTTTTAAAAAAAACCTTTTAAAACCATTTTTTCTACAACCTCTTCAGCTGAAGAGGTTGTAAAAAAATGCTTTTAAAGCCTCTGACAATACCAGCTGACTTGCCTGATCGGCAGAAGCTTTTTTTTTTAAAGCCTCTGACGATCCCAGCTAACTTCCCTGATCAGCAGAGGCTTTTTTTCCTTTTAAAAATATTTTTTCTATAACCTCTTCGTAGAAAAAATGCTTTTAAAAGCCTCTGATGATCCCAGTTGAGCCATGCGATCATCAGAGGCTTTTTTTTAACTTTTAAAAGCATTTTTCAGCCAAAAAGGTTGTAGAAAAAATGCTTTTAAAAATAAAAAAAAAGCCTCTGATGATTGTGCAGCTCAGATGGGCAATGGGGGGGGCAGGGATTTTTGCTACCAGTTCTCCGAACCACCCACCTCCATCGCTACCGGATCGGGCGATCCGGTCTGAACCAGGTGCATTTCACCCCTGGGGGGGTGGTATCAATGTTTAAGCCAATTAATATCCAGTTGCAAATGATGCAAATTGAAAGAAGGCAATGTATTCTGAAATCAGAAATATGTGTATTTTACTGATATAATTTGTCCAAAATCAAGAGCCAAAATAGAAAAAGGAATTAATATGATATATGGGTTTTGGACACTGATTGTTCAATGAATTGTTAATGCCTTTCTTCTTTTAAATTTAAGTTTAAGTTTAAGTTTATTTATTTGTCAAGCATATAGAAGAATACAGGTAAAAAGTATAAACATAATTTGAATACATGAAAAAAGTAAGTAAAAAGGAATATTAGGACAGGAACGGTAGGCATGTTGTGATTGGATGAAACCGATGACGTCATGCGCACGGGAGATTCTTTGTTAGCCATTGGTTGGAGCGGTTGAGCTGTTCATATATAAGAGCTGTCAACTGCCATTTTCTAGCTGAGCCGTTACAGTTACAGTTACATGGTGAAGCAATAAATAGTTACAGTTACAATCGTGAGTTGCCTCAGTATATATTGCAACAATTTAACACTGGCGACGAGGATGGGATGTTCCTGAGGCAAATTGAGAGCAGAATCAACATTCAGAGAGTGTGAGTCACCCAATACACAAACCACCAATCCACGAAATGGCTCCTCCAACTTTCGCCCCATACAAAGCTGCCGCTGAGACGTGGGATGCGTATGAAGAGCGGTTTGAATGTTTTTTAGAAGCCAACGATTTTACTGACCTCTCAAGCAGTAAGAAAAGGGCTCATTTTTTAAATGCTTGTGGCCCTGAAGTATTTGCTACTGCCTGAGCGTTACTCGCTCCCCAGCCTGTGCATACTACTTCCTGGGAAGTTTTGAGGCAGAAATTGAGGGCTCACTACGCTCCAACTCCGTCTCATATAGCCCGTAGGTTTAATTTAAGGCAAATACTGCAAGAGGAAGGGGAGCCTGTCAACCGTTATGTCGCCCATCTGCGTACAGCCGCCCTCAACTGCGAGTTTCGGGATTTAGATGACGCTTTGGTTGAACAGTTGGTTTGTGGGGTACACGACATAAACTTACAGAGGCGTTTGTTAGCGAAAAAAAACCCTAGATCTTCAAACGGCCATGGAAGAGGCCCAGGCAGCGGAGATGTCAGATAAATCTGCCGCGGACATCCGTAAGTGCCATTCCTCTGCTAATCAAGCCACGGCTGTCCATAGTGAGGAGATTGTTTCCAAAGACGATGAAGAAGAGCCAGAGGTCAGTCGTATTAAGACATTTACTGAAAAAGGTGGGCGGCCAACCGGAAAAAATCCTCCTCCATCCTCCTGCCTCACTGCGGCGATCAGCACCCCCGAGCAACTTGTCGGTTCCGTTCAGTGACATGTCGACGTTGCGGCAAACTTGGCCACCTCACACGTGTCTGCCGCTCGGGTCGCCAGAGGCAATCTACGTTTCGACCAAAAGGTGCTCCAGTCAACAGTGAAGACTGTTTTGCGATATTCTGAGGCGGCGGGTCACTGAAGTAACGACCCACCGTGACTCCACTAGACGTTCAAACAAGCTTTTCCTGAGTGTGAAGATCGAAGGTGTTCCTTGCAGGATGGAAGTCGACACCGGCTCATCTAAATCTATTTTCTCCTGGACCACCATCAAAGAAATGATGCCTAGCCTGCAGAAAAATCAGCTTCACCCCAGCCCTGTTAAGCTTAGAGATTATCAGGGAAACTGGATTCCAATTATTGGGCACGGTCATTTCCTAGTTGAATATGATAGTTTCACTGGCCGCCTCCCCTTAATCGTGGTGGATGGCTCCCTTCCCAGTCTGTTAGGTTTAGATTGGTTTGGATCCCTTGGCCTTGCCATCACAGGCATCCACTCAACAACCTCAGAGAGCGATTTCGATATGTTGGCTAGCGAATTCAAAGATGTGTTCAACGATGCTCTGGGTAAATATGTGGGTTCCCCAATTTCACTGAACTTAGACCCGAACGTTGCCCCTATTAGGCTCAAACCCCGGAGAGTACCTTTGGCCCTCCGTCCAAAAGTAGAAGCCGAGTTAGATAAGTTGATTGCCCAGGGAGTTTTAGAACCCACTGACCATTCCCGGTGGGAGACCCCAATAGTCATTCCTATCAAGCCGGACGGGTCGGTCCGCATCTGCGCGGATTTTAAAAGTACGTTGAACCGGGCATTACAAGCCAACCCCTATCCTGTTCCGGTAGTCCAACACTTGCTCCACTCCCTGGGTTCAGGCTCCATTTTTGCTAAGCTTGATCTAGCTCAAGCGTATCAGCAGCTTCCGGTGGATGAGGCCTCAGCTGAGGCCCAAACGATTGTAACCCACTGGGGAGCTTTTAAGTGCAAACGGCTTCAATTTGGTATTAGCATAGTCCCGGGGTTATTTCAAAATTTAATGGAGCGCCTCCTACAAGGACTTCCCGGGGTAGTCCCATATTTTGATGACGTGCTCATCTCCGTGTCTTCGCGGGATGAGCTCTACGCTTCAGGAAGGCTGGCCTAAAATTGAAGAAATCTAAATGTTTTATTGGTGTGCCACAGGTTGAATTTTTGGGGTATTTAATTGACGCCACAGGTAGCCACCCTACTCCCTCAAAAGTGGCAGCTATAAAAAATGCTGCTGTTCCAACGTGCAAAGCTGACCTGCAAGCATTTCTGGGGCTCCTCAATTTTTATAGTGTATTTTTACCCCATAAAGCCACCTTGGCGGAGCCTCTTCACCATTTATTGGACAAAAATACACCATGGTCCTGGGGCGAGGCTGAAAACCGTTCTTTCCGGGCTGTCCAAGACCTACTAACATCCTCTGCTGTCCTGGTACAATATAGTTCTCACCTTCCTCTGGTAATAACAGTGGATGCATCCCCTTTTGGCATCGGTGCCGTCCTTAGCCATAGGTTTCCAAATGGAATAGAAGTACCTATTGCCTATTATTCCCGTACTCTTTCCTCCACGGAACGCAAGTATAGTCAATTAGACAGGGAGGCCCTAGCCGCAGTGGCTTCTGTAAAGAAGTTCCACGATTATATTTATGGCTGCCATTTTGATTTGGTCACTGACCATAAGCCTCTTCTGGGGCTCTTAGCTGGGGACTGTCAGACCCCTTCAATACTTTCCCCCAGGATGTCCCGTTGGACTGAGTTTTTAGCGGCTTATAATTACACCTTAAGATACCGCCCGGGTAAGGAGATCGCGCATGCTGATGCGTTGAGCCGCTGTCCGTTGCCCTTGCCCGTGGAGGACCCTGCACCGACCTCTTCTGTCCTCCTTGTAGAGGAGCTGCCAATTCCCTTATCTGCAACCGACGTTGCCGCCCACTCGGCAGTTTCCACATATTTGCTTTCTCAGCACACAACACCTTGTTCAAGCACTAATCGAAGTCCTGCTGAGATGCTGATGGGCTGCCGTTTACAAACAACACTTGACCGTCTGCATCCTTTATACAACTCAGACCAGCCTACAACAGGCTATTTGCCACCTAGGGTGTTTAAAGAAGGGGACCAGGTTTTTGCATGAAACTATGGGGGCAACCCCCGTTGGTTGCCGGGACAGATTATACAAGTAACGGGTCCCTGTTCTTACAGGGTCCTGCTCGTTGATGGCAGAACCTGGCGGAGACACATGGACCACTTACGGAAACGTGTGTTAGAAAAAAACCCGGCAGAGGTCGTGAGTCCGTCACCTACAACACCGCTAAGTTCCGTGCCAGGTCCAACACTAAGTTCACAAGCAAATGAAAACTTAACGCGGGGCGCCGCGAGTAGCCAGCAGTGGCTCAACTTACCTGAGGTCGAGTCCGAGGCTGGGAAGTCTGTTCCAGGGAACACTCCGTCAATTGTACCGTTCTCTTCTCCATCCATGCTGGAATCAGCTGCACCTGTTATCGAACCTGAACTACGACGGTCCGGACAAACACGCAGGCGCCCGCTGTACCTTAATGATTACACTTGCGTGATCCAGGAGGGGAGGGGTGTTATGTCTAGCAGGGCTTAGTTATAGTTGTAGTGTTATGATTGGATGAAACCGATGACGTCATGCGCACGGGAGATTCTTTGTTAGCCATTGGTTGGAGCGGTTGAGCTGTTCATATATAAGAGCTGTCAACTGCCATTTTCTAGCTGAGCCGTTACAGTTACAGTTACATGGTGAAGCAATAAAGAGTTACAGTTACAATCGTGAGTTGCCTCAGTATATATTGCAACAATTTAATAGGTGGCATAAGGTATTTTATTGCGGTTAGAGGAATGGAGGACTCTTCTCGTAAAATATCTCTGGACTCTCTCGCTTGTATTTATGTCCAATATGCAGTGCAGGTTCCACACAGATGAGCTGTATTTAAGAATTGGTCTAGCAAATGTTTTGTATGCTCTAGTTAGTAGTACAACATTACCAGAGAAGAAGCTATGCAAGATTAGGTTAACAACTCTTAATGCCTTTTTGGAATGTTGTTACAGTGGGCTCAGGCACTTAGATTTTTAGAAATGAGTACTCCAAGGTCCTTGACAGAAGGAGGGTCATCTACAAGGTCATGTCCATCTAATTTGTATTTTATGTTTTGATTTTATTTATTTTTTTGCCAATGTGCAAGACAGAGCATTTGTTGATTGAGATTTGAAGTTGCCATTTGTTAGACCAATCTGATACATAGTCAAGGTCTTTTTGAAGGATAGTTGCATTGTTGGTGGTTGAATAGTGGTTGAAAAAAACTGTTTAAATTCTTGCCGTGGGAATTTCAATACCCAGTTCTTTTACCCAATTCTCTTTCATTACCATTTGTGAATTATTATCAAAGTTAATAATTTTATAAATTTTGCTAACTAATCCCTTTGGCCCAATTTCATCTTTTATTATTCAAAATTTCTAATCAAAATTGGAATATGAACTGGGTTAGCAGAAAAATGAGGACATTATCAATAAGGATTAAAGAACATAATTATAAAGTTATTTGGAAGTGGTATTTGACCCCAATAAGACTTTTTCAAATGGATAATAAAGTGGATAAAATGTGTTGGAGATGTAAAGTGGAACTTGGGACATATGTTCATATGTGGTGTAAATGTAATGGGGTTGAACTTTTTTGGTCTAGGATAGAAAATGAAATATTTGAAATGATTAAGAAGAGGGCCAAACTGAAATTGGAAACCATATTATTATTAATATTGAATGAAACAACATTAACAATTGGAGAAAGAGAATTGGTGAGGATTTTGGTTATAATGGGGAGAATTATAATTGCTAGATATTGGAAATTAAATGTTGACTTAAAATTAGAAGAATGGTATAATGAAACATGGAAATTTGCATTAAACGATAAATTGACTTGTGATATTAAAATTAGAAGTGGTATATACAAAGAGAATGTTTTTTGGAACACTTGGCAACCATTTGTGGATTCTGCACTTGGGAGATTGGATGAATCGGCGCCAGTACCTTATCAAAGAGATTTCTGGAAGAATTGAAGACTTTAATTTCCTAAAACTTCCTTTCCATTTGTATAGCACGATGGGGGGGAATTTTTTTTTTCTTTACTATTGATTTTTGTATTGTTTTTTCTTCTTTTTTCTGTTATTCTTTAACAATAAAAATACAATAAAAAATGTAAAAAAAAAATTCTTGCCGCGGGGCTTTGTTAAATTGCTGGCTCGCCCCGCCCCTCTGCACCACTATTTATTGCCAAGGGGCAAGGGGCGGGCGAGCCAGCAATTTAACAAATGGTTCGGTGTTGTTTTGTAATTTTATTGGCCCGCGGAGCTTCAGCATAGGCTAATTAGCCCTTGATTAGATCGGCTCCCGACTCTCAGCTGATTTGCTCTCAGCTGTTTTGCTCATGGCTCTGCTGCTTGCTGGAGAGATTTTTTCCCCCTAGCTATGCTGAAAAACGAAACTGAAAGTAAAGCAGGCTTTGCTGTTGCTACAATTGGAAAATTAGGCAGGCAGATTTCTTTTCTTTTTCCTCACCAAAAAAGGTAGGTGCAAATAATGGGAAATTTAGGGAAAAAGAGGAGAGTTCAAGATTTTAAAACACAAAAGAAAAAAAGCTCTATTTAACTAGGGAATTGTAATAATTGAGATACTATTAATTATATATTGTGCTGAAAGCAGAAATGGTTAAGTTGTGGTTTGGAGGAATATATGGGGGAAATATTTGGTCTATTATTATTGGTAAATATAATTAATTGATTTGTAAGAAATTGGATTGCATGGAAATAATTGGAATATTCATATTGTTCATATTGATTAATATACAAAAAAGGTAGTTATATAACTAATTGATTTATATTAAAATATTGAATTTATATTAAACTGTAATATTACATAATTAACCAATGTGAGGATGGATATAAAAATAGATGACAATGGGAAGGGGTATAATATAGAATAGAAGGGAAAAATTGAATTTGATTAAGATTAGAGATGAGGATGAAGGGTAATATTGGTTTTTTACAAAAGTAGATGAGGAATAAATATGGCAAAAAGGAAATATAGAAATTGTAAATTTAATTGAAATGACTAAACACTGTTTAAATTTGTGAACCGGCCAAATACTCTGTTCAAAGAAAATACATTGTATGTTTGTATGTGTGTTTCTAATTACTGTTATTTATTTATATTTGTTCTCTTTTATTCTTTAAAGTTTAACAATTCATTCTTTATCTTAATATCTTTATATTTGTTTGGGGTTGGCTTTCTTCCTTTTCATCTTTTTTATTGTACAGCAATCTTTTTCCTCAAACCTACCACCTCTGTCTTTTCTTTCTTTCTTACTTTCTCTTCCCCCCTCTTCTTCTCCTCCCTACTTCCTCTTCCTTTCTCCTTCTCCTCCTCTCTTCCTCCCTCTCTTACCCTCACTCCTACTCTAATTTCCCTTCCCTTCCTTCATCCCTCTCTATTGCTGTATCCTTTTATGCATATGGACTACTCAGAGGGCTGAAAAAGTTATTTCTGACTGGTCCTCACACTTTTGACCAGTCCTCGAACTTACGACTGTCCTCACATTTTACGTTTTTGCCCTATCTTGTCACCATGGTGAAGAGAAGCAGATGTGAAATGAGTGACATGGTTGTTAAGAATGCTACAATGGGCATAAATGATGACCAGTCATAAGTGCGAAGACCTGTCAAAAGTGGGAGGACCTGTCAGAAATCACTTTTTTCAGCCCTCTGGGTAGTCCTTTTGTGCATATGGACTACTCAGAGGGCTGAAAAAGTTATTTTTGACTGGTCCTCGCACTTTTGACCAGTCCTCGAACTTACGACTATCCTCACATTTTACGTTTTACGCCCTATCTTGTCACCATGGTGAAGAGAAGTAGTGGTGAAATGACTGACACGGTTGTTAAGAATGCCGCAATGGGCATAAATGTGAGGATGGTCATAAGTGCGAGGACCTGTCAGAAATGACTTTTTTCAACCCTCTGAGTAGTCCCTATACACATAGCCATGGCCACCCGGTCACATGACCAGCTAGCCACGCCCATCCAGTCACATGACCTCCAAGCCAGGCCCACAAAATAAGCCACGCCCACAGAACTGGTAGTAAAAAAATTTAGAACCCACCCCTGGTTGGGGCTCACCCCAACATGAGGAACTGTATTAAAGGGTCGCGGCATTAGGAAGGTTGAGAACCACTGATGTACAGGATTTGATAGAGCACTTCCTATTTTGACCACTTGTTGTCTGTTTGACAGGAAGGCAGCTATCCATTTATGTGGAGTCCAGAAATGCCATAGGATTTTAGTTTTAGAAGTAATTTGTCGTGTACCACTGAATCAAAAGCTTTACAGAAGTCTATGTAAACTGCATCTATTGCTTTGCCCTAGTCGAGATGTGTAGTCCATATGTTTTGCAATGTAGTAGTTGTAGATTACAGGATAAATTTTTTCTGAAACCAAATTGCTTTTTAGAAAGTAAGTTGTTTGTCTCTAAGTGGAGGGTAATAGATTGGTTAATGATTGATTCCATGACTTTGCAGGTGACGCAACATAAAGAGATTGGTCTGTAATTTTCAACTAGGCTAGGGTCTCCCTTTTTGAAGATAGGGATGACCCTGGCTTGTGACCATTGGTAGAGCAAGGTACTGGTACTGAAAATTTTTTCAAAAATTACGCTTAGAGATTCTGCAATTGCAGTGGAAAGCTTTTTTAAGAAGTATGCACATAGTCCATCAGGTCCAATAGATAGAGAAGGTTTTAGATTGCGTAGTGCCTTTTCAACATTGTCTTCTGTAAAATCAATATGTATAAGATCATCGTAATTGTTGTAATTGTCTGTAGTATGACTGGGAAATATTGGGTATGTGTTGTTGCTGTTTACAAAGACTGAGCCGAAGAATGTGTTAAAGAGATTGGCTTTAACGGTTTCGTCAATACAATCTTCATTGTTTGGTCCTTTTAGGGGTGGGATAGATCTTGAGTCTTTAAGTTTGTTGTTTACAAAATGATAGAAGGCACGGGTGGATTTTGTGCATAGAAGGTTTTCTTCTTGCTTGATGTGATAATTGATGCATTCAGTCTTTATTAGTTGGCATAAGTTTTTGTAGCAGTTTTTGAAGTTAGCTACATAGTTTGTTTTGTTTTCTCGCCAAAGAGATTTTTTTCTGGATTGTAATTTCCTTATTGTCATTGGTAGTTTATTTTTTCTGGTTTTGTGGGGTATTAGTGGTATGTAAAGTTTAATGATTCTTTTGACTTTGCGCAAGAAAATGTTGTAATGGTCGTCAGCAATATTACAGCCAGAGAATAGATTTTGCTAATCAAGACATGAGAGTTCATTGTCTATGAGATCATAGTTGGCTTTTTTAAAGTTAACCAGGAATCCCATCATTATGATGATTTTTGAGAGGGTGTAGGTTGAGACAAAAGTCAATCATGCTGTGGTCGCTGTTGGAGAATGGTTCTTTTATTTGTAGTCCATAAATTGAATTTATGGACTATTATTGAATTTATGGACAGTGTTGTGTGTATAGGTTCAGTTGTACATTCATTCATTCAATTAATAAGTGGTAAGTTAAGGTCACCAAGAAAGATTATTGGATGTGGGCAGGAGGCTTTTACTTATACAGTACTGTTATGGTTGTAATATAGTAATGATGGTTTCACGTCCTTTTCTCCCTATACATGGATCACTGCACATTCTTATAACCCTGAGTAAAATTAAGAGTATGATCAATTGTGATGATTCACCTGGGAATATAAGGCTCCGCTGGAGGTGGTGGTATGTAGAGGTCCTGGAGGGCTGAGCTGTCTCTTTTAGTAGGTGTGCTGACAGTACTGGATGGTGTTGCCACACTGCTTGTAGGACTTCTAGATACAAGTGGCTGGTTAAAACAAAACAAAATGATTTAAAGTCATATCTAGTTACTTTTTTATGTTACAATAAATTAAGCATATATAATTTATATATTGGAAAAGGTGATGTTAATAAATTAAGAAGCATCAGATTCAGCTTAATTGGGGAGAACTTTCCAATATTGTACATTTTGAACTGCTGCCATTTATATGTTGCAGATTTCCTGTAGTGGAGCATATGCTCTTCATGCCTTAAAATCAAATCCAATATAAATTGATCTGTAAGTACTCCCAACATGACATATTTTGATTTTTTGACTTAATAGAAATCACATAAATTACATTTTGGCAGATTTACCAAGCAATCTTGCTCAAATTTCACTTCTTTAATTATTACCATATTTTAATTCCAATAACCTACATAGCTGGCTAATCAAAGTGCTTGCTTTTGGGGAATATATTATTATCTCCAGCTGTTATAATACAAATATCATTTTAAGATAATGATTTTGTTACATGTGAGCAGATACTGGTTTTATGATTGCTAGATATTCATGTAATCAGAGAAGCCATTTAAGAAAATATTTATTGGGATTTTCTGAACAACAGTATACAAATGGATAAATGTATTGAAAGACAAGAGAACACAAATATTACATTTTGGAAACTGTCAGTAGAAGAACTGTGAACCCAGCTTTCAGTAATAGAAAGCATAGATTGGGGTGTCAAACTCGATTTCATTGAGGGCTGCATCAGGGTTGTGTTTGACCTTAGGGGGCCAGAATGGGCACGGCCAGGGTGGCTGTGGCCAGCTCGACATCACTTGTGTCAGAGAGCACCTGTAGTGGCCAAGTGCTAAGGCAAGACTTCCCTCAGACCCTCCCTTCCTCTCATTATAATCTCCTTCCTTCCTTCCTTCCTTCCTTCCTTCCTTCCTTCCTTCCTTCCTTCCTTTTTTCCTTTTCTTCTTTCTCCTTCCCTCTTCATTCTCTTTTCTTTCTTCTCCTTTCCTTCTTTTTCCTTCCTTGCTCTCTTCCCATCTTTCCTTTTTGTTTGTCTTTCCTCTTTCCCTTTCTCCTTTCTTGTCCCTTCTTGGGTGCTCAAATGCAAAAGAGGAAACATTTCTCCTTTTGTTTTGTTTTGCTTTTAGTTTGTTTTGCTAACCCTCTGCCAGTGAAAAAGGAGTCTTGGGGGACCACACACAGCTCCCCCGGCCCCCATTTTCATCCATGATGGCTTCCTGCAGCCCTTTGCCAGTGAAAACAGAGCCCGGGGGGGGGGACATGCCCCATTTTTACTGGCAGAGACACCACAGGCCGGCCCTTCACTGTTTCCATGTCAGCCCCGCAGGCCATATCTAAGCACCCTGTGGGCCAGATCCAGCCTGCGGGCCTTGAGTTTAACACCCCTGCATAGATGAATGCAAACCAGGCTTCATCAATTTAGAGTTCTCAAAATATATTATTTTGGGGCTACAACTCACATTATTTCCCAGTAAGTTAACCTCATAAAATTTAGGAAAGCTTACATTGTAAGAACTAAGAAAATTTATTTGCTTCATGCTATAGTGATTTTCAATAAAGAAAAGTCAAGTCTCATTTTCCAAATATTATCATTATACTTTTGCAGCAGATATACTAGTTGTCCAAAGTTTAAAGTTGAATCCCAAAATTAAAGTATAAAACCTGCCTTATCTTGTAGAATAGATTTGAATATAGTATTGTGAAATGTAATGTAACGGAGACACACGCACAAATGGAATAGATATATATCAATATGAATATAATAATGTACATCAATAATCTAAAGAAGAAAATAGAGCTTCCCCTGTATACTTCATTTGGCTAAATAGAGAAACACTTGAAATACTTACTAAAATATATTATTCTATGCACCAGACAAATAAAAATCAGCACTAAAAATATTTTGTTCTGATGAATAAGAAGAGAGAAAAATCTCAATCAAAAAGCATTAAATTCTCTTGATTCTTAAACATTTTAATTGGAGAGTATATAATTAACAGCTATCTATCATAAATTATTATCATTAAATAGGAGGGGAATTTATTAATGTGCTTCTGCATTGTGATTAAAACCACTTTAAGATACATGAGCAATATGTGGAAGATATTAGAATTAGCCTAAATTTGTAATTTTTTTGAATTTTTGGGGGTTTCATTTGTTTTCATCATTATGAATTGTTATAACATATAAAATTACATAAGCATTTGAGCAATCTTTTTAGAAAGACTTCAGGTTAGGAGAAGATTCTTTTCAACAGCCAGAGTATGACAAAATGGATTAGTCTTCTAGCTTCTTTTGCAGAAACTTAGATGAATCAGCCTTGGTAGTACAGTGGTTTAATGCACCCTGTTATTAACACAGCTGCCTGCAATTACCGCAGGTTCGAATCTTACCAGGCTCAAGGTTGACTCAGCCTTCCATCCTTTCTAAGGTAGGTTAAATGAGGACCCAGTTTGTGGGGGCAATAAGCTGACTTTGTATAAATATACAAAAGTATGAAGGCTATTGCTTAACGCATTGTAAGCCGCCCTGAGTCTCTGGAGAAGGGCGGCATATAAATCAATTTTTTTTTAAAAAAAAATGCCCCCCCCCCCAAAAAAAACCCCTGTTGACTGGGCTTCTAGCAACTGTATACTGTAGTTAGTCATTAGGATTAAGGTTACAGTTACAGCTTCACACTTTCCACCTCAAGTAATTAAAAAGGTTTAAAAGCAAGTCAATGGCAGATGGAGCTTATAAATTAAATTTATACTAACAAAGCACTGATTTAAGCACTGTAGGTTAATATTAGAATAATTTAAATATTTGAACATTTTCAATCTTAGCCTATCTTTCCAATAATCAAAACAGGAGTTGACTGAAGCTGAAATCAGTATATTACCACCCAGACAAACTTCAAATGGGAACTATCAGACTAGGTAGAGAAAATGTGTTCTTTACACCATTTGAGCCTCAAATAACAATGATGTCTCCAGGAGCACCCCCAAAGTTGAGCCCCAATCCTTTTGGGAACATACTAGACCAGTGATGGCTAACCTTTTTGCCATCGCGTGCCAAAAGTGGGGGGAGCGCAGGGGTGTCGCACGTGCATGTGCCCACACCCATAATTCAGTGCACCCCACTCCACTGTGCATGTGACCCCCCCCCCCGCGCTCTCCCTGCTATTGGCACGTGATGGCACAGTGGGACCGGAAAGCCCATTTTTCACCTCCCCAGGCTCCAGAGCCTTTCTAGGAGCCTGGGAAGGGCAAAAACCCTTCCCCAACACCCCCCCCCATTTCCTGACTTCCGGTGGGCCCGGAAAGCCCGAAAATCAGCTGGCCTGCATGCGCATGTGCGCTGGAGCTGAGCTAGGGCAACGCTCGCATGCCCACAGATATGGCTCCGCGTGCCATAGGTTCGCCATCATGGTACTAGACCCTATTCCATAGACAGATAAACTGCCCTTCAACATTATTTCCATCTTGTCTTACATTTTTAACTTGCTTCTATAAACATTAACTGTCCATTCTGGTGACAGAAAGAAGAGATAAAACTGATTGTCATCTAATATGAATTACTCTGCAACTGGTAGGTAATTTATCACTGTACTTTTCAAGTAATTACTTTTCAAGTAATAGTACATGATTTTACAACAAATTTTCCTCATTTTTCCTGTAGCAACCCACTATGCAGGTACAGGTAGCCCTCAATTTATGACCACAATTGAACCCACAATTTATGTTGTTAAGTGAGGCATTTGTTAAGTGAATTTTGCCCCATTTTACAACTTTTCTTGCCACAGTTGTTAAGTGAGTCATTGCAGTTGATAGGTTAGTAATCCAGTTGTTAAGTGACTTTGGCTTGCCCATTGACTTTGCTTGTCAGACAAAAGTGATCATGAATTAATTAGGGCATCTTTCGGAAACTTGACAATACCTTTTGACACAGCAAGGGTCATAAATATGAACCAGTTGCCAAGCATCTGAATTCTGATCAAAATGTGGGGATGCTGCAAAGATCATAACTATGAAAAACAGTCATAGGTCACAGTTTTCAGTGCTGTTGTAACTTTGAATGGTCACTAAATGAACTGTTGTAAGTCGAGAACTATTTGTAGTCCTTGATTTATGAGCCAACTGGGATTGGAATTGCTTTCACTAAAGATGTGCTCATTAAGTGAGTCACACCAATTTTACAATATATATTTTGCCTTCGTTATTAAGCAACTCTGGCTTCTCCTATTACTTGGCTTGTTTGAAGCCCCCTGGGATGGTGATCATTTGACCCAGCTACAATTATTTTAAACTATTGTAAATTTATGTCCCCCTTCATGGATTACTGCCTTGTCATGGCGAAGGGGCTTGCGTAGCTCAATGAAGCTATGAGCTATGCCGTGCAAGGCCACCCAAGGCAGACAAGTCATAGCAGAAAGTTCTGACAAAATGTGATCCACTGGAGAAGGAAATGGCAACCCACTCCAGTATCTTTGCCATGAAAACCCCAAGTACCAAAAGGAAAAAAGATATGACGCTGGAAGATGAGCCCCTCAGGTTGGAAGGTGTCCAATATGCTACTGGGGAAGAGCAGAGGGCTAGTACCAGTAGCTCCAGAAAGAGTGAAGTGACTGGCCCAAAGCCGAAAGGACACTCAGCTGTGGATGCATCTGGTGGTGAAAGGAAAGTCTGATGCTGTAAAGATTTTTTCTCCATAGGAACCTGGAATGTAAGATCCATGAATCAAGGCAAACTGGACGTGCTCAAAAGAGATGACAAGACTGAACATCGACATCTTAGGAATCAGTGAACTAAAATGGACAGGAATGGGTGAATTTAATTCAGATGACCATCAGGTATACTACTGCGGGCAAGAATCCCTCAGAAGAAATGGAGTAGCCTTCATAATCAATGAAAGAGTAGGAAAAGCAATACTGGGATACAATCCCCAAAATGACAGAATGATCTCAGTTTGAATCCAAGGCAAACCATTCAATACCACAGTAATCCAAGTCTATGCCCCAACCACTGGTGTTGAAAAGGATGAAATTGATTGGTTCTATGAAGCCCTACAGCACCTTATAGAATTAACACCAAAAAATGATGTCCTTATCATCATGGGGGATTGGAATGCTAAAGTAGGAAGCCAAAAGATAACCGAAATAACAGGCAAGTTTGGCCTTGGAGTACAAAATGAAGCAGAGCACAGGTTGATATAATTTTGTCAAGAGAATACGATGATCATAGCAAACACTCTTTTCCAACAACCCAAGAGACGTCTCTACATGGACATCACCAGACGGTCAACACAGAAATCAGATTGACTATGTGCTCTGCAACCAAAGATGGAGAAGTCCTATACCAGGGGTCCTCAAACTTTTTGAACAGGGGGCCACTTCAGGGTCCCTCAGACTGTTGGGGGCCCGGACTGGCTAGGTGGATGTAGCTGGGGGCCCCATGTGACTGGGTGGGTGTAGCTTGGTGGCCATGTGACTGGGTGGGTGTGGCTAGATGGTCATGTGACTGGGTGGGTGTAGCTGGGTGGGCAGTCCATTTTGCCAATTTAGTAGTCCATTAAATAATACAAGTGAAACTTTAATTTGTTTTCCTCCTTTGTTTTATTTGCTTTTGTTTGACTTCTCTTTTTATTAGATTATTTTTTAAGTTGTTTACAAGTCTAGTAGTCCACTTCAGAAAACTCAGTTTTGCAGCAATTCTTCTCAGCCCCAAGGAGATTACAATCCACATCCATCCATCTCTCTCTCTCTCTCTCTCTCTCTCTCTCTCTTCTAGAAGAGCAAATGGGGGTGGGGAAGACAAACCTTGCTGAATCCCATTCCATTCGCTCTCTCTCTCCCATCTCTCTGTCAGGAAAGAAACATCTCCTACAAGAGCAAATGGGGGTGGGGAAGAGAAATCTTGCTCCATTCCATTCCATTCCATTCCATTCCATTCCATTCGCTCTCTCCCTCCCATCTCTCTTGTCAGAAAGAGACGGCTCCTACAAGAGCAAATGGGGGTGGGGAAGTTGCTGAATCCCATCCCATTCCATTCGCATCGCGGCAATCTCAATCTGCTTTTGGAATCTTGCTGGCCGGAGCTTCCTCCGCACCTGCCGAACCCACACAACAGGCTCGGGCAAAGGCTCTGCACATCTGGCAGGCAGAATCAGACCAGGCAGGGATCGCTTGGAGTGGATGTAGCAAGGAAGCCCCAAGACGGGGGCTCAGTAGCACTGATCTGCTGGCTAGCCAGCCCTTCCTGCCTCCCTGTCCAGTGGCGGAGATGGCTGTCCTTCAGGTAGCCGAGTGGGAGAAAGACGGGCAGCCAAGTGGCGGGGGGGAGAAGGCGGCGGCTGTTGCTGCATCCACTCCCTAGCTTGCTTGCATCTCACCAGTCCCACTTTGTCAACAGGCGCATGTGCTCGGAATGGAGATTCAACGGGGTGGGGGTGGGGTGGGGCTGCAAGGCAGAAGGCTGCCTTAAGTCCATGGAAGGGACTGCAGCCTTGGGGCTCTGTCTGAAGGAGCTGCATCACTCGGGCAGCGCCCCGAAAACGCTGTGGAGCTGCTGCCTCGCAGGACAGGGCAAGGCACTGCTCTCCCTGCTGAACAGCCCCAGTGAAGGAGGCACATCATCGGGGGTCTCTACCCCTGGCAGCTCCTGGATGGCAACTCCGCCTCACTCGGCAGACCTATGCAGCTTGAAGGAGGCGAAGAGGCCAGTTAGAAAGGCGCGTTCCTCTCACGCACCACCAAGGCTGTCAGCAGCTTGCGCAGGTCCATTAGACTGCAGCCACCGCGAGTGGGGAAAGCCAGATCCCCATCAGAGCCCTGGCTGCCCAGGCCCAGCAGAGATGGGGGGGGGAGTAACGTAATCCCAGCTGGGCTTGGGCGGCCATAGCGCTGATGGGGATCGTGCTTTCCCCACTCATGGCTGGAGCCTAATGGACCTGCGTAAGCTGCTGACAGCCTCGGTGGTGTGCGAGAGGAGCACGCTTTTCTAACTGGCCTCTTCGCCTCCTTCAGGCTGCACGTGTAGCCAGGCTTGAGTGGATGAGTCAGCAGGACACTATCCAAACTGGTGCCTGAGGCTCAAAGGCCATCTTCCTCCAGCCTTGGGGTGAGCGCCGCTTCCTACCCCTCCCCCCTCCCGATGCTTCAGGGAAGCCCGGCCAGGCACCGTGTGTTCTGTCTGGTAGCAGACAGGGAAATGCTGGGCTTTCCCCCATTTCCTGCAGCATCTGCTGGCAAAGCGCCCCTCTCGTGCACCCACTGCTGCAATTGGGTGTGCGAGGGGAACACGCTTCATGCACAGGCCAAGGGCAAGACCTGCGAGGGGAACAAGGAGATGACTAGTGGTCACCTGATCTCCAACTGCAAGCCAAAAGAGATGGGAGGGAGTAGGCAGCAGCCGCCCTACACACTCCTCACCTTGTCTTCCCCAGCAATGGGAGCAGTAGCCGAAGACAGAGGCACAGGGGAGAGGAATGCAGTCCTGCGGGCTGGATTCCTCAGACAACCACGTGCCTTGTCCCAGCCACATGGGATGGAGCAGGCGTGTGATCTATATCACGTGCCTCACCTACCCCTGCCCCTCTGCCTGCTGCCGATGCAAGTGCTGCCCCCACCTTGCTTGTTTCTTGGAGGGCCAGCTGCGGAGTTCCTGCTGCCAGACAGGAACTTTGCAGTCCCTGGCTGTCCCCCAGACCCTCTGGCAGCTGCAGCAGGTGAGGCACCTCTTCCCCGGGCCCCCCTCAGCCAGGAAAAGCCAGCCATGAGAGCAGTGGGTGGGAGTGGTGGGCAGGGGCCGGGGGCAGGGGGCAGGGCAGGGGGCGGGGCTGAATCCCACCACTGCACGAGCCAGATACATTGTATCAGCGGGCCGTACCTGGCCCGTGGGCCATAGTTTGAGGACCCTTGCTCTATACAAGTCCAGGAACTGACTGTGGCTCAGATCACGAGCTTCTCATTGCAAAATTTAGGCTTAAATTGAAGAAAGTAGGGAAAAGAACTAGTATGAATTAAATCATATCCCTGATGAATATACAGTAGAGGTGACAAATAGATTTAAGGAATTAGATCTGATAGACAGAGTCCTTGAAGAAGTATGGAGGGAGGTTCACAACATTGTACAAGAGGTAGCAACTAAAACCATCCCAAAGAAAAAAAAAATGCAAGAAAGGAAAATGGTTGTCTGAGGAAGCTTTGCAAATAACTGAGGAAAGAAGGGAAGTGAAAGGCAAGGGAGAAAGAGAAAGATACACCCAATTGAATGCAGAATTCCAGAAAATAGCTAGAAGAGATAAAAATACCTTCTTAAATGAACAGTGCAAAGAAATAGAAGAAAACAATAGAATAGGGAGGACCAGAGATCTCTTCATGAAAATTGGAGGAGACTGGAAGTTGGCATTGCGGCGAGACGCATGGGGTTTCTAGGGCTCCTGAAACTCCACCGAGAAACTCTGCTGCAGGACGGTCCGAACCGGACCACACAGTCTCGCTTTGACTGTGGCAGTGGAGGGCTCGTCCTGAGGCTCCCAAGGACATCTCTAAGTCCCTGGTTGAGCCAGGAAAGCCCTTTTTCCAGCAGCAGAGCAGCAGCCATTAGGCTGCGGAGGCTGTGGCAACTTCAGGAAGGGAGATCGGAATGACAGTGATCAGAGCGGTGAGAAACTTTTACTTTTTTTTCTACTAAGAACACCCTTATTAATGCATGGAACTGTGATGGGCAGTAAATGAATAGGAGCAGTGAACCTATTTTTGGACTGATTTTATTTTTCCCAAGTATATACTTTAAAAGACCTGAACTTGCCTAATTGTTTTATTTCCGTTTTCGATAACTGGACTGGATTGAAACCAGGAAAGCAGTATTGGGACATTTTTGAAATCTTTGGAACTTGTGGATTTTGGTTTATAATATCTGCTGAGTTGGTGCATCTGGATTGGTACCATTTCTTTTATTTTTGGATTATTTAAAAGAAAGTTTTTTCTCTCTTTCCTTTTTTCCCCCTTCTTTTCTTTCCCTTATAACAGTGTTTCCCAAACTTGGGAACTTCAAGATGTATGGACTTCAACTCCCAAAATCCCACAGCCAGCCATGCTGGATGGGGAATTCTGGGAGTTGAAGTCCACACTTCTTAAAGTTCCCAAGTTTGGGAAACACTGCCTTATAAGGATAGGAGAATTAGGGGAGTTGTAGTGCTGCCACCCACTGGAAGAGAAATTTTGTTGCAGAAGAAAGGAAACATTGTAGTCAAAACAAATACAGAGACTGAAGAGTTACTGAATGTTGTTTACACAGATGCTCTTCTATTTAAGTTGTTAAAGCCTGGGAATATACTGGAAGGCTCTGAATTTATTTATTTATTTATTTTTCTCGTTGAATAATTATCTAAACCCCAGTGAGATTGTGGCTTGGAAAGAGGCTAAAGGAAAAATTACTCCTTGTAGGTTCTCTGGATGTAAAGGATTTGAAGAAAGAATTTTTTCTTGTTTGTTTGTTGTTGTTTTTTCCCCCTTTTCCTTGATTTGTACACAAATATTGGATTAAGGCATTCAAGAGCCTGAAAAATTATTGTTAATTTTTAATTATTATTTTTTTTAAAAAAAATTGGCTTCTTATTTGGAGGAGCATTTCAATTTTTTGTCTCTTTCTATTTTTCTTTTCCCTTCCTTTGGATTACGGTTTTTGGAAGAACCTGAAGAAGTGGAGAAATTGCTATTATTTTCCCCCTTTTTTCCTTTTTTCCCCCTTTTCTACCCTAGTTTTTCTATTTTTTTTCTTTTTTCCTGCCCCATTGTCTAGTGGGACCTTTTGAATATCTTTTGAATTCAAAGTGAATTTATCCAACTCCAAAATGAGCAAAAAAGTAGCGACGGTGGGAGCTGCAGCGACTACATCATCCTCATCACCATCTGGAGGCCAACGCTCCATCCAGACAATGTTACAGCAAGAGAAAGAGACGACAGCTGTTTGGTTTAAAGCCGCTATTGAACTGGACATTACCCTCCGGGAGTTTAGGCCTCAGTCGGAAGTTAATGTGGGACAGAGACGGGTTCCCATGGAGAGGGCCTCAGAAAAGCCGCCAACCATGCGGGTTCAAGTACCTCTACCCAGCGTCGTCCCACCTGAAAGGTCTCAGCAACCAGCGTTTCGTTGTTTTCGCTGCAATCAGGTAGGACATAGAGCGGCTGAATGCCCTGTACCTCCGTTACAAGTACAGACCCAAAAGCTGGCTACGGAGGTAGTGACCAGAGGCCGACCATGGCAGCCACAAGAACGTACACAAGCACTTCAAGAACCAAAGTCCATCGTAGACCATCAGGTTCGTGATATTACACCAACCACTGTGGCGGGGAAATTCCCGGTGGTATCGGGCGACAGTGATGACGACGAGCTGGAGGACCCTATGGTGAGCAAAACTGTGTTCCCTTTTGTCATACCTGTGGTGCTGAGGAATCCCCGAAGCACAACGGGTTTTCAGTATGGTGCTTTAATAGACACTGGATGTACCCATTGTCTGGTGCGGAGAAGTGTGGTGGATGCTCTGGGCTTACAGATAAAAAAGCTAAAAGTTCCTGTGAAGTTCGAACATATGGACGGGTCGTTATTGGGGGGGGGCACCTGCTAACCACGTAACCGAACATTTGTTGTTGGCGATAGATGAACATCAAGAGTCCATCCAGTTTATTGTGGTTGAAAAAATGATAGAACCAGTTATTCTGGGTCTCACATGGTTAGATAAATGGCAACCTCACATCTGGTGGGAGGGGGGTTATCGTAAGCTTAGAATCCCTTTGGGACCTGCTGTCCCATCCCCTGCTTCTTCAGTGGGACAGTCGAGTGAGGGACAGGACAACAGCTGTGCCTCCACAGAGGTGCCGCATACATCGGACTTTCCTATTGTTTACCAAGACCTTTCAGCCGTATTTAGTGAAGAGGAATGCGAAGTACTACCCCCCCATCGGACTACGGATTGCGCTATCGAGTTGGTGCCTGGGGCTAAGTTACCGAAACCTCGAATGTATTCCATGACCCAACAAGAATTAACCGAGTTATGACAATATATCGACAAAAATTTAGCTAGAGGTTTCATCGTCCCTAGTAGTTCTAGGATGGCCACCCCAGTTTTCTTCAGGGAGAAGAAGGACGGTGGGGTTCGGTTATGTGTTGACTTCCGAGGTTTGAACGGAGTGTGTATAGAACATCTATACCCCCTTCCGCTTATGAAGGATTTGTTAGCTGCGTTATCTACAGGACGGGTCTTTACAAAACTCGATTTAAGGGAAGTGTACTACCGAGTACGTATCAAACAGGGCGATGAATGGAAGACCACTTTCAACTGCCCTCTTGGTAGCTACCAATATAGAGTTATGCCGTTTGGACTTCAAGGCCCTCCAGCAGTGTTCATGCACTTATCAACGAAGTTTTGCATGAACATTTGTATAGAGGAGTTCTTGTTTATTTAGACGACATTCTAATATATACGCGCACCTTGGAAGAACACGTCGTGTTAGTCCGTCAGATCTTAGAGAAGTTGTTAGCTGCTAAACTGTTTATAAAACTCTCGAAATGTGAGTTCCATAAATCAAAAATAGATTACCTCGGGTATAGGATCTCAAGCGATGGGATAGAAATGGATCCACATAAAGTCCAAGCTATAGTTGAGTGGCAAGCGCCGAAAACCAGGAAACAACTCCAAAGTTTCCTTGGTTTCACGAATTTCTATCACCAATTCGTCCTCGCATTTGCCGCTATAGCACTACCGTTAACAGACCTGTTACGCACTAAATCCACTGTGATAAAACCAAGACTAAACCAGTTATTGCAATGGACAGCTCAATGTCAAAGTGCGTTTGAACAGTTGAAATATCTTTTCAGCAGAGAACCGATACTTAAACACCCTGATCTGTCTCGTGAATTCATCGTTCAAGCTGATGCTAGTGACGTTGCTGTGGGAGCTGTGTTGCTGCAAAAAGATGAACAGGATAGGATACGCCCTTGTGCTTATACCTCACGCAAATTAAACACCACAGAGCGAGGGTGGGCGATCTGGGAAAAGGAGGCCTTCGCTGTCCGTTGGGCTCTACTTACGTGGCGTCACATCCTGGAAGGGGCTACTATCCCGTTTGAAGTATGGACAAACCATAAAAATTTAGAGGCATTACAAACACCTAGACGTCTGTCTCCAAAGCAACTACGCTGGGCACAATATTTCCGAAGATTCAATTTCAGGTTCAAATATGTGCCAGCAGGAAAGAACTTCCTCGCAGACGCACTTTCTCGTATGCCACAATATAACAGTAAGCGCGAGGAAGTAGTGGAATCTCTTATACCACCCATTGAGAGTGGGCATGCGGTTGCAGCAGTGTTACGGAAAGAAGAGTCCTTCTTAACGAATCTTCGGATAGCTATCAGCCAGGATACGTGGTTAAATCAAAACCAAACATCAATAGTCCTATGAGATGGATTAGGGTGGAATGGGGATCATTTATACATTCCAGAACCGCTTCGGGCTACAGTCTTACGACGGTGCCATGATGCCAAACCAGCAGGTCACTATGGTTTCCTTAAAACACTTCACCGGATTAGACGTCAATTTTGGTGGCCACGAATGCGTGGTGAAATTGAATGTTACGTAAAAACGTGCCCAACATGCGCGGCAGCAAAACCATGGTCAGGGAAACCACTCGATCGATTACAATCAGTGGCTGATCCTAGTCGTCCATGGGAGGAGGTGGCAATGGATTTTATAGTGGACCTTCCACCCAGCAATGGACATACCGTTATTTGGACAGTAGTAGACTTATTTTCAAAGCAGGCGCATTTTATACCCTGTTGGAGTTTACCATCTGCCTGATGATTGACAGACATGTTTATACAACATATCTACCACCTTCACGGGGTCCCGAAGCGTATTATATCAGATCGGGGTGTCCAGTTCACCGCCAAGTTTTGGAGGTCTTTCATTCATAGGATAGGGTCTACTCAAGGATTAAGTTCAGCCTTCCATCCCAGTACAAATGGAGCAGCCGGACGGGCTAATGATGCTGTGGAACGATATCTACGTTGCTACGTTTCGTATCAGCAAACTGATTGGTCCACCTTACTCCCGTTCGCTGAAGTCGCGTACAATAACATCAGCCACGGTAGCACGGGATTTTCTCCTTTCCAAATCATCTATGGAAGAGAATTCCCTGCCATACCTGAAGTAGAACCTCCAGCTACAGGTGTATCTACGCATTCTGGTTGGGCCGACAAGATCTGACAAACGTGGCCAGCGGTAAAACCGGCGCTTCAAAAAGCAGCAAATGAATACAAACTTTATGTCGACAAAAAAAGAGCCGACCCAAAACCATTTTCTATAGGGGATCACGTGCATCTATCAACCAAATACTTGAAATTACGATTACCTAGTAGGAAACTAGGTCCCAAATACATAGGTCCTTTTCCTATAACACGTGTGATCAACCCTGTCACTGTCATGCTTAAGCTACCTTCACTGTTAGGAAAAATACATCCTGTTTTTCATAGCAGCCTCCTTAAACCTGTCAAGGAGGAAAGACCCACACCTCAGCCTGTTTCCCCGGGACCGAGTCATTCAGATCAATATGAGATAGATAAAGTGTTGGATTCACGTCTATGTAGAGGCAGGTTACAGTACTTAGTATGGTGGAAGGGTTATCCACTTGCACAAGCATCTTGGGTGGCAGCTCCAGACATTCATGCTGACCGGTTGCTCCGTCGGTATCATCGTAAATATCCAAATAAACCAGGTCCCAGTGGGTAGAACGGTTGCTATACTAACATCTTTATTTTGTTTCCTGCAGGTGGACTCCTGGTAGAGAGGAGCCGCCTGTTGAGCCTCGGTTGGATCTCGCCATCAATGGGGATGAGGAGGGGGCGAGCTGCTGGACTCTCCAGGGGCGTGTCATCAGCTGTTTGAGAAGTCTTTACCACTCGCGCACAAAACAAAGCAAATGCTTTCATCAGAGATCGGGGGGGCATGGAGTATGCAGATGACGCTGCCTTGTGATGTAACAGAGGCGTGCTCCTCCTACAGGCCAGCTAGGGGAAGGAGGGGTGATGTTAACTGTTTGATTGCCAATTGATTTTTTGCTGCGTATATAAAAGGTGCTACACTGCGATTGCGTGTAGCGCTAACTTTAAACCTTGTTTCCGGATTGTGCCTTTCTCCTGCCTGTGTTTGCTGTGCCGAACCTAATTAAAGAAATTACAAACGCTTTATTCCGTTCTGGTGGTGGCTTGTTTCCAGTGCAGTTGGGTGGACTTGCCGAGAGCAAGACTTAGAAGATCAGGGATTTAAGATGGATTGGTTTTCATATATGCAAATATTTTCTAGATATCGAGATCTCAAACAAGTAGGCTTTTATAATGTTTTGACTACCTTAGATAAGATATTGATGGGTTCTGATGACCATATAATTAAAAAGTTATATGGACACTTGCTAGAGGCAAAATTGGAAGAAGAACAAGTTAAAGAGTCAATGATAGCATGCGGGGAAAATTTGGTTATGGTATTGATTTAGAGAAATGGCAAAAATTATGGTCACATAATTATAATTATAATTATGATTATGATTATAATTATAATTATAATTATAATTATTAATTGAATTTGTATACAGCCCTACTCCCGAAGGACTCAGAGCGGTGAACAGCCAAAAGTTAAAATACATATAATACAAATGTTAAAAAACCATTAAAATACAATTAAATAATTTGGCCCAGAGAACAAAATTTAAAACACCCCAAATTTATAAGACAAATTTAAAATTTAAAAAATTTAAAAACAGTTTAAAAGAGAGGTTAGGCCAGGCCGGCCTGCTGGAATAGGAATGTTTTGAGGGCACAGCGGAAAGTGCGCAGATCAGGGATCCTCTGTATCTCCAGGGGAAGCTCATTCCAGATGTCGGGTGCCCCCACAGAGAAGGCTCTCCCCCGGGGGCCGCCAGTCAACACTGTTTGACCGACGGCACTCTAAGAAGCCCCTCTCTATGGAAGCGTACTGGTTGGTAAAAGGCTACTGGTGGCAGAAGGCGGTCACGTAGATACCCCGGTTCTAGGCCATGGAGTGCTCTAAAGGTGGTAACCAAAACCTTGAAGCGCACTCGGAAGACTACCAGGAGTCAGTGCTGCTCGCGCAAGAGGAGGGGTGTCACATGGGAGCGCCACGTCGCTCCCATAACCACCCGCGTGGCTGCATTCTGGACCAGCTGGAGCCTCTGGGTGCTCCTCAAGGGGAGCCCCATGTAGAGAGCATTGCAGTAGTCCAGGCGGGAAGTGACAAGGGCATGAGTGACCGTATTTAATGAGTCCTGATCCAGAAAGGGACGCAACTGGCGAATCAGGTGAATCTGATAAAATGCCCTCTCGGCCACAGCCGTCAAATGCTCTTCTAAAGACAGCTGTGAGTCCAGGAGGACACCCAAGTTGCGAACCGTCTCCGTGGGGGCCAATGACTCGCCCCCAATAGTCAGTGATGGCACCAACTGACTATATCGGGATGTTGGAAACCACAGCCACTCGGTCTTGGATGGGTTGAGCCTTAGTCTGTTTCCCCCCATCCAGATCTGTACAGCCTCCAGGCACCGGGACATCACTTCAAGAGCATCATTGGGGTGGTCCGGGGTGGAGAAGTACAGCTGAGTGTCATCAGCGTACTGGTGGTACTTCACCCCGAAACCACGGATGATCTCACCCAGCGGCTTCACATATATGTTGAACAGAAGGGGCAAGAGGACCAACCCCTGTGGCACCCCACATACAAGGGGCCTTGGGGTCGACCTCTGCCCCCCTGCCAACACAGACTGTGACCGGTCGGAGAGAAAGGAGGAGAACCACCGCAACACAGTGCCCACCACCCCTAACTCTTCCAGCCGGTGCAGCATGATACCATGGTCGATAGTATCAAAAGCTGCTGAGAGGTCTAATAGGACCAGGACAGAGGAGCAACCCCTGTCCCGAGTCCTCCAGAGATCATCAACCAATGCGACCAATGCCGTTTCTGTGCTGTACCCAGGCCTGAAGCTCGACTGGAATGGATCCAGATAAGCCGATTCATCCAGGTACTGAGGGAGCTTGCTACCACACTCTCAACAACCTTCACAACAAAGCGAAGGTTGGAGACTGGACGGTAATTAGCCAACACTGCCGGGTCCAGGGAAGGATTTTTGAGGAGAGGTCTCACCACCGCCTCTTTCAAGACGGCGGGAAAGACACCCTCACTCAAAGAAGCATTTATAATCCCCTGGAGCCAGCCTTGTGTAACCTCCCGAGAGGCCAGCACCAACCAGGAGGGACAATAAACATGTGGCAGCATTCAGTCTACTCAGTATCCTGTCCACGTCTTCAGGAGTCACAGAATCAAACTCTTCCCAGATAATATTCTCAAGACCTGCCTCCATCCTCCCCCCTGAATCTACCCCATCAGAGTCCAGATGTTCCCGAATCTGAGCAACTTTATCATACAGATACTGTACAAAATCCTCGGCCCTACCCTCCAAAATCCTCGGCTCTACCCTCCAAAATCCTCGGCTCTACCCTCCAATTTTATAATGATATTGTCATTATAAAATGACAATGTCTACAGCATATAAAGAGAATTTGGATAAGATGTTTTACAGGTGGCATTTACCCCCGACGAGGATAGCCAGAATGTTCAAGAACAAATCGGAGAAGTGCTGGAAGTGCCATCAGACCCCAGGATCTTTTTTTTTTATTGAAAAGTTTTACAAAAAAGAAAGAATTTTTACCCCCCTGTTCCCCCCACCCTTTGCCCCCCTTCATCCCACCCTCCCCCCCGACTTCCCAGAGCAAAATACAAGGTATTTCATTTAGTCAAACATAAACTAGATTAATCTACTTATCCTCAAAGTACTACCTCCCTCACTGAAACCTTAACTCTACTACCGATAACCAAATACTTCTAATACTAACAATCATTCATAAGCTATTTGATATTTTCTTGTCTGATACTTATTTTGAATATAATCAATCCATCTTCTCCATTCCGATAGGTATCTTTCTTGCGTGTGGTCCTTCAAGTACGCTGAGATTTTCGCCATTTCTGCTAGGTTTGTTACTTTCAATGTCCACTCTTCAATAGTAGGCAAAGAGTCTTTCTTCCAATATTGAGCTACCAACAGCCTAGCTGCTGATATTAAGTTCAAAATCAATTTAGTCTCTGAAACTGTACAGTCTGTAGTTATACCCAATAGAAACAATTGGGGAGTAAATTTCAACCTTCTTTTCAAAATGTTCTGCATCACCCACCAAATTTTTATCCAAAATGCCTTGATTTTCTTGCAAGTCCACCATATATGATAATAGGTTGCATCATTACATTCACATCTCCAACATTTAGCTTGCAGATTCGAGTACATACATGATAATTTCTTAGGATCTAAGTGCCATCTATAAAACATTTTATAAAAATTCTCTCTCAAATTTTGTGCTTGCGTAAATTTAACATTTCTGACCCAAATCTTTTCCCACATTTCCATCATCACTGGTTCCTGAAAGTTTTGTGCCCATTTAATCATACAATCTTTAACCAATTCAGTTTCTGAGTCTATTTCCAATAATGCGTTATACAACCTTTTAATATGCATCTGACTTTGATCTCTAATCTGTTTCACCAAATTTTCCTCATTTTGCATAACCCCAATTTTTTGATCCTCCCTCCATCTAGCTTGAAGCTGACCATACTGAAACCAAGTAAAAATTATGCCTTCTTCTTTTAATTCCTCTAGAGATTTCAATTGCAACTTACCCCTTTCCAAAAGAAGAAGCTCTTTATAAGTAATCACCTCTATTCTTTGCTCTGTACTTATATTTTCTATTACATGTCTGGGGTTTGCCCATATAGGTATCTTGTAATTCATCTTATATTGGTACTTTTTCCACACCCTCAACAATGCATTTCTAAGTATATGACCCTTAAACACTTTATCCACTTTTTTTTCATACAACAAGTAAGCATGCCATCCATATAACAAATCATAACCTTCTATATTTAACATTCTTTCTTCGGTTAAGTTAAACCAGTCACTAATTTGTGATAACGCTGCAGCTTCATAATACAATCTTAAATTAGGCATTTTAAGACCTCCTCTCACGTATATCCTGTATAATTTTCAGTTTCACTCTTGGTTTCTTCCCAGCCCAGATAAAAGTATTAATCCCTTTCTGCCATTCCATCAGATTTCCATCTTTTTAAAACACTGGTATCATTTGAAACAAAAATAAAAACCTAGGTAATACATTCATTTTTATTGCTGCTATCCTTCCCAGTAGTGATAGTTGTAACTTTTTCCATTTCTCCATTTCTTTCTGTACTTTTTGCCAAAGAATTTCATAATTGTTTTTATATAATTTCGTATTTGAGGCTGCAATATATACTCCTAGATACTTAACCCTTTTAACTACTTCAAACCCCGTTATCCTCCCTAACTCTTCTCTTTAGTTATAGATAAATTCTTAGTTATCATCTTTGTCTTGTGTAAATTTACTTTGAATCCAGATACTTTACCATATTCAGCTACCATATCCAACATATAGGGAGCCACTTCTATAGGTTGAGATAAAGTAAGAACCAGGTCGTCTGCAAACGCTCTTAATCTATAATCCTGCTGTCCAATTACAATTCCTTTTATTTTGTCAGAATCACGTATCTTATTCAGCAAGACTTCTAAAGTTAAAATAAACAACAATGGCGACAATGGACAACCCTGCCTCGTACCTTTCTCAATTTTAAATACATCTGTTAAACCTCCATTGATTATTATTTGTGCTGTTTGTTCCTGATATATTGCTCTAATTGAGTGTATGAAGTGCATTTTTTCTACTATTTTAAACAAAAATTGCCAGTTCAATCGATCAAATGCTTTCTCTGCATCCACGAATATAAACGCTGCAGGGACCTGATTATTTTTCTCCAAATATTCCAATAAGTTTATAATTTGCCTAACATTATATTTCATCTATCTCCCTTTTATAAAACCTGATTGCTCATTGTGAATAATTTGTTGCATAACTGGCATTAGTCTATTCGATAATATCTTAGCAAAAATTTTGTAATCCGTATTCAAAAGTGAAATTGGCCTAAAATTTTCAGGTTTGGTACAGTTTTGATCTTCCTTCGCAATCAATGAAACAAAAGCTGTTCTCCAAGAGGGTGGGACTCCTCCCCCTGATTGAATTTTACAAAATAGAGTTTTAAGCGGCTCTACCATTTCAAGCTGTAAGTTCTTATAATAAACAGCTGTTAGTCCATCTGTTCCTGGAGCTTTCCCTATTTTTAACTGCTTAATTGCCACAACAATCTCCTCAGAAGTTATTGGTTGATTCAATCCTTCCCTCTGTTCCAGCGTTAATTCCAAAATATTCCCTTCCTTTAGATATCTATCTATATCTATACCTTGTATTGAATCACTAGCATATAGCTTTGTAAAATTCCAAAAAAGCCTTTTTAATCAATTTCTGTTGGTAAACTTCCTTACCTCTATATTCTATCTTACTAATGACTCGTGCTTTCTGTTTTTTCCTCAACATGTAGGCCAACCACCTACCTGGTTTATTGGAATTACAAAATGTATTATGTTTAGCATATTGTAAACTAGTTGCCACCTGATCAGCCATTAACATATTGAATTGCCCTCGTAGTATGTTTATTGTTTCATTTACTTTCTTATCTCCTGGGTTAGATATAAGTAATTGTTCTTTTTTTTAATTTCTTCCTCTATCTCTTTACGCTTCTTCTGTTGTTTTGATCTATATTTATTATTCATATGTATTAAGATACCCCTCATATAAGCCTTACTAGCATCCCAAACCATTTCCATAGGAGTACCCTTATTCATGTTAATAACAAAAAATTCTCTCATCTGTTTTTTAAGATCCTTTACATTTTCTTCATATCTAAAATAAGTTTTCATTCAACCTCCAAGACCTCCTTTCTCCCCTCTCCTGTTCAAATTCAATCCAGACTGGACTATGATCAGTTAAAGTTCTTGGAAATATCTTTGTCTTCTTCACCCTGGAAATAAAATCATTTGTGATTAGTATAAAATCAATCCTGGAGAAGGATTGATGTCTATCAGAAAAAAAGGTAAAATCTTTTTCCTCCAGGTTATATTGTCTCCAGATATCTCTCAATTCTGTATCTTCCATCATATCAAAAAATGATGTAGGTAGTTTTGCACATGCTGAAGTCTTTGATAAGCTTTTTTTATCTTTCTGCGTATCAATTACTCCATTCCAATCACTCATTAGTATAAAAGATTTATAATCCCACTGTATTATTTTAGTATGTAAAAATTTATAAAACTTGTGTCAGTGTTCCAAATTAGGTTTTCTTCCAGCGCTGACATAACAAGATGAAGCAGAAATGAAGCAGAAGCTGAGATGAACTTTTACCTAGTTTTGTATGTTACAGATAGTGTTTCCTGGGAGACGAGGATGGGGGCTACATTCCTGTGAAAAGAACGTGCCGGGATGTAGAGATGGATCTGTATGATGGCCAATGGGACATTGGGGTTGGAGAGCGGAAGAGGAGGGGGTTGGAAGGAGGGGCCAGTTTGGCTGCAATTTGAATCAGAAATGTCGGATTCCGCTATTCTTAAAATAAAAATGATTCATTAGACAGCTTGCGCTTGAGAATGAAGTTTATTCAAGATAGCACCGAAACCTGACAGACAGCCAAACTCTCCTCCAAATCCAGGCTGGCTGAGTTTAAATCATCCCGTTCCCTCCCAGACATCTGGTCGGACGGACTATGGCTGAAGCCAAGCTCTCGGAGGAAAGCCTGCTTCAAGAAACGGGAGGAGCAGAAGCGGTCGTGATTCCAGCCAACTTGGAAAATACAAAGGCTCAACTTTCTCCGCCTTCCCTCCCCGCAGAACTTCAAGCAAAGAAACGTGAGGCAGATAAGTACCCGGGGACTGTGCCAAAAGCCTTAGAGGCGGAATTTCCTTTTGCAAATTTAAAAGATAAAGAAAAACCCCTAAGTGAATTGGGAAGGGCGAGCTGGGGATGGGAATGGCAGCGAAGCCGAGACAAGGCAGCACGTCCCCACCCCAGGATGAGAGACGAGGCAGAGGACTATCAACACCAAGGCCGGCCCTCCAGAGCTCAGCACAGAGAGGAGAGGGCAGAGAGGGAGGAGCCACCCCAGTTCAGAGGGAAGTTCGATGGTGACCCAGACAACCTCGCCCAATTCCTGGATTCAGCTGAGATATACATAGAGCGGTTCGGACACCTCTACCCTTTCCCCAGAGCCCTAGTGAATGCTATCTCGGAAGGGCTGGAGGGAGAAGCAAAGAGGTGGTCAGCATCACTCTACAAATACAGGGCCCCCCAGCTACAAGATGCGGATGGGTTCTTGCAACTATTGAGAGCCCGTTATGAGGAGGAGGAGGAGGAGGACCCCTATGTGGAAGACGAGCTCAGAAACCTAATGCAGAGGGGGAAGCCCATCAGAGAGCATATCCGTGAATTCAGGAGAGTCATTGGGACACTGCCTCCCCTACCAGAGCGATTGCTGGTGTATTTTTTTAGAACAAGCCTAGATAAAAGAATTTCCCAAGTGACTGCCTATCGTGACATCCCAAACCGACTCGCTGAATGGTTCCGGGTAGCGATAAAAGTCAACAGAGGGCTGCGGGCGAGTGACACGTCAAAACCGCCAGAGGGAAAGGAGAGAGGCCGACCAGACCAGGGGCCACTCAACAGACGAGAAACCCCAACATCACAGCCCTCCTACAGACCAACTGCCCCACGGAGCCCACTGAAATGCTACAGATGTGGAGGAAGCGGCCACATAGCAGCAAGATGTGGAACGCCTAGACTGGGACCAGCTCCACCGCCCAAAGCACGACCGGAACGAGGGCCCAAGCACGTCACCCATGTACCGTGGGAAGCTCCCCAAATCCCTGAGTTTTTCGCTCATCTGACCGAAACCAGAGGAATCCCAGAGGAGGGAGATCAGTCCCCCGAACCCTATGACACGGAAGACGAAGGCGAGGATGACCCGATGGTGAGTGGACCCGTCCATCCTTTTCTTTTCCCCATACGCCTAACAGCCCCCAAAACAGGGGCCCAAGAGACTTTCCAAGCCCTAATAGACTCGGGTAGCACATGGTGCCTAATCAACCTACCCACAGTTCTAAAATTGGGAATCCGAGCTAAACAGCTCAAACAACCAATTCGCTTCGAGCAAGTTGATGGGTCCCTAGTGGGAGGAACGTATGCCACACACTTGACTGAACCCGTGAGACTAGAACTCGCAGATCACTGGGAGATGATCCGCTTCATAATAGCCCCCAAGATGACAGAACCAGTCATATTGGGACTCTCATGGCTCGACAAATGGGGCCCAATCATTTGGTGGCAAGAGGGAACCCGCAGGCTGAGAATAGCAAAGGGGCCCCAACCCCTGCCGCCCCGACCAGAAGAATTCCCTCCCACGCTGAACCCCAAAGCAGCCCTCCACTACAGAAGAAAACACCACCAACACAAGGGTCCCTCCCAGAAGGTGCAGCAAAGCAATTGGCAGCCGCACCCACCACCGCTTGTAACGCAAACCAGATCCCAAGGGAGTACCAAGACCTTGCGGGGGTATTCAGCGAGGCCGAGTGTGACATTCTGCCCCCCCACCACGAGACCGATTGTGCCATCGAGATTATCCCAGGAGCGAAACTACCCAAACCTAAAATGTATGCCATGACGCCCCGAGAAATGCAGGAAATGCGGGACTACATAGACAAAAACTTACAAAGGGGATTTATTGAGCCAGTGAAACCAAGGGTAGCGGCGCCGGTCATGTTTAAAGAGAAAAAGGACGGCTCCATGAGACTGGTGGTCGACTTTCGAAGTATCAACGTGGTTTGCGTACACAACTTGTACCCCCTCCCCCTCATGAAAGACATGTTAGCCCACCTAGCTAAAGGGAAGGTTTTCACCAAACTAGACCTTCGAGAAGCTTATTACCGAGTACGCATAAAGGCAGGAGATGAATGGAAAACAGCATTCAACTGCCCCCTGGGTAGTTTCCAGTTTAAAGTAATGCCTTTTGGATTGCAAGGAGCCCCAGCAGTATTCATGCAATTAATAAACCAAGTCTTACATGAACACCTTTACAAAGGGGTCCTCGTCTACCTGGATGATATTCTTATCTACACAGAGACCATAGACGAACATATACCCCTCGTCCACCAAGTACTGAAAAAACTGCTACGGGCAAACCTATATGTCAAACTGCCAAAATGCGATTTCCACCAATCACGGCTAGACTACCTGGGCTACCGAGTATCAAATGAGGGGATAGAGATGGACCCAGCCAAGGTCCAATCAGTTCTACAATGGCAGCCCCCTCGCACCCGCAGACAACTGCAAAGTTTTCTAGGCTTTGCGAATTTCTACAGACAATTCATCCCCTCGTTCGCGAAGATTGCCAAACCTTTGACGGACCTCCTAAAGACAGGAAGCCCAGCGATGAAACCTCGCCCGGGACAACCCCTACAGTGGGACCTGACCTGCCAACAGGCATTTGAGATGCTAAAAGGACTGTTCGCGAAAGAACCTGTCTTAAAACACCCGGATCCGGAACAGCCTTTTGTCATCCAAGCAGACGCAAGTGATATGGCAGTAGGAGCCGTGTTACTCCAAAAGAACAACCAAGGTGATCTACAACCCTGCGCCTACACCTCCCGCAAACTCACCGATACGGAGAGGTGATAGGCGGCGTGGGAGAAGGAAGCGTTTGCAGTAAGGTGGGCCTTGTTGACCTGGCGGCACCTTCTAGAGGGAGGCCAGAAACCATTTGAAGTCTGGACTGATCATAAAAACCTAGAGGCTCTAAAAACCCCACGAAAACTGTCGCCCAGGCAAGTGCGGTGGGCACAATACTTCAATTGTTTCAATTTCGAGCTTAAGCACATCCCAGGAGGGAGAAATTTCCTGGCTGATGCCCTCTCCCGGATGCCCCAATACAACAGTGAGCGGGAGCAGGTAGTGAATGCCATCATCCCCTCCACCCAAGCTGCGGCCCAAGTGATCATCAGACGGCAACGACGTGACCAGCAAGGCCAACTTGCAAGTGACTTAACTGCAAAATTAAAAAATGAAACGCTGACTGACCCCTGGTATCAGTACAATCAACATCTCTTGACAAAAAGAGATGAACTAGCATGGAGGGGGACAAAACTCTATGTCCCACAGAGTTTACGCATCCTGATTCTCAAGAGGAGCCACGACGTTAAACCAGCAGGACACTTCGGGTTCCTAAAGACTCTGCACCTAGTACGAAGGCAGTTCTGGTGGCCACACATGAGAAAGAACGTAGACAGTTATGTAAAAAGCTGCACCATTTGTGCCACGATGAAGACAAGGCCAGGGTGCCCGCCTGGATTGTTGCAACCAGTAGCTGACCCAACAAGACCATGGGAGGAGATTGCAATGGACTTTATAGTAGACCTACTGAGGAGCAGTGGAAATACAGTGATCTGGACTGTAATAGACTTATTCTCCAAACAGGCACACTTCATTCCTTGTAGTGGACTGCCTTCAGCCCGTCAGTTATCCAAACTGTTCCTGAAACACATTTACCACCTACATGGAGTCCCCAGGAGAATCATTTCCGACAGAGGGGTCCAGTTCACAGCAAAGTTCTGGAGGGAGTTCCTACGATCCATAGGTTCATCCCAAGGGCTCAGCTCAGCATTTCACCCGAGCACCAATGGGGGGGCAGAAAGACTGAACGCTATGATAGAACAATATTTAAGATGCTACGTCGACTACCAGCAGTCCAATTGGGCAGACCTCCTATCTTTTGCGGAGGTTGCATATAATAATGCTGTCCACAGCAGCACGGGGCTAACCCCGTTCAAAATAGTGAGTGGCATGGATTTTGTTCCCATGCCAGAATACCCGAGGGAGCCCCCTTCCTCAGTCAGTTTGACCGACTGGATGGCAATGTTGAGACAAACTTGGGAGAATGTTAAGAGGGCGCTGGCAAAGGCGGCTCAATCTTATAAGGAACAAGCAGACAAGCACCGAACTCCCCAAAGACCATTTCAGCTGGGAGAGAAAGTTTACCTCTCCACCAAGTACTTGAGACTTAGACTCCTGAGCAGGAAATTGGGCCCAAAATTTATAGGACCATTTCCTATAATAAAAATAATCAACCCCGTTACAGTGCAATTGCAGTTGCCACGGCTTTTGGGGAAAATTCACCCCGTTTTTCACAGTAGCCTTCTAAAACCTGTAGTAGGGTCTACTTTAAGGCCAACGCCACGTGAACCCCCTGGGCCCCTGGTTGTTGGGGGCCAAACGCACTACGAAGTGCAGCGGATTCTTGATTCAAGATGGCACAGGGGGCGCCTTCAGTACTTAATTAAATGGAAGGGTTACCCATTGTCAGAGGCTTCTTGGGTGAAGAGCGCAAACATTCAAGCTGATCGCCTTATAGCAAAATTCCATGCAGACCACCCGGGAAAGCCGGGAGGGGGGGTGCACAGCCAGGGAGGGGCTGATGAGACTAATCTTGTTGTGTTTTCCCTATGGGATAGGTGATGTCGCAGAAGTGAAGGGAGAGGGGCCGGATGTCAGCGTTCCAAATTAGGTTTTCTTCCAGCGCTGACATAACAAGATGAAGCAGAAATGAAGCAGAAGCTGAGATGAACTTTTACCTAGTTTTGTATGTTACAGATAGTGTTTCCTGGGAGACGAGGATGGGGGCTACATTCCTGTGAAAAGAACGTGCCGGGATGTAGAGATGGATCTGTATGATGGCCAATGGGACATTGGGGTTGGAGAGCGGAAGAGGAGGGGGTTGGAAGGAGGGGCCAGTTTGGCTGCAATTTGAATCAGAAATGTCGGATTCCGCTATTCTTAAAATAAAAATGATTCATTAGACAGCTTGCGCTTGAGAATGAAGTTTATTCAAGATAGCACCGAAACCTGACAACTTGTCTTGTTGCTGGTTAGGGCCATATATTCCGATAAGAAGCATTTTTCCAGACTGTGTCAATAACTCAATTGCAATATATCTTCCTTGATCATCTGCCTCAATTAAATTAGCTGATAGTCCTTTCCTTACATATATGACTAATCCATTTTTCTTCTCTGGCGCTGATGCCATAAAGTTTGTACCTAATCTTGAGTTTATCAAATATTTTTGGTCTGATAATCTAATATGTGTTTCTTGTAAGCAAATAACTTCGTTGTTAAATTGTTTCAAGTAGTGAAATACTTTCTTTCTTTTTTGTGGAGAGTTTAGGCCATTAACATTCCAAGATAGGAATTTAGTTGCCATCTTTAGCCTTTTGAAGCCTTGTAAGCATCAGCTGAAGCTCCTCCTCCACCTTACTCTTCGGCCTAGCTCCCCCCACTGCTTCTGTTTTTTGTACTACTTGAGATGAATCTTGAGATTGTTGCCCTTTTGGTTGTTGTTGTTGCAATTTATAGGTTGCTCGGGTCAGTCATTGTGTTTTTGGCTCTCCATTCTTAGGTGGTTCCAAAGTTGGGGGTAAACCCCCAAGATCCAAATCTTCTTCCATAATAATTTCTCCAGCTGCAGCTGCAGCGTAGGTTTGTATCTGTTTTCTATCTTTTCCTTGTTGTATCATCTCCATTTTCTTCCTTCCCCCCCTGGTGAGGGTGGGTATCCAGCCTGTAGCACGTTTACATAAAAATCTTTTGTCTTCCAAACTGTGTTTAATCGATATCTTTCTCCTTTATAAGTCACTATTAGACCAGTTGGAACATCCCATCTATATGCCACCTGTTGATTTCTCAGCTCATTTACCAAAAAGCCAAAGTCTTTCCTGCTCCTCAACATCTTTGGAGGAATTTCTTTCAAAACCACCACCTCCTGCCCAGCCACCTGAAATTTATTATTGTAAGAAGCTCGTAAAATTTCATTTCTGATCCTCCTAGATGTGAAATAAATCACCACATCTCATGGCAGCTGTCTTTGTTTTGCCAACCAGGAATTAACCCTGTAAATTTTGTCAATTTGGATTGCCACATCTTCTGGTTTTTCTTTAATTATCTCAGCCATAGCATCAGCACAAATGTCTTTTAAATTTTCTTTGCTATTTTCCTTCAGGCCTCTCAGTCTCAGAGCAAACTCCATAGATCTGTATTGTAACATTACCAATTCATCATCCACTTTCTCTGTTCTAGTCATGACATCACCCATTTTGCTCTCCAGATTTAAATTGGCTTTCCCATCAAGCTGGATAACAAGATTTGAGAGTCCTGATACAGCAAAAACGATATCATCTCTTATTTTATCATGCTCCTTTGCAACTGCTCCCTTGATCGAACCTATATCTTCCTCTATTTTCTTAAATTTCCCTTCAACAAGTAAAGTTAAATTGTTCATTGCTTCTCTCATTGCTATTGCTTGATTATTCATGGCTTCTTTCATTGCTTCCTTAAAATCATTAAGTGCCGCTTCTTGACTCTGGGTCTGGCTCTGTGAATCAGCTGGAAGTTGTGCTTTCTGTGTCACCACTGACACAACTGGGGAGCCTCCCCCTTCTTTAGCAACTCCTGGTTTCACTTGCTTAGAAGCCATTTTTTTTCTCCCCCCCTTTCTTTGAAAACGACAAAGTCTTTAATGATGTTAATTTAAAGTCTCTGAGTTGCCAGACAAAGTAGTTTTTTTCCCCTTGTTCTCTTCCCTCTGCACTCTCTGTTCCCAGCAGTTAATAGGCAGCCAATCCACTCTCCCAGCGTAAAGTTCTCAAGCACTTTCGTTTCAGGCTTTCATTTTCAAAGCCCTGACAAAGACGCCATCTTCCGCCTTCAGCTCAAGATTCAGATCGAAACAAAGTAACTTTGGAGTTAAGCTCTGTATTTTTAAGGCTTGTTCTCTTGTTTTCCGCTCTGCCTGTGCTTGGGATCAGTCAAACTCACGTTTTAAAAGCAGGATCAGATTGCGGCTTCTCGCCCTGCTTTTGCAGGGGCGTCCTGGCTCCGGAGCTTCTTGGTGGGCTGCCTGAGGAGCTCACATCCTCCAAGCCTCTGGAAATGATCCAGAGGGCTTTCGGGGGGCTCTACTCTCGCCCACCAGCTCTCCTCTCCTTCTTTTCCTGAAGGAGAGTTTTTTCAGCCATTTGACAGCTGATTTGCACTGTCAAAACGGCTTTTACGGAGATGAAGGGCTGGCAGTCAAAAATGACCGTCCACGGAGCCTGCGGTGCCAACAGGAAGTCAGACCCCAGGATCTTATTACCATATGTGGTGGACATGCATAGAAGCAAGGAGATTTTGGACTAAGATACACACATGGTTAGAAAAAATGACAAAGAGACATATTGACCTTAAACCAGAGATATTTTTATTAGGGATCTTACCAGAGACATTTAACAAAGAATTACAATATTTAATTGTGAATATATTAACAGCGGCTAGAATTGTATTTGCAAAAAACTGGAAAGGAGAGAAGATGATTACTGATGAAGAAATTATTAAGAAAATGTTGGATTGTGCCGAAATGAGTAGATTGACATTTGAAATAAGATAACAGGAAGATAAACAATATTATTTGATATGGGAGCTATTTTATCAATGGATAGATAATAAAGTATGGAGATGAAATTTTATATATGAAATGAAATTTGAAAAAAATGTTTAAGCACTTGGGGTCATAGTACCATCTCTGGTGGTCTTGTAGAAAGGCACAACACTACTGACAAGAAATTAAGAGAATGATTGAAGAAATAACCACACAAAAACTTGAAATGAAACCGGAATTTTTTCTATTTGGAATGACTACACCACAATATACTAAGGATATAAAATACCTTATTATTCACATTTTGACAGCAGCACGCATACTGTACACTCAAAATTGGAAATCCGAATTGCTACCAACAGAAGCAAAAATAATTGCAAAAATAACCGAATGTGCAGAAATGGATAGACTCACTAAAGAGCTTCAAGAGAAGGAAGATTCCGATTATTATATAGTTTGGCAAAGATGGTACTCATGGCTAGAAGCAAAGATAGGGCCAGTAAAATAAAATGTTAGGAAAACTTAAGTAGGAGTACAGAAAGTGGCACATGAGAAAAACAGTAGGATTGTAGTTATGAATAGTTAGTACAAATTACAGAAAATTACGCTTAGAAATGCACAATTATGCTAAGGCACAAATAAGCAGAAATGCAAACTTTTAAATAAAGAAATAATAGATAAATTGATATGATACCTTCTTAGGATAGTTTTTTTCTTTTTTCTTCGTGTGTGTATTGTATTGATGTATATGTATGTGTTTTTACATGTATTTATGTTGTACGTTTGTGTTCAAAAATAAAAAATTGAAAAAAAAATGTTTAAGCACTTTTTTTTTTATTAGAGGTAAGAATATCTGTCATATAATGAGAGTTTGGAAATTTTGAGAGCACGAAATGATTTTCACCGATCGAAATACTGTCTGTAAGAGTTTGGAAGGTTGATGTTTTTATGTTGTTTTTGTTTAAAAAATAAAAAAAATTGCAAAAAAAAAAAAGAAAATTGGAGATATGAAGGGAACGTTTCATGCAAAGATGGGCATGATAAAGGACCAAAATGACAGGGACCTAACAAAGGCAGAAGAGATTAAGAAAAGGTGGCAAAATTACACAGAAGAACTATGCAAGAATGAGTTTAACGTCCCTGATAACCACAAGGGGGTGGTCAGTGACCTTGAGCCAGACATCCTAGAATGTGAAGTCAAATGGGCCTTAGGAAATCTGAGCAACAACAAAGTGGTGGTGACAGTATTCCAGCTGAGCTATTCAAAATCTTAAAAGATGATGCAGTAAAACTGCTACACTCAATTTGCCAGCAAATTTGGAAAACTCAACAGTGGCCACAGAATTGGGAAAGGTCGGTTTACATTCCAATTCCAAACATTGGCAATGCCAAAGAATGTTCAAACTATTGCACCATTGCACTCATTTCACATGCTAGTAAAGTTATGCTTAAAATCCTACAAGCTAGGCTCCAGCAGTATGTGGATCGAGAACTACCAGAAGTACAGGCAGGATTTCGAAGAGGCAGAGGATCTAGAGATCAAATTGCCAACATACCCTGGATCATGGAGAAAGCTAGGGAGTTCCAGAAAAACATCTACTTCTGCTTCATTGATTATGCTAAAGCCTTTGATTGTGTGGATCACAACAAATTGTGGAAAGTTCGTAAAGACATGGGAGTACCAGACCATCTTATTTGTCTCTTGAGAAATCTATATGCGGGTCAAGAAGCAACAGTAAGAACTGGACATGGAATCACAGATTGGTTCAAAATTAGGAAAGGAATCCAACAAGGCTGAATACTGTCACCCTGCCTATTTAACTTATATGCAGAGCACATCATGAGAAAGGCAGGGCTAGATGAATCAAAAGTTGGAATTAAGATTGCTGGGAGAAATATCAACAACCTCAGATATGCAGATGATACCACTCTAATGGCAGAAAGCGAAGAGGAACTAAAGAGCCTCTTGATGCGGATAAAGAAGGAGAGTGCAAAAGTTGGCTTGAAACTCAACATTAAGAAAACTAAGATCATGGCATCTGGCCCTCTCAATTCCTGGCAAATAGATAGGGAAGAAATGAAGGTAGCGACAGATTTTATTTTTCTGGGCTCCAAGATCACTGCAGATGGGGACTGCAGCCAAAAAATTAAAAGACGCTTGCTCCTGGGGAGGAAAGCTATGGCAAATCTAGACAGCATTCTAAAAAGCAGAGACATCACCCTGCCAAAAAAAGTGTAGATAGTCAAGGCTATGGTTTTCCCAGTTGCAATGTATGGCTGTGAAAGTTGGACCATAAGAAAGGCTGAGTGCCAAAGAACTGAGGCCTTTAAATTATGGTACTGGAGAAGACTCCTGCAAGTCTCTTGGACTGCAAGGCAATCAAACCGGTCAGTCCTAGAGGGGATCAACCCTGACTGCTCTTCAGATCCTGAAGATGAAACTCAAATACTTTGGCCACCTAAGGAGAAGGAAGGACTCACTGGAGAAGAGCCTAATGCTGGGAAAGATTGAGGGCAAAAGAAGGGGACGACAGAGAATTAGGTGGCTGGATGGAGTTACTGAAGCAGTGGGCGTGAGCTTGAATGGACTCCGGGGGATGGGAGAGGACAGGAAGGCCTGGAGGAATATTGTCCATGGGGTCGCGATGTGTCGGACACAACTTCGCAACTAACAATAACAAAATTCATGTCAGTTGCCAAGTGCCCTAATTTTTTATTTTTATTTATTTATTTTTCATATTTGTATACCGCCCTACTCCCGAAGGACTCAGGGCGGTGAACAGCCATAATAAATACAAATACATATAGAAGTTAAAAACTATTAAGAAACAGATTAAGTAATTTAGGCTCAAAGATTAAAAAACATCCAAATTTATCTAAAGAGGTTTAAAACCCAATTTAAAAGACAGTTTAAAAGCCAATTAAAAAGGGAGAGTTAGGCCAGACCAGCTTGTTGGAATAGAAATGTTTTCAGGGCTCGGCGGAAAATGCGTAAGTCTTGGATGTTTCGTAACTCCGGGGGAAGCCCGTTCCAGATGGTAGGTGCCCCCACAGAAAAGGCTCTCCCCCTGGGGGCCGTCAGTCGACATTGTTTGGCCGACGGCACCCTGAGGAGTCCCTCTCTATGGGAGCGAACTGGTCGGTGAGAGGCTATTGGTGGCAGGAGGCGGTCTCGTAAGTACCCTGGTCCTGAGCCATGGAGCGCTCTAAAGATAGTAACCAAAACCTTGAAGCGCACCCGGAAGACCACTGGGAGCCAGTGCAGCTCACGCAGGAGGGGGGTTACATGAGAGCGCCACATTGCTCCCATTACCACCCACGCGGCCGCATTCTGGACCAGTTGGAGCCTTCGGGTGCTTCTCAAGGGGAGCCCCATGTAGAGAGCATTACAATAATCCAGGCGTGAGGTGACAAGGGCGTGAGTGACCGTGCGTAACAAGTCCCGATCCAGAAAGGGATGCAACTGGCGAATCAGGCGAACCTGATAAAAAGTCCTCCTGGCTACGGCCGTCATATGCTCTTCAAAAGACAGCCGTGAGTCCAGGATGATGCCCAAGTTGCGAACCCCATCTGTGGGGGCCCACGACTCGCCCCCAATAGTCAGAGATGGCGCCAACTGACTATATCGGGACGATGGAAACCACAGCCACTCGGTCTTGGATGGGTTGAGTCTGAGTTTGTTCCTCCCCATCCAGATCCGTACGGCCTCCAGGCACCGGGACATCACCTCGAGGGCATCATTGGGGTGGTCTGGGGTGGAGATGTACAGCTGGGTGTCATCAGCGTACTGATGGTACTTCATCCCAAAACCACGGATGATCTCACCCAGCGGCTTCACATAAATGTTGAATAGAAGGGGCGAGAGGACCGATCCTTGTGGCACCCCACATATAAGGGGCCTCGGGGTCGACCTCTGCCCCCCTGTCAACACAGACTGCGACCGGTCAGAGAGAAAGGAGGAGAACCACTGTAGAACAGTGCCCCCCACCCCCAACCCTTCCAACCGGTGCAGCATGATATCATGATCGATGGTATCAAAAGCCGCTGAGAGGTCTAATAGGACAAGGACTGAGGAGCAACCCCTGTCTCGAGCCCTCCAGAGATCATCAACCAATGCGACCAATGCTGTCTCTGTGCTGTACCCGGGCCTGAATCCCGACTGGAACGGATCTAGATAATTCGATTTATCCAGGTACTGAGGCAGTTGTCGTGCAACCACACTCTCAACAACCTTTGCAACAAAGCGAAGGTTGGAGACAGGACGATAATTTGCTAATACAGCTGGATCCAGGGAGGGCTTCTTGAGGAGGGGCCTCACCACCGCCTCTTTCAAGACGGTGGGAAAGACACCCTCACTCAAAGAAGCATTTATAATCTCCTGGAGCCAGCCTCGTGTCACCTCCCGGGAGGCCAGTACCAACCAGGATGGACACGGGTCCAATAAACATGTGGTCGCCTTTAGTCTGTTCAGTATCCTGTCCACACTTTCGGGAGTCACAGGATCAAACTCTTCCCAAATAATATTCTCAGGACCTGCCCCTGTTATCTCCTCTGGATCAATCCAGTCAGAGTCTAGCTGTTCACGAATCTGAGCAATTTTGTCATACAGATATTGTACAAAATCCTCAGCTCTACCCTCCAAGGGGTCTTCCCGCGTCTCTTGATGGAGCAGAGAGCGGGTCACCCTAAACAGGGCGGCTGGGCAATTATCTGATGACGCAATAAGAGTAGAAAAGTAGTTACTCTTCTCTACTCTTATCGCCACTAGGTAATTCTTAATATGAGATCTTACCAGTGTTCGGTGGGATTCAGAACAACTAGCCCTCCAACTGCTCTCTAGGCGTCTTTTCCGGCGCTTCATCTCCCTCAGCTCCTCAGTATACCAAGGAGCCAGGTGAGACCGGCGCCGGGTCAGAGGCCGCAAAGGCACGACTCGGTCTAAAGCATCAGCCGCCGCCCTATCCCAGGAGGCCACTAAGTCCTCAGCCGAGTCGTGTGCTAGAACCTCAGGAAATGGCCCAAGCTCCATCTGGAATCTCTCAGGATCCATCAGGCACCTGGGGCGGAACCACCTGGTCGGTTCCGCCTCCCTGCGGCAGGGTGTGGCGGTTCGAAGGTCCAGGCGAAGGAGGGAGTGATCTGACCATGACAAGGGTTCAATCACTATATCCCCTATCTCGAGATCACTCAACCACTGTCCAGAGACAAAAACAAGGTCCAGTGTGTGTCCCCCCCATGTGAGTAGAGCCATAAATTAACTGGGTCAGGTCCATAGCCGTCATGGAAGCCATGAACTCCCGAGCCACCTCAGATGTCTCGCCAACTGATGACAGGTTAAAATCCCCCATGACCATAAGCCTGGGGGTGTCAACAGCCACCGCGGCTATAACATCAAGCAGCTCAGGCAGGGCTGCTGCCACATGGCAGGGAGCCAGGTACGTGACTAGCAAGCCCAACTGCACCCTATGACCCCACTTCACAAGAAGGGACTCACATCCAGCCGTCTGAGGAACAGTGGCCTCCCTTGGTCCAAGACCCTCGTTAATAACAACCGCCACCCCTCCGCCCCTCCCCTGAGACCTTGGCTGATGGAAAGCATGGAAACCTGGTGGGCACATATCAACAAGGGGGGCTCCCCCTTCCTGGCCCAACCAGGTCTCCGTAATACCCGCCAGGTCCGCACCCCCCTCCTGAATAAGATCACAAATGAGGGGGGATTTATTTACCACGGACCTGGCATTGCACAGCATCAGCCGAAGGCCTGGGGCCCGAGGTTCCGTACAACCTGGGGAACGAGAACAGCTTTGAGGGTCGGAGCGCCCACCGCTTGTAAACAGCGAGGACGCACTCCCGTAGGATGATGTGGCCCCCTGCTCCCGCCATATCTGCCCCTCCCACCTACAGTATCGATGTTATGGGCATCTGTATCGTAAGATCTAATCCTCTCCTTGACCCCAGAGTTCACACCTCCCATGTCATGCCCTACGGCTGGCCCAGATACCCTCCCCCGCGGGTCTTCCCCCGAACCCACGTAATCTACCCCCCTCCCAGAATCCCTTAAAATCTTATTAAGAAATTTCCCTAAAAAACCCCATAACCCTCTTTTTGCTGTATGCCATCTCTCCGGACTCCAAAGTCCGTCATCGAGATAGGCCCTCGATAAAGAAGAGGGCCAGACCTGCGAGAGGGGGGCATCTCGCAGTTTGAGGAGTTCTCCCAATGAGTACATTTTGTAGCTAGATAGTCTATAGCTGGTAGGCATGTCCTAGTTATCCAGGGTCCTGTGGAGAGAGTATCAATTAGAGGTACAAGTCATTTTAGTCCTGCTGAACTCTCATATCAGCGGTAGAAAGAGCCATTTTGAACTCAGATGTGAACATTGATCACCCTCTCACGGCAACCAGATATAAGGGAGGAAAACAGCAGCTATAGTCCTGTTCTTTCAATGTTGTACCTAGGCATAGATGGAATAGCCAATCCTTGAGATTAAAGATACGGATAGTCTGTGGGAAATATATATAGTAGGCAAAAATCCAGGGAGACTCAGATGAAATAAAAGGTATGTAGTAAGTATCCTAATCATTTAATATAACATTACAGTTTCATTTTATTGATAAAACAAACAATGGTTACCCAGAAGAAGCTAGAAGAAAATACCATACACACACTCACAAACAAGAAATACCCAATATAAATAGATCCCATTCAATAATACTATGATATTGTATTTGAAACAGACTGATTGCTGTTATGAAAAGCGCATGCTTTCCCATATATTCACTGGTATATGTCTTGATTTGATGAATTACAATTTATGTGGTAGAGCAAATTTATTTCCTACTATTTTTCATTTCTTTTTCATCAATAATGTACAGTAAAATTTGTTGTGGGCATAATATAATTTGTGTGCTAGGAATCTATGTAAGTAAATAAAGCAGTCAAATGCAACAAAACAAAGAATTGAGCAGGCTGAATTAACAAATTAAAATTCTACTTCTTAACAATGAAAATGCATCACACATAGGTTACTAAACTTATTTTATAAAGATATTTCCAGAAAATCTTTTGGGACTGATTATCATGGACCCACCAGCTCCAGATTGTTTTTTATTAATATGTATTTCATTGTATAATGAGACACAGTCAACTAGATATTTAGACTGGATTTGTCATTTTTATCCACCTATTGAGTTGGGATAGGCAGTTGTTTGATGTTGTTAAAGGTATCATCACAGACTATAAACTGTACCAAGAAAATCTGCATTTGCAATTAACTAATAGGGATTTTGTCAAAGCCTTATTATTATTAATAATAATAATGTGTATATGCTGCCTGACTCCCATAATAAATTACAATTTGTGATAATGCACATTATCCAGCATCCTAATCAATTGCAATAATAGGTGAATCTTTTAAAAAGCAAATAAATAAACTGAAATATAACTTTATAAAGTTCTGTATAAATTTGTGTCTGTTCCATTTTCAGATACAATTAAGAAACAGAGAAATAGTGTGCTCAATGTCAGTAAGAATACAAATATGGAAAACTCTATTCCTTTACCCAATATCACAGAAGAAAAAAACATACCATTCCATTATAGCATGCTTGTTTTTAAAATCTTAAACTAATATTGCTTCTTAATGTTTGATTAAGAGCAAGTGTATTTTCAGCTGGCCCAGAATGCGGCCGCACGGGTGGTTATGGGAGCGACGGGGCGGTCCCATGTGACACCCCTCCTGCGCGAGCTGCACTGGCTCCCGGTGGTCTTCCGGGTGCGCTTCAAGGTTTTGGTTACCACCTTTAGAGCGCTCCATGGCTTAGGACCGGGGTATTTACGAGACCACCTTCTGCCACCAGTAGCCTCTCACCAACCAGTACGCTCCCATAGAGAGGGGCTCCTCAGGGTGCCGTCGGCCAAACAATGTCAACTGGTGGCCCCCAGGGGGAGAGCCTTCTCTGTGGGGGCACCCGCCATCTGGAACGAGCTCCCCCCGGAGATACGGAGGATCCCGGACCTGCGCGCTTTTCGCTGTGCCATCAAAACATTTCTTTTTCAGCAGGCCAGCCTGGCCTAACCTCTCCTTTAAACTTTTAAACTTTTAAAATTTTTAAATTTTAAATTTGTCTTAAGAATTTGGGGTGTTTTAAATTTCGTTTTCCGGGCCAAATTATTTAATTTTATTTTAATGCTTTTTAACATTTGTATTATATGTATTTTATCTGGCTGTTCACCGTCCTGAGTCCTTCGGGAGTAGGGCGGTATACAAATTCAATAAATAAATAAATAAATAAATAAATAAATAAATAAATAAATAAATAAATAAATAAATAAACTGGTTGAAAGAAATGGGATAATGCCAATAATTATCTGTAAAATAATGAAACTACGCTTACATTCAAAGGTACAGATTAAAACAGATCTTAGGAGGAATACATTTCCATAAGCATTACTCCTACCATAATATAGCATTTTGTCCATTTAAAGAAACAGAAGTAAATTAAAATATTTTCATTCAAGTCATCAACCAGCCCTGTATTATTGCTCCTCTTTTTTGCTCCCCAATTTACCATGAAAGAAGATTTCAGTCAATCTACAGATAATCACAGCACATTGTAAGTAATATATGAAAATATACAGCCAAAGGTGTATTACTTAGTTCTCATGTCAATAGAAACTATATATTTATCAATCAATCAATCAATCAATCAATCACATATCTATTCAATATATATGTCTGCACATCTATCCAAAAAACTCTGGGTGGCAAACAAGATAAGAAGGAAGAATTATATTAAGCAAATAAACAAAAATCCTCAAAAAAATAAAACTATTTGGGCACAGTAAAACCACAAAACTACAAATCACATGAATACACACAGCCATATTAGCATTCCCAACTTGAACACCTGAATCTAGTAGCTTTATGAAGATAAAAATCCCTTTCATCCAAACAGTCAAAATATAGAAACAGTATCCCCAAACAAGCTGAATAAATCAGTTTGTACATGCAATGTCATGCAAAACATTGGCATCTTGATCTGCTGTAGTAGAAAAGTATGTACTGTAAAACCTCAATAAACTTTACTGCACAAATTATATCAGCACCTTACATACAGGGAACACAGAATAAGCATGTATATGGGTCACAATATTCATGGCCATATAGCAAGTGGTAAGATGTATTTGCTTGTTCTTCTGTCAATAGATTATGTTATTTATTTATTGTACAAAGTATAACATCTTTCCTATTAGCCCTTTCATTAAAAATCATAGGAATACCCTGGAATCAAAAATCATAAAATCCATGTAATCTTTCAGCATAACCTTCTCTAATTTGTTGTTTGGGCAGAAACGCAATATCTAATTCAGCACCATTTAATAGTCTAAGAATAAGATGACTGCTGCTGACAGTTCCAAAAGAACTTTGCTATTTCCACTTTTGCAGACAGGAATTCTTTGGATAGACAAGTATATGAATGGTGAAGTAGATATTAAACTATAGCTGATTTCCAAGATACAGTTGATACACTTCGTGGTTACTCAATATTATTCAAGCCCACTTAAAAATAAATTATTAATGGAGAAAGCCTTACAGTTCTTAGAAGGCAAACCAGAAATATCAGCAATGGACTTGCAAGCATAATTTTTAAGCCAGTCATGATTATGTATTCTCTAAAAGAGAGAATTCTGGAATAAGGTTGTATTTCTTATAAGAAAATATATTACAAACAAAGCTTATTAAAGGTTATGTTTAATAAATAGTGATTGCAATGTAATTTAGATGATGAAATGCTAATTCATATAGTGCAGTTATTTCCTGCTATTTCTATATTTTGATCTGAAAATTTTAGACATTTCTATATTTTAATCCGAATTTTTTAGCTGTTGTAAAACAGCTGGGTCTGCTGTAATCTGGGTATCTCAAATCTTCTCATAACATCTTCATGGCTTAACATCTTAATGATTTTCACTATGGGTGTGAGAGATAAGACTTTATCATCCTACTATATCTCATTCTTTAAAATAAAAACAAATGCAAATGTCGAAATAATATAATTAATCCTACCTCCTGACTATATAGCATTTTAGCATGTGACAGGAGATATTAAGTATTCCCCCTCTTCTTCGAAGATACAGCAATTACACCAAAAATAAACAAAATCATATGTTAGTTTTAAAAAGAGATAAAACTTTTTAAAAATGTTAAACCTTAAAATGCATTCATTCAACGTTGAATGAAGTCAGCAACTAAAGCAAAAATCTACATGAAATATAAAATAAATGTTCCAGAGACACCAAAAAGTGTCTATGGGATGGGAATAAATACAATACAATTTAATACAGAATATACCAGAAGATTATAAATAAAAATAATATTTTGTTGCCTAGACTGAAGACAGTACAGGTAGTCCTCGAATTACAACAGTTCATTTAGTGACTGTGCAAACTTACAATAGCACTGAAAAAAGTGACATGACCATTTTTCACGCTTATGACCCTTGTAGCATCCTCATGGTCACATCAGGGGTGAAATGCTCCCGGTTTGGATTGGATCGCCCGATCCGGTAGCGATGGAGGCGGGTGGTTTGGAGAAGCGGTAGCAAAAATCCCTGCCCCCCCCCCATGCCCAGCTGAGCCGTACAATCATCAGAGGCTTTTTTTTTACTTTTAAAAGCATTTTTTCTACAACCTCTTCACCGAAAAAAATGCTTTTAAAAGTAAAAAAAAAAGCCTCTGATGATCACGCGGCTCAGCTGGGATCATCAAAGGCTTTTAAAAGAAAAAAACCCTTTTTTTCTTTTAAATGCCTCTGACGATCCAAGCTGAGTTGCCTGATCGGCAGAGGCATTTAAAAGAAAAAAAACCCTTTTTTTCTTTTAAATGCTTCTGACGATCCAAGCTGAGTTGCCTGATTGTTGCCTGATTGGGCTCAGTTGTGGTCGTAACCTGAGGACTACCTGTAATGAAAGGCTTAGGGTATGCAGTCAGTTTTCCTAAATTGTTCATTAAACCTTTGTTAGCAATACAGAAACAGCATTTTTTTCTTGAACCAGAAACCTTTTACAACATTTTGCCTAAAATTTGAACTTTAAGAGGAGAGCAGTGTTGATTTCCTCTTAGTTTCAATCTACAACATTTCCTTCAATTTCCTCTGCCACTGTTACCTCTGCATTTTTAAAAGATTCAATGAAATGTAGAGAACATCTCTATATCTAATTACAAAAGATCTCTTTGTGCCAATGTGGATTGGTTTGGCATTCACCACAGAATAATTGCTTCCTATTAAAGACTCATGATCCCCATTTACAACTTGGGAAGATATCAAAAATTCTGGACTTTCAAATCTGGTAGAAAAGTACTCAAAACAATTATATATCCATAACTTATTTATAACAATGAATTACTACAGTGTTCTTTGTCAACATCTGAGTATTTTTCATGAGAAGGTTGTCTTTTTAATAAATTAAATTTATTAAATTTTAGAAATGGGTTATTTTGTTTTTAAAGTTTCATAGTAAATATGACCCCTTCATGGATTACTTGTTGTGGCAAAGGGGCCAGTTGCGTCCCTTTCTGTATCGGGACTCCCTACACACAGTCACTCATGCCCTCGTCAACTCCCGCCTGGACTATTGTAATGCTCTCTACATGGGGCTCCCCTTGAGGAGCACCCGGAGGCTCCAACTGGCGCAGAGTGCGGCCGCGCGGGTGGTTCTGGGAGCAACATGGCGCTCCCGTGTGACACCTCTCCTGCGCGAGCTGCACTGGCTCCCGGTGGTCTTCCGTGTGTGCTTCAAGGTTTTGGTTACCACCTTTAGAGCGCTCCATGGCTTAGGACCTGGTTACTTACGGGACCGCCTACTACCACAAACAGCCTCCCACTGGCCGGTACGCTCTCATAGAGAGGGGCTCCTCCGGGTGCCGTCAGCCAAGCAGTGTCGACTGGCAGCCCCCGGGGGAGGGCCTTCTCTGTGGGGGCACCCACTATCTGGAACGAGCTCCCCCCCGAGATATGGAGGATCCCGGATCTGCACACTTTCCGCCGTGCTCTTAAGACCCTCTTATTTCAGCAAGCTGGCCTGGCCTAATTTTTCTCCCCTTTCTTTTAAATTTTTAAACTGACATTTTAATTTGTTTTTAAATTATTGGGATTTTAAATTGTCGTGGGCTAAATTATTTAATTTGGTTTTAAATTGTTTCTAACTTTTGTACTTCTGTATTTTATCCTGTGCCTGTTCACCACCCTGAGTCCTTCGGGAGTAGGGCGGTATACAAATTTAATAAAACAAAAACAAACATAAACATAAAAGGCTAGCTATGACCTCTGGCAGCAACCAATCAGGATACTCTTTCTGGGCCCCAGGAAGTTCAAAGCCAGAGAGGGCATAAAACCAAGGCACGCTCAAGCATCTCTGCCCTTTTTCTGTTCAGGAACTTAAACCATGTGATCCTGTCCACCATTAAACCATTTTTCCAAGCAGTCTCCATGTTTCCAGTGTCTTTTTCCCTACTTGGAGCTGAACCCAGAAGGATATTTCTTCTAACAGAACTTAGTATTTTCATTTTTATTACTATGTGATTATATACCATATTTTTCAGACTATAAGATGCACCTGACTATAAGATGCATCTAAATTTAGAAGAGGAAATCAACAACAAAAAAAGTTTTTGGCCTCTGCACACCCCATTTTTGGGCCTTTTCCAGCCTTTTTCCGACCTGTTTTTGAGGCTTTTTTCAGCCCGTTTGCAAGGCTTTTTTCGGCCCTTTTTAAAGGCTTTCTTCAGGCCATTTTTTCTGAAAAAATTGGCAAAAAAAGCCTTGAAAATTGGCCAAAAAAAGACTCGAAAATGGGCCGTGTTGAGGCAAAAAAATGGCTCATGGGTGGGCGGGGCATCAGCAATATTCGGTCTATGAGATGCACAGACATTTTCACCCCCTTTTGGGAAACAAAAAGTGCGTCTTCTAGTCCGAAAAATATGGTAATACTTTTTTATTAGTCTATATCAGTGGTGGGATTCAGCCGGTTTGCACCGGTTCAACAGAACCAATACCTATTTTTTTGTTGAGTTCGGTGAAACAGCTCCAAAATGGCCAGACTAGTGTGCATTCATGTGCCTCTGAATGCACGCTAGTCTGCAAACTGGCTGAATCCCACCACTGCCAGTCCCTATGCTTTGAAATGCTGAGTGCATTGCACAGATGGTTATTAGCTGCAGCAGGATTTTGAGTTCAAAATAACTTAAAAAAACTGCATTCCCATTTGTTAAAATAAAGTTTTCCCCTTTTCCCACTTCCTTCAGCTCTCTCACTTTGGTCCAGCAGCATTTTTCTTGCATTGTCCTATCCAAAACGAAAGGGGGGAAGGTGGTGGATCTTATCACCTTTAGAGAATCCTTATAACATTCCCCTCACCAATGCCTCTTATTTTGTGCCACTGCTTCTATGAGCCTCATGCTCCCACCTGATCTTCTTTTCCCTCAAATTCTCCACCATCTTTTTCCTTAACTCACTTCCAAAGCTGTATTGCAGTCTGGCAAATCTGCATTATAAAATGCAAAAAGAAAAAAAAAGCAGCAGCAGAAAGGTGGTGTCTCCTTTCAAACTAGCCATCCAGGAGGAGGGACAGGAGGAGGAATTCAGTTGCAGCTTTGTAGGAAAAAAAAAAACCTGGCTCCATCTAGGAAGCCCAGCTTGGTCATTTTAACCCCTTCAAGTTAGCCCTTCCGGAGTTAGCCATCTAAAGGGTATTTTGTATCTGTTCAGCTGGTTCGTTAGAAACTGGTATTGTAGATGCTGATTCCTGATTCTTTGGGGTATTTGTTTTAGGACTATAATTTCTTTTCCTTTATATGTCAGCATCCCTTCTCTAGATTTTCTATATACCTCGTCTCTAATTAGTCTTTTTGAGAATCTAACATGTACTTCTCTTGTCAATCAGTGCCTTCTTATATAATTCATATGTACATGATAAGTTTTGTCCAAAAGTCCTTTTATTTCCAATTTATTTTTTTGTATAATTTCAGCCATTATCTCTGCCATTTTTTCACCCAAGTCTTCATCTTTTTCCTCTGTATATTTTGAAATCAGAGGAAATATGAAGCTTTCTCCATCTCAAGCATTGCTAATGAATCAGACAGTTCTTTGTTTAGTTGGGAGTTTTTCTGATCCATTGCCTCTACTTTTGTCTCTACTAATTCTATTTTTGTTTCTGCTTTTCTGATTCTTTGTTCATTTTCTGATATTGATTGTTGAATATCTCCAATTTTATCATTCATATTTTTAATATCCTCCCTCACTTCTCCAATTTCGTTTTTAATCTCTGCATGAAATGTTCTCATTTCTTCGTGGTTCTCTGCTATTTTTTCCTGTGTTTTAATAATGTTTCCTGGATCATTGAAAACATACTTTGCATGGCATTCAAAGTCAATTCTGGTTTTTCTTTCTCTTTTTCTTTTCCCACCATGCTATCTAATGTTTTTTGTTGTAATGGTGATGCCACCGTTACTGTAGTATTTACAGCTGGCTTTTTCCCAGTTTTCATTATAGTAGATATTATTGACATTCTTAGCGCTCGTGAGAGATTTTCCCAGGCTAACATATAATTCTTATTCGTTCATTTTACTTCCTCTATTCCTTCAGATTCTTCACCTCTTTTTACCTCTTTTTACTTTTATACATATAAATTAACCACTCTATAATCATACTATTACTATAATTACACTATTATTAATTACTATTCAATCAATCAATAATCTACAAGTTTTCACTTCTTACTTTACAATATTTCCAATCAATCAAATTCTATTATAATTCATTTGCCTTCCCCTTTTTCAAATTATATGGATTCACACCACAGTTTATATTTCTAACTTGTGGATTATAGTATGTTTCCTATTCCCCCCTTTTGATTCACATTACTTTACTAATTATACAATCCATACAATATATACAATGTGTAAGAGCTATTAACGATAAGAGCAAGAGAAAAGTTCTTCCCCCCCCTTCTTTGGTAGAACTTAACGTTTCTAGTCCAATCTCGTTGGTGGCTGTAAGTATAGCTATTTCCTGCTATCAATTCGTATCCGTATTTCTCCCTCATGGTCTTAGTCTTTATCTCTACAATAACTGATGTCGTCGGTCTTATTATTAAGTCCCCCCGGCAGTTCAAAAGTCCTTTCAAATCACCTTAGCCTTCCAAGCTGTTGAAATTATTAAATTGCTATGTTTCCTTCTCCGGCTTCCTGCTTCTCCGCCACAGTCTTGGGAGCTTAGGGTTATCAGTCCTCCAATATTGCTTAGTCACTCCGTGGGTTTCTTCTTCCTCGCGCTGTTATTCTTTGCGTCTAAATGCACTTCCATTTAAATCGCCGCCACTAATAATCCATCAATTTTGCACCCTTCTCAGTCCGCGCTTCTCCGTACCGTTCAATAGTTCTGGGGATTGTTCGCTCAACTGCTCGAAACTCCTATCCACTTTTGGCTTCACTCTGGGCAGCCGCCATCGCTCCCCTAAAGGCCGACTTCCTCCCCACCAGATTAAAGGCATTCGTTTTGAATCCCCTCCGATGCTAGTGCTATGCCTGGGGGCTTCAAGACTTCCCCTTTTATTTCTCTATCTCTATGGGATCGGGAATGCTCGCACAGAGCTTCTAATAGAGAGTATTTGGGTTCCAGAAATGGGAGACCCATTTCCTCACCCTGCTCACGATGTCGTCACCACTGGAAGTCTCCTTCACCGCCGGAAGTGAAACCCAAGAGAAAGAAAGGAAGGAAAGAGAAGGCGCAAAAACAAAATCACGGATGGAAACTAGACATACCAAAAAACAACTACATTAGATAATGGAAGAGGCCATGATACTCTTTTCCGTAAATATAAATGGCTTGAATGCACCAAAGAAAAGATCTCAAATATTTATAAAATTACGAAAATTAGGAGTAGATGTGATTTGCCTCCAGGAGGTACATATTAAAAAAGGACACCAGAAAATCTTAGAAAATTCAAAACTTGGGAAACTATATGTATCCCTGATAAAGAAAAGAGGAGTAGCAGTGTATGTCAAAGATAGGATCCATTCAAAATTAATATAAGCAGATGAGGATGGTAGAACGGTGATGTTTGAGTTAGTATTGGAAAATAGGAAAATATTATTAGTGGTAATTTACGCCCCTAACCAAAACCAACAGGAATTTTTTAAGGGATTACATAATAAAATGGTAGAATTGGATTATGAAGATATCTGTTTAATTGGCGACTATAATGCGATAGCAGATGTGAAAAAATATTATAAAAAGAGTAAAAAGAATAAGAGAAAAAAAAATACTTCCAAAAGAATTCTTTAATATGGTCAGGGAAATAAATTTGAGATGTTTGGAGGGAAACCCATGCAGATCAGAACCAGTTCACCTTTTACTCGCATCCCCATCAATCCTGGTCTAGGATTGACATGGCCTGGATGACTGCGAATATTAGAAATGGGGTTGATAAAATAGAGATAGAAGTAAATCAATGGACAGACCATAACCCAATTCTTGTAAACTGGAAAGGAGAAAAACATTCAGGAGATGGACAATGAATCAAAGAATTTGCAAACAAAAAGAATTTAAGCATATGTTAGAAAAGGAATTAGAATTCTTCTTTAAAATAAATAAAAAAGAAGATACTTCTCTACAGAATACTTGGGATACGGCAAAAGCATATATAAGGTGCCTGACCATTGGATATATCTGGATGGGGAGGAATAGGCTCAGGCTCAACCCATCCAAGACTGAGTGGCTGTGGTTTCCGACGTCCCGATATAGTCAGTTGGTGCCATCACTGATTATTGGGGGTGAATCATTGGCCCCCACGGAGAGGGCGCGCAACTTAGGCGTCCTCCTGGATACACGGCTGTCTTTAGAAGAGCACTTGACGGACGTGATCAGGAGGATTTTTCATCAGGTTCGTCTGATTCGCCAGTTGCATCCCTTTCTGGATAGGGACTCGTTACGCACAGTCACTCATGCCCTCGTCACCTCCCGCCTGGACTATTGTAACGCTCTCTACATGGGGCTCCCCTTGAGGAGCATCCGGAGGCTCCAACTGGTGCAGAGTGCGGCCGTGCGGGTGGTAATGGGAGCGACATGGCGCTCCCATGTAACACCCCTCCTGCGCGAGCTGCACTGGCTCCCGGTGGTCTTCCGGGTGCGCTTCAAGGTTTTGGTTACCACCTTTAAAGTACTCCATGGCTCAGGACCTGGGTACTTGCTGGACCGCCTACTACCACCAATAGCCTCCCACCGGCCGGTACGCTCTCATAGAGAGGGGCTCCTCCGGGTGCCATCAGCCAAACAATGTCGACTGGCAGCCCTCAGGGGGAGAGCCTTCTCTGTGGGGGCACCTACTATCTGGAACGAGCTCCCCCCAGAGATACAGAGGATCCCGGATCTGCGCACCTTCTGCCATGCTCTAAAGACCTTTTTATTTCACCAGGCGGGCCTGGCCTAACTTTCTCCCTCTTTTTAAACAATTTTTAAACAATTTTAATATTTTAATATTTTCAATATCTTTTAACTTTTAAAATAAATCTGTTTTAAATTGATTGGTGTTTTAATCTGTCTGGGCCAAATTATTTAATTCAATTTTAGTTCTGTTTTTTAAATTTTGTATGTATGTATTTTATTGTTGGCTGTTCACCGCCCTGAGTCCTTCGGGAGAAGGGCGGTATACAAATTAAATAAAAGTAAAGTAAAAGTAAATATAGGGAAAAAGAATAGAGAAAGGAAACAACATCTAGACAAACTACATGAAGAACTTAAAAATATAGAACATAAACTTCAACAACATCTCCATAACAAAAAAATAAAAGAAGAATGGAAATTAGCTAAACATAACATAAATCTGATAAACCAAAAAGAACTAGTGCAGAAAATAAAAATGGCCAAACAAAATTACTTTGAATCGGCGAATAAAGCAGGTAGATGGCTGGCCTACAAACTGAAAAAAGACAGAGATAAAAGAATGATATATCAGCTTAGAGATGCAAATGGGGAAACCCACTACAGTAGGAAAGCAAAAAAAAAGAAATTATTCGGACATTTTATGCAAATCTGTATAGACAAGAAGAAATAGAAGACGAAAAGATAAAACAATATATAAAAAGGTCAGACATATCAGTAATTACAGATGAACAAAGAGAAATGTTAAACAGGCCAATAACTGAGATGGAATTGGATGCTGCACTGAAAAAGCAAAAAAATAATAAAACGCTGGGCCCAGATGGCCTTCCGGTGGAATTATATAAAATGGTACAAGAAATAATAGGAGAGACCATGCTGGAGTTATATAACGAAGTGCTAGAGAAGACAAAAACCCCACTATCCTGGATGGAAGCAATAATTACAATCATACCCAAAGATGATACTGATCACCAATTCATTCAAAATTATAGACCAATATCTCTATTGAATACGGATTATAAAGTATTTGCAATAATTATAGCGAACAGAATCAAAAAAGTACTGAATAACTACATTCACTGGGACCAAAATGGATTTCTGCTGGGCCGCCAAATCAAGAACAATATGAGAGTAATAATAAATGCACTTGAATATTATGAAGCACACCCGGAGAAACAAGCTTCACTGGTTTTCCTCGATGCCCAAAAAGCATTCAACAACTTAAATTGGAAATTTTTAAAAGGGCAATTAGAGATTATGCAATTTGGATCAAATCTTGAAAAAATTATAAGACAAATATACACAAAGCAAACAGCAAAAGTAATACTAAATGACGATATGACAGATCAATTTGATATAACAAAAAGGGGTTAGGCAAGGCTGTCCACTTTCTCCACTATTGTATATTTTAACACTGGAGATCCTGTTAAAAAAAATTAGAGAAGACCAAGAAATTAAAGGGTTAAAAATAAGACGAGAGGAATACAAGGTCCAGGCTTTTGCCGATGACCTTGTATTTATAACAGAAGAGCCATTGGAGGTAGTGCCAAAACTGTTTAAGAAAATAGAGGAATTTGGAGAGGTGGCCGGCCTAAAAATAAATAGAAATAAATCAAAATTAATAGTTAAAAATCTTACGAAAACTCAGGAGACAGAACTGGAGAATAGCATACAAATCCAAACAACGAAGAAAATAAAATATTTAGGGATCTGGCTGTCACCAAGAATCTCGTCAATAAAAGAAAATAACTATGATAAATGAATAACACAGATAAAAAAAGATTTGGACAATTGGAAAAACCTACAAATTTCATTAATGGGAAGAATTTCCACTATTAAAATGAATACCCTACCAAAATTGCTGTACCTGTTCCAGGTTGTCCCAATAAAATTAGAGAAAAACTTCTTTGAAACTTTAAATAAGATGATTTCCAAATTCATATGGCAGGGGAAACGACCACGAATAAAACTTAAACTACTCCAGGACACCAAGGAGAGGGGAGGAACAGCACTTCCAGATTGGGAACTTTATTATCAAGCAGCGGTGTTATCATGGATTAAAGACTGGATGGAGCTGGAAAACAGCAGAATATTAACAATTGAAGGACATGACCTACAAGTGGGCTGGCACTCCTTTCTATGGGATGAAAAATATAAAACACATATTTATTTTAAGAGACACACAATTAGGAACCCATTATTATTAATCTGGCTCAAAATTAAAAAGCAACAGTACACAAAAATCCCGATCTGGCTTTCACCATCAGAAGCGATAAGACACCCAAACTTAACAGAACCCAAAAATATAATCAGATATAAAGATCTATAGTCAAGATCCCTTGACTATCAAGGGAAATTGAAAACTAAACAACAACTGGAAACAGATCTAAACAGAGAAATCGATTGGTGATCCTTCTCACAGATTCAATCCAAACATAAGGAATATATAAAAACATATGAAATCTACAAAGAAAAACAAGAATTAGACAAAATTATATTATAATTGAAATTCTTGTTGATGTATAAGATGGAGGAGGAAACAGTTAAGAATACAATGATTAAATGGATGCAAAATTTTACATATGCAATAGACTTGGAGAAATGGGAAGAGCTTTGGCAATTGAATAGGAAAGTAACATTAGCGGTGGCATACAAGGAAAATCAGCTGAAGATGTTTTACAGGTGGCATATGTCACCCACAAGATTGGCTAAAATTCATCCGAAAAACAGTCCACTATGTTGAAAATGTAAAAACTCACAAGGTACTTTTTATCATCTATGGTGGACGTGCCCGGCGGCAAAGAAATTTGGGTCCAATATCAAGAAATGGCTGGAACAAATTATTAATCTCCAAATAGATAAGAAGCCAGAAACCTTTTTTGTTGGGAATATTTACAAAAACATATCCTAAAGATATTAAATATTTGTTGATACATATCCTAACTGCAGCGCGGATAACCTATGCCAAAAATTGGAAACAGGAAAAGACCCCAACAAAAGAAGAAGTAATGGATAAAATTATTCAATGCGCTGAAATGGATAGGTTAACAAAAGAGCTAAAGGAAAAAGAAGAGACAGAGTACTATAAAATATGGGATAAATGGTACGAATGGTATAATGTCACTATTGAAGAAATACAATTAGAAGAAAGATAGAATAGAAATGTAAATATATATACAACTAACTCCACATGGGCGGATAAATTTATAGAGGGAAATTTAAAGAGAAAGATATAATCTCATTATGTACTGTATATATTAATAAGGGGGGAATTCTTAGGGGATGAAAATGAGGGGGGAAATGGAAAAGAAAATTATTAGAGTAAGATTAAGGGGAATAACTACAACTGTATTAATTGGAAAACTAATACGAAACAAATGCTTCAAAAGTTTAACTTAACTTGTTTAACTTGTTTGTTGTGTAAATGTTTTTATATGTGTTTTATATGTGTTTTAATAAAGTTTATATTTTTAATTTTTTTTTAAAAAAGAAATATTTTTAATTATATATTGTGATGAAAGTAGAAATGACTAAATTGTGATTTGGAGGATTATATGGGCAAAACTATTTGGGTTATTGGGAGAGTTTAAGATGTGAAAATGAATAACATAAGGGGAAAGCTCTATTTAACTAGGGAATTGTAATAATTGAGATACTATTAATTGTATATTGTGTTGAAAGCAGAAATGGTTTGGGGGAATATATGGGGGAAATTAGGGTTCTTCCATTCTAATTTGGTTTTAATTTTAGATTTATCTTCCAAACATTCCAATTCTCCTATTCCTAAAATTGCCTCTATAACATGTCTAAGCCTATTAGCGACATAATATAATTTAATATTTGGGAGTTCTATTTTTTTTTTATTTATTTTTATTTTTTATAAACAAACATACATATACAAACATAGACCTTAAAACAAACTATACATAAACTAACTAAACAGAAAAGTCAAGTCTTACAGCTTGAACTTTAAAAGTAGAGCTACTTCGGTAGTTATATATCTATGTATCTATATATATTTATCTTTCATCATGTACCAATATTTATACAACGATATTTAATTTTATTTCCTTATTTTTGTGTCCTTGGGTGGTATTCCCTTATTTCGTGTTCTTTTTATCTAACCAGTTGTACCATTTCTGCCAAATTAAATAATACTCTGAATCTTCTTTTCCCTGTATTTCTTTGGTAAATTTGTCCATTTCCGCACATTCCATTGTTTTTTGTATTATTTTTTCCTCTGATGGCGTGTCCTCTAGCTTCCACATTTGTGCGAAAGTGATTCTGGCTGCGGTTAGGATATGTATTATCAAGTATTGTGTCTCTTTTTTATAGTCCTTTGTCAGTATTCCTAGTAGATATGTTTCCGGTCTGAGGGGCACTTTTTGGGTGGTGATTTCCTCCAGCTGATTCTGAATTGTTTTTCAAAATTTTTTGGCCTTTGGGCATGACCACCACATATGGTAGTAGGTCCCCTTCTGTGTTTTACACTTCCAACAATTCTGATTCGCGTTAGGGAACATCCTTGCCAAACGTGCGGGGGGGAGATGCCACCTATAAAACATCTTATATGTATTTTCTTTATAGGGCACGGACATTGTCAGCTTAGTATTTACCTTCCACATTTTCTCCCAATTTTCTAAGTTGATATTATATCCAAAATTTTTAGCCCAAATAATCATATTTTCCTTCACAACTTCTTCTTCCAATTTGTATTTTAATAGATAATTGTATATTTTAGTTATTAATTTATTATTTGATTGCATTATGATTCTATCTAATTCATTCCTTTCTTTTTGGATTCCAAATTTTTTTATGTCGATTTTGTATCTTGATTTTATCTGTAAATACGGCCACCAATCAATGTCCGTGCTCTGTTGTCTCAGTTCGTCTCTTGTTTTCATTTCTCCCTCGGTATTCAACAATTCGTCATAGGTTTTCATCTTGTCTATATCCATTGTGTTCGGATAAATTTGGGCCTCCATAGTTGATAACCATCTTGGGATTTTATCGTAGTGTTTTCTCCTTATTTCGGTCCAAATTTTTGCCAATGCTCCTCTGATATAGTGTCTCCTGAAGTGTTCATGTTGCCTTGGTTTTTCCTCCCATAAGAATGCGTGCCAGCCTTTCGACAGGTCAAATCCTTCTAATGCTAACGTTCGTTTATCTTCAAGTGTTATCCAATCTTTGATCCAAGTTAAAGCTGTTGCAGTGTAGTAGGTTTGCCAATCTGGGAGTCCCAGGCCACCCTTTTCTCTAGTGTCCTGTAGGTGCTTCAGTTTAATCCTGGCTCTTTTTCCTTGCCATATATATTTTAGAGTCATTTTATCAAGGTCTTTGAAATATGATTTCCCTGGATTTATCGGTATTGTTCTAAATAGGTATAATAATTTCGGTAAGATTGTCATTTTGATTGAAGCAATTTTGCCTAATAGCGATAATCTCAATTTACTCCATGTCTCTAAGTCCTTTTGGATTTGTTTGGCCAATTTATTATAATTGTCTTCTTTAAGGGATGATACCTTATTGGTAAGCCAAATTCCTAGGTATTTTATTTTTGTTGTTGTTTGTATTCCTAGCGTCTCTTCCAATTCTTTCTCCTGGGTTTTTGTCAAATTTTTGGTTAGTAGTTTTGTTTTTTGTCTATTAATTTTCAATCCAGCGACTTCACCATATTGTTCTATCTTCCTTAGTAAATTCAATCCTGATTGTTTTGGTCTTTCTAAAATAAATACTACATCGTCCGCGAATGCTTGTAGTTTATACTCCTGGTTTTTTGTTCTTAATCCTTTTATTTCATTGTCATTCCTAATTTCATTTAACAGTGGTTCCAATGCTAATATATATAGTATAGGAGAGAGGGGACATCCTTGTCTCACTCCCTTGGATATTTTAAATTGGTCTGTTGTCTCTCCATTTATCCATATCTTTGCGGTTTGGTCGGAGTATATTGTTTTGATCATATTTAGGAATTTATCGCCGGTTCCCATCTTTTCTAATTGTAATATTAAGAATCCCCAATTTAGATTATCGAACGCCCTGTGCATCGAGAAAAAGTAAGGCCATTTTTCCATCCGATTTTTGCTCATAGTATTCCAGGATATTGATTATTGTTCTTGTGTTCTTATTGATTTGCCTATTTGGAATAAATCCATTTTGATCTGGATGGATATAATCAACGATAATTTTCTTCATTCTCTGGGCCATAATTGATGAAAATAATTTATAGTCTGCGTTTAGAAGTGATATGGGTCTGTAGTTTTTGGTTTGGGTGAGATCTGAGTCTTCTTTGGGTATCAATGTAATAATTGTCTCTGTCCATGATTTGGGAGTTTTGGCTTCTAGAATTGCTTCATTCAGGACTTGTAGTAAAACATCATCTATTGGCTGGTGCTCAATTTTGTAAAATTCCGCTGGAATGCCATCTGGACCCGGTGTTTTATTGTTGTTCTGTCTCTTCTTTGCTTCAATTAATTCTGACATCGATGTTGGTCTGTTCAAGAGTTCTCTTTGAGTTTCCTTTATTTCCTGAATGTTGGATTTATTTATATACTCTTTAACTTTTTCCAATTGGACTTCTTCTTGTGTATATAATTCCTGATAGAAGTTCCTTACGATTCGCTTTTTTTTCCTCATCCATATGCTGCAATTGCCCTTGTTCATTTTGTAGTTGATGTAGGGACTAAACCCCCTTTTTTTGGCTTAGATACTACTTATTTTTATTTATCCTCGCTTTCTTATTCCCATTACAATAGTTATTCAGTATATTCTGCCAACTTTTTAACTCTAATTCTGATATTCTTATTGGTAGCATCCTAAAAGCAAAATTAATCTTTGCTAAAATCTTCATTTTTACTAAAGCAATTCTTACCCTTGCCAGGTGTCCACTATTTGAGCAGACAGTCCGCTTTTTTCACATTATGTTCACTATTTTCCCAAAATAGTGGACATTTTTTTTATTCAAAAGCTTTATGATGAAATGGTACATAATCTAAAGCTGTACATTCTAAGAGAATAAGGATAGGAGAATCACGTTTTGTCTTTTTTTTCATAAATTAGAATGAGACAAAAATCGAATATCCATTGAACTCGATTCTCTGAAAAAATTAATGATGAGATTAAAATAAAAATATATTATAAAATTATGTACAGTTCACATTTTTAAAATGTATTGTAGCTTGTGTCGACTGACCTAAAATGGCGTCGAGTGATGAGAGTGACAGCAGCGAGATTTCGAATTCTTTAAAACGAAAGAGAGGAGTGTGCAAATACACCAAAGACTGGGAAGCTACTTTTGCATGGATTACCAACAACGAAACCGACAGAACAAATACGACGGCCTACTGTAAATTGTGTCAGAAATCGTTCACAATTGAATATAGTGGTATAAAAGCTGTCACACAGCATGCAAGCACAAAAAATTATTTAGATAAGGAGAAAATAGCTTCCAGCAACAAGCGAATCAATTCGTTTTTCATTGTTAAAGACTCCTCTTTCAGTGAGAAAGTGACTGTAGATGAAAAGGCTGAAACTTACCATGGGATCAAACACCATCTTTCTTTCCTGGCTCAAGATTGCGGTATTAAGTTAATGAAGCAAATTTTTGATGATTCAGAAATTGTAAAAAAGATGTCTTGTGGAAGAACCAAATCATCAGCTATTGTCAATGAGATTTTGTATCCTTTTTCTATTGAGTTGGTTCTCAATGATCTTAAAACTGGAATTCCATTTTCTCTCTCCACTGACGCATCAAATCGCAAAATGTATCCCGTTGTTGCACAATATTTTACTTGTGAAGAAGGACTGTGTGTGAAAATTTTAGACTTTTATGAGGATTCTTTCGAAGATTCTACATCAATAAAAAATCAGCTGTGTCGAGTTCTTAGTGATAACAAATTGGAAATAAATAATGTTTCAGCTTACTCAGCAGATAATGCAACGGTCAATTATGGAGTGAATAAATCTGTTTACCAAAAATTATCGCTGGAAAATGACAATATTGTAGCTGCTCATTGCAATAATCACATTTTACACAACAGCGCAAAAAATCCATTAAAGCAGTTATCTTTTGATATCGAAAATGTAGTGCTGAAGGTTTTTGCCGAATTTTTGAATTCTGCAAAGAAACGAGAAGAGTTGGAATCATTTTTTGAGTTTTGCGAGTCAGAATTCCATGAAGTTTTGCGCCATGTTCCAACATGTTGGTTAAGTTTGTTTAAAGCGGTCGAAAGACTTCTTTTAAACTGGATACCTCTAAAATCGTATTTTATTTCTCTTGGATCTGATGAGTGCCATAAGGTTATCTGGAACCTTATTTCGGATCAGGAAAATGAGCTCGCAAAGGACGATGAACCAACAATTTCAGAATTGTATTTATATTTCACGCACTTCTTCATGTCAATAATGCAAGACACCCTACTGAAGCTGGAAAGCAAGAAAATTCTTGCATGTGATCTTCACATTATCATGTGTAAGCTGCGTGATTCTTTGCAAAAAAAATACGATGAGCAGTTTTTTGGAATGAAAGTTTTATTTGCCTTACGAAAAAAAACATTTGCCTGAGAATGTTCAAAAGTTCAAGAAAGAAGCCATCAACGTGTATCAAAGAGCCATTGCGTACCTAGAAAAGTGGTATAATTTCACCGATTCAGTATATGAGACACTAAATTGTTTCAATCTAATTGATCGCAATAATCCTCCAACTTTAGAAGAAATGACGAACATCTGGTTATTATCACCATGGCGAGAAGAACTTCCACCCAACACTCTCTTCAATGAAATTTCTGCCTTAGAAGAAATTTATGTTCATCTGCAGGGCGATTCATCCCTTGATAAGTGGACGTACTTTTTCAAGAAAGAGCCAGCTCCGAGTTTACTGAAACTGTTCCAGTATTGTGCATCAATTCCGGTATCAAATGCAAACGTTGAACGAATTTTCAGCATCATGGGAAATTTGTGGACTGACAAACTGACAAACTGCTTGTACCATCAGTTCAAAGTGAACTTTGTATATTTTTTAATATTTCTCAATGTTGTACTAAAATTAAAGAATTATTCCTTAAACACAAAGAATTGATCAAAGCTGTGCAGTCAAATAAAAAATACACACGACAGCAAAGTAAAATGTAATTTAATATTTTACATATTATTATAATATATTTGATGTTTTGAATTTTAAGTAAAGTTTTGAAGTGATTATTTTAATACGTGTTAAAATGTTTGTAAGAAAATATATAATTTAATTGTAAAAATTTTTTTTATTTTTTTTACTACTTAACCCCCCCCCCCCCCCCCGCTATTTTTTGGAAGCAGACCTGGCAACCCTAGTAATTCTTCCAAACCATGATAAATTCAACCTTTTATATTTATTCAAACTTTCCAAAATCTCCTTCTTTAAGCTACCTAGATTTTCCTTTTCTAAGTTCTCCAATTTTTTTGTGATTCTAACTCCCAGGTATTTAATATGATCTTTAATTCTCATTTCGCTTTGTTTCCCTTCCCAATCCTTCTCTTCCCTTTTAGTATAGTTAAACAACATCAACTCAGATTTTGATCAATTTATTCTTAATACAGTTATTTCTTCAAATTCTTTTAGATGCCATCCAATTCTTTCCATCTTATCTACTATATTCTTAACTGTTAACAATGTATCATCAGCAAACATATTTAATTTTAATTTACCTATCTCTTCTATCTCCCCGTCATCTCTTAATGCATAGTTCCATAACCAATACAAATAGGACAGGTGAGAGTGGGCACCCTTGCCTTGTTCCTCTGGTGAGTCGTATCTTGTCTGTAACTCCATCATTCACTACCACTAAGGCAGAGTTCCGAGAATATAATTGATCTATTACAACTTTGAATTTGTTTCCAAACCCCATTCTGTCTATTACCATCTTTAATGCTTGCCAGCTCACACAATCGAAGGCCTTAAAAATGTCTAAGGCTAATATCCCCGCCTTAAGCATTAGATTTTTAATCTCGTGAATTGCATTTAACACTCTTCCAACCAAATTATGCATTTGTTAACCCATTACAAATCCACATTGATCTTCCCTTATATAATTACCTATAAAATTATTCATTCTTCTTGCTAAAATAGTTGAAAAAATTTTTGCATCTTCATTTATTAATGATATAGGTCTGTACGAGTCAGGGAGTATCGGATCCTTATCTGGTTTAGATATTAATATTATTAACGACTGCTCCCATGATTCTGGAATCTTTTCCCCTTCTAATATTGCATTATACAGCTTTAATAATTTCGGTACTAATAATGTTTTAAATATTTTATAGAATTCTGTTCCTAATCCATCTACCCCGGGTGATTTACCCACCTTCAAACTTTCAATTACTTCTACAATTTCCCTTTGGGATATATTCCTTTCCATTAATTCTTTATGCTCCGTTTCCAGACCCCTTTTTATATATTTCCCAATATAAGCTTCCATTCTATCCTTCTTAACATCCTTACCCTTGTACAACTCTTGATAAAATTCCTGGAATATTTTTAACTTTCCTTTCATTGTACTACAATAATTCCCCAATTTATTTTTCACTATACCTATTGAATTTTTAGCTTTCTCCTTTTGTGTGAGCCTGGCAAGCATCTTAGAATTTTTATCACTCTTTTCAAAAAATTCTCTTTTCATGTATATTAAATTATTCTTAACTTCCTCTAAATTTTTATTCTCTAATTCTTTTTTCTTAGCTTGTAATTCTATTAATTTCTGTTTATTTCTTGTATGCCAATACTCTTTTTCCAATTTCTTAATCTGTTCCTCTAATTTTTCCCATAATGCAGCTTGTTGCCTTTTAACACTACAAGCTTCCCTAATAAATATTTCCCGTGTCACCGCCTTCATGATGTCCCACACCAGTCTCGTTGCTATTCCTCCTTTTTCATTAATTTCCCACAATTCTGATATCTCCTTTTGCATTTTCTCAACCACTTTCTCATTTTTAAGAATCCTTGTAGCCAACTTCCATCTAATCGCTTCTGTATAGTCTTTTTTTACCATTAAGTCTAAACTAATCACCGCATGATCTGTTACTTTAATTACTCCCACTTCTATTCTACACAACTTAGTTGCCATATCCCTAGAAATGAAAACATAATCAATTCTAGAATAAGATTTATAAATTGGGGAATAATATGTGAAACGGGGCTCCCCACCTTTAAGAAAATGCCACCCATCCACGTAATCTTTTTCTTTTATTAATTTATTTAAAATGGTGATATTATTCCTCCTTTCAGCACTTGTGGGATTAGTCCTATCCAATCTATTATTCATAACCATATTAAAATCTCCACCTAAGATGACATGTCCTTCTTTAAATTCTTCTATTACTTTAAACAATTCTAAAAAAAATTCTCTATGTCTCACATTTGGGGCATAAACATTAACCAATGTATATGCTGTACTTTCAATTTGACCTATAATCATAATAAATCTACCATGCCCATCTTTTTTTATATTCTCCATAATAAATCCAGTAGGTGCGTCTTATACTCCAGTGCGTCTTATACTCCGAAAAATACAGTAGTTGTCCAGTTTATTCTTAAAAACCTCCAGTGATGGAGCACTCACAACTTCTAAAGGCTAGCTGTTCCACTGGTTAATTGGAACCAGTAGAAATAAATCCATTCTGCAGCTTTGTTAAGTTTGCAACACCCAGTTGTCTTTTGAAAAAGTACATTTGGGACAATCATGACCTGGATGACTGAGAATCTCCAAAGACACACAGCTACTAACCAAGAATGATAAGATGTATGCTCCCACATAATTAAGGAGAAGATGCATGTTCAACCCTAATTATGTATGCACAAATTCACTTTAATGCATTGTAACTCTTTTCTTATAATTTAGGGTGGAAAGTAACCTAGTATGGTCTTCACCTAGGCTTTGGGAGAAGGAGATTCAGTGGTGGGATTCTGCCAGTTCACACCCATTCAGCAGAACCAATACCTAATTTTTTGTTGAATTCAGTGAACTGGCTCTGAAATGGCCAGACTAGCGTACATTCACATGCCTCCAATCCAGTGGTGGATTCTCAAGAACCGGTAGTAAAAAAATTTAATAGTTCAGAGAACCGGTAATAAGATTGGCTGGCCACACCCCTGAACCGGTTCCCAGCCCAGTCGCCATTCGCTTACCCCGCCCATTCCCAATCTATGCTACCTCCTGAGTCCCAGCTGATGGCTAGAGGGAAAAAAAACTGTTTAAACTCTTGCCGCGGGCTTCAAAGGGCTGCCCTACAGCTGATCAGTGTTAAAAGAAAACAAATGAGTAGACCGTGCCTGCAAAAATAGAAAAAACAGCCCCTTTCAGCTTCAGCATAGGTTAATTAGCACAAGTTAATTAGATCGGCCTCCCAACTCTCAGCTGATTTGCTCTCAGCTGATTTGTGCAGGGCTGTTGCTAGATGCAAAGAGTGCTGGAGCAGATTTTTTTTCCCCTAGCTATGCTGAAAAAACGAAACTGAAAATAAAGCAGATTCTTTGCTGCAACATGACAAAATGAGGCAGAGAGAGATTTCTTTTTCTTTTTCCTCACCAAAAAAGGTAGGTGCAAACAATGGGAAATTTAGGGCAAAAGAGGAGAGTTCAAGATTTTAAAACACAAAAGAAAAAAAGCTCTATTTAACTAGGGAATTGTAATAATTGAGATACTATTAATTGTACATCTCCACCCCAGACCACCCCAACGATGCCCTTGATGTGATGTCTCGCTGCCTGGAGGCCGTGCGGGTCTGGATGGGGAGGAACAGGCTCAGACTCAACCCTTCCAAGACCGAGTGGCTGTGGCCGTCCCGATATAGTCAGCAGGTGCCATCGCTGACTATTGGGGGTAAATCCTTGCCCCCCACAGAGAGGGCTCACAATCTGGGCGTCCTCCTGGATACACAGCTGTCTTTAGAAGAGCATATGACAGCCGTGGCCAGGGGGGCCTTTTATCAGGTTCGCCTGATTTGCCAGTTGCAGCCCTTTCTGGATCGGGACGCCTTGCGCACGGTCACTCATGCCCTCGTCACCTCCCGGCTGGACTATTGTAATGCTCTCTACATGGGGCTCCCCTTGAGGAGCATCCGGAGGCTCCAACTGGTCCAGAATGTGGCCGCGCGGGTGGTTATGGGCACAACTCATGACACCCCTCCTGCACAAGCTGTACTGGCTCCCAGTGGTCTTCTGGGTGCAATTCAAGGTGTTGGTCACCACCTTTAAAGCGCTCCATGGCATAGGACCCGGGTACCTTCAAGACCGACTTCTGCCACCAATAGCCTCCCACCGGCCAGTTCGCTCCCACAGAGAGGGTCTCCTCAGGATGTCATCGGCCAAGTTATGTCAGCTGGCGACACCCAGGGGGAGGGCCTTCTCTATTGGAGCCCCAGCCCTGTGGAATGAACTGTCCCCTGAAATTCGTAAGATCTCTGACCTCCGGGTATTTCGCTGTGCACTGAAGACCCTGTTGTTCCACCAGGCCGGGCTATCAATATAACAATTTTAAATTGGGGTATTTTAAATTTTTGGGGTTTTAAATTCAGCCAAATTTATTTAATAATTTTAAATTTTTAATTGATGTTTGTCTTGTGTTTTTAAATAGGCTGTACACCGCCCTGAGTCCTTCAGGAGAAGGGCGGAATAGAAATAAAATTATACTATACTATACTTATACTATATTGTGTTGAAAGCAGAAATGGTTACATTGTGGTTTGGAGGAATATATGGGGGAAATTATTTGGTTTATTATTATTGGTAAATATAATTAATTGATTTCTAAGAAATTGGATTCCATGGAAATAATTGGAATATTCATGTTCATATTGATTGATATACAAAAAAGGTAGTTATATAACTAATTGATTAAAATGTTGAATTTGTATTAAACAACTGTAATATTACATAATTAACCAATGTGAGGATGGATATAAAAATAGATGACAATGGGAAGGGGTATAATATAGAATAGAAGGGAAAAATTGAATTTGATTAAGATTAGAGATGAGGATGAAGGGTAATATTGTTTTTTTAAAAAATAGATGAGGAATAAATATGGCAAAAAGGAAATATAGAAATTGTAAATTTAATTGAAATGACTAAACACTGTTTAAATTTGTGAACCGGCCAAGTACTCTGTTCAAAGAAAATACACTGTATGTTTGTATGTTTGTTTCTAATTATTGCTATTTATTCATATTTGTTCTCTTTTATTCTTTAAAGTTTAACAATTCATTCTTTATCTTAATATCTTTATATTTGTTTGGGGTTGGCTTTCTTCCCTTTCATCTTTTTTATTGTACAGCAATCTTTCTCCTCAAACTTACCACCTCTCTCTTTTCTTTCCTTCTTACTTTCTCTTCCCCCTCTCTTCGTCTCCTCCCTACTTCCTCTTCCTTTCTCCTCCTCCTCTCTTCCTCCCTCTCTTACCCTCACTCCTACTCTAATTTCCCTTCCCTTCCTTCATCTCTCTCTATTGCTGTATCCTTTTATGCATATGGACTACTCAGAGGGCTGAAAAAATTGTTTTTGACTGATCCTCGCATTTTTGACCAGTCCTCGAACTTACAACTGTCCTCACATTTTACGTTTTTGCCCTATCTTGTCACCATGGTGAAGAGAAGCAGATGTGAAATGAGTGACACGGTTGTTAAGAATGCTACAATGGGCATAAATGATGACCAGTCATAAGTGCGAAGACCGGTCAAAAGTGCGAGGACCTACTCAGAGGGCTGAAAAAGTTATTTTTGACTGGTCCTCGCACTTTTGACCAGTCCTCGAACTTACGACTGTCCTCACATTTTACGTTTTTTGCCCTATCTTATCACCATGGTGAAGAGAAGCAGTTGTGAAATGAATGACATGATTGTTAAGAATGCTGCACGGGCATAAATGTGAGGATGGTCATAAGTGTGAGGACCAGTAAAAAGTGTGAGGACCTGTCAGAAATGGTTTTTTTCAGCCCTCTGAGTAGTTCCTATACACATAGCCATGGCCACCCGGTCACATAATTTTCATTTCTCTACCACTTTATCCATTATCAGACTGAGGCAATTTAAATTCACCAATAAAACAGGGATAGACAGCAGTCTTTTTACATTCCTAATCTGAATTGTAAAATCCTTACCATCACAATTCAATGGGTGGAAATGACATTATTATCAAATGTTTAGAAAACATTTAATCTTACAAGCTTCTGAAAATTTAGTCATATCACTTTTCTTAGTCAAATTGGAGAAGGTACAGAATATGGATGAAGTTGTTTAGTTTTATGAATGCTTGAACAAGATAATATGCCAGTAATTAAGATAATATGCCTGTAATTTTTTTTCAGATTTTGCATACTTTTTCTACTTTTTTGGTCTATGACCTAAACTAATTTTCTTTTACTTGTTTTCAATGTATCTGCCACTCTATATTTATTTATTTATTTATTTGTTTGTTTGTTTGTTTGTTTGTTTTAGTGCAAAACCAAACAAAAATAGTAAATCTTAACACACAAACTAATAACGATAATAATACCACTAATTATAATAGTACAATCAAAAAACTTAAACTAAATTTCTTCTTACATTATTTCAAAGTTTGCTAAAGAAACTCCTGTTTAACTCCTGCTAAAGATAGCTATTTTTTTATTTTTATGTCTATTAAATAAGCATGGAATTGCAATCATATTCCTCTTGATATTACTACTCTTAATGTGGCAATAGCCCATCACAATGCACCCACAGAACAAGGCTTCTCATTAAAGACAATATTTTAATAAATAAATATTTTTAGAGAATATGAAATTAATTGTCCACAATAATATAGATGGTGAGAAAAGTTTATTTCTCTCAAAACTTAAGGAAATGGCATAAAGTTAATTGCAGAACAGAACATAAATTTGTTTACCAAAAATCATTTTGGATACTCATATTATTCATATTATTTAATTGCAAATATTATCTACAGATCAAATGAAATATACAGTATATAAATATAAAATGAAGCACAGTAACAGTTTGCGGATGTATATTTAAACTCTAGATAAAAGCAAAATTATGGATATAGATCAGCGGTTCTCAACCTGGGGGTCGCGACCCCTTTGGGGGTCGAACGGCCATTTCACAGGGGTCGCCAAAGCCCTCTCTCCCCTCCCCCCAGCCTTCAATCACCCTCACTCTCTGCTCTGTTGGATCGCTGGCCGTTCGCTTACCTCGCCCACTCCCAATCTATTGCTGCCTCCGGAGTCCCAACTGATAGAGGGAAAAAAACTGTTTAAATTCTTGCCACGGGAATTTCAATACCCAGTTCTTTTACCCAATTCTCTTTCATTACCATTTGTGAATTATTATCAAAGTTAATAATTTTATAAATTTTGCTAACAAATCCCTTTGGCCCAATTTCATCTTTTATTATTCGAAATTTCTAATCAAAATTGGAATATGAACTGGGTTAGCAGAAAAATGAGGACATTATCAATAAGGATTAAAGAACATAATTATAAAGTTATTTGGAAGTGGTAGCTGACCCCAATAAGACTTTTTCAAATGGATAATAAAGTGGATAAAATGTGTTGGAGATGTAAAGTGGAACTTGGGACATATGTTCATATGTGGTGTAAATGTAATGGGGTTGAACTTTTTTGGTCTAGGATAGAAAATGAAATATTTGAAATGATTAAGAAGAGGGTCAAACTGAAATCGGAAACCATATTATTATTAATATTGAATGAAACAACATTAACAATTGGAAAAAGAGAATTGGTGAGGATTTTGGTTATAATGGGGAGAATTATAATTGCTAGATATTGGAAATTAAATGTTGACTTAAAATTAGAAGAATAGTATAATGAAACATGGAAATTTGCATTAAATGATAAATTGACTTGTGATATTAAAATTAGAAGTGGTATATACAAAGAGAATGTTTTTTGGAACACTTGGCAACCATTTGTGGATTCTGCACTTGGGAGATTGGATGAATCAGCGCCAGTACCTTAGCAAAGAGATTTCTGGAAGAATTGAAGACTTTAATTTCCTAAAACTTCCTTTCCATTTGTATAGCACGATGGGGGGAATTTTTTTTTCTTTACTATTGATTTTTGTATTGTTTTTTTTTTCTTTTTTCTGTTATTCTTTAACAATAAAAATACAATAAAAAATGTAAAAAAAAAATCTTGCCGCAGGGCTTTGTTAAAATGCTGGCTTGCCCCGCCCCTCCGCACCACTATTTATTGCCAATAAATAGTGGTGGGCGAGGGGCGGGCGAGCCAGCAATTTAACAAATGGTTCGGTAATTTTGTAATTTTGTAATTTTATTGGCCCGCGGAGCTTCAGCATAGGCTAATTAGCCCTTGATTAGATCAGCTCCCGACTCTCAGCTGATTTGCTCTCAGCTATTTTGCTCAGGGCTCTGCTGCTTGCTGGAGAGATTTTTTTCCCCCTAGCTATGCTGAAAAATGAAACTGAAAGTAAAGCAGGCTTTGCTGTTGCTGCAATTGGAAAATTAGGCAGGCAGATTTCTTTTCTTTTTCCTCACCAAAAAAGGTAGATGCAAACAATGGGAAATTTAGGGCAAAAGAGGAGAGTTCAAGATTTTAAAACACAAAAGAAAAAAAGCTCTATTTAACTAGGGAATTGTAATAATTGAGATACTATTAATTATATATTGTGCTGAAAGCAGAAATGGTTAAGTTGTGGTTTGGAGGAATATATGGGGGAAATATTTGGTCTATTATTATTGGTAAATATAATTAATTGATTTGTAAGAAATTGGATTGCATGGAAATAATTGGAATATTCATGTTCATATTGATTAATATATAAAAAAAGGTAGTTATATAACTAATTGATTTATATTAAAATGTTGAATTTATATTAAACTGTAATATTACATAATTAACCAATGTGAGGATGGATATAAAAATAGATGACAATGGGAAGGGGTATAATATAGAATAGAAAGGAAAAATTGAATTTGATTAAGATTAGAGATGAGGATGAAGGGTAATATTGGTTTTTTACAAAAATAGATGAGGAATAAATATGGCAAAAAGGAAATATAGAAATTGTAAATTTAATTGAAATGACTAAACACTGTTTAAATTTGTGAACTGGCCAAATACTCTGTTCAAAGAAAATACATTGTATGTTTGTATGTGTGTTTCTAATTACTGTTTTTATTCATATTTGTTCTCTTTTATTCTTTAAAGTTTAACAATTCATTCTTTATCTTAATATCTTTATATTTTTGGGGGGTTGGCTTTCTTCCCTTTCATCTTTTTTATTGTACAGCAATCTTTCTCCTCAAACCTACCACCTCTCTCTTTTCTTTCCTTCTTACTTTCTCTTCCTCCCCCTCTTCTTCTCCTCCCTACTTCCTCTTCCTTTCTCCTTCTCCTCCTCTCTTCCTCCCTCTCTTAGCCTCACTCCTACTCTAATTTCCCTTCCCTTCCTTCATCCCTCTCTATTGCTGTATCCTTTTATGCATATGGACTACTCAGAGGGCTGAAAAAGTTATTTCTGACTGGTCCTCACACTTTTGACCAGTCCTCGAACTTACGACTGTCCTTACATTTTACGTTTTTGCCCTATATTGTCACCATGGTGAAGAGAAGCAGTTGTGAAATGAGTGACATGGTTGTTAAGAATGCTACAATGGGCATAAATGATGACCAGTCATAAGTGCGAAGACCGGTCAAAAGTGCGAGGACCTGTCAGAAATCACTTTTTTCAGCCCTCTGGGTAGTCCTTTTGTGCATATGGACTACTCAGAGGGCTGAAAAAGTTATTTTTGACTGGTCCTCGCACTTTTGACCAGTCCTCGAATTTACGACTATCCTCACATTTTACATTTTTTGCCCTATCTTATCACCATGGTGAAAAGAAGCAGTTGTGAAATGAGTGACATGGTTGTTAAGAATGCTGCACGGGCATAAATGTGAGGATAGTCATAAGTGTGAGGACCAGTCAAAAGTGCGAGGACCTGTCAGAAATGACTTTTTTCAGCCCTCTGAGTAGTCCCTATACACATAGCCATGGCCACCCGGTCACATGACCAGCTAGCCACGCCCACCCAGTCACATGACCTCCAAGCCAGGCCCACAAAATAAGCCACGCCCACAGAACCGGTAGTAAAAAAATTTAGAACTCATCCCTGGTTGGGGTTCACCCCAACATGAGGAACTGTATTAAAGGGTCGCGGCATTAGGAAGGTTGAGAACCACTGTTATAGATAAACAACCAACATCAAAATCTATCTGGTCACTTAAGGCTATACCAGTCTTCATTTACAGGAGACAATTTTTATTCAGAAATCTTATTTTTCTCTTTAAACATTATACTCTTGAAATAATATTACATTTGAATTATTTTCTTTATGGAAGAGTAATAAAAGGCAGACTAGCAACTTCCACCCCTGAAGCATAATTCATTAATTAATTTTTCATTAATTTCTATCAGTAGGTCTATTTGAATTGTTAGATCCTATCACAGATTAAAAAATTATTTTCCCAAAAACAGAAATATTGAGAGGTTGGAAACTGAATATATGCCAATGTGATATGAAAGAAGAATGATTTAAAATACAATAACTTTAAGACTATAAAATTTTGAAAAAGTGATTGCACCTGCAGTTTATTTGCCAAAAAGAAAACAATAAGCAATGATTGCATGAACAGCAAAAGGACAATTATATCCCTGAAAAGGAAGTGTAGCAATAATTGTTTTCAGAAAAACTATGCATTCCCTCTGTAATTTCAGTTTTAACAAATGAAGGTTGCAATGAATATTTTAAGATGGAAAACACTAGAAATTCACATAAACAGAATACTCCAGATATTTCCAAGAGTAAAATTACTAATAATTGACAGCTGATATCTAACCTGATTTAGTTATATAGGAAATTTATCTGACTACCTGAAACCAGCTGAACTCTAGATAATTTACCAAATTTATTAATAGATACTAAAACAAAACAAAATGATTAAAATAATAACAAAAATATCAGGCAAAAAATATGAACTAATAAGAAGGGGAACTGCTAATACAGTTATTATAAATATTCTGGCTGATTATTATAAAAATACCTTTTATATAGTTTTTTTTAAAAAAACAACTGTTTTAATGCCATTATTTATATAGATGCTATTGTCTTATTTTAGGATAAGCTTTAATTCTTGATTGTTCTTATTTTTTCTTTTGTACACAATTCTGGCTCCTCTAGGAAGTAGAGCAGTATAACAGCAAAACAACATAATATTTGTATATGTAGATTAGTTATGTACAGGTAATTCTCATTTTATAATCACAATCAAGCCCAAAATTTCTGTTGCTAAGCAAAGCAGTTGTTAAGTGAGTTGCACCCCATTTTATGACATTTTTTGCCACAATGATTAAGCAAATCACTGCAGTTAAGTAAATTATGCGGTGGTTCAACAAACCTGGATTCTTCCATTGACTTTGCTTGTCGGAAGCCAACTGGGAAGGTTACAAATGGTGATCATGACCTCAGGAAACAACTATCATAAATATCTGTTTCTCCGAAAATAATTTTGGGTCTTATTTTCTTTTGGGCCCCAAAAGCACTAGGTGTCAGACCTGGAAGCCATCTTTTATCTTTGAGCCTTCAGGCCTGCCACAAATTCTACTGTGGGAAAATGGGAGGGGGGATTGTATGGAATGAAGATGATATGTAGTCAAAATAACATTCTTTCCAAAAAGTCAAGGCTGTTATGCCCTGCAGCTGTGCTGAGCAGAATGAGGAGGTATCTTCTGTTCCAGAGGGTCCTGATTGGTTCATGTGATGGACATGTGGGTGAAGGCAAGGACTTGAACTTTCTTTTGAGTGAGGAAAACCCAGAAGCTCTCAGATTCAGATTTTCCCAGATGTGCCAATATGACATCTCTAATAAAAATTAGCTCCAAGGAAACTCAAGCCTCGGAGTTTGATTTCATTGGGAGTGTTACTTGGAACCCTGACATTAACCCGAATCCCCTTTCCAACTAAAGCAGCACCCCAAAATTTGAGGTCCTGAGCCTCAAGTGTCAGCCCGACACCGGGCGGCACAAAGACTCAGGAAAGATGGAGGAAGAAAAGAATGCCATGGAAGGAGTAGCAGACAATGGCTCAGCAACCCCTGTTGAGAACCTCTATTCTCCTTCCCCAGCCATGGAGGAAGCCATAAAAGCTGCAGAAGCCGAATGCCAGCTGGGCACCTGACGCACGGAGCTGATGGCAAAGGGGAGATTGCGACCAGACCTGACTCTGCAAGGTGAAGCTGCAGGAGTTACCCCAATCCAGGAATTGCTGTTGGAACTACGAGTGGAAGCAGGACAAGCCTCAACCCTCACCTGGGGAGAGCCACAGCAGACACGCCACAGGCGTTCTAGTGAATGGGGCTTCCCGCCGCCATTGCGCAGCCAGTCACTAGCCAGTTTCCCAGAGCAGTTGAATCAACTCAGCATGAGTGGGATGACTCATCCCCCTGGCACCAGGCAGCTTAGATGGATATTGGCACAACTGATGTTCACCTTTCTGGGTGAGGGAGTTGCTGCACAATGGAGCAGAGTGTCAGCCTCTTTCCATTCAGCACCAAGTGGCTCGACTCACAGTCTTACTCCCCAAACCTGGCTGGCTGTGAGTTCCATCCACCCCGGGGCACAAGTGACCCAGCAACCAGCTCTTTTGAGCCAGCCGAGCCATGGAATGCAGGGCCTGCCACATGGATTCTGGAATCTACCTGCCCCACAGCATCAACCCGGGTTCGGGTTGCCACCAATAAGCCAAATCCCTCCCAGATGGACTTTCTACCCAGGGCAAGGATGGGTGCAATGCCAATGGACACCAGCCCTGCTCCAGCAGCCGATGGTGTTCCAACAGCTAGGTCCTTTCCAGCAGCCAGCTGTTGCAGCACAGCAAGCTCCTGTCCAGCTGCAGCCACATCTGCAACCTCAAGCCACAATCCCTCAACAGATCCAGGCTCAACAACAGGTGCCGGTGGCTCCGCAACAGGTCCCAGCCCGGCAGCAAGGGCCTGGTCAACCACCCATGCAAGCCCAGCTGCCGGTCCCGCCAGCTGCTCCTCCCCCACAGTTTCAGGCAACATTCGATGGGACTCCTGGAAAGTTGGCATACTTCCTCAACCACATCTGGGCCCACATCGACCAATATGGAAATCAATATCCATCTGATTGGGAATTGATTTCCACCATCGCGGATGGCATGAACAAAGGAGAGACGTTGGAATGAATAGCAGAGCTTCACGACGAAGAGACCCCTGAGCTAGAAGATGCCAATGAATTTGTCTAACTGATGCAGGTCAGATTCAACAACACTGCCCAACAAGTGGCAGCTGAAACCCAAATTTAAATCCTGAAGCAAGCTGGCAGACCCGCAAAGGAATTAATATGGGAGTTTCAGAGACTGGCCAGAGCATCTAATAGTGCACACCTTCAAAGAGGCCCTGGACCCAGACCTCAGGCAAGCCTGCAGCATTAGGGGAGTACCAGACCAGATACAGTCGTGGTACAACACTGCCATCATTCTGGACCTGGAGATTCACCCTCACAGAAAACCAGCTGTGGATAAGCCTGCCAGGAGACCACTTGGGCATCAGACCCAGTGTTAGGATATGGTTTGAGCCTAACAAGTTGTCCAGGCAATATATGTGTTCTGTAACTTTAATCTGAAAATGTATTATGTGACTTTAAAGGTTTTCTTGCTGATTCATTGTAATGCTGAGTCATGCTGTAATTAGGTAATGACTGGTTGTAACGTATTTAAGCAAGGTACTGTAATGTATTCAGTTGATGATAAGCTACCATAGTGTGTGGAGTTGCGATCATTGTGCTATCATCGTTGGATGGATCTGCTACCATCGTAGTTTGTGAACCAGAGTGAGTTTGTTATTCTAATCAACTACTGTTTGTGTGGTAAGAAGATTTTTGTATCACTGGACTGATTTAACTGGCAAAGACTTGGATTGATTTAAAGAGTATGAAATTGTTTTTTCACTATGAAATAAACTTTTGGTAAACCAGTTTGCATATCTCTTATTCATTGCTCTCAGCAACGTTTCTCTGTGCTCTACACTCTGCTGGTTGGTAACACAACAACAATATCCTTAACATTGGTTATGGGCCCAGAGCCAACCAGAACTAACTAGGATTGTTAAGAGCTAAACTGAGAGTTAATGTGAATAGTACAAACTGTGTTTGTGATATACAATCCAAGTGAAGATGGCACTAGAACAAGCAGCAAATTTTTCCATGATAACTTGGCTGGATGGAACAAACTATGTATCCTGGTCTACAAAATGTAATCTACTTTTGCGTAGAGAAGGACTGTGGGACATAGTTAATAATCCACCGAATGTAACAGCATGGGATCCTGCCTAGCTCCAACTCCCATTCCCTAAACCCAGTCTCCCGCCAAAGAAAACCCCACGGAAACCGCCGGGCAAAGGATGGGGTATCAAACAGGCTGCAGAAGTCCTGCTCCTTCCCAATGAAGCAGAGGGAACTCCAGCCAACGAATCTCCTCCAGTCTCCGTGGGGGAGAGCAGTGACGATGACAACCTGATGGTAAATGAAGCCATCCACCCCTTTGCCCTCAAAATCAAGTTAGTAGTCCCAAAGACAGGGGTCCAAGGGGAAGTAGAAGCCATCATAGATCCTGGTTGCACATGATGCCTAATCAGTCTCCCCATAGTTGAACAGTTAGGCATACACACGAACAAGTCCGCTGGTCTCAATACTTCAGGCACTTCAAATTTGAGCTGAAATATATACCAGCAGGAAAAAACCTGTTGGCAGACGCCCTATCAAGAAAACCTCAATTTGACAGCTGCTGGGAGGAAGTAGTCCATGCCACTATTCATCCCACACAATCTGCTGCACAAGTCACCACCAGGAGCCAAGCCAGGCGACCATCCAACACAAACCGGGATGGATTGACAGCTAAGTTGAAAGCGGTCCTACCAGCTGACCCTTGGCTCACAGATAATAAAGTTGTCTTGACCATGAAGGAGGGACTAACATGGAAGGGATCCAAATTGTATGCCCCTGCAAGTCTGAGGCTCGAAGTATTCCGGCGTAGCGACGACTCCAAACTGGCTGGCCACTTTGGATTCCTGAAGAGCCTACACCTCACTAGGAGGCCATTCTGGTGGCCAAAAATGAAAGCAGAAGTGGAAGACTACGTAAGGAGCTGTGCTACATGTGCAGCAATGAAAACGAGACCTGGAAAACCACCTAGCCTCCTACAACAAGTGGCAAGCCCCAGCAGACCTTGGGAAGAAATTGCAATGGACTTCATAGTCAAACTCCCAGAAAGAGGGGGAAACACAGTAATTTGGACAGTTATTGATTTGTTCTCTAAACAAGTTCATTTCACTGCTTGCTCTGGACTACCATCCGCAAAGAAACTCACTAAGCTATTCATCAAACACATCTACCGCCTACATGGAATACCCCACCGCATCATCTCAAACCAAGGAGTCCAGTTTACAGCCAAGTTCTGGAGATAATTCTTAAGGTCTGTGGGGTCCATACGAGGTCTTAGCTCAGCTTTCCATCCAAGCACGAACAGAGCAGCGGAATGCGTGAATGCGATGGTGGAGCAGTACATAAAATGCTATATGGATTACCAACAAGAGAACTGGACAGATCTGTTATGTTTGCAGAGATGGCTTACAACAGTGCAGTGCACAGCAGCACTGGACTGACCCCTTTCCAGGTCACCAGAGGCATGGAGTTTGTCCCCATGCCTGAACTACCCAGAGAACCCCCTTCTTCCATGTCTTTGGCAGAATGGATGGAATCTTTAAAAAAGGGATGGGAAAATACCAAAAAAGCACTGTCAGAAGTGGCAGAAGAATATAAAAAACAGGCAGAAAATCACCATTCTCTCCAACCCACCTCCTGTGCAGAAGATAAGGTTTTTCTATCAACCAAATACATATGGTTGAGTCTGCCTAGCAAGAAATTAGGGCCAAAATTCCTAGGTCCTTTCCCAATAGTTAAAATAATTAACCCAATGACAGTTCAGCTTAGCCTCCCCCGCATCCTAGGGAAAATACACCCTGTATTTCACTGTTGCCTGCTGAAACCAGCAGTTGGGTCCAGTATAAGACCGCAAACCCAACCAACTCCTCCTCCTATAGTTGTACAAGGAGAAACCCATTATGTAGTCAAGAAAATTTTGGATTCTAGGCTATATAGGGGTCAATTACAATACTTTGTCTGAAGCTACATGGGTCAAGAGTTGGAATGTAAAGGCAGATAGGCTAGTCAAACAATTCCACAATACCCTGATAAGCCAAAGGGTCCCCCTGTGAGGGGACAGGTGGTTAGGAGCATGATTATTTGGGACCCCGAGAGATGGCATGCAGCAAAGAGGGGGCTGAGGGGTTTTTTAGCTAAATTTTTAAGGAAAATTTTAAGGGGACCCGGGAGGACGGGTGGGGGTTGTAAAAAAAGTGGACCTGGGGGGGTCCAGATAGCGTCTGCACGGGATGATGGGTTAATTAGCTGCAGCAGAGGGGTCGCGAAAGGAAATTTAACCGGGGGGCAGGGGGACGATAGAAAGGGCTGTGTAATTGAAATCATGAGTGGGAGGGGCAGGTATGACGGGCGCAGGGGGTCATATCAAGTGTCGGGGGTGCGCACACGCTGTCTCCGAGCGATTGCGCACTCCGGCCCCCAATGCGTGACTCGTGTCCTGGGTTGTATAGAGCCTCATACCCAGGGTCTGCGGCTGATGTTATGTAATGCCAGGTCAGTGGTTAATAAGGCCTCCCTCATCTGTGATCTTATTTCGGAGGGGGGTGCAGACCTGGCAGGTATTACGGAGACCTGGTTGGGCCAAGAGGGGGGGGTCCCCCTCGTAGAGATGTGCCCGCCAGGTTTCCGTGCATTTCATCAGCCAAGGGCCCAGGGGAGGGGTGGGGGAGTGGCGGTGATCATTAGGGAGAGTCTTTATCCGAGGGAGACCACTGTTCCTCAGATAGCCGGATGTGAGTCCCTTTGTGTGAAGTGGGGCCGTGGGCTGCAGATGGGTCTGCTGACTACGTACCTGGCTCCCTGCCACGTGGCAGCGACCCTGCCCGAGCTACTCGACGTCATTGCCGGGGTGGCGGTCGATACCCCCAGACTTATTGTCATGGGGGATTTCAACCTCCCATCCACAGGTGGGGCGTCAGAGGTGGCTCGGGAGTTCATGGCTTCCATGACGGCCTTGGACCTGACCCAGTTAGTTCAAGGCCCCACTCACATAGGGGGACACACTCTGGACCTGATTTTTATCTCTGGTCAGTGGTTGAATGATCTTGGTAAAGGGGACCTAGACATCAAACCCTTGTCATGGACAGATCATTCGCTCCTTCACTTAGACTTTCCTACCGCTTTCCCCCGCTGCAGGGAGACGGAACCAACCAGATGGTTCCGTCCCAGGCGCCTGATGGATCCCGAAAGGTTCCTGACGGAGCTTGGGCCGTTTCCTGAGACTCTAACACACGACTCGACTGAAGAACTGGTGGCCGCCTGGGAAAGGGCGGCCGCTGGAGCTTTGGACCGCGTCGTGCCTTTGCGGCCTCTGACCCGATGCCGATCTCAATTAGCTCCTTGGTTCTCTGAGGAGCTGAGAGAGATGAAGCGTCGGAAAAGACGCCTAGAGAGCATTTGGAGGACTAGTCAATCCGATTCTGACCGGACACAGGTGAGGTCTTATATCAAGACCTACCTAGTGGCGATAAAAGCGGCAAAATCTAACCATTTTTCTGCTCTTATTGCATCTGCAGAGAACCGCCCAGCTGCCCTGTTTAGGGTGACCCACTCCCTTCTTCGGGGGGGAGTACGGGAAGATCCCTTGCAGGGTCGTGCTGAGGATTTTGTGCAATTCCTGCATGATAAAGTCGCTCGGATTCGGGATGGCTTGAACTCCGATTGGATGAGTCCACAGGAGGAGACCGGGGCAGGTCTTGAGAATGTTATCTGGGAGGAGTTTGATCCTGTGACTCCCGAGGATGTGGACAGAGTTCTGGGTAAGATTAGTGCCGCCACGTGTTTATTGGACCCGTGCCCCTCCTGGTTGGTACTGGCCTCCCGGGAGGTTACACGAGGCTGGCTCCAGGGGATTATAGATGCTTCTCTGAGTGAGGGTGCCTTTCCTGCCGCCTTGAAAGAGGCGGTGGTGAGGCCCCTCCTCAAGAAGCCTTCCCTGGACCCGGCTGAATTAGCTAACTATCGTCCAGTCTCCAACCTTCGTTTTGTGGCGAAGGTTGTTGAGAGCGTGGTGGCACGACAACTTTCCCGACACCTGGATGAAGCTATCTATCTAGACCCGTACCAGTCGGGCTTCAGGCGGGGGTACAGCACAGAAACGGCATTGGTCGCATTGGTGGATGATCTCTGGAGGGCTCGGGACAGGGGTTGCTCCTCTGTCCTAGTCCTATTAGATCTCTCAGCGGCTTTTGACACCATCGACCATGGTATCATGCTGCAGCGGTTGAGGGGGTTAGGAATAGGGGGCACCGTTTTGCGGTGGTTCTCCTCCTTCCTCTCCGACCGCTCGCAGTTTGTGTTGGCAGGGGGACAGAGGTCGACCTCGAGGCGTCTCACATGGGGGGTGCCGCAAGGGTCAGTCCTCTCGCCCCTCCTGTTCAATATTTATGTGAAGCCGCTGGGTGAGATCATCCGTGGTTTTGGGGTGAAGTGCCATCTGTACGCTGATGATACTCAGCTGTACATCTCCACCCCAGACCACCCCAACGATGCCCTTGATGTGATGTCTCGCTGCCTGGAGGCCGTGCAGGTCTGGATGGGGAAGAACTTGCTCAGACTCAACCCCTCCAAGACCGAGTGGCTATGGCTTCCGGCGCCCCGATATAGTCAGCAGGTGCCATCGCTGACTATTGGGGGTGAATCTCTGCCCCCCACAGAGAGGGCTCGCAATCTAGGTGTCCTTCTGGATGCACGGCTGTCTTTAGAAGAGCATATGACGGCCGTGGCCAGGGGGGCCTTTTATCAGGTTCGCCTGATTCGCCAGTTGCAGCCCTTTCTGGATCGGGACGCCCTACGCACGGTCACTCATGCCCTTGTTACTTCCCGGTTGGACTATTGTAATGCTCTCTACATGGGGCTCCCCTTGAAGAGCACTCGGAGGCTCCAACTGGTCCAGAATGCTGCCGCGCGGGTGGTTATGGGCACAACTCGTTGTGCCCATGTGACACCCCTCCTGCGCGAGCTGCACTGGCTCCCAGTGGTCTTCCGGGTGCGATTCAAGGTGTTAGTTACCACCTTTAAAGCACTCCATGGCATAGGACCCGGGTACCTCCGAGACCGTCTCCTGCCACCAATAGCCTCCCACCGACCAGTCCGTTCCCACAGGGAGGGTCTCCTCAGGGTGCCGTCAACCAAGTTATGTCGACTGGCGGCGCCCAGGGGGAGGGCCTTCTCTGTGGGAGCCCCATCCCTGTGGAACGAACTGCCCCCGGAAATTCGTAAGATCTCCGACCTCCGGGCGTTTCGCTGCGCACTGAAGACCCTATTATTCCGCCAGGCCGGACTAACAACACAATAGCTTTTAAATTGGGATATTTAAATTTATTGGGGTTTTAAATCTGAGCCACTTTATTTAATTATTTTAAATTTTATATTGTTGTTTTGTTTGTGTTTTTAAACAGGCTGTACACCGCCCTGAGTCCTTCGGGAGAAGGGCGGTATAGAAATAAAATTATTATTATTATTATTATTAACCCCCTGTATTATTCTCTTTCCAAGACACTTTTCTCTTCTGAGGGCGGGGGGGGGGAAGCCTGACAGACCTGGAAGCCATCTTTTACCGTTGAACTTTCAGGCCTGCCACAAATTCTATTGTAGAAAAATGGGAGGGGGGATTGTATGGAGTGAAGATGATATGTAGTCAAAATAACATTCTTTCCAGAAAGTCAAGGCTATTGTGCCCTGCAGCTGTGCTGAGAAGAATGAGGAGGTATCTTCTGTTCTGATTGGTTCATGTGATGGACATGTGGGTGAAGGATAAGGACTTGATGTGAAGGTTCCAGCAGATGCCCTAATTCAGTGATGGCTAACCTTTTTGCCATCGCGTGACAGGAAGGGGGGGTGGGGGAGGTTCGCACATGCGTGTGCCCCTACCCATAATTCTATGTGCCCTGCCCTGCGCATGCGCACACAACCCCCCCTCCACCATCCCACTCCTGGCACGTGATGGCCTGGTAGGCCCGTTTTTCTTTCTTACCTGGCTCCAGATCTTCTCTATGCATCTGGGAAGGGTGAAAAGAGCCTTTCCCACTCCCTCAGAGGCCTGAAAGGGCCCATTTCCCAACTCCCAGTGGTACAGGAAGTGACTTTTTTGCTGTCCCCAGCCTCCAGAGACTCCTAGAGAGGCTCTGGAGGCTGGGGACAGCAAAAAAAGTCACTTCCTGTCTCACCGGGAGTTGGGAAATGGGCCGTTTCAGGCATCCGGAGGGCCTCCGAGGGAGTGGGAAAGGCTGTTTTCGCCCTCCGCAGATGCATAGAGAGGATCTGGAGCCAGGTAAGAAAGAAAAATGGGCCTTCCCATCCCCTCAGGCCCTCCGGAGGCAGGAAACAGTCTGTTTCCTGAAAATCAGCTGGCCAGCATGCGCATGTGCGCCAGAGCTGAGCTGGTGTGCCGACTGATATGGCTACGCATGCCACCTGTGGCACGTGTGCCATAGTTTCGCCATCACGGCCCTAATTAAATCATGAGTCTCAAGCCAAGTTTCAAAAGGAATCCAATGATTTATTAGGAGCAGCATGCCGGCATCTACTCGAGTGAGGTTTGCTCTGCCGCATGTAAATTACAGCCCACCTTTGACTCTGTTCCCCCCTCCTTTCATTCTGTGTCATAAATCACATTCTCCAACGAGGCACTCCCGTGAGCTGTAGAGACACGCCTCACACCCCAGCTTTGGTAATCAGAAATTCACCGTTGGAAGAAGGTATGCGTGGAATGTGCTCCCCCCTAGAGCAGACTAGAAATGCTTTTGCAAGTTGACATCAATTTTCTTTTGGATGAGGAAAACCTGGAAGCTCTCAGATTCGGGTTTTCCCAGATGTGCCAATATGACATCTCTAATAAAAATTAGCTTTGAGGAAACTCAAGTCTCAGACTTTGATTCCATTGGGGTTGTTATTTGGAACCTTGACACTAGGGCTTAATTTCTATGGGTCTTACTTTTTTCCCCATGTACAGGAAGCTCACATCTTCTGCTTGCTCATGGTGGGGTAGGAGGCTGCACAGCTTGCCACTGCCACTGCCATGAGGCAGGGGGGATGGAGCTGCCCCATGTACCCTACACTGGCTTACTTCAGGGCCCCTGGAGCAAGGCCATCCATGCCCCGATACCTGCCTCGCCTTGCAGCTATAGCACCAACTGCTTGGCCTTCTGCTCCATTGCAGCCACAAGCAAGTAGAAGTGGGCTGGTGGCCATGTGGGCTCCTGCTGCACATGGCTGCCAGTGCTGCCACTGTGAGGTAGGTGTTGGGGCATAGATGGCCTGGCTGTGGGGGTCCTCAGGTAAGCTGGTGCAGGGCACATGGAGCAGTTCCACCCTGCCACCTCACCTTGTGGCAGTGGCAACGTGAGCAACCAGATGGAATGGGTTGGTGGCCGGCTGTGCAGGGTGTCAGCTCCGGCATGCCAGGTGGCCCAGGGCTGCCATTCCAGCAGGGACCATGATGGGGAACATGGCATGAGTAGCAACGGACCCACCGGGGAGGGGGAATACGAACCGCGACCACCCGTTAGCCTCCAGGACAGCTGCAATCAATCTCCAACACAATGAGCTGGAACTGACTGCCTCTTCAGCCAGCATCTTGAAGCGAGCGGCGAAAGTGTTCTCAAACAGCTGAGAGGCAGAATTCCGCAGCCACATCTGAGCTGCGGAGAAGCAAAGACGCAGCAGCGTGCCCAGCTGGGAGGCGGGCGCAAGGAACTTCTGGGGCACAAGGATTGGGACCACGTGTGTGGATGGAGCGGTGTTAGATGCTTTAAAAGGTGGCAGGGAGCACAGAGCAATAGTTCTAACAATATCTTCATTTGATTAATCGTGGTGATCAGTACATGCCAGTTTGGATAAGCAGGATTTTAACCATCATTTGTGTTTGGCATCCTTACTTTCCATCCAAACCAGTGTACAAGGAGAACCGATCCCTGCTTACCCAGAGAGATGGCTTTGCTTGGAAGGGTTCTAAACTGTATGTGCCCCAGACTGTCTGATTAGAAGTGCTCCATCACTGCCATGATGATCGCTCAGCCGGCCATTTCGGGTTTCTTAAAACCTTGCATCTAACTGACAATTCTGGTGGCTTCATATGAAAAAAGATATAGAGGAGTATGTGAGAAGTTGTGTTGTATGTACTACCATGAAGATTTGCCCCGGAAAACCTTCCAGCCTGTTACAAACAGTGGCAGCCCCAGTGGGACCCTGGGAACAGATAGCCATGGATTTTATCGTGGGCCTACCAGAAAGCCAGGGCCATAAAGTAATCTGGATAGTGATAGATCTATTCTCAATGGAGAAGGCCCATTTCATAGCCTGCTCCAGCCTCCCCTCTGCCAGAAAGCTGGCCAAATTATTTATCATCCATATATATTGACTCCATGGCATTCCTCAGAGGGTGATGTCCAATTGAGGGGTATAATTTACCACCAGGTTCTGGCGGGAGTTCCTGACCAGGGTGTGATGACAGAGCCTGTGTTCAGCATTCCACCCCACGACCAATAGAGCTGTTGAAAAAGCAAATGCGATGGTGGAACGTTATTTGCATTGCTATGTTAAACATCAGCAAACTGATTGGTCTGATTTACTCCTGTTTGCCGAAGTAGTGTATAATAACGCAATCCACAGCAGTATGGGGTTTACTCCACTCCAGATGGCTACTGGCAGGGAATTTGTTGCAATACCCGAGTGTTCCCGGGTGAGCCCAGAGGACGTGGGAGTCCAAGGGTGGGTGGAACAGATGCAGCATGTGTTGAGGATGGTACGAATGGTGTTACATCAGTCAGCCATGGAATATAAACAGCAAGCGGACAAAAGATGGAGACTACAACCCCCCCTTCTGTATATGACAGCTAGTATACCTTTCTACAAATATCTAAAATTGAACATGCCCTGTAGAAAACTTGGTCCTAAATACATCAGCCCGTGTCCCATCGTACGGGTTATTAATCCTGTTATGGTACAAATCCGTCTACCCCTGTTGGGTAAAACCCACCTGGTCTTCCATTGCAGCCTGCTCCGTCTGACCCAGGCAGCTCAAATCAGAGGATCCCCTGCTAAGTCACCGCCTCCCATTATGGTAGGGGACCAACACTACAAGGTGAAGAAGATACTAGACACCCGGTGGCATAGGGGATGGCTCCAATATCTGGTATTGTGGAAGGCATACCCTTTATCAGAGGCCTTGTGGGTACCTAGCCACGATGTAAGGGTTCCTTGGCTGGTTGCCAGGTTTCACCGGCAGCACCCAGTGAAACTAGGGGGGCTAAATCGTGAGGCCACTCACCGTAATCTTTGTGTTCCAGGTGCTGTCCCCGTGGTAGGAGGGCCACATGTCAGCATATCAGTTCTGGCGCACCCAGCAGCCTGGGGCTGCCATTCCGGCAGGGACCACGATGGGGAACACAGCATGAGTAGCGATGGGCCCACCAGGGGGGAATATGAACCACGACCACCTGTTGGCCTCCAGGGCAGCTGTAATCAATCTCCAGCACGAGTTGGAATGGACTGCCTCTTCAGCCAGCATCTTGAAACAAGCAGCGAAAGTGTTCTCAAACAGCTGAGAGGTGGAATGCCGCAGCCACAGCTGAGCCGCGGAGAAGCGGGTCATGAGGGCTGGGACCGCATAAGTGGATGGGGCAATGTTAGATGCTTTAAAAGGTGGCAGGGAGCACAGAGCAGCAGATCTAACAATATCTTCATTTGATTAATTGTGGTGGTCAGTACATGCCAGTTTGGATAAACAGGATTCTAACCATCATTTGTGTTTGGCATCCTTACTTTCCACCCAGAACCTGACATAGGGCTTATTTTGGGAGTAGGTGTTCTGCCCCAGCTCCGGATTCCCAAGGATTGTGATGCACACCAACGGTCCTTATCAAAGTGATAACGTACCAAGAATAAACAAAGTCCAGCAAAGGTTGGCAACCAGCCCAGAAAACAAGATACGGTAAGACACTCATTCTCCAAAATGCTCAGTAATAATTACACGTTGTTTCCAGCAAGAAATTACTAAATGCATGCAACTTAAATAGGCTAAGGGAGTGGCCAATTATCCTCAAACCTTACTCTCGAGGAGACCTCCTCCTCCTGAGTAGCCACTCGCTCTCTAGCTTCTCAGTTTTAAGGTACACTATTTGAATGTGGGATCTATCTAATATCAGAATTATTGGATAGTACCAAATAATTGCACTAATTAACGAAATTCTGCCCATCCAATTTTCCATACAAAGCTAGGAACACTTTTCTTATTCATTCCTTCAAATGCATTAAATAAAGTTGAGGGTAAAATATTCTAAGGAAAAACTATGACATAAATATTATGTAATGGAATCTGTTATTATTGAAATTGCTTTTATGTGTTTATACATTAAGTAGAAGCATTTACAAATATATTCCAGAACAGTTTAGCAATGCCACACCTCAAACTTAAATTACACAATAGCTCTATTTCCATGTCAAATTATTATTAATGTAATACATTGTGTGGACTTATACTGCAAAAGTACAATTTTCTTAATTCATATTCCATTTTATTATTTTTGTTTCTGGAAATATACAAACATAGTATACAAGTGTTGTTTATAAGAGCAACAATATTTCAATATATGGCAACAACCTACTAAATGGTCTTCAAAAATAAAAGTAATTTTTTTTTTAACTCTAACCCTAACCCTTACTCTTTTAAGCAACTTCTCCAAAAATCTACACATGGTATCTACAACATGGTGGAAAGAGTAAATGTCACTTGGCTTGGAGCCAATGTACAAAGAAAGATTATTTTCTTTTGCCTGGAAAACTGAAATAATACATGTACTTAAGACACCTTCCTTCTAGTGATATAGCAACAATTTAAAATCTGAATCATTCAAGCTAAAACAATGTATTTCAATTTTAGGACCGCTTAAGCACAGAACATTCCTAAAATGTTGAAAACAGCATCAAACACTTCTACCAAAATTGGGACAACTCATCTTGAACTCAAGCAACTTGAAATTTGGTTTGCACCCACTGATTTCCTTCTATTCTGCAAAGTATCACTTGATAGCTAAACAGAGGAAGGAGATTCACAATTAAAAAATGAACAAACCAAAAGACACAAGCATGAGATTAGTATTTTATTTTTACTTAATATTGAATTATTTATTTAATAAAGCATATAATTTTATGCATTTTAAAAAGGACATGTAGAATTCCGGTTATATATACATTTAAAACTGAGGAATAAAAGATTCCCTCAAGTTTGCAAGTTATGGATTTAAATATTAATTTAAGATAGCAAATAAATCTGAAGATATTTCACAAAGCATTTTCAAAGCATACAAGATTAAATCCACATATGCTGCTGAAATGAAGCACAATAAAGCAGCACTGAGATAATCTAAAGCTAAAATGATGGTGTATGATTTATGATTAAGCATTGTTACCTGCAGAGCAAGGGGCTTCCATCTCATATTTTTCAGTAAAGCTGGTGCTGAGGTAAGCATGCTCTGAGGTCGCTTTTTCAAAGTTAAGATAACACCACTCGGATCCTCTCGTAGTGCATTCACCAAATTTTTCAACTGCCACCCCACCTGGTAACCAGCAAAATTATTACAATAAAGTTGAGATAAATTATTCACAGCGTAATCCTCTCCTTTTAATAAGATTAGTAAAATCATTAGATTTTGCAGACTGCTGTTTAAAATTTCACAGTTGTCATCACTAAAGCATGCTGTTTAAAATCAGGATTACTGGAATGCATTAGAATGGGTTATCTGATTTTTAAAATTAGAGAATATATCACTGGTTCAAACTGGGGAATTTATTCTTATTTTTATGAGTTATTTCAATAATTAGTTCAAACTAGTTAGAGTTGAGCAGTGAAACACTCCCAGATAGAGCTAAAAATAAATATTTCCCTACAACTTAGCTAGCATTATTTTAGCTGCACAGTCACATTTAATTGTGCTCTAAAATTAACCATGCTATTAATCCATCATTTCAGTGGGCATTAATTTTATAAAATTAATCATTATTCTTTCAGACTGACCAAAGGAAAGGAAAAAACAAACACTAAAATGCCCGTCTTTTTGTAACAAAAATCTAACTTTCAAATTGTTCAAAATGTATTAATAAGTGCACACATACACACACATATATAAATTAGCTTTGATTATATAGACATTGTAGTATTACAGATACAGTACAGGAAGTCCTAGATTTATGACCACAATTGAGCCCAAAATTTCCAATGCTAAGCAAGACAGTTATTACTGGTAAGTGAATTTTGCCCCAATCTTGCCACAGCTTGTAACTTAGTAATATGGTTGTTAAATGAATCTGGCTTCCCTATTGATTTTGCTTGTCAGGAGGTAACAAAAAGTGATCACATGACACACCCAACAACTTTCCCAATAACTCTTTAGGAGGTGACTAGACAAGGGAATGCTTTCCCCTTAGTTTCTACTTCAGCTTGCTGAATTGAATACAAAATAACTTTGCAAACTACAATCAACTGGCAGCTTACAGCAAAATTTTCAAACATTTTCAAAAGATAATTGTGAAATCAGTGGAATGCTTATACTACAGTGAAGATCACTTATACTATTTCCTATTGAATCCCTATAATGAATGGACGTATACTCTTGAAAACTGTAGAACAGAGAACTATATGATTTTTCTTAAAACCCTTATCATTAATTTTCCCCAATCATTTGATGAAGAACCAGCATAAAGGAACTCAATACATCTAATAATGGGATAGTGATCTAAACAATAGAAACATACTTGAATATCTAGGCAAAATTTCTCCAACCCTGTGTCCTTCAAATATATTGGACTACTACAGCTTCCAGAATTTGAGAAAGCTTAGTTTATAGATTCAATTATATCAAGTCAGATTTTTTTATTATTACGGTTCACTGAAGCCTCATATATTTTACAGTATATATTATTTTTTCTAACTCATCTGGACATCAAATATGCAAATTTGAGTTTAACATTTATGTACTCTCCCCAGCTCTTCTCAAAATCTGAAATCAATTTAACTAGCAGTTTTAAGTATCAAAAATCTGACCCAAATTGAAATAGATTTCTGCTGATAGTCAGAGTAAGGTTTGTTGCTGAAGGTAAAAAATTCTGACAAAACTTCACAGTAACAGGTGGACACTATAATTAAGTGAAGCACAAATATAGTAATAGATTCTCACGGAAAGTTACTCCATCATTCATGTGGCACCTTAAATACAAGAACCCAAAGTCTCTCTTTGCCAGAATACATTAGCTCCAGGATACTTCCAAATTGACCTTTCTGTGAGTCAATCACCCACTTTGATGCTCTTGACTCTAACTAGAAACAGTGGCCTTCCCAGGAATTGGATGTTATGAGTTGGTCAAAGAGTTGGTCCTGATGTCATCTTACTACTGCTGCTAAAACTAAAATATTCTTAATCTCCTTTTGGGAGATTTGGGAGAATAAATTCTCATTCAAAAGATTTCATCAAAATCATCTGATTTTTTTTTAAATTAAAAAGTACTCAATTTGCAACATTAAAAGGATTTTTCTGAATGTATTCTAATAAAAAAAAGATGCTCTATTAGAAATTAGAAATACTAACCCAAATGTCTGATTCTGACAAATAGCATGTCAGTAAGGTTGCATCACTTATATGCAAAGATAAGAGACACATCTCTCATTAGTGCTGAGAGGCTGAGGAGAAGGCATTGCGTGCCTGCCAAAAGGTCTTTCTGACAACCTCACCTGTAGCAGAGATGAGAATGTCAACTGTCTCTAGCTCCTAATTCTCCTTAAACATTGCCAAATGAGGAGCAGCACTGGCAGACTTTCTAAGGCTCTAAGCCTAAAGCAGAGAGGGAAGGAGGGTGGGAGAGAGATATCTAATCCAACCTCTCTCTCTCTCTCTCTCTCTCTCTCTCTGTGTGTGTGTGTGTGTGTATGTCAGAGAGGGGGGGAGGGAGAGGGAGAGAGATGTGGCTTCTTGGGAGTGCATTTTGGAGAAGTGTCAAGAGAAATGCTAAAAGGGCAATCAGTTTGGGATTAAATTCCAAATGAAATTGGGTCTTCAGGGTATGGAGACATGAAGAACTTTCAACTGCAGGTTTCTAAAAATCTTATTAAAAGTAATGTCTAGAGGCAACTCTTTAACTCATTAGTCCAGAGGGAGCAAAAGAGATAGGGTCCCAATGAGGGTCTTAGCTATTTAGTTTAAGAATAACAGAATAACAGAGCTGAAAGGGACTTTGGAGGTCTTCTAGTCCAGTGGATCCCAAACTTGGCAGCTTTAAGACTTGTGGACTTCAATTCCCAGAATTCTCCAGCCAGCTGGCTGGAGAATTCTGGGAGTTAAAATCCACAAGTCTTAAAGCTGCCAAGTTTGAAGACCTCTGTTCTAGTCCAATAGATACGTTGAGGCTGGGGGTGACAAGGAGTGGCTGGGAGGGGAGGGGCTGGGCAAAGTGCCCCTTGACATGAGTGATGTCAAGTTGGCCATGCCCACCCAGTCACATGACCACCCAGCCATGGCCACCCGGCCACAGCCACCCAGTCACATGACCACCCTAAGGCAGAACGTAAAATGAAATTGGATATAAGAGTGAAATAATACGGGGTCAGCCTGCATGATCTCTGAAGGGCCCTTTTGACTTGAGAAAGTTGCAGAGTTCAAGAAGTCAAACTGCAGGCAAAGAGACAATTGCTGAGTTCAAGAAGTCAAACTACAAGTATTAGGTAACTTCCTGGTACTATGTTAAAATGCAGAACTAAACCACATGGAGCTTCCTGCCTAAAGCAATAGGGGAGTGGGGCTAGCTAAAGAGGCAGATCCAAGATACTTCCTGTTTTTGTTCTATAAAGATACATGTCTTAAACAAGATCTTTGTTCAGATGTTAGAATTTATATTAAGCTATCTGAACCTTTTGGCCAAAATAAAGCTTTTCCTGATTTGGAAATTCATCTCTTATTTTTCTGCGACATTTTGGCGAGCCAGCCAGGAGATGAAGCGAGATTTCACTATGGGACGGAATGGACCAGTCAGTGCCAGATGGGATCGTCTTGCCAAACTTCAGGCGCCACTGAGAGTTTTTCTCTGGAAGGAGGCAGACGGCCCCTCTGGGTACTCGATGGCTCCAACCGACCCAAGAACCTTACAAAATCAGAACAAGCTAATAGATAAACGCTGGTTGAGAAAGAAAAAAAAGAAGACACTTGCAGGCAAGTATTGGGGAATTGTAGGCCCACTCCTTGAGAGTGGAAGAGGGAGCCTGATCACCTCCCTGGGTCCAGGAAAACGTCCCTTCCTAACGGAATTGGCGTATCCTAATGAGACTCTAGAACTGTGTGGGTGGTTAAGCCATTGCAGTTCCTGTTGGTGACTGTTGGAAAAGGTCCAGCACCGCAGCTCAATGGCAGTGTTTTAGAAAATGGGTGGAAAAGAGAGTGTTCCATGAAGAAAGTGTTCAATGTAGGTTGAAGAATTTTAAGAAAGGTCCTTAAAAGAAAAGTGGGGTTCAAACTTGCTCATGAGAGCCCTGGCTAAGTGCAATGATGTGTGAATAAAGGTCTCTATACATTTTGGAACTTTAAAATTAAGCCAGCGCCTGCTGGGAGATCCAAACTAGAAAGAGCTAGACAGAGTGTCACCAGGGCAGAGACAATCCAGTGCTTGAGGAGATGGAACAATGGATGAAACCTTGAGTAAAAAGTGAGAAGTTCACTAAAACAATTAGAAAGAATCCCAAACTGCAAATAGACCTGACTAGTCCTTAAAAGAGAAATACTGCAGTGTTATAAAGATTCTGATAAATTACCATTCTTAAAAAGAGCCAGAGAACTCTGAAAGAACTAAAAATAGAGAAGAAAATTGTTATTGTTCTTCCCACCCGGGGTTTAGCAGGTAATAAAAAGAAAAGCCTGTCTAAATGGGAAGATTCAGATAATTGATTAATTTTATATGATTTCTGTTAAAAATTAGTTTGTTAAGATCTGTGCATTCCCTAATTCAACTAAAATTTAAGGCGGGAATGACTAGTGTGTATGTCTAAAGTCTTTGTGTACCTTCAAGGTAACTGCAACTGCCTGAATTTTAAAATGTTAGAAAAGAATTGAAGGTATTGAGAGGAAGGAAAATATCTCATCCAGTTTGGTCTGGCCAACTAGATGGAGTGAAGAACAAAATTCAACTTTCCTTCTTCTCTATGCTTCAAGATAAACTCGAGTTTATAAGTAAAAGTTTTAAGTTCACTACAATACTGATGTGTAGTTGCTATCCTTCAAGCTCCCTTTCTTCTACTTCTGCAATGCCTTTCCTCACCCACAAAGGGGGGAGGGGATCTCGTTCTCATATCTTTTAGCCCTGAAAGGTTGACTGAAATCTGTAAAAGCAGAACTAGAGAGATTAAGGATTTATTCAGGCATGAAGAATTATCAAAAGTGAAAGATGATTTACAAATAGGACACAAAATAAATATTGAAAATCTTAAAGATAATATGATTATGCAAGCTAAACAGCAATTAGATGATTTGCAAAATGAAATGAACAAGAAAAATTAGAAGCTATGCAATTCGAAAATGATAGCTTAATTAAAAATAATAATAATAATAAAATCAGAATCAACTTACATTAGAAATAGCAAGACTAAAAGATTTACCTACAGTAATTACTATCTCTGAACAAATGATGCTTCTGGTAAATAACTTCAAGGAAGAGATAGAAGTTCTTAGACAAATTAATAGCTGAAAATGAAAAACTTGTACAACAAGACATCAAACAAAAAGAAGAGAAAACAAAAACTCCTTTTCACTTGCTGAAATAAATTTTAATCATAATTACCAAGAACTCCAAGAAAATTATACTTCTCTTTTAAAAGTAAAAATTGGATTAGAAGAAAGCAAGGGCAAGAATAAAACTAAACTCCAGGCTTTGATGGAAAAGATTCAACAAAGTACAGTTGCTCACAGTAGCCTCGGAACGCTGTTCTTGCCTGCCTTCCTATAAACAATAAACTAATTCTACTCTCAAGCAAGAAAAAAAAAAAGAAGCACTGCCTTCCAACAATCCTTAAAGGGAAAGACTTCTTTTTTCCTTCCAACAAGTCATTATAAAGACCCACAATCCTACCTGGCAGAACTTGGAACAGTTGATGACCACTCTCCTTAATGGTGAAGAGAGAGAGAGATTAAGTAGTGCCATTGGTAAGATTTTAAAACCCAGATGGGGGAAAACTCCAGGCTATATTAGACCAACAGTTTCCAAGACAAGACCCACAGTGGGACCCCTATAATGACATGGTTCACCTCCAAGATTATCAAGCATTAATCCTACAAGGTTTAGAACAGGCTGCTAAACCTCCAGTGAACATGTCCATGCCTTCTTTGGTAATACAAAGGACTGAGGAAAGCCCTGAAGCTTTCTTTCAAAGGCTTGTTGAGACTTATAAAGCATACATTCCAATCAATCCCCTGGATCCCGAGAATGCCGGCATGTTAGCTCTAGCCTTCATATCCCAGAGTGCCCCGGACATAAAGCGGAAACTCCAGTGGCAAGAGGGAGCTTTGGGAATGAGCATTAGTCAATTAATGGAAATAGCACGAAAAGTCTATGTGAATAGAGACAACGTAGAGGAAAAGAAGAAGGAAGTGAGTATGCAACGCAAGGCTGAATTGTTGGCAGTTGCTTTATCAAACAATTCCAAAGCCTGGGAAAGAGACAGGTGTACTTGGTATAAGGAAAAGGGCCACTGGCAACAAGAATGTCCCAAAAGACTTGAGGTCGAATTAAAAGGAGAACGTGGACCAAATAGAGGAAGAGGATGTGGTCAATTGACTTGAGAGGTCAAAATCTATGAATTCAGAGAAGAAGAAGAGGGAGAGGAGTGCGTCCCCGTGGGTTCCAAGGCAGAGGGCAAAGTCATTTCCAAGAAAGGAAGGAAGCCATAGGCCTGGCTGCAGTAGATGAGAGGCCTGAAGACTGAGACACAGGGGCATCTAAATCTGTAATTACAAAGCTGCTGGCTCCCTTTTCTAATGATGTAATAAATATCCAAGGGGTTAATGGCTTCATAAATCGTCGCCCTATCCTGAAAACCCTGAAATGTTCCTTAGATGGAAGAAATATAGATATGCCTGCGTGTCCAGTTTCCCTCCTGGTTGTGATGCGAGAAATATGGCTCAAGAGGGTTAAATCCCCAATACCTGGCAGGAGTTTGAAGTACTGAAGTTATGGGCAGAAGATAACCCACCAGGACATGCTGCACAGCATGCTGAAGCCTTTAGCAGTGCTTGTTCCTCTCAGGCAGAAAAGCTAACCCCACCCATTACAATAAGCCAAAGGCAGAGAGCGATGGAGCATATGAGGAAGAAAGTTGTCTGTCAAATTAACCCTTAGGCAGCCAACTACCATTTACACCAGCCATGCGATTCAAGGAGTTTTAGAGATAAAGGGCTATTTATGGCTGACAAACCCCAGAAATTACAAGCATCAAGCTCTCCTCACTCAGAAACCACGAGTGATCCTGAAACAAACAAATGATTTAACCCAGCTACTCTTTTGCAAGCATCGGGTCGTGAAATGGAAACAACCTATGCAGGTCAACACAGCAACCAGAGTGGAGCAGACCTTCCCAAGCCTGAATGACCAGCCTGACCAGGACTATAAGAGAAAAGGTGACAAAGGTGTTCCTTGAAAATCACCTAAGTAAATGCATTACCACTAGTACTTTGATCTGTGTAATATTCTCCACGTAAAGGAATTAGATTATTTCCTTTTGAAATACTTGAAAATCATATAGGAGACCTAAGCCAGATAGAAACTAAGTGGGTAAATCAGATGGTGGGAGAATTAAATAAGCAAATACAAGAAATCCAACAATATTGGGTGTCCCTTAGCCCACCATTTTTGACCAACTCTAGTTATAATATTCAAATAGTAGTAAACATGATTGTAAAAATGAAATGAATAATAATTGGAGTATTTGTCTTTGATAAGTTTTCTTTTTTAATCTTTTTCTAGAAAAATGAATAGGTATAAACTGTGACAATTGAAATACTTTAATGGTATATGGTGGTGAAGGTAAAAAAAGGTTTAAGTTGTAACTTGGATAATAGCTAGAAATTTCTAAATTTAGTTAGGGAAATTGTAATGATTGAAATACTTTTAAAGTTTATATTGTGATGAAAGTAAAAAGATGATTAAATTGTGATTTAATCACAATTTGTGATTGTATGGGTAAAACACTGGAAAGGAAAAAGTTTAATGCCTAGGTGGAAGGGCCCGTATACTGTGGTCATGTGTTCCCACTTGCAGTAAAAATGTTGGACTCCAAGTCTTGGATTCACTGGACTCGAGTTAAGTACGCAGTTTAGGAATATTGGGAGGCAGATCAGGCCCAGGCCTGACCCCTAGTAGTATGCTTGAAGAAGCGCCCCCTATAACTGTCCTACCGGCAATGGGCAGGCAACATACGGGGCAGAAGAGGCCTTACTGGTGTCACACCGGAAGCTGACCCTCCACGTACAGCTGAAGATTTGGAATGGGAAGTCAACATATATAGCCATAGGTACACTATCTCTTATTTTAATAAGCGTGCTTGCTGTTATTGTGATTAGTTGTGATTTGCTGTATATAGTATGCTGGAATCACCTCTTCCCAGGCGCTGAACCTAAAAATCATTGACTGTGAAAGAGAGCAGTACAAAACTCCTGTAGATACTTATGTTTGAAGAAGTCAGGGAGTGGGCTCTCTGTGGAGCTGCTCTAGCTCTAGGAATGTGGATACTGTATTAACAAATAAGAGGTGGTTCTGTGGGATATCTAAAACTAATATTGCCTTTTCCCAAGTCACATACTGTATAACCCTAACCTTCTTCCTGATGTGGTGATTTTGTAGATTAAGGGAATTGTGATTGGATAGGTTCTGTGTGGAGGACAATTATGAGTTTTCTGTGGCTTTGGCTATTGTTGGCAAAGGGCCTAATGAGTAATAACACCCTGAACAGTAGTTCCCAATGTTGTGAGAATGCCCGAGTGACCCCCCTTGCTCTTATCTGGGGAAGTTGAAAAACCTCAAAGAACAGGGCAGGAACAGGTTACAAGGTGTGAATTCTTTGGACGAGGTCCACTCCTGCCAGCGACATATCATCAATAGGTGGGGTCGGTACCCTGGACCTAAGCCAACCCCAAAACCTAAAGACAAGCATCTGACAATCCCAGAACAGAGTGGGGTAGAACAAAGGGAGAATGGTCCCCTGTAACAATTGAGAAAAGGGAACTACATGTTAAGAATACTGGAATTGAGTTAAAGCCTAGTTAATCAGTCTGACCCTACCCTAAGCCAAAAATGCTGGTTCTGTTTGTCTGCTGGTCCTTCATCTTACAATGCTGTTCCAGTTGAGCCAGATCTTTGGGTCAGGACCAGGGCCACAATAGTCCTTGAGAAAGATATTAAATGGAGAACCAAGTAGCAGTAGCCAAATTGCAAGGAGACTTTTATAACGCCATCAAAAGGCTGGGGATGAACTGTTCCCCTTTGTTAGCCCTATAGCTGTTAGTGTGGAAATCCTAGGGTCACCTTTCTTGTGTATAAAGTGACATCAGCAACCAGGTATTCCTGTAGGATCCCTGATGGGAGATCAATGTCCATCAGAAATACACTTTGACCCTAGAATGACTGTAAAAAATGTAAAAAAATTACTAGTGGCATTTCTCCTTATGCCCACTATGTATTTCAACAGAAGGTCACTTCTCAATACCACCACATGTCTCCATTAGATCCAACACAGGCTTATGTGTCCTACTTCCCTTTGGAAATGCAAGCTCCCGTTATCTTTTTGAAGGCATAATTCTCAGACAAAAGCAAAAGGACCCTACGCTAGAAGTTCCATTGCAGCCTCTGACAGGCATGCTAGTGGCAGGGACTTTAGGGGTCTGGACTAATGAGAAAAAACCAATGAGCCCATGCATTTTCCATGAATATAGGTGTGTATGTAAGGAAAGTTTTCTTCTTATGTGGAAAATTGTGTAATTGTGTTTACCTACAAACTGGACTGGAACATGTACATCTTCCCCAAAAATAGGTGTTGTCAGTGGAAAGCACACTATCCCTGTTCCGCTTATAGGGCATGTTCAAAATAGGGTGCCACTCTTGGTCCCACTATTAGCAATCCTGGGGATAGGGACTGCTGTTGGAACAGGAATAGGTAGAATGGCACACTCCATAACACAGTTTAAGCAATTGTCAGAGGAGTTCCAAGAAAGCCTGAATCAAATTGCTGGAAACTTGGTCGAAGTCCAAGACCAAATAGATTCTTTGGCAGCAGTGGTCTTACAAAATCAGCGTGCCATAGACCTTTTAACCGCAGAGAAAGAAGGGTTGTGTGTATTCTTGGGAGAAGACTGTTGTTTTACATGAGTAAGTCAGGAGTGGTCAGAGAAATTGCCAAAGATTTGCAGGACCGGGCATTCAAAATGGGTCAGAAGTTACAAGCAACAGAAATGTGGTTCTCTTAGTTGTCTGGGCCTGGCTGGATTAGACAGATGTTATTCCTGTTGTGACAGGCCTGGCTTTTATTCCTTGTTCAGACAACTAGCTATGAGAGCAGTGAAAGAGTTAAGAGTTGAAAAAAGAGTTGATTTTGATGGAAAGCCTTATAGACTGTAAAATGGACTCCGATCTCTTTAATGAAAATGAAGTTTCTGATGCAGGAACATATGTACAACTCTCAACCGGGTACTTAGAGAAAGTGCTTCAGAGAATAAGAATTGAAAATCATATGTATTATTTGTCTTTTCCTTTGCATTATTATGTATCTTATCCTGAATTGATTATGTTATGTCAAATGTTATATGTTTGCATTGTTGAATTAAGCTCTGTAATAGGTAAGACTCAATTGTAAACAAGTAAAATAGAGTCTTAAAGGGGGGATAAGGCAGAACATAAAATGAAATTGGATATAAGAGTGAAATAATACGGGGTCAGCCTGCATGATCTCTGAAGGGCCCTTTTGACTTGAGAAAGTTGCAGAGTTCAAGAAGTCAAACTGCAGGTAAAGAGACAGTTGCTGGGTTCAAAAAGTCAAATTACAAGTATTAGCTAACTTCCTGGTACTATGTTAAAATGCAGAACTAAACTACATGGAGCTTCCTGCCTAAAGCAATAGGGGAGGGGGGCTAACTAAAGAGGCACATCTAAGATACTTCCTGTTTTTGTTCTATAAAGATACATGTCTTAAACAAGATCTTTGTTCAGATGTTAGAATTTATATTAAGCTATCTGAACCTTTTGGCCAAAATAAAGCTTTTCCTGATTTCGAAATTCATCTCTTTTATTTTTCTGCGACAACCCAGCTACACCCACCAAGCCATGCCCACAGAACCGGTTGTTAAAAAATTTGAATCCCACTACTGGCTGAGTCTGCTCGATCTACTGAACATATAATTGTGCTTTAAATGAATATTGACAAATTAGAGTTAGAATTATCCTTTATATCATTTTCTATACATACCTTAACTCAATAATGCAATAAATTCCTGAGAAACAGAACTACAGCAGATGACTTTAAGTTTGCATTTCTCTAGACTCAGAAGTGGATTTGTTTAGGACTTCAGGACTTTAGCAAGGAACATAATTATTTTATTTTTGTCTGCCCCTCATTCTATACTTTTAAATTGCTTTTGTTAAACCTAGAGCCAATGGTGAGTAATAAAGAAAACCTGAAGTTTACAACTCAAGCAGCATTCCTAGGCACAAACTTTATATTTTATATCAGTGTCATCTAAGTTTAAATAACAGTGCCTGATATTCAGGACTTATTTCTCATTAAAATCAATTCATATTTCAAAGATGTATCTATGTTATCAGAAAATATTAACTATAAAACTGCAGTTCAACATTTTTCAAACTTAAGTCAGATGGAAACATGACCTTGCTTTCCGGATAACTAAGATGCCATAATGTAGTACGCCCTAGGAAATATATTGAAATTATTTCCCTAAGCATGTGATGGTACCAGTACAATAAATAGCTCTAAGGCTACCTAGTATACTTCATATCTTTTCTTTGGTGAGATGGTTTTAAGTTTATTTATTTTATGGAAGTGGAATATGTATGACTGAGGAAAGTTGTACAGCAACCAGGGAAAAGTTGCTATTTCACTGGTTAGAACTTGAATAAATAGCAAATATATCAGAACACTTAAGAGTAAAACTGGGAAATTCTTGTTTATAATAGTAATATTACTTACAAGTGCATCAGCTCAGCAGCTTTTAAAGTAGTTTAAAACTCTGCATTAACGTATGTTGAATATGTATTATTGACAAGAATATATTCAGTGGATTCCCAGGAATATGCTAGCAAAGTATTATATCTACATCACTCAACTGAAAATGAACAGCACAAATAATGTTAGCCTAAATCTCAGTCTCAGACTTCGGTTATGAGTCTGTTAAGTTGATGTTTTGTCCTTTTAACAAAAAAGGAGATCGTAACTAAAAAAATACTCTTTTTGAATGTATGAGAGAGAACAGAATGAAATCTACAATGTCAACTAACTCTGTACTCCACCATAGCTCTTCAGTGATATATCACATCTTAACCACATATCATGCATAATTAGCATATAAGAAATTTGGTAACAAAAATGATTGAGTCTTCATTCAAAAGAGCATAGTTTGAGAACAGATATAAGAAGCTACTGCCATCCAGATATTGCCACAAATAATTAAATAAATTTGATAATAAATTAGATTCAGCTTGTTCAATAATGTTAAGATGACTTTAAAATATTAGAAATATTAAGAATCTCTGGCATTAGTCAAAATGCAAAGGATCTAGCTTTATTATCAAAACAGCAATATATGAATCAGACTTGAAAGAACTTAAAAAACACTCAGTGCATGACAGTAGAGACAAATAAAATAGGAAAAACAGATTTTAGTTTAAGATTTCTAGAAAATCTTTATAGTTCTCATTTTGGTAATATCCCTGGCATTTGGGTAGATCTGGGCTTTCATGGTCGATAGCCATTCTGGAATTTTATTGTAGTGTGTTTTTTTAATGCCCTGCCATGTCTGATATAATGCTTGTCTGACAATGTGCCTCTGAAAATATCCATGTTGTTTATCGGTGCCCTCCCATAGAAATGCGTGCCATCCTCGTTGTAGATCGAATCCTTCCAAATTCAATAATCTTTTATTTTTGAGTTCCATCCATTCCTTGATCCAAATTATGCTGATGCTTTATAGTATATCTCCCAGTCCGGTAGTGCCAGTCCTCCTCTTTCTCTTGTATCTTGTAGGTGTTTTATTTTAATTCTTGCTTTCTTCCCTTGCCATATGTAATCTGCTATTAATTTATTGAAATCCTTGAAGAAATTCTTCCCCGGTTTTATTGGGATCACTTGGAATAGGTATAGAATTCTAGGTAGGACGTTCATTTTAATTGAGGCGATCTTTCCCAAAAGAGATAGTTGTAGTTTTTTCCAAATTTCTAAGTCTTTTTTAATTTGTCTTGTCAATTTATCATAATTGTCTTCTCTAATTGATAAGCTTTTATTGGCGAGCCATATTCCTAGGTATTTTACCTTCTTTGGTAAAAAGTTCCCTGTGTCTTTTTACATTTCCAACAGGTTGGATTTACGTTCGGGTACATTTTTGCTAACCTTGCGGGGGCCAGATACCATCGGTACCACATCTTATAGTGATTTTCTTTATAAGCTACCGATTTTGTCATGCTGTTATTGTTTTCCCATGCTCTTTCCCATTCTTCTAACTGTATACTGTGCCCGATGTTCCTCGCCCATGCTATCATCTGTCCTTTAACCAATTCTTCTGCCAAATCATATTCAAGTAAGTATTTATAAATTTTCAAAATTAATTTCCCTTCTTTAGATTCTAGTAATTTGTCCAATCGATTTTGTTTTAAGTCTATTCCTCCCTCCTCTTGGTCCTTTCTATATCTTATCTTTATTTGTGAGTAGGGCCACCAGTCTATTACTATTCCTTGTTCTTTGAGTTCTTCCCTAGTTTTCAGTTTTCCCTGTGCATCTACTATTTCTCTGTATCTTAACATTTTTTGTTTTGATAATATATTGGGGTGAGTTATTGCTTCTATCATTGATAGCCAGCCGGGAATTTTCATGTAATGTTTGCATTTAATTTGTTGCCATGTGTTGATTAAAGATTTCCTAATAGTGTGGTTGTTGAAATGTTTGTATATTTTATTTCCAGAACTCCATATAAAAGCATGCCATCCCTTCATTAAGTCATGCCCTTCCAGATTTAACAGTCTTTGGTTATCCAGGGTTATCCATTCTTTGATCCATAATAGGCTTGCAGCCTTATAGTATTTTTCCCATGCCGGGAACCCAAATCTGCCTCTAATTTTGTCATCTTGTAATATATTTCATTTTATTCTTGATTTTTTCCCCTCCCACACAAATTTTGTAGTTATTTTGTCCAAATTATATAAAAAAAATTCTTATCTAATTTTATTGGAATTGTTTGGAATAAATAAAGGAGTCTTGGAAGTATGTTTGATTTTATCACTGCTATTCTCCCCAACAAGGATAGTTTTAATTTCTCCCATTTATCTAAGTCTTCTTTTATTTTCTGGACTAAAGGTTCATAATTATCTTCTTTTATTGTTGCAGTTCTAGCCGTCAAATTTATCCCTAGATATTTCACTTTTTTAACTGCCTGTAATCCTGAATATTTTACTAATTTCTCTACTTGTTTTGTTGTCATATTTTTTGTTATCATTTTTGTCTTTTCTTTATTAATTTTTAGGCCTGCTGCCTTTCCAAATTTTTCAATCTCTTTTATTAATTTCGGGGTTGTTTCTATTGGGTCTTCTATGAAAAAAAACAAGGTTGTCCGCAAAAGCTTGGACCTTGTAAGCTTCTCTCTTAATCTTTAATCCTTGTATTTCTTTATTTGCCCTAATTCTAATTAACAGGTTTTCCATAGTTAAAATAAAAAGTAGGGGGGACAGCGGCCATCCCTGCCTTACTCCTTTATTTATTCCAAAAAAATTTGTTGGATCCCCATTCACCAAAATACATGCTTTTTGGTTCTGATATATTGATGTTATCATTTTTGTGAATCTCTCTCCAAAGTTCATACTTTTAATTTGCTGTTTCATGAATTGCCAATTTACTTGATCAAACGCTTTTTGTGCATCCAGAAAGATCAGAGCCACCTGTCTCTCTGGATGCACCTCATAATATTCTAAAACATCCATTACCATTCTTAGATTATTTTTTATTTGTCTTGTGGGCAAAAAACCATTTTGATCCTGATGTATTTTGTTGTGCAATAATTTTTTCATCCTATTGGCAATTATACTCATGAAGACTTTGTAGTCGGTATTCAATAAAGAAATCAGCCTATAGACTTCCGGTTTCCTTGTCTTCGGCGACGGCGGCGCTCTTTGAAGCTCCGCCAGCCCCGCCGCCTGTAGAGCCGCTTCGAGACGAAGAAGCGGCTCGAAAACTTCTAAATCCACAGGATTGGAGAAGGAGAGATCGCAGGGCACAGGTTGAGCCCCTGTAACCCCCCAGGGAAGTTTCTGGGGAGAGAACAGGCGTGGCTCCCTTCCAACCTGCTGAAACTCCGGGCGACGTGGGACGACTCTGCTTTTGCAGAACAAGCCGGCTGCAGGAAACTTAAAGCGAAAGAACCAGCTTTAATAAACAGCGAAACTATTGAATCCCGAAATTTGGAAACGCAAGTATTAGCACTTTGTTGACTTTTTAATCTGAGAAAATGCGAGTGAGTGAAAGTGCTTTGAAAAAACATGGCGCCTAGCTTCAGAGTTAACGAGCCAGCGAGTGTGGATTGGTGAAGTTACTTTGCTTTGTTACAAAGTTTCCAAGTTGCTACAAAGTTGCCTTGCTTGTTATAAGAGAAACAACTGGGAAATTTTTCCCTTTTCAATATTGGACTTTGCTTTATTTTAACCCTTATTTGATCAAATCTGGGGGACTTTTTTAGAAGTCTTTGTGCAGGAGGGAAAGGAAAAGGAACTTCCCTCTTTAGAAAAACTAGATCACGAGCCAGGATGGCTTCAAAGAAGCAGGAAGGGAAGGCATTAGGGGGGGGATCCCCCTCACACAAACATGAAACGCAACTTCCCCCTGCTCAACAGCTACAAACTCAGAAAAAAGAATTTGATGTGGGAGATTTAAAAGAATTTATTTCTAAAACTTTGGATGATAAATTTCAAAAATCTCAACAGGAGATAGATGATAAACTTCAAAAATCACATCAGGAATTTATGCAGGAAATTAATGAAGTTAAAGACATGGTGAAACAGAATCAAAATAAGGTGACCAAAAAAATTTCAGAAGTGGCGTCTGGCCTGGCAGAATTTATTGGGACAGTTGATTTTAAAGTTGAAGAATTTAAATCAGAAGTTAATGTTAAGATGAAAGACAATGATTATAAAATTGATGAGGTTGACAATAAAATGCAGAGAATTGAAGATGAGATTGTTATGATACAATTCCGGGCAATGGAATTCGCCATACGGCTTCGGGGAATTCGAGAGGAGGAGAGACAGGATTTGAGACAAGTTTGCTCTGAAGCCTTGGCTAAGATTTTACAAGCTAATCCTGATTTGGTATTTCATAAAATAGATAAAATTTACAGAGTGAATTCTTGGGTGGCCAGACAAAGACAACTGCCTAGAGATGTGGTCATATACTTTACTGATAGAGAAATTAGAAATGATATCCTGCAAAAATCTTTTCACACTTCTGTACAAGTGGGGGGTTCACGACTTGAAATTTTTAAAGAATTACCTCCTAAAATGCTGAAAGCTAGAAAAGAATTTGGTTTTCTTGTTAAGGAATTGAAAAATTTACAGATACCCTTCCGGTGGGACGCACCAGCTGGGATAATTTTTAGATATAAGGGAGAAGGATATCGGTTGAATACCGTGGAGAAGGCACAACACTTTTATAGTACTATTCTTAAGGAAAGAACACCATCTCCACGTACATCTACAGTTTTGGAGATTAAGGAGAGTGAAGAGAGGCAATTGAAAGAACAGTCTAAGCAGGAATTAGAAATAGTGCAAGGTGCAGAAGGAGGTTTTCTGAGTGAGCCCTTGTTGGATTCTTCTCCAATTCTGGATTTGATTCAGTTGACTGAAGTTAAAGATCAACGTATAACTAGAGCTCAATCCAAGCTACTTAAACAAAAGCAACAACAACAACAGGAAAGACAAGACAAGAAGGCAGTTAAGAGTACCATACAAGAGAGTGGCGCTATGGGAGGAGCGAGATCGAAGCTCTCGGATGAACTTCAAATATTTTGCTCTGCGCTCCAGAAAGAGGCTGATGACCTTTAAGTGTCTATCTTGGAATGTCAATGGGTTGAATTCAGCACAGAAAAGGAAGAAATTATTTACATATTTGAAACAATTTAATAATGATATAATATGTTTACAAGAAACGCATATTACAACTCAAGATCAAAAATATTTGATAAACTCAAAACTAGGAGCACATTATATATCTTCAACTTCGCAGAAAAAGAATGGTGTGGTTATTTATGTAAATAAAAAATTAACAGCGAAAGTTATAGAAGCAGATCAAGATGGTAGGTTTGTAGCAATTGAATTGCTCACAGCAAATGGTCAAATTCTTTTGATTGGAATTTATGCTCCCAACCAACAACAGGACTATTTTTATAAGATGTTACATACTAAAATATTGCAATGGGACTATAGATCTATTTTAATTATGGGAGACTGGAATGGAGTAATTGATTCTAAACTAGATAAAAAGAGCTTGGCAAAGTCTAGAATTAGACTACCACAGACTTTTTTTGATATGAAAGAAGATATGGAACTAAAAGATGTTTGGAGAATACATAATCCAAATGAATTGGATTACACTTTCTTTTCTGATAGACACAGATCCTTTTCTAGGATTGATTTTATCCTGTTGTCAAATGATCTACTTGTTAAAACAAAAAGAACAAAGATTTTTCCAAGAACTTTGACTGACCATAGCCCTGTATGGATAGAAATTGAGATGGATAAGGTTGAGAGACGTTCTTGGAGATTAAATGAGAACTTGTTTAGATATGAAAAAAATACAATAGAACTTAAAAAGCATTTGAAAGAATTTTTTGAAATAAATTTGAATAAAGGTACCCCAATTGAAATTGTTTGGGACGCAAGTAAAGCTTATATGAGAGGGGTACTTATCTACATGAATTCTAAACATAGACAGTTCCGACAAAAGAAAAGATCTGAGTTGGAAATGGAAATAAAGAATAAAGAACAGTTACTTATTAAAAATCCAACAGATGAAAGAATACGAAGTGCTATAAAACTTTTGAAAGACCAATTTCAAATGCTTATGGCGGAACAAGTTGCAACAAGCCTACAATACGCGAAGCATAATACATTTTGCAACGCTAACAAACCGGGCAGATGGTTGGCTTATACATTGAGGAAAAAACAAAGTACACGGACTATTGATAGTATTGATATTGGAGGGAAAGAAATTTTTCAACAAAAATTAATTAAAGAAGCTTTTGTGGACTATTATACTAAACTATATGCCAAAGAAGAGGTGCAGAATGGACTTATAGAAAAATATTTAAATGATAAGAGAGTTACAAAAATTACTGATCAACAAAAGGAAAGAATGAATTATCCTATAACAGAGGAGGAGATAACAGCAGCAATTAAACAGTTAAAAACAGCCAAAGCTCCTGGCACGGATGGTTTGACTGCAGTGTATTACAAAACTTTACAAGCTGAAATGGTGGGACAACTTAGAGATTTATTTTGCAATATTCAACAAGGGGGTAAAATACCCCCATCTTGGACAACTGCTTATATATCTTTGATACCAAAAGAACAAGTTGGTCCTAAAAAACCAGAGAATTACAGACCAATATCTCTTTTGAACACAGACTATAAAATTTATGCGAAGGTATTAGCCAACAGGTTGATGCCAGTAATTCAAAAGGTGATTCATGAGGACCAAGCGGGATTTATTGAGGGCAGATATATGAAGGACAATGTAAGGCAAGTAATAGACTTATTGGAATATCTTGATAAGAATAAACAGATCCCTGCAGTGCTGGTTTTTCTGGATGCAGAGAAGGCCTTTGATAGAGTGGATTGGAATTTTCTACTAAAGACTTTAAAAAAGATGGGCTTTGGGACCAATTTATACAGGCGATCTCAGCAATTTATCAAGAGCAAAAAGCACAGATTATTATTAATGGAAGTCTGACGACAGAGTTTAAAATTGAAAAAGGAACAAGACAGGGATGTCCGTTGTCCCCACTTTTATTTATTTTAACATTGGAAGTCTTGCTAAATACAATACGGGACTCTAAAATTTTGAAAGGTATAATGATAAGGCAAGAGGATTATAGAATAAAGGCATTTGCAGATGATCTGGTGGTTACCCTATCACAACCAATGGAATCAATAATCTTGATGAACGACATTATACAAGACTATGGTAGAGTTTCAGGTTTTAGACTGAATTCAAAAAAGACTAAAATGATAGTTAAAAATATGACACAAGATCGTAAACATGAGCTTGAAAGGAGGGCAGGTTTTGAAATTGTACCTAAGGTAAAATATCTTGGAGTTCAGGTTGCAGAATCAAACATGAAATTGTTCCAAAATAATTATGAGGTGTTGTGGCGAGAGGTCCAGAAAGACATGGAGACTTGGAAAAAGCTGCAACTGTCTTTACTTGGAAGAATAGCAGCAGTTAAGATGAACATTTTGCCAAGATTTCTGTTTTTGTTTCAAATGATTCCGGTGCTTAAAAGTGACAAACAACTGAAAGTTTGGCAGTCTGGTGTGAATAAGTTTGTCTGGAACGAGAAGAAGCCGAGAGTGAAATTGAAAATTATGCAAGATGTTCCAGAAAGAGGAGGCCTTAAACTCCCAAACCTACAGTTATATTATGATGCAGCAGCTTTAACTTTAACAAGTGATTGGTTTGGAAGTAAAAAGACTGGAATACTGAATGCAGAAAGTTTTGATCTTGAATTTGGATGGCATGCTTATTTATTTTATGACGACAAAGTAGATAAAGTATTTAAAAGTCATATACTTAGAGAATCTTTGATGAGAGTTTGGAAGAAGCACCGACTCAAATGGGATTACAAAATACCGTTATGGCTGGATCTTGGTCATACTATGTGGAATACAAATATAATGTCACTCGGGGGGTTTTTATATAAAGAGGTTCTTTTCACAGATGCGGGCAGATGGCAGTTGAAGACATTACAGACACTGTTGGATGAAGGAATTAATTTAACTTGGTTACAATATAATCAACTACAATTGAGATGGAAAGAGGACCAAAAAACTGGTATTATGTTGCATGAGGAAGAATTGGTTAGACATATAAGAGAGAAAGGTCCAATGCATATTAAAAGGCTTTATAATGTTTTGTTAGAAAGGGATTCAGAAACTGAATTAGTTAAAGATTGTATGATTAAGTGGGCACAAAATTTTGAAGAACCAGTGATGTTGGAAACATGGGAAAAAATTTGGGTTCAGAATGTTAAATTTACACAGTCGCAGAATCTGAGGGAAAATTTTTATAAAATGTTTTATAGATGGCATTTAGATCCTAAAAAGTTGTCATGTATGTACCCTAATGTTCAGCCAAAATGTTGGAGATGCGAATGTTTGGATGCTACGTATTATCATGTTTGGTGGACCTGTAGGAAAGTTAAGGCTTTTTGGATAAAAATATGGTGGGTTATGCAGAATGTTTTGAAGAAAAAAATTCAATTCTCTCCACAATTGTTTTTATTGGGTATAGTTAAGGGTTTTACACGGGGTGAAATAAAACTAATATTGTATATGATAACAGCAGCAAGATTGTTGATAGGTAAATATTGGAAGAATGAAGCTTTGCCTACTATCGAGGAATGGATTTTGAAGATGGCTAGTTTTGCAGAGATGGCGAAGATTTCAGCATACTTAAAGGATTGTTCACAAGAGACTTATGAATGGGAATGGAAAAGGTGGATAGACTATGTCCAGAACAAATACCAAACTAGAAAGTATCAAATAGCTTTTATTTGAAAATAATGTATTAGAAATATCTTAATGTAAAGAGAAAAAGAGGAAAAATTATATAGGGGGAGGGATGGGCTCAGGTTTATATATTAGTGTTATTAGTTATGAGTACATAATAGGGAAGTCTGGGGGGGGAGGAGGGAGGGTTAGGGAGGAAGTTTGGGGAGGGAGGTGGGGGGGTGAAAAAAAGGGGTGAAAATGTAATTGTAAAACTTTTGCAATAAAAAAAAAAAAAGAAATCAGCCTATAATTTTTTATTAATGTGGTATCTGCCCCCTCTTTAGGTATTAGGGAAATATATGCTTCCTTCCATGTGTTTGGTAAGTTTGCCTCCATCAAAGCTTCATTATATACTTCTAATAATATACCATTTAATGATTCTCCAAATGTTTTATAAAATTCCGTTGGTAGACCATCAGTCCCCAGAGTTTTATTTTTCAGTCTCTTCAGCGCTTCTTTTAGTTCCCCTAATGTAATCTCCTTATCTAATAATTCTTTTTCTTCCTCTTTTAGTGTTTGCAATCCCTCTCCTTTTAAGTAATGTTCAATTTCCTCCGCTGTTCCTATGTCCTCATAAAGTTTTTGATAATATTGAACTATTATCTCCTTTTTCTTTTCTAACCCCTGTTGGATCCTTCCCTCATCGTCATGTAGCTTCTGAATTGTTCTTTTTTCCCTTTCCTTCCTCAGCCTATACGCCAACCACCTCCCTGGTTTATTTGCGTGTTCAAAGTAATTCTGCCTTATATATTTCAAAGTCATTGCATATTTCCCTTGTTCTAATATATTCAGTTTATGTTTTGCTGCTATCCAATTTACGCTTATTTTTTCATCCCCTGGGTTTCTTTGCAATTTACATTCCCAATTTTGAATTTCTTCTCATAATTTATTACATTCTTTTTCTCTCTTTTCTCCATTTTGCATTATAAGCTATTGTGAGGCCTCTTACATATGCCTTAGTTGTGTCCCATAAGTTTTGTAGGGAGGTGTGTTGTTTTGTATTTTCCTTGTAGAACAATTCTAACTCCTTTTCCATATATTTCTTATATTCTTTTTCTTTTAATAGCTGTGTATTCATTGTCCATCTATTTTTCTTTCTCTGCTGCCCCTTCCACGTCATCATTATTGGATTGTGATCAGCCCAATTATTTGATAAAATTTCTACCGTTTCAATTTCCATCATTAACATATTGGTTACCCAAGCCATATCCAACCTAGACCAGGACTTGTGTGGATTCGAATAATATGTAAAGTTTTTAATTTCGGGGTTATAGAATCTCCAACTATCTACCATATTTAACTCTTCCACCATATCTGTAAATGTTCTGGGCAGTACATTTTTCTTATTTTTATTTTGCTGACCACATTTATAATCTTTTCTTACATCTAAAATAGCATTGAAATCTCCAATCAGACATACATTTTCCATTTTTTGGTTCCATAATTTTCTCATGCACTTTTTTTATAGAATTCTAATTGTTGACTGTTTGGAGCATATATTACTACCAATAATATATTTTTGAAATCAAATTTTAGCTCTATCATCACTATTCTACCTTCTGTATCCACATATCTTATATTGCTATCTATTCCTTCCTTGATATATACCACTACTCCTCTTTTTTTTTCTTCTGCCAATGATGAATATTCTTTACCTAATTTCTTATATTGTATATATTTTATATCTTGTTTTCTTATGTGTACCTCCTGGAGGCACACAATATCTGATTTTTGTTTCAGATTTTTTTTATAAATTTGGTGTCGTTTGGATGGTGAGTTGAGGCCATTAACATTTACCGATAGAATTTTTAGGGTTTGTTCCATTTCTTACTGACTTTCCTGTTGTTTCTTCTTTGTTTCTTCCTGTTCCTTTTTTTTTTTTTGCCTCTTGTTTGCACTCCTTCTTCTTCCTGGATCTCTCCTTCGTCTTCTTTTCCTGCTTGTTGTGGGGTTCTTCCACGTTCTCGTCTCTGTTTTCTTTTGGTGTTCCGTCCTCCCTCTTCTTTACTGCCACTTGTTGTCTCGATGCCCATCATTTGATCATATAGTTCCCTTGCTTTACTCTGCGAATCCACCTTTATTTTCTTTCCCTGCCACGTTACCAACATTCCTTCTGGCGTTGTCCATCTAAAGGGTATATATCTTTTGTTTAGTAACGTGGCCAGGAACCAATAATCTTTTCGCAAGACTCTTATTCTTTTGGGTATTTGCTTTAAAGTAATTATTTCTTTGTTCCTATAGAACATAGATTCATCATTTGTTATCTTGTATACAATATCCCTCACCTTCCTTCTTACAAATCTTATATGTACATCCCGGAGAAGTTTGTTTTGTCGGGGATAATTTGTATGAACCCGGTAAACTTCATCTAATTCATTTATTATTTCGTCCTTTTCTCTTTGGAGTGCCTCTGCTATCATCTCCGCCATCACCATCGTCAGATCTTCCTCCCTGTCTTCAGCTACATTTTGGAAACACAGATAAAATGCTGCTTTTTCCATTTCCAATTGTGCCACAGTTTTCTCAAGTTCCTTATTTAGTCCTGTCATTTTTGTATCCAATGCTTCCAATTTTTCTTCTGTCAATTCGGTTTTTTGTTCTATTTCTTTTATCCTTTGATCTTTTTTTGGATGATTTCTTATATCAGATCCATTTTTCATCTATCTTTTGGATGTCGTTCTTCTCTCTTTACCTCATCCATGTCTTTTCTAGATTGTTCGTGATTTCTAGTCATGCATTCTTGCATTTTGGCCATGGTCTCTTGGATTGTTATAAGTGTGGCCTGCATTGTTGGCATATTGGGTGGGCTAGGTTGCTTCTCTGATGCAAACATTCCCTCCAAGGTTTTCTGTCTCACTGGGGAGGCCGACGTTCCCGCTAGGATTGATGTTGTTTTCTTGCCTGTCTTCAACGTTGTTGTGGTGGTGCTAGTCATTTCTTTCAAAATTCTATATTGTTCCACCAATATTTTATCAACTTTCTCCCAAATCACCATCCAAATTCTATATAATTTCTTTCTCTTCCTTTTCTTTTCTCTCATGAAAGTTCAATTCAATAACCTCTCATTCACTTGGTCTCTTTTCTTTAAATAAATTCCTTTAAATAATTAATTATCTCTATAAAATACTCCGTAAAAATGTAGCAGAAATATAAATATAAATATAAATATATATAAATATATGGCTTAAGTAATCAAAGACTTAATCAGTCAAATCTTAATACTTAATATTTGATTATTCAGTAATTAGTAACTATAATACTTGTTATATAAAAACAAAAAAAGAAATATCCCAATAATTACTTCTAAATCTCTATGTATATTATAAATTTTAAATATTTTTCTAGATTGTTAAATACTACTTTATTTCCTAATAAATAAACATAAATAAATAAATAAGTATCATTATAGTTCTTAATTAATTCCAATAAATGCCAGTAACAATTTTTCTATGTCTAAATAAAAAGGACAAATAGGAGCAGTATATTTTCAGTGTTCTATGAGCCTTGTTTGTTATATTTTCAGTGAAGGAAAAGACAAGTTCGTTTTATTACCGCTGGAATCTTTTCCGGTTTCAATATGGCGATCTCTAATCTGCACAGTCACAGTATGCAGTTCTTACTTTGCCAAACTTCCTCTCTCCTTCCGTTAGGGCAGCTAAAAAGAGGGTACAAGAGATGTCCGTTCTTCTTTTAATCTCCGCAGTTTAAATCCGTTTCTCCTCATCTTCTTCTTCACTGTTTTAATGTTTCTTAGTCTTTCTTCACTGCTCTGTATTCCATCCCCTTCCTTTTTGCTCGCCTCTTCAGTTGCCGCCCATTTACGCTCTGAGCTCTTCTTTTTTCATGCTGCCCCTCCGAAAAAATACTTTCTCCTCGATTTTGCACCAAAATAATCCAAATTGATTCTCGCTTTCTGCTCACCCTCAGTGATCTTGCACTGTACTCACTCCTCTGCTCCCGATGATCTCATTCAGCTCGTTGGGCCTCCGGGCCAGCTGCACTCGCCGCGCCAGCTGGCTTCTTCCAAGCCTGGATTAAGGGATCTTCTCGGTACGGCGGGAGATCGCACCTCTCTTCGCCTCCCCCGAAGCTTCCCATCCTTATTCCCGATCTCTCCGGGACCGGTCTTCGGCGAAAAAGACACCAAAAGCTTAGAAATCTGACATTAGAGAGAGAGAGCGCTTCTCTCCCGTGCCGCCACGACCTTACGTCACTGCTGGAAGTCCCAGAATTTCATGCACTGAACCACTCTTATTATGTTTCAATTTTGTTATCTATAGTAGTATTTTGTCAGTGGTAGTGTCTAGAGTCTATGTAGTGTAGATCTTCAAATAATAGTTAATCTTGTTAGGTTGTAAATTACTTCTATAGATGTCCTTAACACTCTAATAATTAATTTGATATATAGATATATACTCAAGTGAGGGAGAAGAAAGGGTGGAGGAAATGGGAGAAAAACTTAAAATTCTAACACTTCATTAGATCTTAATATAGTTAATACAATATAATAGTCAGTCTATCAAATCAAATCTATCCAATCAAATCTCATTAAAGTAAATATATAAGAATTAAATATTGTTTAAATTAATATCCACTTAAACTATTTGTTTCTAATTAGCTCTTAATTAATTATCCATATAGTTGATTAAATATCAGTTGATCAATTTTGATTGTAATCTCACAATCAAAAAGTATTAATAAATGATTATACTGTTTTACAAGGGATAATCAGGTATATATATAAGATTATTTTGCACTTAATATACAGTTCTCTTTCACTCTTACATGTGAAGTTCTTGTGTCCAAGTTCTTGTATATTATAGTCTTTAATATCTCTCTCTCCGGAAGTATCCAATAGCCAAGAGTCCAATTGTCCAAAGTTCCGCACTTTAATATATTTATTTATTTTATTTATTATTGAATTTCTATACCGCCCTTCTCCCTAAGGACTCAGGGCGGTGTACAGCCAAAATTAAAAAAACATGCAGAACAAATATTAAAAAACAATTAAAAGATATATAAATTTGGCCCAATTAAAACTCATTACCAATTAAAACGTTTAAAACATTTAAAAACAATTAAAATTTTCATCTTAAGCCAGCCCGGCTTGCTTGAAAAAATGGGTTTTAAGGGCACGACGGAAGGCACTGAGGTCCTGGATTCTCCTTATCTCTATAACCAGCACCTTGAAGTGCACCCGGAAGACCACCGGGAGCCAGTGCAGCTCGTGCAGGAGCGGTGTTACATGGGAGCGCCATGCTGCTCCCGTCACTACCCGCGCTGCTGCATTCTGGACCAGCTGGAGCCTCCGGGTGCTCCTCAAGGGGAGCCCCATGTAGAGAGCGTTGCAGTAGTCAAGGCGAGAGGTGACAAGGGCATGAGTGACTGTGCACAGGGAATCCCGATCAAGAAAGGGCCACAACTGGTGAATCAGGCGAACCTGACAAAAGGTCCTCCTGGTTACAGCCGTCAGATGTTCCTCCAAGGACAGCTGCATATCCAGGAGGACTCCCAGATTGCGAACCCTCTCTGTGGGGGCCAATGACTCGCCCCCAATAGTCAGTGATGGAGTCAACTGACTATATCGGGATGCCGGGAGCCACAGCCACTCAGTCTTGAAAGGATTGAGCTTGAGCCTGTTCCTCCCCATCCAGACCCGCACAGCCTCCAGGCACTGGGACATCACTTCAAGGGCATCGTTGGGGTGGCCTGGGTGGAGATGTACAGCTGGGTGTCATCAGCATACTGGTGGTATCTCACCCCAAAGCCACGGATGATCTCACCCAGTGGCTTCACATAAATGTTGAACAGAAGGGGCGAGAGGACCGATCCCTGCGGCACTCCACAAATGAGAGGCCTCGAGGTCGACCTCTGCCCCCCTGCCAACACAAACTGTGATATAGCCCGTTCGCCATTATCAGTTAATTAATTTTCGTACTGGCTTCTCAGTTATTTTCCCAAGCCACCGCTTCTCCACTTGCCGATCTGTTGCACCGCTCTCACTCACTCTCCCGGCTTCAATGGCCTCCATCACTTTCACTCTCACTCTCACTCCCACCATTTTGCTGTCTTCCTGTTATATGATCTCTGGATACTTCCGTCTGGTTTTCTATGGCTCTCTATTCAAGTCCAAAAACCCTTCTCCTCCATTAAATCCAAATCCAAAGTCTGGTCCAATCACCACCACGTAAATCCTTTTGAAATTTCTCGTTCCAAGCAGTCTCTCTTTTTCACGCAGTCACCACCTGTCAGTTCTTTTTCCGCCCTTGTCGTCTTTCGTCACCGCTTTCTCTGGCTGCTGTTCCGCGGTCTTCTGGGGTCTCAATTTCTCAGGTCTCCACTCTCTGCTTCACTTTATCGCTGTGCTTTGCTTACTCCGCTTATTATCTCGATCCACTTTCAATTTAAACTGGATACAGTTGCGATCTTTCGGTTTGATCTTCTCTTCCTACTATGCGGTTTCAACGCTTTGGGCAAGACAAAATGGCTGGTTTTTTCCCCTCCGGAATTAGGGGGTTTCTCCTGAACCTTCGGGATGGTTGCCTTCCCCCCGAGGTCCTTGGAGGTTCCTTCTTTTTCTATTGATCTCTCCAAGATCAATAGCGCCTGGAACGGCTTCCTAGATGGGAATCTTCGAGTTTCAAGAACGGAGTCCCATTCTCTAACTCCAAACACGCTGACATCACCACCGGAAGTCTCCCATTTTCTACTTTCTACCTCTATCTTCTAACCCTTAATGAAGCAATTACTATATTAAGAAGTACTATATCTATCCATCATCTCTTGCCCTTTTTAGTATTTCAACTCTTATTGACTTTTTGACAAATCTCCCATGCTCCTCTCTTGGGATCTTGTATCTCCTTATCTCACTCATATTTAGTCAAAGTATTTCATCTGCCTCAACACCTCTCTCTTGCTGTTGAATCTCTAGAGCTCCCGTCAGTAACTCTTTCATTACTTCTGGGAGATCTTTCTCTTTATTCTTTTCTATATTTTGACCTCTTAAAGAGTAATCTACCTGTTCCATTTTAGGAAATCTCTTCAGTGTCTTAATCTGCTTGGGTCATTTGTTGATTTATCTCCTCTATTCTTTCCTCAGCTCCTTCTAATTACTCCTCTACTTTCTGCATTTTTATTAAAAAAAAAACATATTTTTATATTTATATGAAATTTTATGAAAAATTTTTTTCACCATATTCAGGAAATGAGCTCCCATTCCACACAAACCCCTTTTTTGTACAGCAATATTTAAGTCTATCTTTCTACAGTTATTATTTATGAAATTATAGCCAAACCCTAGACACCTAATATAGTATAACATCTTCACAATAAATTGAAATCAACAATAACTTTAACAAACTAAAATTGAATTAAAATTTAAATCACAAATCAATGTTAAAAATGAAAAATGGTCCAGCACAGTAAAAATATTAAACCTCAAATGCTCTACAGAAAACCAGATTTCTAACATTTGTTAAAATGTTAAAAGTGTAGGATTAATCTAAATTTTGAGTTATAAGGAGTTTTTTTTATAAATCAGAATTTACAACCAAAAATAAAAAAAGAAAAGAACCCAAACCTCATACTTATTTCCTTAGATATTCCCTCCCTTCATTAAGCTATACCAGGATTATAAAACACAGTTTTCCCCAATCTTACTCTGAATCTCAGCAGCAAAGTGGATCAAATCATCTCCACAGCAACCCACACCAGATCCTATTTCCAAAACTATAAAATCTAGTATTAAACTAGATACCATACAGTAATCCTCAATTTACAACTGAAAAAAGTAACGTATGACTATTTTTCACACTTTTGACTGCTGCAGCATCCCCTTGGTCACGTGATCAAAATTCAGAGCTTGGCAACTGATTGATATTTATGATGGTTGTAGTGTCCTGGGCTCATCTGATCACCCTTTGCAAACTTCTTATAATTTTATTTATATTTTTTTCTTTTTCTTTTTTTTAATTTGATTTATATGCCACCCTTCTCCGGAGACTCAGGGCGGCTTACTGTGCATTAAGCAATAGCCTTCATACTTTTGTATATTTATACAAAGTCAGTTTATTGCCCCTACAAACTGGGTCCTTAATTTACCTACCTTAGAAAGGATGGAAGGCTGAGTCAACCTTGAGCCTGGCGAGATTCGATCTTACTTTAATTGCAGACAGCTGGTGTTAAATTACAGTGCTTCTGTCTGTTGAGCTATCCAGGCTCCTGGATAGCTCAACAGAGCTTAGTGAACAGTGTATTACCTGCATACAATTCTAATAGTGATATTACCATTTAAATAGTGATATTACCATTTAAATATACATAATCATACTTTTTCAACTTCTAACATTTGTGTATACATAGTAATCATAATATGTTCTATTATATTTCAGTATACATAATATTATTTTCCCAATTTCTACCTTCTACTTCTTTTTTCTAACACAATAGAACCACAATGTTAAAAAGTATTCTATGTCTATCCATCAACTCTTGCCTTTTTAGAATTTCAACTCCTATTAAATTTTTGGTGAATCTGTCCTGCTTCTCCTCTGGTATCTTTTTACTTAATCTAAATATATATATATATTATTGAATTTATATACCGCCCTATTCCCGAAGGACTCAGGGCGGTGAACAGCCATAGAATAAAACATATAAATACAAAATTTAAAATAAAATGAATTAAATAATTTGGCTGAACAAATTTAAAACCCCAATAATTTAAAAACAAAATTAAAATTTCCATTTAAAAAGGGGAAAGACTTAGGTCAGGCCAGCTTGATGAAATAAGAAAGTCTTGAGCGCGCGACGGAAGGTATGTAGATCCGGGATCCTCTGTATCTCCCGGGGGAGCTTGTTCCAGATAGTAGGTGCCTCCACAGAGAAGGCTCTCCTCCTGGGGGCCGCCAGTCGACATTGTTTAGCCGACGGCACCCAGAGGAGCCCCTCTCTATGGGAGCATACTGGTCGGTGGGAGGGTATTGGGGGTAGCAGGTGGTCCTGTAGATAACCAGGTCCTAAGCCATGGAGCGCTCTAAAGGTGATAACCAAAACCTTGAAGCGCACTCGGAAGACCACCGGGAGCCAGTGCAGCTCGCGCAGGAGAGGTGTTACATGGGAGCACCACGTCGCTCCCATCACCACCCGCGCGGCCGCACTCTGCACCAGTTGGAGCCTCCGAGTGCTCCTCAAGGGAGCCCCATGTAGAGCGTTACAATAGTCCAGATGGGAGGTGACGAGGGCATGAGTGACCATGCGTAAGGAGTCCCAATCTAGAAAGGGACACAACTGGCGGATCAGGCGAACCTGATGAAAAATCCTCCCTGTCACGGCTGTCAAGTGCTCTTCTAAAGACAGCTGTGAATCCAGGTGGACACCCAAGTTGCGTGTCCTTTCCATGGGGGCCAATGATTCGCCCCCAATAGTCAGCGATGGCACCAGCTGACTATATCGGGACGTCGGAAACCACAGCCACCCGGTCTTGGATGGGTTGAGTCTGAGCCTGTTTCTCCCCATCCAGATCCGTATGGCCTCCAGGGAGCGTACTGGTTGGTGAGAGGCTACTGGTGGCAGAAGGCGGTCATGTAGATACCCCAGTTCTAGGTCATGGAGTGCTCTAAAGGTGGTAACCAAAACCTTGAAGCGCACCCGGAAGACCACCGGGAGCCAGTGCTGCTCGCGCAAGGGGGGGGTCACATGGGAGTGCCACGTCGCTCCCATAACCACCCGCGTGGCCGCATTCTGGACCAGCTGGAGCGTCCGGGTGCTCCTCAAGGGGAGCCCCATGTAGAGAGCATTGCAGTACTCCAGGCGGGAAGTGACAAGGGCATGAGTGACCGTATTTAATGAGTCCCGATCCAGAAAGGGACACAACTGGCGAATCAGGCGAACCTGATAAAATGCCCTCCCAGCCACAGCCGTCAAATGCTCTTCTAAAGACAGCTGTGAGTCCAGGAGGACACCCAAGTTGCGAACTGTCTCCGTGGGGGCCAACGACTCGCCCCCAATAGTCAGTGATGGCACCAACTGACTATATCGGGATGTCGGAAACCACAGCCACTCGGTCTTGGATGGGTTGAGCCTTAGTCTGTTTCCCCCCATCCAGATCTGTACAGCCTCCAGGCACCGGGACATTACTTCAAGGGCATCGTTGGGGTGGTCTGGGGTAGAGATGTACAGCTGGGTGTCATCAGCGTACTGGTGGTACTTCACCCCGAAACCACGGATGATCTTGCCCAGCGGCTTTACATAAATGTTGAACAAAAGGGGTGAGAGGACCGATCCTTGTGGCACCCCACATATAAGGGGCCTCAGGGTCGACCTCTGCCACACTGTTAACATAGACTGCAACCGGTCGGAGAGAAAGGAGGAGAACCACCGTAGTATGGTGCCTCCCACCCCCAACTCTTCCAACCGGTGCAGCATGATACCATGGTCAATGGTTTCAAAAGCCGCTGAGAGATCTAACAGGACCAGGACAGAGGAGCACCCCCTGTCCCAAGCCCTCCAGAGATCATCCACCAATGTGACCAATGCCGTTTCCGTGCTGTACCCAGGTCTGAAGCCCGACTGGAACAGATCTAGATACGTTCTAGATCCGTTCCAGATCTAGCTACATTCTAGATCCTCTGTGGCAGAGGAAATATCTAGATCTAGATATTTCCTCTGCCACAGCATCTGTCTCTTGCTGTTGGATCTTTAGAGTACCCATCCTCAGTTCTCCCATCATTTTTTAAAAATCTTTCTCTTTATTCTCTTTTCTATTTCGAATTGTTAAAAAATATTCTATTTGTTCTATGTTAAAAATTATTGCTACCTCTTCCATCTCTGTCTATTTGTATCATTTTTGGAATGATCTCATCTGTTTTTTCCTCAACCCTTTCTGGTTTCTCCTCTATTTTCTGAATTTTTTGTTCATTTTTTATTGTCCTTTGCTGGAGTTTTCCTAATTTTACTGTATCTTGCATCAATTCCATCATTTCCTTATGATTCCTTGTTATATCTTCCTTAATACATTGAAACATCAACATTGTTTTCTCCTGCTGAGACATTTTGTGCTGATATACTACACTAATCATTGCTGAATATTCCACCAAAATTTCAATATCCTAATTGTCCAAAAACACCAAACACATCAGTATTAATAAAATTTACATGGTCCTGGAACTGTTCCTCAAACTGCCCTAAATTTATAGTCCTTCAAATTTGTACCCGCTGAATTTTCCAAACTTTAAGTCTTATTAAATTTTTCTTCTTTCTTCTTAGTATTCCAAATTGGCCTACCAAATTTCCCTAAATGCCTTAAATCCACAAAGTCAGATATGCAGTTTCAAAGATGTTTCTTGTTAATTGTAATCCACCCTGCCTTAAAAATCTTCAAACGGCTCCCTAATACTTCCAGGCAGCCAAAACTCCAGTTGATATGGAACCAAAATAAAAAGGCCTTCCAAGTGTTGTTTGTCTTTCAGTACTCCTCTTTTTGTTATTCTTGTATTATATCAAGTAATTCTTAGTCCAAGGTTATTCCCACAAAATACTAATAATAATATCTTCTTTAACCAGTAGATGGTGCCCCCACCCTAAAATCCAGCTTTAACCACCATACAATTCAGGGAAAAAATAGGAGACATGAGAAGCAAAATTCCTCTTTCTTTGCATGAGTTCTTCCAATAATCAAGTAATACTATCCACAAATTAAATCCCTTTTCACACTGCTAACAGTTCCAGTCCTTCTTTATTTTAAGGCTTCACAATCTTCCCTTGATAGTTTGTTTCACATTTAGGTCTGTGATCTTTCTCCATGTAACAAATCACCGCTTTCTTAACTTTTTGGAGAATCTTTTTTTGAAAGTTTTTTTATTTGGGTTTAAGTCTTTAATATAGAAGATGAAAGTTATCTCACCCAGTTTCAAACCAACTCGCTCCAGCACATATTCTTCTTGTCCCAGTTGTCACAACTTCAGTCTTGCCAAAAACGGCCATAGTCTCTGCTGCCAATCAGGAGGGTTTTCTTTGGATCAAATGAGGAAATTGCTGTTTCCTCATGATCTACAAAGCATCTCTCCTTACTTCACCACCCCTGCAGGGTGGCTTTGGCCCCGTAGGGTCTCCTGGCAGGCAGGTATCAACTAGATTTTGTGAAGCCCTCATGGAGCTCTGTTGGCCCATTAACCATCCCGCTGCGATGCCAACTGGTCAAAATCCTACTTTCTACATTTTTTTGTTCATCTTTCATTGTTATTTGCTGAGGGTTTTCTAGTCTCACATCTGTATCCTGCATCAATTCCATCATCTCCCTATGATTCCTTGTCATAGTTTCCTGAATACATTGAAGCATCAATAGTATTTCTTTTTGAAATGTATTTGTTTTTTCCTGTTGAAACATTTTGCATTAATTTAATAGCTGAAGGTTACTCAATAATCCACCAAGATCCCAATGTCCCAATTACCCAGAAACACACAAAAAATCCCAATATTAGTAAAATTTGCTCAGTCCCAGAACTGTTCCTTAAAATCCACAAAATTTATAGTCCTCAGAATTTTCCAATTTGCAGTGGAAGTTATCCAAATTTATAAGTCTTGTTTATTTTTTCTTCTTTCTTCTTTTGCCTTGTAGAATGTTCTGGTATTAATAATCCAGAGTAGCCCACCAAATTTCCAAAATCTCATTAATCCACCAAGTCAAGTATTCAGTTTCAAGGGTAATTCTTGTTAATTATAGTCCTCAGTGCCTTAAAAATCTTTAAAAGGCTCATTGGTTACTTCCAAGCAGCCAGAAAGCAAATAGATATGAAACCAAAATAAAAAGGCCTTCCAGGTGTTGTTTGCCTTTCACTATTTCCTTTCTCCTCCTCCTTGTTTTCCTTCTGTTATCAATCCTCATTTTCTGTCAAGGCCCTTTCCCACCATGTAATAGTAAGTTCCAGCATTAAACGAAGCAAAGATATAACAGCTGATTGTCAAAAGATCAAGAGAGAAAAACCATTTTTCTTTATATGATTTCTTCCATTACTCAGACAGTATTATCCACAGTATTTTCACAATATTACAAGTTCCAGTCCGGTCTTTCTATATTTTAAAACTTCATAGTCTTACATTAAGATGTGTTTCTCTTTGGGGTCTCTAATCTATCTCTGTGTGTTAACTCGCCACTTTCTCAGCATTTTGGAGAGTCTTTTTTTAAAAAATTATTTTATTTGGGTTTAAGTTTCTAATATAGAACTTGAAAATCATATCACCCAGTTCCAATCTTCTGTTCACAAACCACCAGCTCATAATCTTCTTGTCCTGGTTGTCACAGCTTTGGTCTGGCCATAATAGTTGTTGTCTCTGCTATCAGTCAGGAGGGTTTCTTTGGATCAAGCAAGGAAATTGCCATTTCCTCACAATCGACAAAAGGTCCCTCCTATCTTCACCATACCTCCAGGGTGGCTTTGGCTCCGTAGGGTCTCCTGGCAAACAGGTATTCACTGAGTTTCATGGAGCCCTGCTAGCCCATATCCGTCCCACTGCAATGCCAAATGGTCAATCCTGTATAGCATAACATCTTCATCTGCCCTTTACATATGGCTCAGGTTTTACATTGCTATAGAAATGTAGGAGCATCAACATCATCCTAACATCATCCCAAGTTATAGAGCTTTCATTGCCAGACTAAATAAATTTACAAACTCACTCAAATTGACCTCAGTTTCTGCATACTTAATCTATTATAGTGGGGGTTTTATACAGTGTTACAGATGTTTGCCATTGTTTTCTTCCAGGATATTTTTTTTTTTTTTACTTTACAATCAGGAAAACAGACTTGAATTTCCTAGGCCAACTTTCATACAAGTGCTAATTTAGCCTGATCCTGCTTATCTTCAGAGAATAGCCATGCTCAGCTAGATTTTGCTAACTGCTGAGGCCCACTGCAAAGTTTATTAATATTATTTCATCCTAATAGCTAAAATATGTTTTTCCTCACATTATAAGGAATGAAATAAAGTATATATTATCCAACTAAAGTATCAAAAACAAAATAAATTAATACTTCTGATTCCAATTTTTATGCCATAGCATTTATACCAATACTATGAAAATAAGAAATCCGCCAAGGGTTTAAATGTTTAATACCCTAAGATTTTGTCCTGTTAGAGGTTTCTTTATACAAATTCTCCTGTATGAATATTATGTATGAATATTAGCAAATATGTATTGATAGAGAAATCTTTTAGTTGCATAAGGTAATGTCGTAGGAGTGACTGAAATTCACCGGTGCTTTTCTCATGATACGAGTGACATATTCAGCTGCTATTTCTAAGAAAGTAATATCCTGTGGCAATAGCACTTAGACTTATATACTGCTTGAAAGTGTTTACAGCCCTCTCTAAGCAGTTTATAGAGTCATCATATTGCCCCCAACAATCTGGGTTCTCATTTTACTGACCTCAGAAGGATGGAAGACTGAGTCAACCTTGAGCCGGTGAGATTTGCACTGCCGAACTGCTGACAATCAGCAGTCAGCAGAAGCAGCTTGCAGCAGTACTGCATTCTGACCACTGCTCCACCACGGCTCAATATACCCATTAAATAGCAGCAAATTATCATGAAAAACAAAACTTTTTTTAAGAGGGAGCATCTAACTTTTATAAACTGGCCAGCTATATTTTTTTTAAATTGTTGAAGAAGTGACTACATATAAACATCACAAGAATTATTAATTTTTAAATATTTCATGCAGATGCTGCTCAACATAATAACCAAATTTGTTAACATGAGTTGCTGATAAACTAATGCATCTTCATCTTCAAATGAAAAGAATTCAATTATACATACCACAGTTTGGTGATTAACTTGAATCACTTCATCGCCAGCATGGATTTTCTTACATCGATCTGCAGGTGACTGAATTTAAAATAAAAGAGATGATAAAGAATACAATTCTTACAGATTATCATCTCTCCTTTTGCAAAAAAAAAAAAGAAAAGAAAAGAAAGAAAGAAAAATTAAGCTAGGAAAATTGTATTTAAAATTTCCAGTATTTTCCTGGAATTTTTCTAATAAATGACTGTATTTCTTTTGAAGTTTGGCTCATGGCTCATGAATTAATTACGGCATCTTTTGGAAACTTCACAAAATAGTTTTGTAAATGTGTAATTTTTTTTAAATTTTTTAAAATATGTAAGCTTGGAATTCTTGGTCATATGTCAATTTTTATTATTTTCCAGTTAGGATGTAATTATGGAAACAAATAGAAAACCACAAATATAAAATCACAATTAAGCAATTAAGTAAATTCATAATTCCGCATAGAAACTATTATTTCAAAATAACTCTCAAACATTCAAGTTTAACTCATTATCTTCCATTGTTCTTCCCCCATTCTTTTTAAATACGATCTTTCAACAGTCAGAACATTTTCTTTAGGATTTTGAGAGGGGGGGGGAGAGGAATGTTTTATGTATTTTAATATAATTTTATTAATAGTTGCAATATAAAGAGTCTTTTTAATATGGTTATCCAATTGACCACCAATTAGATATTTGCCAAGTATAAATGTAAAATCTGCAGAGATAGCAAAATATTTCTAAAATGTTTATTTCTGTAACCATTTTTTAATTTGAACATGAATGTTCATTATCTTTTTTCTATATGTGAAAATTCTAGTAAAGTACTTGTTTGTGAGATAAGTAGCAAATCTGTTCATACCAGCTCATGAAAGTAACGACTCAAAAACCTCATCAATAAAAATCCACTAATTGCCAAGACAGTATTTTTTAAAAATTTAAAACACAGCAATATCTGCTTTAAAATCCAAACAGGACGAAGGCAGAACAACAGACTTCAGCCAAACTGAAGCAGAATGCTACCATTATGGTAGCATCTACAACTGAAAAAGTTATGTTTTTCAGTTCCAGGTGGATTGCTGTATTTAATCCTGAAAAAACTACCTATGTAATTTGTAAATGTAAATAAATAAATCAGAAAATAGGCTGAAGAGGAAGAAGTCATTTCGCCTAGTTCATTTGCCATCTACTTTTTGGTAGTGTATAACAAGTAAGATTTGGGTGGACATAGAGTAATCTGGTCGTAGGAATTCCATCTCATTAATCAGGTACTCTGTTCAATATTCTACCCATTCTGAATGCTGGTTATTGGATTCTAAGGGTAAATTGTGAATTACCTTTCTAATAGGAATTTTGTTTAAAGATCCCCTTCAAAAATCCATCTGTGGCTGGTTAGAAGCTTTTTTGTTTAAGTGGTAATATCAGCTAGAAAAAGGAAATCTCACAAGCTGTAGCAAACAACTGAATCTATAAGATATAAGGATGGAGGTCTCAAACTTTCTTCACAAGAAGCCCTTCACATCCTATCCTTTCTTCCAGTTTTGGGATAGTGACTTATTAACTCCTGTTGCTACCAGCTATATTCTGGGGCTGCTCACTTGATGTGTATTATCTAACCCAAAGTATATGAGAGATAGCCTTTCACATCCCATGCTGCTTTTCTAGTAATTAAATGTTTAAAGAACAAAAAGTAGAAGTAGTTTCAATTTTGCAACCTCCTGATCATGTAATGTACAGGCACATCTAGAGAATAAAATCCTTCTTCCCTCATGGGAGGCAGATCAATTTTAGAAGAGGAAAACTAAATATAAACTTCATTGTACAAAATGAAAGATAAAAAGTTCATTTTTAATTATAAATATTAGAAATCCAAACGCACAAAAATATAAAAATATAAATTACAGAGCTGCCCAAATCACGATAGTACAGCTGACAATTTTTTAAAAAAAAAGAAAAAAGAAAAAAATCTAACAGACGACAAAATTGTAGATTTGATATAAATGAATATTAACTATCCCAACATTTCCTTAAAGGAAAAAAAATCTGGCTCTTTAGTATTACACAGCAAACATAAATCAATCTAGTACTAATTCCTAGATAAATATTTTGCCAGGAAATAGAACAATTCCTGCAATGCATGTTTCCTCTGCACCAATTACCTGACTTCTCCAGATACTTGGAAATTCAGTTTTCATCAGGGGTTGCTAGGAAAATGATAAACTGCACTTTTCTAATGTCAATACATATATTTTTAGTATTTGTTTTAAAATAACCAACCTTCGCTATCTTTCATAAAAGGAAGGTTTGGGTATCTCATTCTGTACATTACTGAAAACACCTCTTACTTGCTGGGGATGTATACTGAATGTCTAGCATGAAGGCTGCCCTTTATGTGGAGATATGGATTGGTATGAGAGGCTGGAAGGCAAGTTATCTTTACAATCATATCTACAAAGAAACATTAACATGATCATGGTTTTGTGAACAAAGGTGGATGATTTTCAGTCCTCTATATTAACTGTTTCAAAGGCAACTCCTTGACATCACTGATTTTCCCTCCACGGGATAAAGAAAGTGCTAAGAGTATCACATGCATTTCATTTATAACAGACACACTAAATGTATCCCAAATGAAAAGGCATTTTGAATTGTTTATAACACAGAATCCCACAGTTTATACAATAAGGATATTTAGAAGAAACAAATAAATGGAAACTATTCTCAGAATGCAACCCACTTAAAATTAAATTAAATTAAATTAAATTAAATTAAATTAAATTAAATTAAATTAAATTAAATTAAATTAAATTAAATTATTAAAATTAAATGCAACCCACTTAAATTAGACCCACTTAAATTGGATATACTAAATTTAAAAGCAAAAGGCATTTTCTGTAGCCTCCATAACATTTCTTAACAATAAGATACTAAGACATATCATTTTCAGATAGGCCATATTATATATTTTTCTACAGTTTATTCAACTTATTCTAATCCATGAAAACACAAATATGTTTCATAACAATGTCTCTCCAAAGAAAATTCATAATACAAAAGCTTCTATTTAATTTCTGTTATTTGAAAGCATTTTTTAAATTCGAATGCTAAAACTGCCTTTTAGAGTTTGGATTCTTTTACATAAACTGCCAATGATAGCTCATTTAGTTATAAGTAATTAATTTACAGTTCTCTTATTATATGTGTTTTGGATCTCTGACTGTATTAAGTTTTGTTGTTACTACAATGATAACATAAATTTTCACAATTTTTAGGCAATAGTTTTAAGTGCAAATGATCCTAAAATACAGTCAGAGGATTATTATGAATGTAACAGAGTTCTATACAGTTTTGCTATTCCTTATACACTTTCTATGTATATCCCAGAATTGATCTACCCATCTGGAAATTACAAAATCTATTTTAAAAACACAAAAATATGACTTATCCTAGCAGTATTTTATACCAGCACTTACTGACTTCTAACATGTGATAAAAATAAAATAAATGAAGCACATTGAATGTATCTTTTTGAATTATTTCCATGCCCTTTTACCAGCAATAGCTATATCTTTGTATAAGTGTATGACTTGGAAAATACATGGAAAACTGAAATGCTCTTTTTACATTATGTGATTGAGGGGAATGAAATTTAGAATGGAGCAGTTGCTAATATTCAAAGCTTGGCACCTCACAGGCATCCTGCCATCGAAAACTAAAAAGGGGGAGGATAGATTGGCAATAAAGTTGTGTATGTGATGGGAAATAGGGAGGGGGGAATGACAGGTGATAAAGACCAGAGAAGCTTGGAGCCAGTTTGAATCAGCATCCAAGGCCAGGCACCCTGAGAAAGAATGTGATTTACACCAAAACATCTCAGCATTCTCAAAACACTTTGACTTTAAGTTCTGATTAGCTGAAGACAGATTGGTCACAGAGGGAGGGCTGGGATGAGGGAAAACATTTCTGTATCTTTTGAGCATAGGAAACCCAGAGCTCACCTGGCATTACTGCAGCCAACATCTTTTAGTAAAAAGAATCTTTTGTTTCAACCAAATAGAATCAAAGGTCTTTCTTCCCTAAGTGATCAGATTAAAGTAGGTCTGACATTAGGCGAGCTCTGCAGTTGTGGTCAACATGGAAAGGAAATTGCCTCTACCATGGGGACCATGCAAACAATGTCAGCTCAAGGGAGTGATCAGGAAGAGATCAAAGCCTGGGGGGAAGCATCCTCGAAACCCCCTCCTGGAGGGCTGGATCTATCCGAGTAGCTGGGAGAGGATGACCTATTAAGACCCTGATGTCCCTTGGGGTCAGGAAAAAGGAAGAATGGGAAGAGAAGCCCATGGAAGTGACATTCACCCATGGGAATTGTAGCAGCTGCCTGCAGGAGATGCGGTGGAGCTGGAGGAGCAGGAGGAAGAACTGATTGTAGGCAAGCTGGATTGAGAGGACTGGATGCTGGGGCAACCATAAAGTTCCTGAGGGGGGCTTTTGGCAACCTTAAAGCACAAGAAGACCTGGCCCAGGTGGCAAACCTCACTAACCAGCCAACTTCAGCCATGGCAAGAGATGAGGCAACCACTTCTGCTGCCACAATGGCAGCAGCAGTGGGACCCATGGCAGTGGCAGCTGCTCCTGCACCTGGCCCTGCAGCCCAGGCTGCATTGGCTATAGGAATAGTGCCAGAGTGGCAGAGAGGATGCAAGACACCAGCCCTGGGCGTAAAGTTCAATGGAGACCCCAAGCAGTTGGGGTTCTTCCTGGCGCTTGTTTGGACATACATGGAAGAGTATGGTCTAGAAATAGCCATCAAAGGGGCTAAGGTATGGTGTGTGACCATGGCGTTGGAGGGGACCATGGCTGAATGGATGGCCACCCTCCACAACGACGATGCCTCAGAGCTGAGAAACTTCGGTGGCTTCATGGCCACCCTTCGGAAGCACTTCGAAGTCCCCTTAGCTCAGCGGTTCTCAACCTGGAGGTCGCGACCCCTTTAGAGGTCGAACGGCCATTTCACAGGGGTCGCCAAAGCCCTCTCTCGCCCCCCCCACGCCTTCACTCACCCTCACTCTCTGCTCTGTTGGATCGCCAACCGTTTGCTTACCCCGCCCACTCCCAATCTATTGCTGCCTCCTGAGTCCCAGCTGATGGCTAGAGGAAAAAAAACTGTTTAAATTCTTGCCGCGGGGCTTCAAAGGGCCGCCCTATAGCCAGTGGTGGGATTCTGCCAGTTCCGCCCCTTGCCCCGCCCCTCCGCACCACTATTTATTGCCAATAAATAGTGGTGGGCGAGGGGCGGGCGAGCCAGCAATTTAACAAATGGTTCGGTATTTTTTTGTAATTTTATTGGCCCGCGGAGCTTCAGCATAGGCTAATTAGCCCTTGATTAGATCGGCTCCTGACTCTCAGCTGATTTGCTCTCAGCTGTTTTGCTCAGGGCTCTGTTGCTTGTTTGCTTGCTGGAGCAGTTTTTTTCCCCCCCCTAGCTATGCTGAAAAACGAAACTGAAAGTAAAGCAGGCTGTTGGCTTTGCTGTTGCTGCAACGTTGGAAAATTAGGCAGGCAGATTTCTTTTCTTTTTCCTCACCAAAAAAGGTAGGTGCAAACAATGGGAAATTTAGGGCAAAAGAGGAGAGTTCAAGATTTTAAAACACAAAAGAAAAAAAGCTCTATTTAACTAGGGAATTGTAATAATTGAGATACTATTAATTGTATATTGTGTTGAAAGCAGAAATGGTTAAATTGTGGTTTGGAGGAATATATGGGGGGAAATTTTTGGTTTATTATTATTGGTAAATATAATTAATTGATTTGTAAGAAATTGGATTGCATGGAAATAATTGGAATATTCATGTTCATATTGATTAATATACAAAAAAGGTAGTTATATATAATTGATTTATATTAAAATGTTGAATTTATATTAAACAACTGTAATATTACATAATTAACCAATATGAGGATGGATATAAAAATAGATGACAATGGGAAGGGATATAATATAGAATAGAAGGGAAAAAATGAATTTGATTAAGATTAGAGATGAGGATGAAAGGTAATATTGGTTTTTTACAAAAATAGATGAGGAATAAATATGGCAAAAAGGAAATATAGAAATTGTAAATTTAATTGAAATGACTAAACACTGTTTAAATTTGTGAACCGGGCAAATACTCTGTTCAAAGAAAATACATTGTATGTTTGTATGTGTGTTTCTAATTATTGTTATTTATTCATATTTGTTCTCTTTTATTCTTTAAAGTTTAACAATTCATTCTTTATCTTAATATCTTTATATTTGTTTGGGGTTGGCTTTCTTCCTTTTCATCTTTTTTATTGTACAGCAATCTTTTTCCTCAAACCTACCACCTCTCTCTTTTCTTTCCTTCTTACTTTCTCTTCCTCCCCCTCTTCTTCTCCTCCCTACGTCCTCTTCCTTTCTCCTTCTCCTCCTCTCTTCCTCCCTCTCTTACCCTCACTCCTACTCTAATTTCCCTTCCCTTCCTTCATCCCTCTCTATTGCTGTATCCTTTTATGCATATGGACTACTCAGAAGGCTGAAAAAGTTATTTCTGACTGGTCCTCACACTTTTGACCAGTCCTCGAACTTACGACTGTCCTCACATTTTACATTTTTGCCCTATCTTGTCACCATGGTGAAGAGAAGCAGTTGTGAAATGAGTGACATGGTTGTTAAGAATGCTACAATGGGCATAAATGATGACCAGTCATAAGTGCGAAGACCGGTCAAAAGTGCGAGGACCTGTCAGAAATCACTTTTTTCAGCCCTCTGGATAGTCCTTTTGTGCACATGGACTACTCAGAGGGCTGAAAAAGTTAGTTTTGACTGGTCCTCGCACTTTTGACCAGATCTCGAATTTACGACTATCCTCACATTTTATGTTTTTTGCCCTATCTTATCACCATGGTGAAAAGAAGCAGTTGTGAAATGACTGACATGATTGTTAAGAATGCTGCATGGGCATAAATGTGAGGATGGTCATAAGTGTGAGGACCAGTCAAAAGTGCGAGGACCTGCCAGAAATGACTTTTTTCAGCCCTCTGAGTAGTCCGTATACACATAGCCATGGCCACCCGGTCACATGACCAGCTAGCCATGCCCACAAAATAAGCCACGCCCTCAGAACCGGTAGTAAAAAAAATTTGAACCCACCCCTGGTTGGGGGTCACCACAACATGAGGAACTGAATTAAAGGGTCGCGGCATTAGGAAGGTTGAGAACCACTGCCTTAGCTGATCACAAAGCCAGAGACCACATAAAAATCATCAGACAAGGCTTCAGGGGAATGGCCAAGTACACCCAGGATTTTTGCAACCTGGCCTGCCAACTGACTGACTGGCCAGAAGACATCTTGATCATATGCTTCCGAGACAGATTAAGTGACAAGGTCTACAACACCCGTGTCTCCAGGTGTTCTGCCCCAGCTCCTCGGATTTCTGAGGATATAGACACACACTAATGGTCCTTATCAAATTTATTAAGTAGCAAGAATAAACCAAAGTCCGGCAAAGGTTGGCAACCAGCCCAGAAAGCAAGATAAGACTTTTCCAAAAATGGTTTGTTGATAATTACAAGTTGTTTCTAGCAAGAAACTTACTAACGACGTGTGACTTAAATAGGCTAAGGGAGTGGCCAATTATCCTCAAGCCTTACTCTCGAGACCTCCTCCTCCTGAGTAGCCACTCCTGTCTTTTGACAGCCCTGCGTGCTCAAGCATTGAGAAGAGGCTCCTCCACTTCGCTCTCTCCACTTGAAGGAGCCTCTGGAGGTTCTGAAGGCCCTGGCTGAGTCTCTGCCTCTGGCACTACATCCTCTTCAGCCTCCTCGCTGTCCAACGCGAGCGCCGGCTGCGCAAACTGCTGGTGCAACACCACACCATTCTCCTCATCGTCGGGATCAGCACAATCCACGCAGGCCGCTGGCGGGCCACAACACCAGGGGAGACCCCCCCCCCACCTCCATAGCTGGTATCTCCTTGCTTGACCTGGTTCGATTCAAATATTGGCCAAACTGTGGGTGGCAAAGATTCCACCCTGAAAAGAAGGAGGCTCAGAAAAAACTGCCATATGAGCAGAGCCCACACTGATGATCTATTGGCTGCTTTAGGTTCGGGAAGGAGGGACACTGAACTGCTGATTGCTAAGCTGCATGTCCAACCCAGAAGGCGACTCCGGGTCCTGCCAAAAAATTGGCAAAACCACCATAGAGAGAACCCATGAGATAGCCCTGAAAGAAATATAAGTCATGGAGTTCAACACATCTCCCAAGGATGGTGAAAGAACTCCAACCAGCCTGGCAGACAGTCCAGTGGAAAATGTATCAGACTACAACCACTGATCCCTTGGTAAGTCACCTGGTCAACCCAGTGACCATCCCTATAGAACTGGTGGTTCAATCTAAGGGGAGCCTAGTAGCCCTCTTGGACTTGGGGTTCACCAGATGTCTGGTTAACCCTGCCCTAGTTAAGAAATTAGGTGTGACACCCATCGGATCACTCACATAATGTGTATGAAGGAGCAACTCAGATAACTTGATCTGATATCATTTCCACCCTAAAAGAAATGTTAACCAAGTAATATAAACCAACAGAAAAGAAAACTAGATTCGGCATTCATGTTTATTGTGCTGACCTAAAAATGGAGCATTAATAGCCCTCTCAATTACTATGAGGATTCAAATAATATGAAAGGTAAGACAACTGTAGCAGCAAACATTAACTCTGGCTTACATACATTCAGTTAAATTCATCCATGTGTTCAACTGTACAGGGATGGGGATCCTTCTAGTTTTGGTAAATTGGAAATAAATATTTAAACAAGGACCTTCTATAACAAAATAAACCATATGATGACTGCTAAGATTATTGTTAAAATAGTTTATATTTAGAGATGTTAGGTTTTTATCAGAATTGAAAAGTCTGATCTTTCTTTTAAGAAGACAATGTCCATATCATATATATCATATCATATCATATATCATATATCATATATCATATATCATATATCATATCATATCATATCATATCATATCATATCATATCATATCATATCACAAGCCAGATTTATCAATGCACATACCTAAGTGCAGTGACCCGTTTATCCCTTCAAGTCTGTGGATTGGTCAGCCAGCCATAGAATTTACTATGTACTGTGTGAATTTAGTGCAAAAGTAACTTGTGGAAAAGAACATTGTCATAAATTTGACCTGAGCTGGAGACCCCTCCATTGTTTATTCCCACTGGAAGTTTCCAGTGTGCTTCATTTGCATGACACAGTAAGCCCTTACAAATTAAAGATAGTTATTTCCTAGTGTGTGGTATAGGAGTGAAGGAACAATCTGTAATGTTTTATGCATAAATTAATGTCAAACTAATCTGTTTTGTATTATTATTTGAACTGCACAAGTGGATTTAGATGAGAGTTGGAGAGTTTCTGAAATTCCAACTACTGCACTATATACCGTATTTAGGGTGGCTATTATATAAATTATTACAGTGGAGTGTCCACAGGGTGAGCTATGGATGCATAAGCAATATAATATATTCTTGATCCTTTGCAATTAAGATAGGTAATCACAGGGATAATTTAATCTAAAGTTAAATTTAAAAATGCTCCACACCTCAGCAAAATGTATTATCAATACTTACATTTTCTGTTGTTCCAGTAATTACATGGAGACCATCATATGTAGATTTAATGTACATACCCTAAGAAAAAGACATTATGGGAAAGAATTTGAAAAGTTTTTTCATACTATTATCCAACATACATTTCTCATCCATCTAAAATTCATCTGCTAACAGTGATACAATAGACTACTACTCTGAATAATTTAAAAAAAGTGATTCCATTCCATTCCTCAAAAAACACCCAAGATCAATGTACATTGCTCAAAAAAATAAAGGGAACATAAGCAGAAGACATCTGAGATCTGAATGAATGAAATAGCCTTATTGAATACTTTGTTCGTTACATACAGTAGTTTTGTGTTCCCTTTAGTTGTTTGAGCAGTGTATAAACTACTGTATGTAAAGAACAAAGTATTTAATAAGGCTGTTTCATTCATTCAGATCTCGGATGTCTTCTGCTTATGTTCCCTTTATTTTTTTGAACAGTATATATTAGATGTAAATTATTTTAAATTTTGTGGTAACTATCTTCGGATGGTATTCATTTATTTGTAATGATTCATCATCTGACTTAGATTTGTGTGATATGAAGCATATTCTCAATTGTCAGGCAACAACTGTAACGAACCATAAAATTATTTAAAATAATTCTATATGGCAGCATGTTCATGTCTACTACCCTGGAGCGGGACACATAGTCTCACTTTTATAAATGTAATCTATAGGTACACCATTATAAACCATAAAGGCAATAAAAAATACTGGGCAAATCCAGATGTGTACTGAATCAAATCAGGCATACTTCTCAGATGTGTCAATCATTTTATACTGCACAACATATGGTTTCATGGTAACAGGAAGCTATATAGCAGTGGTGAAATGAAAAATTTGTTACTACCGGTTCTGTGGGCATGGCTTGGTGGGGGGAGTAATGTGACTGGGTGGGCGTAGCCAACTTTTTTTTTTTTTACTTTTTTAAAGCATTTTTTAACAACCTATTCTGGCAAATAGGTTGTAAAAATGCTTTTCAAAGGTAAAAAAAGGCTGATGATCACAGTTGTAGCGAGCAATCATCAGAGCCTTTTTTTTCCTTTGAAAAGTAGAAAGTAATGACACCCAGGTGAGTGGGCAGAGCCTTGCATCGCCATCGCTACCGGTTCTCCGAATCACCTGCCACAATCACAGTTGTGGCGAGCAATCGTCAGAGCCTTTTTTTTTTTACTTTTAAAAGCATTTTTTTACAACCTATTTGGGCAAATAGGTTGTAAAAATGCTTTTCAAAGGTAAAAAAAGGCTGATGATCACAGTTGTGGCGAGCAATCATCAGAGCCTTTTTTTTCCTTTGAAAAGTAGGAAGTAATGACAGGTGAGTGGGCAGAGCCTTGCATCGCCATCGCTACCGGTTCTCCGAATCACCTGCCACAATCACTACCGGATCGCCCGATCTGGTCCGAACCGGGAGCATTTCACCCCTGCTATATAGGGTTTCCCATAATTATTTGAAGTGATATCTTAATGTTTTTAAAAATCCAAAGTTTCAAGAAGCCACCATGAAAGAAAATGGGGAAAGATTGTAAAAGGTAAAGCCATCTTTTCATGATAAAAAATGGGTCAATTCTTCTTCAATATAGTAAGAAGAATGTACTGATTTCAGAGGATTTAATATATAATATTTTAATAAACATGTTCATTGAAATATATGTTGATTGAAACAAAAAATAGGTAATTATGCAGAGAATTATTATAAAGCATTTCAAATCATTTGAACTATTTACTTACAGTACTAACAGGATCAATAAAAAGGTTTCTAATATATGTAAGCATTTATTTTGCAGTTATAAATTTGATTCAAGAACTGAGTGAAATTGATGTATAATCAGTTGATACATGTAATTCAACACTGAAATTTAGTAAAAATTATCAATAGATTAAATTTCTTTTTAAATTAACAGTTGAGATATATCATAAAATACCTTAATTCTATGAACTTTACTGAAAAAGTTGTATTCTTTATAATTTACAATGTTCCCAAATGTTCAAATGAATATAAAGCCTACAGTGAACATAAACTTCCAAATTCATGCTGATACAAATGTAGGTTATATTTTTCCATTCTAATTTTTACAATACCCATTGATACATTTCTTAAATGACAGATCCAATCTGTCTCTCTCTCTATGGTTTTAATATTTTTGAATGCATAATTGGTAGATAGGTCTAGGGTGCCAGGTGAAGAAGCTGATTTCTAGTTTTACTCTGTAGAACTCATGATTATGATCAGTTGAACTAAAGCATCTATTTATTTGTGTTTTTATACCCCTGGAAAATAGAAATGACCCAGGGGTGGGTTCTACTTACCTTTACTACTGGTTCGCAATGGAGTCGCGTGCACATGCTCTTCTGCGCATGTGCAGAAGCATTTTCATGACGTCAGGGTCAGTGGGTGGAGCCTCCCACCAGTTTTACTACTGGTTCTATAGAACCAGTGTGAATCGGGGGCAACCCACCCCTGAAATGACCAGATATAATTGGCTCTCCTTTTGATGGGGGAAAGGAATTCTAAGGAAGGTGTGGTAGAAACTTTGAAAAAAGTATTTCCGTGTATCATCACACATAATTATAATCAGTTTCCAACTTTTTTCAATAAACAAGACTCTCAAATGATAAGTCTGAATTTATTTTTAGTTGTTCTTTGATGAAAATGATTAACTAAATTTTCTTAATTTGCACTGTTATTTAAAATCTGCTTTAAAAACACTTCAATATGTCTTATAAAAAACTCTAATACTTCCTTTTACTGAACCCTGTCAAATTATCTTCCTGGAGAAGTTAGCTTCATATATCAAATTACCTTGGTTAAATATATTTTTATCGTACTTTAATTTTAAGGAGTTTTTTAAAAAACTAGCTCCGTTCTTTGTGGGATTTTTAAAAATTGTTATTATTATCATCAACTTCTTTGTTTTTCTGTCTTAACATAACACAGTTATGTGTCTGGCTTTTTTAAAACTGCAACTATCCATTAGAAGAAAATGCCCTCTGTCCTATATTACGCAGACAATTTGGAGGTATATAACTTGCTAGCTTAGAATAAATTAGTGCATTTGGTCTAAATCTCTTGTCCTCCATATTATTTTATACTTAAAGTATATAAAATATATACTTTATATATTTTATATATGGCTTCCAAGATAAAGGATTGTTTGCTCTTGATTATATAGTTAAAACTTCATATTTATTTTCTATCCATATAAATCAGTGGTGAAATGTAAAATTTGTTACTACCAGTTCTGTGGGTGTGGCTTGGTGGTGGTGGTGGGAATATGACTGAGTGGGCGTGACCAACCTTTTTTTTTTTTTTTTTTTTTACTTTTAAAACCATTTTTTCTACAACCTCTTTGGCTGAAGAGGTTGTAAAAAAAATGCTTTTAAAAGCCTCTGATGATCCCAGATGAGCCGCACGATCATCAGAGGCTTTTTTTTTAACTTTTAAAAGTATTTTTTTCGGCCAAAGAGGTTGTAGAAAAAATGCTTTTAAAAATAAAAAAAAAAGCCTCTGATGATTGCGCGGCTCAGCTGGGCAATGGGGGGGGGGGGGCAGGGATTTTTGCTACCAGTTCTCCAAACCACCCCCTCCATCGCTACCGGATCGGGTGATCCGGTCCGAACCAAGAGCATTTCATCCCTGATATAAATGTCATTTTTTAAAAATGACTATTTAGGAAACTGTGCAATATGATTTTATAGAGTTCTTGCTGACAGAACTTCCTTTGGTGTCTTTTTTCTTGATAACTGCCCTGCATCAAGACTTGACAGATAATTTCTCCTTTGTTTCCCCTCCTTTTAGTTTTAATGGGCTCTTGATTTGGGGGATCTATAACAATTCGCTACAGCCATCTTGCCAGGGCCAACTCATCATGGGACAACTAGCCACATCACGGGACAACTCACTGCAGGACAAGAGCTACACCAATATCAAAGAAATGGTGAACTAGAATAATTAAGGAAAAGAGCAAAAGGAGGGACAAAATGAAATGTGAATGACAAAAATTAGAATAATGTTTATTTTAAATAATTGTTCCACGGAGAGTTGGCTATGGTGAGTTCTCCTGTGGCAAATTGGCTGTGGTGAGATGTCCCATTCTGGATTTTGAAGCTATCGATCTGTGTATTTTGTTACTACTAGACCTAGTTCTTTTCATTAAGCAGCAAAATATAACCCCAACATCTTTAAAATTTGCAGTGGAGATTCATCTTCCTATTCTGTAGAAATGTTTTGTTGCTATTTTTTAGAAAAAAATTGTTATGAGCCAGGGGGGGAGGCGGCTGCTTGGAGGCCATCACCTGACCAGAGACCAGTTATCCCACCTATGTGGTTCCAACTAGCCAGCCCAAGGTTCCACCTAGGTACAGGCTACAGCAAATACGATGAACCCCAGCCGGTGAGTGAAATAGCGATGGGGTTAGCGTCAGCAGAACCAGGACTGCAATAGGGACCAGTTACTGAGAAGATGGCAAGGTTAGCAGACAGTCACTCCCAGCTGATGAGGCCTCAGCCTGTTGCCCCCTGCCTCCCAATTGGCATTGAGCACTTCCCCTTGGAAGGCCTGACCATCGGCTGGCTGGCTCGGCCTCCTCAGGCCAAGGGGCTCCTATAGGCTATTGGCAGCCACAGCCATACCCTGGAGCTACCACACCTGAGAGCTATCTTTGATGGTGAGCCTGCCAGGCTGGCTTTGTTCCTGAGCCAGGTTGTTAGCCACCTAAACCACTTTGCCCACTTATACCCCAGCCACTGGGCCATGGTGATGGTGGCATTGGAACGGGAAACTGCAGACTAGGTAGTGGATCCTTATAGTGAGAACGCTTGGGAGTTGGGGGATGCCAGTCTACTGTTGGAAGCCTTGCAAGACCGTTTCGAGGATGTGACCCAGGTCCAGTGGCCAAAGGGGAATTTATGGTGCTAAAGCAGGGAACCTGACCGGTGCCAGACTATATCCAGTAGTTTTGCCGGCTTTCTGGGAAGTTACGACAATGGCTGGAGCAGTTGTTGGTCCATTAGTTCAAGACAGGTCTTGATCAGGAGTCTGCGCCAGGCCTGTGTATACCAGGGTCTACCTCCACGGCTGAATAAATGGTACCGGGCAGCCACCAAGTTAGATGCCAAACTGAAGGAATGCCGCCCCAAGGGGGACTTGGGTCCTAGGCCATGGAGATTCCCTGAGAGATTCCCTGAGAAGCATCCTGCCATCAAAGGGCCAGCCCAGAGGTGGGTTCTACTTATCTTTACTACCAGTTCACATCGGGAGCACGCGTGTGCTTCTGCGCATGCACAGAAGCTTCTGCGCATGCACAGAAGCTTCTGCGCATGCACAGATCACCTATGATGATGTCCGGGTCGGTGGGTGGAGCCTCCCACCGGTTTTACTACCAGTTCTTGCAAACCATTCCAAACCGGGGGGCAACCCACCACTGGGCCAGCCCCACCTGCAGTAGCCAGTCTCTGAAGAGACCCGCTTGCCCGCCTATGCAGTGCTTTAGGTGCAGTCAGCCAGGCCACCAGGCAGCTGAATGTCTGACCCCTACACCGAAGGGGAGAAGCAGGAACCTAGGGAAGGTCAGAAAATCACCCCAGAAAACCCCTGAGAAATCCAGGGCAGCATACCAGGTGGTAGAGGCCCTGCAGCCACTGCCATATGAGGAAGAGGCACCAATCAAGGGGAAAAACCCACGGCTCCCATATGACAATGACAAGTGCCCCCATCCAGCCTTTCGTGATCCAGGTGTCTCCTACAGCCCCTAGATTGGGGGTTCGTGGAATGTTGGAGGCCTTGATAGATTGCGGGTGTACCCCATGCTTGATTAGCCTATTGGCGGCCACCAAATGGAGGGTTAGGACAAGGAGGTTGGCCAAGCCTCTGTGGTTTGAGCAAGTGGATGATTCCCTGATGGGGGGGGGTGTCCCGGCTACCCATATCACAGAGCCGGTGCAATTAGAAATGTCCATGAACTGGGAGATGATCCATTTTGTCGTCGTATCCAGAATGACCAAAGCGGTGATCCTGGGCTTGGCATAGTTGGACAAGTGGGGCCTGACCATATAGTGGGAGGGAGGGTACAGGAGGCTGAGGATAGGCGGGGGTCCTCTCCCGACACTGCAAAAGCAGTGAGGCTTCAGAAATTGGTAAGCCTTCCCTATCCTTCGGTATTCACGGACTTAATGAACATGTTCAATGAAAAGAAATGTGATGTCCTGCCTCCCCACCATCTAACTGACTATGCCATTGAGATCATCCCCAGGGCGAAATTGCCCAAACCCAAGATGTACTCAATGACACCCCGGGAGATGGAGGAGCTGCGATGCTACATTGATAAGAACCTGGCCAGGGGTTTCATTCAGCCAGCATGCTCCAGGATCACTGCCCCTGTATTGTTTAAGAAAATAAAGATGGATTGATGTATTTGTGCATGGACTTTAGGGGCATAAACAGGCTTTGTGTGAAAAATATATACCCGCTATCCCTGATGAAAGACATGTTGGCCCACCTGGCTAGGGGCAAAATCTTCACTAAACTGGACTTATAGGAGATGTACTATAGGGTTCTCATAAGGGATGGAGATGAGTGGAAAACTGCCTTCAACTGCCCCCCGGGGAGCTACCAGTTTAAGGTGATGCTATTTGGGTTGCAAGGGGCCCCTGTGGTGTTCATGAAGCTCATCAACAACGTGCTGCATGAGCACCTATAACTGTTGTGGTTCCGTTACCGGAGCCTGTGTCATCGTCAGGAGAGGACTCCAAGAGTGAAGGGGAGGAGTTGGCAAGGCCTCCCTCTCCAGGACCCTCCTCTTTGGCAATGCCTTCGGTGTCCGCCAAAGGGCAAGAGATAGAACCAGGGCCAAGCACGTCCATGCAGTCACAGATGGACAGTGATGAGGGTAATGAGTCTTGGCTGGACCCACGCCAGCGTCGCAGAGATAAGCGTGCGCAACAGAAGAAAGGGCGTGCCCGAGATTAGGCTGAGTCACTGGACCACACCACTTAGGATATAAAAGGGAGCATGGTGGCCAGTCAAACCTTGTGACGAACAAAGCTGAAAGCTTCCACGCCATTCTGCATTGCCAGACTTTTGCTTTAAGACTGGATTATCTCTGGACTTGATTGTAATTATTGAGCTGCTTTCCTTTGATGTATCAGAAGTGGGGAGAAGTTATCTCTCCTCTTTGTAAATAATAAATTCTTGGCAGGCAGCCACTAGGTTGTTGCCAAGTTCTGTTATCATAAGGAAAAGGATTTTGCCGGCTGGTTTGCTCTTTAACTCCTGAACGTCTGTTGGTGTGTGTGCGTGGGGTTGGGGACAGAACAGTAACAAGGGCATGTTGGTTTATTTGGGTGATATTCTAGTATATACTATAACAATAGATGAACATATCTAACTAGTATGGCAGGTGTTGGAAAAATTACTCGTGGCATATTTATATGCAAAACTGTCCAAGTACGAGTTCCACCAGATCCATTTGGACTATTTGGGATATCTGGCATGGGGGTGGAGATGGATCCCGCAAAAGTGAAAGCTGTCCTGGAATGGCAGGCACCCAGGACGCATAAGCAGTTGCAGAGTTTCCTGGGGTTTGCAAACTTCTATAGACAGTTCATTCCCTCATTCGCCCGGTTAGCTCTGCCAATCACCAACTTACTAAAGACCAAACCTGCCACAACCAAGCCCTGACCCAATCAACCCCTCCAGTGGACCATGGAGTGCCAGTGGGCCTTTGAAACTCTGAAGGCCCTGTTCTCCCAGGAGCCAATCCTCAGACACCCAGATCCCAACCGACCCTTCGTCATCCAGGCTGAACCGAATGACGTAGCCATCAGAGCCATCCTTTTGCAGCGCAACAACAAAGGCAAGTTGCAACCATGCACATATACCTCCAGGAAGCTCACTGACACAGAAAGAAGATGGGCAATTTGGGAAAAGGAGTCATTCGCAGTGCATTAGGCGCTGCTGACATGGCAACATTTCCTGGAGGGGAGTATAGACCACAGGGAAGTTATCGCCAAAACAAGTGCGATAACAACACTTCAGGGGCTTTCAATTTCCTTTAAAATAACATACCTGGTGGGAAGAACTTCTTAGCAGATGCCTTGTCCTGGGTGCCGCAGTACAACAGCAGTCAGGAGGAAGTAGTACATGCAATCATTCCTCTGGCCCAGCCAGTTGCAAAAATCATAGCCAGCTGACAAGCTAAGGGAGAGGCAAGATCTGAAGCAAATGACCTGACCCAAACTCTGAAAACTGTGTTGTTAACTGACCCCTGGTTCCTAAGGGACTAAAAGTTGCTAACCCACAGGGAGGGGTTAGCATGGGAGAGGTTATTTTGTAGTACATCTGGTGTACTGCAAACACAGGTTCTACGAAGTTGTCATGACATCAAGCAAGCCGGTCACTTTGGCTACCTGAAGACATTAAACCTGGCCAATAGGCAGTTCTGGTGGCCACGGATGAAGAGAGATATCAAGGCCTACGTTGCCTGACCTGTGCCACAATGAAAAAGAGGCCAGGGAGGCCTCCAGGTCTCCTGAAATCGGTAGCCAATGTCACTGTTCCAACTCTCCAAAACCAAGAAACAGAAATAAAAGGTTCGATTAACTGCTTTTAATTCTTGCAGGCCTGGAAACATCGGCACATAGCAACCAAAACAAAAGCAGCAATAACCGTTGCTGTTTTCCCACCAATTTACACCCCCGTGCATGCCTGCCCCACCCACATGGCTGTAGTACTTCTTGAGAGGCCTGGAATCTTTCTGTTGGGCCTAGTTCTTTCTTCTGCTGCTGGACTGCTCTCCAACTGATTGTTGGCCAGCTGCTTCGTCATCAACCCCCATGCCATGAGTCTACTGTTTCTCATTATCCTGGTAAGCCTCCCCCCCACTCCTGGAATGGCAACCCTGAGATGGTCTGCTGGAGGCTTGCCGTTTCAAGGGTTGACAGGCAGCTTCCCTCTACCATGGAGATGACATCTGGAAGATAAGCAAAGACCATAATTAGTTGCCTGTTGAGCGGGGTCCCACGCAATCACTCCCACCCAGTTTTCGAGGGTGCTCCCGGTGGAACCATCTCACCAACTGTGTGGCCTTCACCTCCCAACTCCTTACCCAAGATGCCTCTGATAGGGGATACCCCTTCCATTATACCAGGTATTGTAGGGCCCCCTATGAATGCAAGAATCTAAGATCTGCTCAACCTTGTAGTGCGCCTCCCCCCCCCCAACTTGAATGGCCCCAGTTTCATGCTTTGGGGGATCTTGTACCTCCGTGGTCTCTACATTTCTCAACAGATTACTGTGGAATACCGAGTGTATTCTCCCCAACAGATGAGGGAGTTTCAGTTCCACTATGACTGGGTTAAGTACATGGACTATGGGAAATAGACCCAGGAATTTAGGGACTAGTTTATGGCAGGGTACCTTTAGACATAGGTATTTGGTGCCAACCTGGAATGGGATCTGGGGGCTCCACTTCTTGTCGGCCTGGACCTTTTGGGTCTCTGCTGCCTTCCTTAATGCTACTATCACCTCCTACCATACCCTTTGCATGTTGCCCACCCACTCAGTCAGGGTAACAGACGAGGGGGAATCCCAAGGGTACTCGGGAATGGCGATGAACTCTATCCCATTGGCCACTTTGAAGAGAGTGAACCCTGTGCTGCTGTGCACTGTGTTGTTGTATGCTACTTCTGCGAAGGGTAGGAGGTCAGCCCAATCGGTCTGTTGATAGTTTACATAACATCTGATGTATTGCTCAATCATGGCATTGGCTCTCTCTACCACTCCATTGGTAGCCAGATGGAATACGTAACTCAGGCCTTGAGAGGACCCATCATTCTAAGGAACTCCCACCAGAATTTGGCTGTGAATTGCACTCCCTGCTCTGAGATGATCCTCCGTGGGATGCTGTGGAGTGGTATATGTTAGTAACATCTTCGCCATCTTACATGCTGACGGGAGGCTCAGACAGGCTTGCTTTGAGAATAGATCAATAATTGTCCATATAACAGTATTTCTGTTACTCTCACGGAGCTCTATGATGAAATCCATGGCTATTTCTTCCCATGGCCAAGTGGTATTAGATACAGGTTGCAAGAGGCCTGGTGATTTCCCTGGTCATTTTTTCATTGTTGCACAGATTGTACAGCTCCGGACATAGCCCTCTAGGTCTTTTTTCAATTTTGGCAACCAAAATTGATAGTTGACCAGATGTAGGGTTTTCAGGAACCCAAAGTGACCCACTGACTTTGCATCATGGCACCGCTGCAGCACAGCCATCCGCTGGGTGTGAGGGACATATCATTTGCTCCCCTTCCATGCCAGGCCATCTCTCTGGGTTAACATCTGCTGGTTCTCCTGAAACCATGGGTTGGTGGGCAGAGCAGGTCATCTCATCCAGTCCTTCTTCTGGTTGTTGCATTGCCTGCCTTCAGGTTGTGGCTTGAGCCACAGATTACAGAGGAGGTATAATGGCGTGAACTACATCTCCCCATCCACTATTGTATTGAAGCATCCTTGATAGGGCACCACTAGAAAATTCCTCCCCCTAGGAATATACTTCAGAGTAAAGTGGAAGCATTTAAAATACTACACCCACCTGACCTGTTTGGGGGACAACTTGCATGGAGTTTGGAGGGCTTCAAGGTTCTTGTGATCTGTCTACACTTCAAAGGGTACACGACTCCCCTCCAGCAGATGCCGCAATGTCATCAGTGCCCACCAGACCGTGTAGGCTTCCTTTTCCGAAATCGCCCACCGCCTTTCAGTGTCGTTGAGTTTGCATCATGTATAGGCACACAGTTGCAGGTTACTCTGCTTGTTGGTTTGGAGAAGGACAGCTCCCATGGCTATGTTGCTGGCATCGGCTTGGACCACAAATGCTCGCTCCAGATCTGGATGTTCTAGGACGGGCTCCTTAGCAAATAGCATCTTTAACATTTCAAAGGCTCTTTGACATTCCATTGTCCATTGTAGTGGTTGGTTGGGTCTGATTTTCCCTGTTGTGTGCTTTGTCTTAAGAAGGTTGGTTAGCAGTTAGGGCCACCCATGCAAACAAAGGGATGAACTGCCAGTAAAAGTTTGTGAATCCTAGGAAACTTTGCAATTGCAATTGCTAGGCGCCTGCCAGTCCATAACCAATTGCACCTTCGTTGGATCCATCTCCAGAGTTCAACACATGATATCCTAAGTAGTCCAACTGGGTCTGGTGGAACTTGCATTTCGACAACTTTACATACAAATTTGCCATCAACAGATTTTCCAGGATGCTGCGCATCAACTGGACATGCTCATCCATGGTTTTGGTGTAAATCAGGATGTCATCAAAATATACAAGTACTCCTTTATATTAATGCTCATGCAAGACCTCATTAATTAATTGCATAAACACTGCTGGAGCTCCTTGTAAGCCAAATGGCATTATTCTGAATGGATAACTTCCTAGGGGACAGTTGAAAGCAGTTTTCCATTCGTCCCCTTCCTTGATCCAGACCCAGTAATATGCCTCCCTCAAGTCAAGCTTGGGGAAAATATGTCCTTCAGCCAAACAGGACAGCATGTCCTTCAGGAGAGGGAGGGGGTATGTATTTTTAATGCACACTCCATTGATCCCCTGAAGTCCACATACATCCTTAGTGTCCTATCCTTTTTTTCCCTGAACAGGACTGGGGCTGCAATCTGGGACCTAGTCAGCTGGATGAATCCCCTAATCACGTTTTTCTCTATGTAAAGCCATAGTTCATCAATCTCCCATGGTGTCATTGATTACATTTTTGGCTTTGGCAGTTTGGCCACTGCACGGATTTCTATGGTATAGTCCATGGACCAGTGTGGGGGAAGGATGTTGCACTCCCTCTTGCTGATTATGTTGGCAAGATCTCTATACACAAGGGGGAAGGCTGGATTCCTCACAGCCTTGGCCTGCATGTTCACAGGCTCATGGCTCGATGTGCCGTTGGGATCCTGTTTCCATGGTTGCTCATGCTGAGAGGTTGTGGGGCCATTGCCTATCCTCAAGTGTCAACATCCATCCTCCTACCAGATAGTTGGACCCCACTTGTCCAACCACATTAATCCACCGATTCAGTCATTTTCAGGACAATGATGAATTGGATGAGTTCCCAATGCTGGGCCAATTCCAGTTTCACTGGCTCTGTTATATGGGTTGCAGGTGCCCCTCATAGGATCAAGCCATCTACTTGCTCAAATCTCAAGGGCTGTGACATTCTCTTTGCCTTTACCCCCAATTTTGCAGCAGTCATCTAGCTAATGAAGCATCATGTAGACCCAGAATCTATTAGAGCCTCATAGGCTCCACGTCTCTGGGCTGTAAGTACCACTGGAACAACAAACTTACCATTGGGTCATTTTCCCCTTCAATGTCATAACTGGCTGGGTTGGGTTCCCATTCCACAGTGACTCCTCCATCATCTGCTGGTGGTACCGGGGTCACTGTCACAGTCTGCAGTGCCCTCCCTGGACCTCTCCGGGCTCTTCCAGGGTGACTTCTTTTGCTTTCACCATCCCTAGGTCCCCCAGCCTTGGCTTTTGGACTAGAAACCGGGCACTCAGCCATGTGGTGGCCCAGTTGACCACACAGAAGCACAGGATGGGTGTCCTAGTGGATATGGGTCTCTCTGGTGGAGGCACTCTTGAGGGGGGGTCCCACTCAGGTGATGGTCATTGCTCTGTCTGGGAATCACCTTGGTCTCGTAGTCCTTTGGGTGACACTCCCGCAATTTGGCATATAATTTGGTAACCACTAGGTACCATGCTCCAGGCCAGGAGGATAGGCCTCAATACGCGCACACCTGCCGCAGTGTGGGGTCAAGGCCCACCTTAAATTGATGAACTAACAGTTGTTCTGGCCAACCTTGCAACTTGCTGGCAATCCGGTGGAAGTCGCGCATGTAGTCCACTACCGGCCAACCATTTTGCCTCAACTCCAGGATTTCTCCTTCCACCTGCTGAGCCCTGGTCATATTTGAGAAGAGGAAAAGGAAAATGGGAAGGAGCAAACAGTGATTTCTTTCAGTCCCTGTTCCGACTTTCCAAAACCAAGAAACAGAAATAAAAGATTCAGTTAACTGCTTTTAATTCTTGCAGGCCTGGAAACATCAGCACATAGCAACCAAAACAATGGCAGCAATAACCATTGCTGCTTTCCCGTCAAATTAACCCTGCCCTCTGCATGTGCCTGCCCCACCCACATAGCTGTTGTACTTCTCGAGAGACCTGGAATTTTTCTGTTGGGCCTAGTTCTTTCTTCTGCTGCCAGCCTGCTCTCCAGCTGATTGTCGGCCAGCGGCTTCTTCATCATCAACCTCCCATTCCATGAGTCTACTGTTTTTCATTATTCCTGTAAGCCTCCCCTCCAAATGACAACCCCGAGACAGTCCACCAGAGGCTCGCCGTTTCGAGGGTTGACAGCCGACCCCATTAGGCCCCGGGAGGAGATTGCCATGGAGTTCATTGTGGAACTCCCAGAGAGGCACGGGAACATGGTGATATGGACAGTGATAGATCTCTTTTCAAAACAGGCCCACTTCATTGCATGTCCAGGCCTACCCTCAGTCCACAAGCTGACCAAACTGTTCCTGACATACAGTATATCTACCACTTACGTGGGGTGCCAAGGAGGATAATCTCAGATTGAGGAGTCCAATTCATGGCCAAATTTGGAAGGAGTTTGTTCGAGCAATCAGGTCATCACAAAGGCTTAGTTCCGCCTTCCATCCGAGCACCAATGGGGCCATAAAGAGAGCTAATGCAATGGTGGAACAGTCCCTATGGTGTTACATCACCTACCAGCAGACTAATTGGGCAGAGTTTCTGCTGTTTGTGGAGATGGCATACAACAATGCTGTACACAGCAGTACAGGTCATACCCCCTTCAAGCTGGTGAACAGGGTGGAGTTTGTGCCGATCCCCGAGTTCCCTTGGGATGCCCCCTCCTTAGGCAGCTTGATGGAGTGGATTGATAACCTGCATGAGGTCTGGGTGGATGTCAAGCAGGCATTGCTAAAAGCGGCAGAAACTCCATGTGAACAAGAAAAGATCAACACAGAGACCTTTAGGTAGGGGGGAAAGTGTATCTCTCCACCAAATATTTGAAACTGAGACTACCATGCAAAAAGCTGGGTCCAACATTCTTGGGTCCATTCCCCATAGTCAGGGTGATCAATTCAGTTACCATGGAATTGAAGCTTCTTTGCCTATTGGGGAAGGTCCATACTGTCTTCCATAGCAGCCTACTGAAGTCGGTGATGACATCAAACAGTAGGCCCTCGACCCCACCCCCACCCGGACCCATAATGGTGGAGGGGGAATCCCACTACGAGATAGACCAGATATTATTTATTTATTTATTTTATTTTATTCAATTTGTATACCGCCCTTCTCCTAGTGGACTCAGGGCGGTGCACAGCCAGAACTAAAACACATACCAATACAAAATTTAAAATTATTAAAAGAATTACATAACTTTGGCCCAAATTTAAAACAATTCAAATTAAAACCCATTGACAATTTAAAAAGCTAAAAAAACTAAAAAAGACTAAAGAAGGAGGTGGGGTTCACGCCAGCCCTGCTTGATGGAAAAGAAAAGTTTTCAGGGCACAGCAAAAGACCTGGAGATCCGATATCCTTCATATCTCCGGGGGCAAATCATTCCAGAGGGCAGGAGCTGCCACAAAGAAGGCCTTCCCCCTGGGGGTCGCCAACCGACATTGCCTGGCTGACAGCACCCTGAGGAGTCCCTCCCTGTGGAAGCGTACTGGTCGGTGGGAAGCTATCGGCGGCAGAAGGCGGTCCTGCAAATACCCAGGTCCTATGCCATGGAGCGCTTTAAAGGTGGTGACCAACACCTTGAAGCATACCCGGAAGACCACTGGAAGCCAATGCAGCTCACACAGGAGAGGTGTCACATGGGAGTGCCCCCTCGCTCCCATAATCCCCCATGCGGATGCATTCTGCACCAGTTGGAGCCTCCGGGTGCTCCTCAAGGGGAGCCCCATGTAGAGAGCATTGCAGTAGTCCAGGCGGGAAGTGGCGAGTGCCTGAGTGACTGTGCGTAAGGAGTCCCGATCCAGAAAGGGATGCAACTGGCGAATCAGGCGAACCTGATAAAAAGACTCTCTGGCCACGGCCGTCATATGCTCTTCTAAAGACAGCCGTGCATCCAGGAAGACGCCCAAGTTGCGAGCCCTGTCCGTGGAGGCCAATAACTCGCCCCCAATAGCCAGTGATGGCACCAGCTGGCTATATCGGAACGCCAGAAGCCACAGCCACTCGCTCTTGGAAGGGTTGAGTCGAAGCCTGTTACTCCCCATCCAGATCTGCATGGCCTCCAGGCACCGGGACATCACTTCAAGGGCATCATTGGGATGGCCTGGGGTGGAGATGTACAGCTGAGTATCATCAGCGTACTGATGGAACTCCACCCAGTGGCTTCACATAAATGTTGAACAGAAGGGGTGAGAGGACCGACCCCTGAGGCACCCCACAAACAAGGCGCCTCGGGGTCGACCTCTGCCCCCCTGCCAACACCGACTGCGACCGGTCGGATAGGAGGAGAACCACCGCAAAACGGTGCCCCCCACTCCCAACCCCTCCAACCGGCGCAGCAGGATACCATGGTCGATGGTATCAAAAGCCGCTGAGAGATCTAACAGGACCAGGATAGAGGAGCAACCCCTATCCCGAGCCCTCCAGAGATCATCCACCAACGCGACCAATACCGTTTCCATGCTCTGCCCAGGCCTGAAGCCGGACTGGAGTGGATCCATTGGATTTCTGAGTGTTTAAAGGGAATTGCAATACTTAGTCTGATGGAAAGGGTACCCGTGTTCAAGCCCTCATGGGTGAGGAGTCAGGACGTACAAGCAGAAAGACTGATCAACAGGTTCCATAGGGAAAACCCCCTTAAGCCCAGGGAGGGAACCCTCAGAAACTGGGCCTGACCACATATACACTAACCCTTACATGAGCTTGCTCTTTTCCAGATATGTTCCCCCTGGTAGAGGGGAGCCGCCTGTCAACATCCGAGATGGTGACATTGAGGCTACACCCCTGTGCGCCGTTTCTGAGTTGCCACAAGCTAGGAAGGGGAAGGGAGTCGCATGAGGTGCACTACTGGGTGTTGGGTGCTGGGTGTTGCAATGGACTCACAGAGGGGGGGCCAATAGACATGCCGATGAGCTCCGGAAGAGCGAAGCAGCAGTGGAGAGTCTTTGCTGGAGCAAGCCCCGGAAGAGTGATGCAGCAGGGGCCGGAGAGTCTTTGCTGGAGCGAGCCTGGAGCAAGCCTTGCCACACCCTCATAATCAGCTAGCAGGTAGAAGCCGGTAATGATGGCTAGATTCCAAATTTCACTGCGTGCCGAGTCGAGAGCCCAGTAAAGGGGAATTGCTCTACCAACAAATGGTGTGGCCTCGTTTCTTACTGGCTAGGCTCGGCATTATTGTAACTAAATTGAGTTATAATTAATGTTTTTAATTACCTGATACTACAATGTGAAAACTTCAAAGATAATGTAGTATAACTATATAATGCCATTTTGAAGACATATTAATCAGTTAATAATAAATTTTCTAAGTCAGTCAACTAAAGTGAGTCTAAGAAGAAATATTTTGAATAAATGTTTACATTCTTTTGACATTACATATCAATGATTTGACAAATTAACTGGAGACAATGGAATTAGATATAGCATGCATCTACAGTGTGTCGTCTTTCCTTCATCAATTATATGCAGTCCAAAAAATGCACCTTTTTTATATAGTTACATGCTTCTTTCTGGTGAGTTGGTTACAAATGTTGAAAGCACTAATTTATATATTCAATTCTCAAAGTTTTTGGTTGTTAACTGACTTAAAATTAATGAATATATAAATGGCAAATTTTCTTCAATAAGTGTAGTTTTTTCAGTTCATAAATAAAAATATGTATGCTTTTCTAGATTTTATTTCCTTTCTTTTCCTTATCCTTCACCCCATCTTTTGCTGATATACACATGTATACACACACATACACACACATGATTCACCAATATGGCACCACTGTGGCATGAGCTTCACTAGTTCCCAGTCTTTCCAGAAGCAATTCAAGCTGCTGGTTATTATTAAAACCCTACATCACTGGAACCACTTTTTCCTGAGTGCCTTTTTCACCAGGTCAGATAGGACGGCAGTGAAGTCTCCAGGTCCCTTCCTTCCTCTTCTCATTTAGAAGGACCTAGAAGCACCTTTTCCATAGTAATAAAGGGATTGTTCATTGGATGCTTTGAAGCAGGATGGCTGAGGGGCTAGATTTGGGTTTTATTGTTTCTATTGAAACAATAAAACTTAAATCTAGTTAGGGTTTATTGGATTTGTTTGTATTTTCATTGTTATTGTAAACTACCCAGAGTTGTACTTTAAGATAAATGGCATTGTAAGTCTACCATGTTTCCTTGAAAATAAGACAGGATCTTATTTTCTTTTGAAACCTGAAATAAGAGCTTGGCCTTATTATCAGGGATCTAAGTATTTTGGGGGTGCTCGTGGTTGCTGTTATGTTGCGCCTCGGCAGCGCAACACAGCCGCTCGTCAGCTGTTCACCCAAGGCTGTACCTGCGACCGGCTCTTCGGAAGCCTGCTTGCAAGAGAGCAGCCGCCCAGAACCTCTTGCCACTTGGTGCCCACCCAGTGGACACCCTTGGTTACTCACCGACCAAGCAGTATCCCAGGATCACGATGTGGGTGAAACCGGTGAGCACCAGGTCTGCGCTGCCGCCATTCCAGCACTGAGGCTGGCTTCCCCTGCAGCTTCCAAAACCCAGCTGGAAGCCTCTGGAAGCGGAGAAGAGGCCAGCCGCCTTCTGCCGAGTCTTCTGGGAGCCGGGGCAGCCGCATGGACCTACAACCACAGAGCGGACCAGCCGGGGTTTGGAAGACACAGAGGAAGCCATCCGCAGTGCTGGGATGGCGGCAGCGCGGACTCCCCATGAGGGGCTGTGGCTCCCTTCACCCTTTGCCGCCTCTCTGCCCCAGCAGCAGGCGGCTGGCCTGACTGGCCTCTTTTCTGCTTCCAACGGCTTCCAGCCAGGGTTTGGAAGCCACAGAGGAAGCCAGCTCAGTGCTGGGATGGCAGCAGCACGGACTCCTCAAGGAACTGGTGCTCACCGGCTCTGCCCACATTGTGATCCTGGGATACTGCTCGGTCGATGAGTGGCACTCTGCCTGGCCAGAGGGGGGAGGTGTCTGCTGGGTGGGCACCAAGTGGCAAGAGGTGCCAGGCAGCTGCTCTCTTGAGAGTGGAACAGGAGTTTTCAGGAAAGGAGGATGGATGGATAGATGGGAGGCAGGCGAGTGCCAAGAATGCTGGGGCAGCTCCTGATCAGCTCAGCTGATCCGCGGGTTGCAATTAAGGAGCCCAGCTGCCATTAGCTGACCGGGGAAGGGAAGGGCTGCCTTCTGTGCTGCCCGCGCCCAACCCTTCACTAGGGCTTATTTTCAGGGAAGGGCATATATTTACGCCCACCCCAAAAATCAGGCTTGGCTTTATTTTCAGGACATGTCGCATTTTTGGGGAAACACGGTAAAACAAATAGATAAACAATAAATATACAGACACAGTGTGTTCTGCACAAACAAGTATACATCTCCTTCATAAAAAAGCTTTGCTCCATGTAATTACACTCTAGCTAATGTATTCTACAAACCTTATGCCTTTGGATATCATAACAAAGTATATTAGGTGTATGTATCAATTTTATGGCATAATACTTCTAAAATTCCAGAGAACATGTTATATTGTTGTGAAATAAACATTATTTCTATAACATTCAAAGGGATAGAGGGGAAAACTTACCAAAAAAATGCTTAAGATTAAGGTAACATAATGAAAAATAGAACAGAATAATCAATATATATATTTTAAAACTATTTTTCTTAATATTGCAAGAAAATATAAACACACACATACACACCAATACATGCCCATATCAACATACATACACACAGAAAGAGAGCTCTTATGACTAATTCTTCTAACTTTGGAAGGCACCATCTGTGGGCCAGAGGAAAGGATACTGGAACAATTTAGAGATCAGATAGAAATCGCTATCTTGAATATTCAAAGTTCCATCTCACCTCACATTCATACCGGAGGAAGATTTAAACCATAATTACTCATGGTTTAAATGAGTAATTTAAACTCATTTAAATTATCTATTTCTCTGCCTGATCCTACAAAATTCTTAGTTTAGTTACTGCTTATCAAAACAATGAAAATAATATTTTAAACATTTTTAAGGTATGCTTCAGATTGATATAAAATATTTAACCATAGCTAATTATTAAAATGCATTACAATGATTTAAAAAAGTTAAAAAAACTATGTCCTTCAACTTAAAACTTAGAATATGACACGTAACACAACTCTTTAAAAGGCACAAACCCAAAATTTAAGAAATAAAATGTAAGTGTCAAAACAAAGTGTATGTGTCTTTACAGGCGTTCACGCATATGCAATGAATCTGGTATGTATGTCCTGATGGAAAGATTGCCCATCAGTGGCTCAGCTGAAGTATATAAAAATTAATTTGCCTTTCAAACATTGCAATCCCTATTATTTCACACATATGAGAGTGAACAGGCAAGTGATTGCATCAGTAAGCACCTGCTTTATCAACTAATGAAACAACATTATTCTTTTCAGAAGCTCAACATGTTATGATAAAACCAGTGACACAAAATCTTCTCCTACAGATATTTACATCTTTAACCAGCTGATGGAAAAATTCTATGAATTGATTACATATAAGGAACCTTGAAAGATTCTACACCCAACACTTCCATGACTATTTCTTAAAAATTCTACCAAAACCTAATACAAAAGGTTTTGTATCCTGCTTATGAATTGTTAAAATAGTAACAGATAATATATAGTTAACATACATAGCATGTTCAATACCAATTGTATTGGACAAAAATATCCAATTTATTTTAATATATCAACCAAGTTCACAAATAAGTATTAATTCTCAAGTTTTTCAACTTGGATTTGGCAGTAAATCCCATATTTCCTGGTACTTGCCCACTTAACTTGATTCCTCAGGGTGACTTCACAGAAGATATGGTTCTGCAAAATTAAAATCTTTATTGCAGAGAAGAATGAAGTCAAACACAAGAGTTGATTGCCATGAAAAAGAAGCAATGACTTTTTATAACCTTGGAGTTTTAAAATCATGGTTTCTTCCTCACCCATTAATGGATACTTGGTATAGTTGTTGATAGCCTTGAAATGGTTGTTATATCTCTACATGATGGTCATCTCTGTCCTGAGAACTATTTAAAGCCTTAATCCTTACACTGATATCACAATAATATTGGTAGGAATTATAGCAGTAGAATAATATACTATACAATTGAAACCAAACTGCATTTGATTTTTTTACATGGCTTGATCAATTTGTTCCCTTTGCTATCCTTTCCTTCTTGCCATTATCATTTATTATTCGGTCCAAGTGTAACATCAATCATAATGTTAATTTCATTTGCCTTCATTTCTTCCCTTATATTCCTTGCTATAGCTTCCTTACATTGTATACATTACAGCTGCATTACATTACATTGTATTTTCTTTGTAACTTATTTCTCTACCATTATCAGAACTTGACAACAATTTGATACATAAATATCAGGGGAAACAAAATTCTATGTGAAGCTTGATTACACAGCTCCTTTGTACTTCCTATGTCAGAAATGCCAAAACATATTTAAAAACCATCAAGTATCAATAATAATTATAAGAAAATTTGAATTATTATCTTTTCATTCTAATTATTTTTACCATTATGCAGTTTATGTAAATGTCACATAAAGTATTTTCCATTTCTAGGCTAATAAAAGGTTAATGTTACAACTTACTATTTGATTCCAAAATAATATGTTTCAGCAAGAAATAAACAAAATGACCACTACTCAAAATAATTTACAGAATTCATTTGAAAAAAGACATATGAGCTCATTTTAAAAAATCTGAAAATCCATTCTGATATTTTCTTTTGTGTACTTAAAGAATTGGTTTTATTGTACTATATACAGTACAACCAAACCGTTAATAAGTACTTCTGTATAGGAACAGTCTTAAAATCAAAACAAATAAATAGAGGAAAATCTTTGACAGAAACACGGGTGGGGATTGTCTTTACAATTAAAAAGAGAATGTGGTCATCTCATAAAAAGCATTTCTAAAAGGATAGACTGGAGTAGGAAAGCTGTACAAACATCCAATGAAATTATGAAAGTGCAAACATTTTAATCAGATTATGACATAAGACATGGAATAAATTACAGATGGTGGATAGAAAATGACTTTAATATGCTACTATGACACTGAAACAAATACAAGATTTAGAACAAGGGACTACAGAGTAGTACAGTAGAAGGCAGATTAAAGGTGAGATTGAGTGCAAAGGATATTGTGTAATTTAGAAAACAATGATTTCAGGATTTAAAATATTTTAGGTAAAACCAAATACATATCCAAAAAAATTAAAAGTGTTATTCTTTGTTTCATAACAAATTTATGGAGCATAACTGTGAGGACATTAAAGCAACAATATTTGGGGAAAACAGTATCAATAATATCAATATATTTGGATAAGCAGACTTGTAACTGCATTATTTATATTGAAGGCATTATCATAAATAGTTAGGATTATTTCTTCAAGTATTAGAATAGCTCACAAGTTATTATTAATATATTATCAGTCAGAGACACAATAAAGTTTATAGTATTCTGTAATATAAACTTGAAAACCAATTCTGGAAAACTGCATAATACAATCCACTACAGTACTTTAAAGATAGTTTCAATTGATACTATTTTCTTAAGGATTTTATAAAATAACTGTTAACATGCAATACTGACCATGGTATATCTGACTGCTTCATACAGATTTGCAGTAAAGGGTCTAGATATGCCAAATAAACATTTTATTCAGAAAATGTATTTCTTCCATCCTGGATGAAGTTTTGATTAACTGTGTACATCTTACCAGCCCTTCACTTGGCTTGATGTTTGCTAGCTGAATCACTTCCAGGTGAGCAGATTGAGACACGAGGGGATCAGATGAAAGTGATATTATATGATCACAGACACTAGATAGAGTCTTACACTAGAAAACAAAACAAAACAAAAAAGTATATTAACCCAGGAACTTTAAATCTAACACAGCAAACCTTGGGCATAATAGTTAGATACAATTTTACTCCCTTATAAGATTGCAATTATGATAAAATAATTGATCAGATAAAAAATTAAAAAAGAAAAATCTGTTTAGAGATTGGTGATTTTTCTCTTTCTTCTCCCTGTTTCTGGGAGCATTAGCAAATATATGGCTGATGAATACACATATATACACAACCTATTTTACAACTATAATAACAAATACAATCCAGATTTTTCCATACATATTATATATTATTTAATAACACATTGTTAAATTTGTAATGCTAATGATCTTCTAACAGCTGACTTAATCATGTAAAAGGAAAAAATAAAATAAAAGCACACATCTCCAGTAAGAGCAAATTTAGTTTGCTGCAAAAATACATAATACAGTTTGTTTGTTTGTTTGTTTGTTTGTTTGTTTGTTTGTTTGTTCATAAATTTTATTGGCCACCTATCTTACCATAAGGTAACTCTGGATGGCTTACAGTCACATCTAAGTTAAAACATAAAAAGTTAAAATCAAACATTAAAACCAAAGACACATGGGGAGGACGGTGGTGGAGTGGGGAAGAGGTGGATTCTCCATTGTGCTGTTCCCCCACTGGGGCCCCAAGCTGACTTGGAGAACATCTTTAGACCCTTACAAAAAGATAGGAGAGTTGGGGCCAACCTCACATCGGAGGGGGGCGGCAAGATGTTCCAGCTGGAGCAACAACCAGCTGGAGCAATCAGGTTGATGGGTCCCACAGCATGCCTCCTCAGCTAGCAAGAGTGGTACAGGCCAAACCCAATGGGGTATGACGGTCCCTCAAGTAACCTGAACCCATACCATGAAGGGCTTTAAAGGTGATCACCAATTGCATCCAGAAGCAGACTAGCAACCAATGCAGCTCACGGAGCAGTGGTATGACAAGGGCCATTCCTCCCTACCCCCTCAAACTACCTCCCTGCCACACTCTGCACCAGCTTTAGCTTCTAAATGCTCTTCGAGGGTAGCCACATGTAGAGTGCATTACAATAGTCAGCCATGAGATGACTAGGAACTGAATGACTGAATGACTTAGTGCATGTCAGCTAAATAAATCTCCAAATGCTATAGCTAGGTGCAATGGTAGAATGAAAAACTGATATAAGACACAGTTTTCTGTAAAGTGAAGAAATATATGGTGGAAGCATAATATGCATAGATAAAAGTACACATCTTATAGATCATTAGATGAACTACTCTTCTTGCTGTAGAAAAGAAAACAATTGATACCAGTCTTAAAATAAAAGAGTTCCAAAAGGTAGTTAAGATAAGAAGGATCCCATTCTTCTTAGGAATAGTAAAATAATACATTCTCTTGGGTTTAGAACATTATCCACTTTTGATATAGTGCTGGTATAGTCTTGGTGGTTCCAAGCGGAAAGATTAGTAAGAAAGAATGGCTAGTGGTATGTACTTTGTTCCCTTAAGTGCACGGTACATGGAAATCTATGTGGTTTTATATTTTTAGATAATGGTTCAGTATGTAGGGCAGAATTAAGCAAACTATACCCCTAGTAAAACAACTGTGTAGAATAAAGCCTAGAATGTAAGTAGATTGTATAGATGAACCAAGACTATATTTGGCTCATCTTTGACTATATAAGGATTAACATTTAGTTAATGAGTTCACTATTAATGTCTATGATGATGCAATAAATACTACTTACCACATGGAGAATTTTGTTCTCAGTTTCATGTACTGTTGAGTCCTAGAAAGATAAGATGAACTGAAATTAATTTAATTAAATGAAACATTTAGGGGAAAGTGGTTACTTTTTAATACTTCAATAATATAAGAGAGAGAGAGAGAGAGAGAAGAAAGAAAAGAAAGAAAGAAAGAAAGAAAGAAAGAAAGAAAGAAAGAAAGAAAGAAAGAAAGAAAGAAAGAAAGAAAGAAAGAAAGAAAGAAACTGAAATGGTCATATAAGAGTCACAAGTACACCTTATGTCTCCTCATTAAAATGACCTGTGAAGTTTGCTAAAAGAAAAAAAAAAACTTCCTTTCCGTTCCATTTCAGACAGAGGTGATCTCTCCCTATCAGATGACCTCAAAAAGATTAAGAAAAGCCTATCATTACTGCAGATCGAGCTTCATCATCTCCACACACCCACCACCAACTCTCTGAGTCTTTGCCTTAATCTTGCCCTGAAAGACCAATTTGGTGTGTCATGAAAGGTAATTGAAGCCTGCTTCCCTCTGGAGAGGAATTACTTAGTTGCCATCAGGACACACTTTGAAAGCCATACTTCCAGAGAAAGGAAGTGCTCCCTTAAATGCTTTGACCAACCCAGACCTGACCCAGACTACTTCAGGGATTCTCTCCAAATATGGCTTTTCAGAACTCCACAAAAGGGCAAAATTCAACACCATCAACACAACCTTTCCCCTTTCCCTTTTTAAACAGACTCCGGCTCTGGTTTGCCTTCTGATCCTCTTTTGAAGTCTGCAGTGTGTCTCATGCAAGTCTGAAAGATTTTTCTTCTGTTTGTTCCCAATTTGCCTAATCTAAGAATCTAAAGAGACTTTTATTGCTGAGTCCCATTTGTGTAATAAAGGCTTTACATGTGTGCATACATCACTTGATGATTTCATTATAAGAAATGAGCTAATCACACTGAAAAACATATGATAGACAATATGGAAATTATATCTGTGTGACTTGATCTTGTTCATGCATCCAAGGTCTTAATTTCACATTGAAGTCCTCAAATGAAGGGCACATGTGTGCCACTAATAGAAAATAAAAGTGGGAGGTTAAACCAAATTAGATGCCTTATTTCGCAAATTTAATTGATTTAAATCCTGATTAATGTTTCTCATTCATCTCCATGTGTTTTGAGAGTGCTAAGATCTAATCTTATATACAGCCAAAATAAAGCTCAGTAAACATGGATGGCACCAGTTTAGGAAGGGCTGAAGAATAAAATTAAAATCTGAGACATTTTGTGTGTGTGTGTGTGTGTGTGTGTGTGCGCGCGCGCGTGTGTATCTCACACAAACTTTTTTAGAATGAGCTTTTAGAAAACAAAGGCTCTGGTATTAAAAGATGCTGATTTGATCAGAGGAGTCCTATAAAGAAAATTGTATGGGGACTTCCGGTTTGCTCTTTGTCGCTGCCAGACGATCCCTCGGGACCGCCAGCCCCGTCGCCTGTAAAGAGCCGCCTTTACAACTGAAAGGTGGCTCGAAAAACTCCATTTCCATAAGGAAATGTGAGACAGAGCAGGTGAGGGCAGGTAGAGCTCTCTGCGAAGCCCCCAGAGTTTTTTCTTTACTCTTGGGGACGAAGCAGATGAGGCTCCCTATTTCCCCCGCCGCTGCTCCGGGCTTCGGGAGACCTCTGCCTTTTTGCAGAGCCAGGCGACGAGAACAAGCCTTTTAAAGAAAATTAACAGATTGTTTAATCAAAGAGGATGAGATTTGGACCTGGGACCCTAAATCGCAAGTATTTTCATTGATTTTATAAATGATATTGAAGAAAGGAAAAAAGAAATTTAAAATGGCAACTGCCGAGGTTTGAGAAGGGAGAGTTGAAAGAGAAAGTCCTTCTGTCTCAATAGTTTAACAAGCTACAAAGTAGCGGAATAAATACTGCTGGCTACAATTGACAAGAAAAAGTTCTACTTCTATGTTTCTTTTTTCCTGGAGATCTGATACTGATCTTGTTTGGAAAGAAGCTTTCTTTTCTTAAAAAAGAGTTTGTATGTGTGGAAGGATGGCGTTTAAATTAACAAAGCCAGACCAACAAGCAGCAGGGGGGGATTCCCCCATTTACAAACTACATGAACAAGTTTTAAACCTACAGACTCAGAAAAATGATTTTAATTTAATGGAATTTCTTTTGGAGGAGATAGTAAGAAGGGATGAGATTGTGAACCAGAATCTTGAAAAATTCAAGCAGGAAATTAAAGAACTGATACAATTAAAGTATGACAATTTGCAATGAAAGATTGTAACAGTGACTAACGGTTTTTCAGAAATTGCTATAAAGTTGGATACAAATATCAAGTTATTAGAGTCTAAAATGGAGGAAATTTATTTATTTATTATTTATTTATTAATCAAATTTCTATACCGCCCTACTCCCGAAGGACTCAGGGCGGTGAACAGCCAAGATAAAATACAGATAATACAAATATTAAAAAATCCCTTAAAATTATTAAATATTTCGGCCGAAACACAGATTAAAACACCCAATTTGTAAAATCACGAATTAAAAAATTTAAAAATTTAAAAGATGGGAGTTAGGCCAGGCCAGCTTGCTGAAATAGAAAAGTTTTGAGAGCACGGCGAAACGTGCGCAGGTCCGGGATCTTCCGTATCTCTGGGGGGAGCTCGTTCCAGATGGTAGGTGCCCCCACAGAGAAGGCTCTCCCCCTGGGGGCCGCCAGTCGACACTGTTTGGCCGACGGCACCCTGAGAAGCCCCTCTCTATGGGAGCGTACTGGTCGGTGAGAGGCTATTGGTAGCAGAAGGCGGTCTCATAGATACCCCGGTCCGATGCCATGGAGCGCTCTAAAGGTGGTAACCAAAACCTTGAAGCGCACCCGGAAGACCACCGGGAGCCAGTGCAGCTCGCGCAGGAGGGGAGTCACATGGGAGCGCCATGTCGCTCCCATAACCACCCGCGCGGCCGCATTCTGGACCAGCTGGAGCCTCCGGGTGCTCCTCAAGGGGAGCCCCATGTAGAGAGCATTGCAGTAGTCCAAGCGGGAAGTAACGAGAGCATGAGTGACCGTATTTAACGAGTCCCGATCCAGAAAGGGACGCAACTGGCGAATCAGGCGGACCTGATAAAAAGTCCCCCTGGCCACGGCCGTCATGTGCACTTCTAAAGACAGCCGTGAGTCCAGGAGGACACCCAAGTTGCGAACCCTCTCCGTGGGGGCCAGTGACTCGCCCCCAATAGTCAGTGATGGCACCAACTGACTATATCGGGATGTCGGAAACCACAGCCACTCGGTCTTGGATGGGTTGAGCCTGAGTCTGTTTTTCCCCATCCAGATCCGCACGGCCTCCAGGCACCGGGACATCACTTCAAGGGCATCATTGGGGTGGTCCGGGGTAGAGATGTACAGCTGAGTATCATCAGCGTACTGGTGGTACTTCACCCTGAAACCACGGATGATCTCACCCAGCAGCTTCACATAAATGTTGAACAGAAGGGGCGAGAGGACCGACCCTTGTGGCACCCCACATACAAGGGGCCTCGGGGTTGACCTCTGCCCCCCTGTCAACACAGACTGCGACCGGTCAGAGAGAAAGGAGGAGAACCACCGTAGGACGGTGCCCCCCACCCCTAACTCCTCTAGCCGGTGCAGCATGATACCATGGTCGATGGTATCAAAAGCCGCTGAGAGGTCTAATAGGACCAGGACAGAGGAACAACCCCTGTCCCGAGCCCTCCAGAGATCATCAACCAACGCGACCAATGCCATTTCCGTGCTGTACCCAGGCCTGAAGCCCGACTGGAATGGATCCAGATATGACAATTCATCCAGGTACTGGGGGAACTGTCGCGCTACCACACTCTCAACAACCTTCGCAACGAAGCGAAGGTTGGAGACTGGACGATAATTTGCCAACACTGCCGGGTCCAGGGAAGGTTTCTTGAGGAGAGGCCTCACCACCGCCTCTTTCAAGGCGGCAGGGAAGACACCCTCACTCAAGGAAGCATTTATAATCCCCTGGAGCCAGCCTCGTGTAACCTCCCGAGAGGCCAGCACCAACCAGGAGGGACACGGGTCCAGTAAACATGTGGCTGCGCTCAGTCTGCCCAGTATCCTGTCCACGTCTTCGGGCGTCACAGAATCAAACTCTTCCCAGATAGTACTCACAAGACCTGCCTCTGTCCTCCCCGCTGAATCTACCCAGTCAGAGTCCAGATGTTCCCGAATCTGAGTGATTTTGTCATACAGATACTGTACAAAATCCTCGGCTCTACCCTCCAAGGGGTCCTCCTGCGCTTCCTGGTGGAGCAGGGAGCGGGTCACCCTAAACAGGGCGGCCGGGCGATTATCTGATGACGCAATAAGAGTGGCAAAATAGTTATACTTCGCCACTTTTATCGCCACCAGGTAGGTCTTAATATGAGACCTTACCAGTGTTCGGTCAGATTCAGAATGGCTGGCCCTCCAACCACTCTCCAGGCGTCTTTTCCAGCGTTTCATCTCCCTCAGCTCCTCGGTGAACCAAGGAGCCAGGCGAGATCGACGCCGGGTCAGAGGCCGCAAAGGCACGACCCGATCCAAAGCTCCAGCGGCCGCCCTATCCCAGGCGGCCACCAGCTCCTCAGTCGAGCCGTGTGCCAGAGCCTCAGGAAATGGCCCAAGCTCCATCTGGAACCTATCAGGATCCATCAGGCGCCTGGGGCGGTACCACCTCAATGGTTCCGCCTCCCTGCGGCGGGGTGCGGCGGTTCGAAGGTCAAAGCGAAGGAGGGAGTGATCTGACCATGACAAGGGCTCGATCACTATATCCCCTATCTCAAGATCACTCAACCACTGACCAGAGACAAAAACCAGGTCTAGCGTGTTTCCCCCCGTGTGAGTAGGGCCATGAACTAACTGGGTCAGGTCCATAGCCGTCATGGAAGCCATGAACTCCCGAGCTGCCTCAGACGCCTCACCGACGGATGGCATTGATGACAAGATTTACAATTTGGACAATAAAATACAAAGAATTGAAAATGATTTGATAAATACTCAAGACAATAGCTTAGAAGAAAAATTTAAAATGGAAGCTGATCATAAGACTTGCAATGTAGAAAATATAAAACAACGGATTGAAAAAGAAGTTTTAATGATGCAACACAGGTTCACAGAATTTGCGATTAGAATGAGAGGATTACAGAAAAATAACAGAGATGATTTAAGGAAAATATCTGCTGAAATTCTGGCTGGGATTTTAAAAGTTCATCCTGAGGAAGTATTTTGCAGGATTGATAGAGTCTACAGAGTAAATTCTTGGATTGCAAAGCAAAGGCAATTGCCTAGAGATGTGGTGATTTATTTTACAGACAAAGAAATAAGAAATAATATTGTGCAAAAATCTTTTAATTCTACTTTACAACTGTATGGAAGAAAGATTTGGATATATAAAGAGCTACCGCCCAAGATGTTATTAGATAGAAAGAAATTTGGATTCCTGGTGACTGAGCTAAAAAACAAAATATTTTATTTAGGTGGGATGTTCCAGTTGGTATAATATTGAGATATCAAGGAAAAAGATATCAACTAAATACTGTTGAAAAAGCGGAAGAATTTTATTATAAGATTTTGAAAATGAGTTCAACATCTTCATGCATAATACAGGACAAGCAGAAGGAATTGGAAATAATGGAAAAACATCGAGTTACAGAGGTCTTCGTAGATGAATTGCCTTTGGATCCTTTAGATGTCTCAGATGGACTACTTATAAATATGAGAGAAGCGGCGTTGGACTCTAATGTGAAGACTTATCAAGTCACAGACAAGCATGAAAATCAATCAGTTGATATACAACTTATAGAAAAGAAACCTGAATGGCGATCTAAGTTACAAAAGCAAAACCAACAAGATCAAGCTATAGATCAGAACGAAAATCGAACAGTTGATACGCAACTCATAGAAAGGAAACTAGGCCGGAGATCAAACCCACAGGAAGTCAAGAAAAAAAAAAAGAAATAGGTCTCATAAAAATAAAAAAATTTAAACTAGGCAACAGTGAAGCCAGTTATCTAAAAGATGACTGAATATATGAAAAGACAGTTGAGGCGAAGTATTGGTTAATATTATCCTGAGGAGAGTGACAGACCTCTGCAATGCCGTATTTTTGGGATGTGAAAAGGGCCTTAAACTGTTGGATTGGAATTATCTATTTTGGACTCTTTGATAAATGTATTACGTTTATGCTGAGTTATATGGCAAGAGAGCTACGTTGGGGCATGCAGAAGATCTGGTTGTTACCTCATTATGATGGCTGGAATTAATAATCTTGAAGAAAGCTGCCACTACAGATACTATATGGAATACAATTATAATGTCACTCGGGTGGTTGTTTTCTTTTTTATATATATACATACATGAAGATATTTATTATTGATGGGGGCAGATGACAACTGAGGATTCCGAACATTTTGCTGGAATTAGGATGTGATGTTACCCTAATATGGGTGAAGGAGTTAACAATCCAGTTTAAAGACATTACAGAAGACATTATATGGATTATAAGTTTAAAGTTATTGATTTTATCTATATAAGCGATAATTTTTTTTTTTTTAGGAGGGTGGGCAGAAGAATAAAGATATTAAGAATTGTTATTTTGTAAGAAAGTGGGTAGAGACAGGCTAGTTTATTGATGGTTTAGTTTAAGAAAAGAGATGTCTAAGAGATATATTTATGGGAGTGGAGGAAATGGACAGACTACGAGTTGAATAAATGTTAAATTAGGATTTATTATATAGTTTTATAGTGGAAGGCTGCTTTGAATTATATAGTTTTAAAGTGGAAGGTTGTTTTGAGATGTTATATTAATATACATAAAAGGTTTGATTTAAGAGATATATGTATGGGGGAGGAGAAAAAGGGCAGATTATTGCTAAATTGGGAGTTATAATAATATTATTATGTTAAATCAGAAGTCATTACACAATGTTACAGTAGAAATGTATAGTAAAAGGGGGAATATTATTAGAAAGAAAGGGTCAGTATTTGGGGGATGGAGTAAGGGAATGGTAAAGTATTATATAATCTGTTATGAACTTGGATTTTACTTTGAAGAAGTCACAGGGGGAGGGGTGGTGAGGGGGGGTTAGGGAGGGGGGAGAAAAAAGGGGGAAAATCTGTATTTGAAAAACTTTTTCAATAAAAAAAAAAGAAAATTGTATGGCAGAATCACCCAGTGTTCGAGTGAGGATGGACTTGTTGACTCCGAAGGCAGCTAATAAAGAGGCTAAAGATGCTATCCAGAAAGTTGACAATAGGTGTTGTGGTCCATCAGCAGCCTGCAGAGCTGGCAGCAGAGTCGACAGTGAGGAGGCTGGAGAGGAACAAGGGCCAGTCCTGGAGTCTGGGGAAGGCTCAGACGAAGCTTGGATGAGGGCTCTGCCTTGGAGGCAGAGAAAGGGCCATCTGGGAGGTACATGCTGCCTCCAGAGCCTCCAGAGTCGGACCTCAGCGAGACAGAGGAACAGGGGGAGCCTGTTCCCAGTGCACGCAGAAGACAAGAACAGTTAAAACAAAAGGGATGACTCGGGAATAGGGCTTGGAGATGATTGGCCCCTCCCATAAGACTTAAAAGAGGAGCAAAGGCATGTGGGCCTTTGAAGGAAGCAACGTTGTTAATTCTGTGCAGTTTAAAGTCTGAAGCTCTGTTTGATTCTGGATTCCGTGTGATTTTGCCAATTAGGTCTTTGGCAGCGTGTCAAGGGAGATAAAGGTGGGTGATTATCAGCCTTATCCCAAAGGACTCTTTACAACTATTTGGGACTCATCTGTGAATGAACAGAATTCACAGCTGTTAAAATAAAACAGGTTTTTGGGACTACTCATGTGTTTTACTGACTCAGGAAGCCTAGGTCAGAACAATAGGTCTGGTCACTGGTGATGGTATGATAATCACCTGTTTGGCAGTTGCAGCTCAGTACAGAGATGGAAATGAGAAGGGCAAACTGGTGATGGTGTGCTTAGGCCACCCTAGATATTCTACCTGTTAATCAGACTCTGATTTGCCAAATGCATTAGGTATGCCATTAGTAATATTATGAACTAAAAAAGCGTTTCACATGGAAGAAAAGTCCCTAAAAGAGTGGAAAATATCTTAGATATTCTGATGAAACTTAAGTCCACCTGCTAAACCAACCACCCTCCAAAATTAAGAATCGATGTGTTTTTGATGTCTTCTACTGCTTCTTCCTAAATCTGTAGTAGACAAGCAGGATCATAATCTACTTGTCCCAACGCTCATGTAGACACCTTTGCTCTGGGATGTGATTTTGGAGGTAGGAAACATTAACATGTACAATTTATATTAGTTCCTAGCAGTTCCATAAATGAATAGCAGTAGTTTGAACTTACTTTCTTACTTTATTTGATTTATATACCGCCCTACTCCCGAAGGACTCAGGGTGGTGAACAGCCAAACAGTAAAAATATATAGATACAAAATTAAAAAAAAAGTAAAATCGAATTAAACAATTTGGCCCAGACAGATTAAAACACCCCAATCATTTAAAAACTGATTAAAATTTGCATAATTAAAAAGAGGGAAAAGATTAGGCCAGGCCCGCCTGGTGGAATAAAAAGGTCTTAAGAGCGCGGCAGAAGGTGCACAGATCCGGGATCCTCTGTATCTCCGGGGGGAGCTTGTTCCAGATAGTAGGTGTCCCCACGGAGAAGCTCTCCCCCTGGGGGCCCCCAGTTGACATTGTTTGGCCGACGGCACCCGGAGGAGCCCCTCTCTATGAGAGCGTACCGGCCGGTGGGAGGCTATTGTTGGTAGTAGGTGGTCCCGTAAATAACCAGGTCCTGAGCCATGGAGCGCTCTGAAGGTGGTAACCAAAACCTTAAAGCACACCCGGAAGACCACCGGGAGCCAGTGCAGCTTGCGCAAGAGAGGTGTTACATGGGAATGCCATGTCGCTCCCATTACCACCAGCGCGGCCGCACTCTGCGCCAGTTGGAGCCTCCGGGTGGTCCTCAAGGGGAGCCCCATGTAGAGAGCGTTACAATAGTCCAGGCGGGAGGTGACGAGGGCATGAGTGACCATGCGTATGAGTGACTGCATCATCATGATATTTTAATGACTGCAGTTTCACTATATTATGGTTGGTCACAATCAGTCAGATGTTTACACGAGATTTGGTATTTTTATCCAACCAGAACTTGAGATAGACATACGTTGGTTGTTTGATGGTGTTAAAGGTATTTATCATTACAGGATATAAGCAGTTCCAACAAAAGCTCCTTTTTGCAATTGAGTGATGGTGATTTTGTTGATGTCAATGGTGTCAATGTTGCAAATGTTTTGGAATTGCACTAACGATGCCTATTATTTTTAATACTATTTTGCTGTCTTTTGTCACAGTCATTCTACTTCTATTTGCAAATCTTTGTATTTTGTAATTTTCTCCAGTTCTTTCTCTTCTATTTTGCTGTCTTCAGGTACTGTCATGTTCAATATCCAGACTTCTTTGTCTTTCTTATCAACAATTGGGAAGTTATTTGGCAGGTGCTTGTCTGTTTGAATTTAAAGTCCCAGAGCACTTTAGCTTCTTTATTTTCTATTACTTTCTCTATTTTGTGGTCCCACCAATTCTTGTTTGCAGGCAAATGGTATTTCTTTGCAGATATTCCAGTGAACATGGTTGCTACTTTGTTATGTCATTGTTCATCGCCAGTCTGTGCAATCTTCTAATTAAATGGTCTACTGTTTCTTCAGCTTCTTTACAGAGGTTTGCTGTTTGCTGTTGTCCTCTGAATTCTGGCTTTGTATGCATTTGTTTTAAAGGTTTGATCTTGTACAGCTAGAATTAGCTCCTCTGTCTCAATCTGCTCTTAGTCATTTTCAGGTCTTGTTATCTGATTTGCCTACTAGTTCTTTTGTGTATTGGCTATGCAATACTTTCCTTGCCATGTCTTTTTTCTATTCTTCATTTGGTCTTTCCTGTAGGCCAGTTTGTGCCAGCCTGAGGGCTCGTAACTTGGGCGTCCTCCTGGACGCACGGCTGTCTTTAGAAGATCATTTGACGGCCGTGGCCAGGGGGGCTTTTTATCAGGTTCGCCTGATATGTCAGTTGCGCCCCTTTCTAGATCGGGACTCCCTACGCACAATCACTCAGGCACTTGTCACGTCCCGCCTGGACTACTGCAATGCTCTCTACATGGGGCTCCCCCTGGGGTGCACCCGGAGGCTCCAGCTGGTCCAGAACGCGGCCGCACGGGGGATTATGGGGGCGACGGGGCGCTCCCATGTGACACCTCTCCTGCGCAAGCTGCACTGGCTCCCAGTGGTCTTCTGGGTGCGCTTCAAGGTGTTGGTGACCACCTTTAAAGCACTCCATGGCTTAGGGCCGGGGTATTTACGAGACCGCCTTCTGCCACCAATAGCCTCCCACCGGCCAGTACGCTCGCACAGAGTGGGCCTCCTCAGGGTGCCGTCTGCCAGACAATGTCAGCTGGCGACCCCCAGGGGGAGAGCCTTCTCTGTGGCGGTGCCCACCCTCTGGAACAACCTCCCCCCAGAGATACATACAATAACAGACCTCCGGATTTTTCGTCGGGCCCTGAAAACTTATTTATTTCAACTAGCTGGGCTGGCTTGAATTAAATTTTAAACTGATTTTAAATTGGGTTGTTTTAAATTACGGCCAAAAATATTTAATCATTTTAAACTGCTCTTTTAAATTTTGTATGTTCTGTTTTTTATTCTGGCTGTTCACCGCCCTGAGTCCTATTGGAGAAGGGCAGTATAGAAATGGAAACAAATAAATAAAATAAATAAATAAATAAACCCTGACAGTTTGCTCTCTCCAGTATACAATAAGCTTTGTGGTATATTAGCTTCAGTCCATCTTTTTCACTGTCCTTCAGATATTCTTTCAATGCCCTGATTTCGAACCAAAAGCCTTTCTCCTGGGAATTTTGAAAACTGAATATGCAAAAAAGAAAAAGTATTTAATTATACATATTCTGACAGCCGCTAGAATTTCCTTTGCCCAGTATTGGAAAGAAAAACAAATACCACCTCAAGAACATGTTATTGGAAAAATATTGGAGTGCGCTGAAATGAACAAACTGACTTCAGAAATTAATGACAGAGAAGATTCAGAATTTTATAGCATGTGGGACATGTGGTATGAATGGATGGGGAAAAGAAATAAAGAAGGAAATAGAGATTAAATATTAATTAATTAACAAAATCCATATGAATAGTATTACATTTAGTCTTAGAGATTTGAGCACTACTATCTTTAAGTGTTTTGAAATTAAATCTAGCTTTAAGAAACAATATCAAATAAAAGACAAGTAATAATGCATGTAGATGTATATATGTATATAATTGCACCAATGAACCGAAAATGTACTGAATGTATCACTATATGTTATAATAAAAAAATTAAAAAAGAAAGAAAGAAAGAAAGGAAGGAAGGAAGGAAGGAAAGAAGGAAGGAAGGAAGGAAGGAAAGGAAAGGAAAGGAAAGGAAAGGAAAGGAAAGGAAAGAAGGAAGGAAGGAAGGAAGGAAGGAAGGAAGGAAGGAAGGAAGAAAGAAAGAAAGAAAGAAAGAAAGAAAGAAAGAAAGAAAGAAAGAAAGAAAGAAAGAAAGAAAGAAAGAAAGAAAGTCAATCATTATCTGGAGATAAAAAATATCAGTTCCTTCCTTTGATAGCAATAATTCTGAAATTATTATTATGCTCCCCTTGAAGAGCACTCGGAGGCTCCAGCTGGTCCAGAATGCGGCCGCGCGGGTGGTTATGGGCGCACTTCGTTGTGCCCGTGTGACACCCCTCCTGCGCGAGCTGCACTGGCTCCCAGTGGTCTTCCGGGTGCGATTCAAGGTATTGGTTACCACCTTTAAAGCGCTCCATGGCACAGGACCCGGGTACCTTCGAGACCGTCTTCTGCCACCAATAGCCTCCCACCGACCAGTCCGTTCCCACAGAGAGGGTCTCCTCAGGGTGCCATCAGCCAAGTTATGTCGGCTGGAGACACCCAGGGCCTTCTCTGTGGGAGCCCCAACCCTGTGGAATGAACTGCCCCCGGAAATACGTAAGATCTCCGACCTCCGGGTGTTCCGCTGCGCACTGAAGACCCTGTTGTTCCGCCAGGCAGGGCTGTCAATATAATAATTTTAAATTGGGGTATTTTAATTTTTGGGGTTTTAAATTGGCCAAATCTATTTAATTATTTTAATTTTTAATTATTGTTGTGTCTTGTGTTTTTAAATTGGCTGTACACCGCCCTGAGTCCTTCGGGAGAAGGGCGGTATAGAAATAAAATTATTATTATTATTATTATTATTATTATTATTATTATTATTATTATTATTATTATTATTATTATTATTATTATTATTATCCTGCCCCATAATCATAGTCCATTATCTACAACTCCTCACATATTTAGTTGGTTTACTAAATAAAGGATAGTGTGTGTGTGTGTGTGTGTGTGTGTGTAATAAAATAAATGAAAAATATGAACTAAGCTAATATAATATATGAATTAAACTAATATATGAACTAATTACAAAATGAATATAGGCATCACTATTCCCTGTCCTACAAATGATAAAACAAGTAGTGATCAGGGGTGAAATGCTCCATCAATGTTCGGACTGGCTCAGGCAAGTAAGTAGCGATGGCGGCAGGCAGTTCGGAGAATCGGTAGCAAAAATCCCTGCTCCCGCCCCCCATGCCCAGCTGAGCCGTGCAATTATCAGAGCCTTTTTTTTTCTTTTAAATGGTTCTGACAATTGAAGGTCTGACGATCCCAGCTGAGTTACCTGCTAATCAGTAGCAAAAATCCCTCCCCCTCCCCCCCTCAGCTTGCTTACCTTAGCTGCTGGTCGCAACGCCTTGCTGTAATCCCTGCAATCCATTGCATCAGCAAGCAACTGAATCTCCCTGCCTGCAATCAAGCAGGCAGGGAGTTGTGGACTTCAACTCCCAGAATTCCTCAGCCAGCAAAGCAAAGCTGGCTGAGGAATTCTGGGAGTTGAAGTCTACAAGTCTTAAGGTTGCCAAGGTTGGAGACCCCTATTCTATTGAGTAAGTTTTTTCCCCCTTTGGGAGCTTTAAAAAAATAGTTAATTGGGGTCTTTTTAGTTGTTCTTTTTTTAGACCTAGCCATTTAAAGTTTAGGAAATTTTAAGTTTAGCTGCTTTTATATAAAAATAAATTAAAATAAAATAATATTTGTGCAGCTTTCTGAGATTTAGTGTGTTTCTGTAGTGTTTCACTCTAACTACACAAACACACAAAATCTCACAAAGCTGTATATTGAATTTTGTGTGTGTAAAGTGTGAAAGTTGGTTTTTTGGGCTTTTTGTGGCTGTGTGAGGTTCCTGCTTGTTGCAGGGGCCATTTTGGGTCTAGCACAGCTGCTTTTACATTGTGGGTGAGCCAGTTGTGTTGTGTTGTGTTTTGTAGGTTAAAAAAGGGCAAAGAAGTGACATTGACTTGGCCACGCCCACCTGACCAACAAGCGATGCCCTCCCAGTCACCTTACCATCAAGCCCCGCCACTAATTAAACCACGCCCACAGAACCGGTATCAAAAGAGTTTAGATTTCACCCCTGGTAGTGATGTATATAGTCATGCCAATAAACATAAATTTAAATTTATATTAATGGAAGTCAAGCAGTTTGCTTTAATAATTTAATCATTGAATATTTTCAATAAATTATGAATGTTCTTATAAACTAATTTACATATCATTGAATATGCAACATATATAACAACAAAATCTCACATTTCACCATTTAGGTCTTTAAAATATTATTAATATAACATTTACTATGAGATGTTGTAAAATAAACTGTTATGAATATCTGAAAATAATCAAAATTCAGTGTTCATTTATAATTACTATATGATTCACTGAAATTTAATTAACCAAAGTACCCTTAATTTTCTAGTGAAATCTGATTGACCCATTAAAGCTTATTCTAAAGCAAGAACAAAAAATATTCATGTGGGTATACATATATTTTCTATATAATTCGAACACAAAATAATCTAAAAAGTGAAGAAACCACAAGGAAAGGGAGAGAGAGAAATCCCATTTTCTATGAAATGCCTTTTCAGAATGAATTTGTTCTGAAACTGAAACCATTTTAAATCTGTTTTTAAATTATTGGGGTTTTAAATTTGTTCAGCCAAATTATTTAATTCGTTTTAATCTATTTTAAATTTTGTATTTATATGTTTTATTCTATGGCTGTTCACCGCCCTGAGTCCTTCAGGAGTAGGGTGGTATACAAATTCAATAAAAATAAATAAATAAATAAATAAATAAATAAATAAATAAATAAATAAATAAAATTTGGGTCCTGAAAATTCTTATACTATTACGAAGCATTTTGTCCTAATGCTTGTTGGTAGAAATAGTTGAATTATGCCAGCTGCCAAAGCTCTATTTACAATGATTATTTTCTTAACTTCTAAGTTGCATAAACATTGAACTAATACCAAGAATTTCAATGGAAGAGTACATAGGACTAGAGGCCCTACAATTTGTTGATTTCTATTCATCCAACTTTTAATCTAGTTTAGTATTTTTTTCAAACTGACAAAAAATAGTCCCTTAACTCTTCTTTAAAAAGTATCAAGATGCTTCATTAATCTAACATTACTGCAATCTAACATCATTAAAATATAGTTATAGCTTTTGCAATTTTGAAATATTTCAGTCAAAACCACTGAATGTTCTTAATACTAATGTTCTTAATACTTAATAATGTTCTTACAATTTAAATCTCTGTCTTTCTGCTCTCTTCCTCTCTCTGTCCATATCTTTCCCCTACAGACATAAATATCCATTGCTAAAAGTTTCCATGAATAAGGTGAATGCATTTATAGAGAGAAAAAATAAGCCAACTGTATGTCTCCCACATTCAAGATGAACTGCTCCTACACATCATGCTTTTCATCATAATCGAGAAACAATGTTGGGATTTTTTTCTTAACTAGAACAGAATTAATCTACTCATATTTACTGCATTTTTGCCTGCCTGGAGTAATCTACAACATACAGTATAAGGATTGCTATGAAAAACAAATAGGCAGAAGCCAAGCAGAGCGTATCCATAAACAGCAGTCAGAAAACATAATAGAGCAGAGCAGAGCAGAGCAGAGCAGAGCAGAGCAGAGCACAGCAGAGCAGAGCAGAGCAGAGCAGAGCAGAGCAGAGCAGAGCAAAATAGGAGCTGGAAGAGACCTTGGAGATATTCTACTCCAGCCCCCTGCTCAAGCAGGAGTACCTATACCCCTGGTGGCGAACCTATGGCATGCGTGCCAGAGATGGCACACAGAGCCCTCTCTGTGGGCACACACACCGTCGCCCCAGCCCAGCTCCATTGCATTTCTCGCCATCATTTGCAGGACTAAAAAAAAAAAAAAATGAGTGAAACAACATTCCGCTTTCGTGGCGGTGCATTTGCTGTTGCTGCCTTCATGGCCTGCCCCTTGCATAGCACAGTGAAATTTAGCGCACTTCACAATGGAGGAGATGGGTTCTTTCTCCTGGAGCCCATTACGACGCAAAGCTACAATGTGACTCTGCATCAGCGTGGGCTCACTCTTGCCTCCCAGTTGCTTTTTCTGCAGAGTTGTCTGTGTTGGGATGCCCCCCTCCCCGTCAGCCAGATGGGCTTTCGTGTGCTGCTCCTGGGCTCATTGGCCTCTGGAAGTCAGATTCCCACCATGGGTTCCTTCCCACCATCCCCGGGGGGAGGAAGAGAGAGAGAGAGAGAGAGAGAGAGAGAGAGAGAGAGAGAGAGAGAGAGAGAGAGAGGGAAAGAGGGAAAGAGACAGAGAGAGAAACACAGAAAGAGAGGCAGAGAAAGGGAGGGAGGAAAAGAGAGAGACAGAGAGAGTGGGGAGGGAAAGAGAGAAAGAGAAGGAGGGAGGAAAGCGAGAGAAAGAGGGAGGGAGGGATAGAGAGAGGGAGGGAAAGAGAGAGAAACAGAGAGAGAGAAAAACAGAGAAAGGCAGAGAGAGAGGGGGAGAGGGAGGGAGGGAAAGAGAGGGAGAGAGAGAGAAAGAGAGAGGGGGAAGAGAGAGAAAGAGAAACAGAGAGGCAAAGACAGATAGAGAGAGGAGGAGGGGGGAGGGGGAGAGAAAGAGAGAGGGGGAGGAAAGAGAGAGACAGAAAGACGGAAAGAGAGGGAGGGAGAGAGAGAGAAAGAGAGAGGGTGAAAGAGAGAGAGGGAGGGAAAGAGATAAACCCGGCTTGCATTATGGAAACCTGGTTGGGCTCAGAGGGAGGTGTCCCTCTGACAGAACTCTGCCCACCAGGTTTCCGGGTGCTACACCAGCCAAGGGCTCAGGGTAGGGGAGGGGAGTGGCGGTTGTTATTTGGGAAGCCTTTAGTCCGCGGGAGGTCACTGTTCCCCAGATAGACGGGTGTGAGGCCCTCATGAGATGGGGCCCGCAAGGGCAGTTGGGCCTGTTGATTGTCTCCCAGCTGTGTAACAACGGACCTGCCCGGGCTACTCAATGCCCTGTCGGGGTTGGTGGTGGAGTTTCCCAGACTTATTGTATTGGGGGACTTCAATCTGCCTTCCCTGGGCGGGGCGGCGGTGGCTCAGGAGTTCATGGCTTCCATGGCAGCCATGGGCCTGACTCAGATTATTCAGGGTCCGACTCATGAGAGGGGCCACACTCCCGATCTTGTTTTTATCTCGTGATCTTGGGAGATGACACGTGACTGGATCCAGGCAGTGATAACTGCTTCCTTGGAGGAGGAAAGCTTTCTTGCTGCCTTGAAGGAGGCGGTGGTTAGGCCCCTCCTCAAGAAAACTGCCTTGGATCCAGCTATTTTGAGTAATTTCTGTCCGGTCTCCAACCTTCACTTTCTTGCGAAGGTTGTTGAGAGCATGGTGGCACGTCAGCTCCTGGTGGCCCTGGATGAAGCGGAGTACTTTGATCCATTCCAATCGGGTTTCAGGCCCGGATACAGCATGGAGACGGCATTGGTTGCGCTGGTGGATGATCTCTGGAGGGTTCAGGACAGAGGTTACTCCTCTGTTCTGGTCCTATTAGATCTTTCGGTGGCTTTTGATACCATTGACCATGGTATCTTGCTGCGACGCCTCGAGGGGTTGGGAGTGGGAGGCACCGTTTTGCGGTGGTTCTCCTCTTACCTCTCGGGTCATATGCAAGCGGTGTTGGCAGGGGGGCAGAGGTCGACCATGAGGCCCCTCACTTGAAAGGTAGAGCTTTCTCTGTGGGCGCGCCCACCCTTTGGAATCAACTCTCCCTGGGGTTCCGGTTGGCCCCTGACCTTTGTACTTTCCGCCACGAACTAAAGACATGGCTGTTTAAATTGCCCAGACTGGACTGATGGGGTTTGATCATTTTAATGAGTTTTAACATACATTTAATTTGTATTTTAATATGTTTTTATCTGGTTTGATTTTAATTGTTTTGAGTCGCTCTGAGTCCTATGGAGATAGGGCGGCATACAAATCAAATCAAATAAATAAATAAAAATAGGACTTCCGGGTTTGTCTGCCACCGGCGAAGACGGTCGCTTCTGAAGGACCGCCAGCCCCGCCGCCTGTAGAGCCGCCCCGAGTGAGGGGAGCGGCTTGAAAACTCCAAAATCCCGAGGATTTGAGGAGAAGAGGGAAGCAAGAGGCAGGTTGAGCCCCCGTGAACCCCCAGAAGTCTGCTACTGGGGAGGAACGGGCGCGGCTCCCTTTTAACTTGCGGAGACTCCGGACGGCGTGGGACGACTCTGCTTGTCAGAGCAAGCCGGCTGCAGCAAACATTTTAAAAAATAATTTTGTTATAACACAACCTCAACCCCTAAACCAAGAAACTGCAAGTATTTTCCTGTTTTTGAACTTTTGATTTGGGAAAAGTTAGAGCGAGCGGAAACGGCTTGAAAAAATGGCGCCGCTCCAGTGTTAACGAGCTGAAAGGGAGAGTGATCTCGCAAAGCTATTTCAACAAGCTACATTGTAGCATTGCTTGTAGCAAGCGAACAGAGAAGAGTGGAAGAAAAATTCCTTTTTAAAATAAACCTGAGCTTGCTCCAGCTTACTTAATTTCTAATTTGATCAAATCTGGGGGACTTTTTTAAAGGACTTTGTGGAGGTGCAAAGGGGGGAAAAAAAAGACTTCCTTTTTTCAGAAAAGTTAATTTACGTGGCAGAATGGCTTCAAAGAAACAGGAAGCAAAGGTTGCAGGGGAGGGATCTCCCACTCACAAACCGGAACAGCAGCCCCCTCCCAGTCAGCAGAGTGAGGGAAAGGATTTTGATGTACAAAGTTTGAAAGATTTTATTACCCAGGCTCTGGATGATAAATTTCAAAAATCACAACAGGAAATGAAGAAAGAAATTAATGAATTTAAAGAGGCAATGAAAGAAAATTATGACAAGGTGTCTGACAAATTGTCAAATGTGGTTTCTGATTTGGCAGAAACCATTACCAAAGTGGATTCCAAACTGGAAGAATTTAAATCAGAAGTTAATGTCAAAATGAAGGATACTGATTCTAAAATTGTTGATGTGGACAATAAAGTGCAGAGAGTTGAAAATGAGATTACAATGATACAGTTTCGATCCATGGAATTTGCTATAAGGCTTCGAGGAATAAAAGAGAATGATAGGCAAGATCTGAGACAGATTTGTTCGGATGCCCTGGCTGTATTGTTAAAAATTGACCCAGCAGACGTGGTTTATAAAATAGACAAAATTTACAGAGTGAACTCATGGGTGGCTAGACAAAGAAAATTGCCCAGAGATGTGGTGATATATTTTACTGACAGAAGAATAAGAAATGATATTTTGCAAAGATCCTTTCTTTCCTCTGTGCAAGTGGAGGGAGCTCAAATTGGAATCTACAAGGAATTACCACCTAAGATGTTAAAAGATCGAAAAGAATATAGGTTTCTAGTGAATGAATTGCAAAAGCAAGATATACCATTCCGGTGGGATGCCCCAACTGGTATAATTTTGAAATATAATGGAGAGAGCCATCGATTGAATACTTTTCAGAAGGCGGAATATTTTTATTATAATATTCTTAAAGAAAGATCATCATCCCCACGTACATCCACAATGTTGGAGACAAAAAGTGACAAGGAAAAGCAACCTCAGCATGAGAGGGAACAACAGTCCAAGCAGATGGAATTAGTGGAAATGCAGGGAGCTGTTGGAGGAGGAGGTTTTATGGAGGAATCCCTGTTAGAATCTTCACCAATTTTGTCAACAAGAGATGCTGCTTTGGATCTAGCTCGGATCCCTGAAGTTAAGGACCAGCGCATAACTCGTGCAATTTCTAAGCAAATAAAAGAAAAACAACAACAAGAAAGTCAACATAAAAGGGGAGCTAAAAGCACCACACAAAGTGAAGCCATGGGGGGAGCGAGGCCGAAGACCTCAGAAGAAGCGAGGCAAGGCAGCTCATCGCTTCAGAAAGGTCAAGATGACAATTAGGCTTTTATCTTGGAATGTTAACGGATTAAATTCACCACAAAAAAGGCAGAAGTTATTTACATACCTGAGACAATTTAATAATGACATAATTTGTTTACAAGAAACTCATATTCGAACTCAAGATCATAAATACTTGATAAACTCTAAATTAGGAACACATTGTATAGCTTCAACCTCGGAAAAAAAGAATGGTGTGGTTATCTATGTAAATAAAAGATTGTCTGCTAAAATCTTAGAAGCAGATGAAGGTGGTAGGTTTATCGCAATTGAATTGCATACGGCAAGCGGTCAAATTCTTTTGATTGGAATTTATGCTCCGAACCAACAACAGGATCATTTTTATAAGACTTTACATAATAAAATATTGCAATGGGATTACAGATCTATTTTAATAATGGGAGACTGGAATGGAGTAATCGATTCTAAACTAGATAAAAAGAGTTTGGCGAAAGTAAGGCTCAGACTACCACAGACTTTTTTTGACATGAAAGAAGATTTGGAATTAAAAGATATTTGGAGAATTTATAACCCAAAAGAATTGGACTATACTTTTTTCTCTGATAGACATAGATCTTTTTCCAGGATTGATTTTATCTTGTTATCAGATGATTTACTTGTTAAAACAAAAAGAACAAAGATATTTCCAAGAACTTTAACCGATCATAGTTCTGTATGGATAGAAATTGAGATGGGAAAGACTGAGAGAAGGTCATGGAGACTAAATGAAAATTTGTTTAGATATGAAAAAAATATAACAGAACTTAAAAAACAGATGAAAGAATTTTTTGAGATGAATTTGAATAAGGGTACCCCAATTGAAATTGTATGGGATGCGAGTAAAGCGTATATGAGAGGGGTACTCATCTATATGAATTCTAAACACAAACAGAATCGACAAAAGAAAAGATCCGAATTGGAAGTAGAAATAAAGAATAAGGAACAGCTACTCATTAAAAACCCAACAGATGAAAGAATATCTGGTGCTATAAAACTTTTGAAAGATCAATTTCAAATGCTCTTGGCGGAGCAAGCTGCAACAAATTTACAATATGCGAAACATAATACGTTTTGTAATGCTAATAAACCGGGAAGATGGTTGGCCTACACTTTAAGGAAGAAGCAGAGCTTGCGGACTATTGAGAGTATTGATATTGGAGGGAAAGAAATTTCTCAACAAAAATTGATTAAAGAAGTTTTTGTAGACTATTATACTAAATTATATGCTAAAGATGATATACAGAATGGACTTATAGAAAAATATCTAGAAGAGAAAAGAGTTTCAAAAATTACTAGCCAACAAAAAGAAAGATTGAACTATCCTATAACTGTTGAGGAAATAATCGCAGCAATTAAACAACTGAAAACAGCTAAAGCTCCTGGAACAGATGGATTGACTGCAGTATATTATAAAACTTTACAAGCAGAAATGGTGGAACAACTTAGAGATTTATTTTGCAATATACAACAAGGGGGTAAAATACCCCCATCATGGAAATCAGCATATATCACTTTGATACCAAAAGAACAAGTAGGTCCTAAAAAACCGGAAAATTATAGACCAATATCTCTTTTAAATAATGACTATAAAATTTATGCAAAAGTATTAGCCAACAGACTGATGCCAGTAATCCAAGAGGTGATTCACGATGACCAAGCAGGATTTATAGAAGGCAGATACATGAAGGATAATGTAAGGCAAGTTATAGACTTATTGGAATATCTTGAGAAGAATAAACAGATCTCTGCAGTGCTGGTTTTTTTGGATGCGGAGAAGGCCTTTGATAGAGTGGACTGGAATTTTCTACTAAAGACTTTAAGAAAAATGGGATTTGGAGACCAATTTATACAGGCGGTCTCAGCAATTTACCAAGAACAAAAGGCACAAATTATTATTAATGGAAGTTTGACATCAGAGTTTAATATTGAAAAAGGGACCAGACAAGGCTGTCCGTTATCCCCATTGTTATTTATTTTAGCATTAGAAGTCTTGTTGAACACAATACGGGATTCGAATAACTTGAAAGGTATAGTGATAAGGCAAGAGGATTACAGAATAAGGGCATTTGCAGATGATCTGGTTGTTACCCTAACACAGCCGATGGAATCAATAATCCAGATGAAAGACATTATACAAGATTATGGTATAGTATCAGGTTTTAGATTGAATCAGAAAAAAACTAAGATGATAGTTAAAAATATGACACAAGATCGACGACATGAACTTCAAAATAAGGCAGGTTTTGAGATTGTACCAAAGGTTAAATATCTAGGAGTTCAGGTTGCAGAATCAAATATTAAATTGTTTCAAAATAACTATGAAGTACTGTGGCGAGTTGTACAGAAAGATATGGAGATGTGGAAAAAACTGCAGCTGTCTTTACTTGGGAGAATAGCAGCAGTTAAGATGAACATTTTGCCAAGATTTCTTTTTTTGTTTCAAATGATTCCGGTGCTTAAAAGTGATAAACAATTGAAAGCTTGGCAAACTGGAGTGAATAAGTTTGTCTGGAACGAGAAAAAACCGAGAGTGAAATTGAAAATTATGCAAGATGTCCCAGAAAGGGGAGGTCTTAAACTTCCAAACCTACAGTTATATTATGAAGCAGCAGCTTTAACCTCAGCAAGTGATTGGTTTGGAAGGAAAAAGACTGGAATACTGAATATAGAAAGTTTTGACCTTGAATTTGGATGGCATGCTTATTTATTCTACGACAACAAAGTGGATAAAGTATTCAAAAGCCATATACTTAGAGATTCTTTGATGAGAGTTTGGAAGAAGCACCGATTCAAATGGGATTATAAAATACCGCTATGGCTGGATCTTGGTCATATTATGTGGAATATAAATATAATGTCACTCGGGGGGGTTTTATACAAAGAGGTTCTTTTTACAGATGCGGGCAGATGGCAGCTGAAGACTTTACAGACACTGTTGGACGAAGGGATTAATTTAACTTGGTTTCAATATAATCAACTACAATTGAGATGGAAAGAGGACCAAAAAATTGGTATTATGTTGCATGAGGAAGAGCTGGTTAGACATATAAAAGAGAAAGGTCCAATGCATATTAAAAGACTTTATAATGTTTTGTTAGAAAGGGACTCAGAAACTGAACTAGTTAAAGACTGTATGATTAAGTGGGCACAAAATTTTGAAGAATCAGTGATGTTGGAAACATGGGAGAAATTTTGGGTTCAGAATGTTAAATTTACACAGTCGCAGAATTTGAGGGAAAATTTTTACAAAATGTTTTATAGATGGCATTTAGATCCTAGGAAATTGTCGTGTATGTACCCTAATGTTCAGCCAAAACGTTGGAGGTGTGATTGTACAGATGCTACATATTATCATATTTGGTAGACCTGTAAGAAAGTTAAGGCTTTTTGGATAAAAAAGGGTCATGCAGAATGTTTTGAAGAAAAAAATTCAATTTTCTCCACAATTGTTTCTTTTGGGTATAGTTAAGGGTTTTACAGTGGATGAAACAAAATTGATTTTGTATATGATTACAGCAGCGAGATTGTTGATAGGTAAATATTGGAAAAATGAAGCTTTGCCTACTGTTCAAGAATGGACTTTGAAGATGGCCAGTTTTGCTGAGATGGCGAAGATTTCAGCATATTTAAAAGACCGCTCGCAAGAGACTTATGAATGTGAATGGAAAAAGTGGATAGATTATGTGCAGAACAAATATCAAACTAGGAAGTATCAAATAGCTTTTCACTGAAAGTAGTATTATATTAAGATAGTATTATATTATATTATATTAAGATAGAAATATTTGAACTATCTGAAGATGAAAAATGATATGGGGGTTGGGGGGGGGTTTAGAGTTCAAGGCTTTTTTTATATAAAGGATGGGGTACATTCTATGGAAGTCCGGGGGGGAGGGGAGGGTTAGGGGGGGCTAGGGAGGGGGGGTTTGGGGAGGTTGGGGTGGGTTAGGGGGGTGAAAAATGGGGTGAAAATGTAATGGTAAAACTTTTACAATAAAAAAAAATAAATAAAAATAAATAAATAAAATAAATAAATGATATTACAAAAGTTTTTCTTTTTTATTGTTGCTAAATGTAATATTTCAAAAGCAGAAAAAAATGAAGGGCATAAAAGTGCATTTATCATGTTTTTCTTAGAACAATTAGCTGAACTCTGTGTTGTTTATCATTATTTTAGGTAGTAAAACCTCAGTATTCAGGTTAAATTGCCATGTTGGCACTTTGCGATAAATATGTGGGTTTTGGGTTGCAGTTTGGGCACTCAGTCTCTAAAAGGTTTGCCATCACTGACCTATACCATCTCAGACAAGTGACTGTCCAGTCTCTTCTTAAAAACCTTCAGTGATGGAGTGCCCATGATTTCTGGAGGAAAGCTGTTCCACTGGTTAATTGTCTTCACTGTTAGGAAGTTTCTCCTTAATTCCTGGTTGCTTCTCTCTTTGATTAGTTTCCAACCATTATTTCTTTTTTGGGGGGAATGAATTTTTTTTAATTTATTTTTTTTTTAAAAAAAAAAACCTCACATCTTTTCAAAACAAAGCTTTTGCTCCAGTCACAAATTAAAACAAATTATTAACAAATCTTATTTTCAATTAACACAACTCAATATTTTAAACAAATATTTCCCTCATATCTATCTATATAACTATGCCATTATGCCCAAAAACCCGTTACTTAAATCTTAAATCCTAACCAGTTATCAATTCATTTTTCTCTTTCATTTGCTTAGATGTATATTTTAACAATATGTCTTACAATTATATTAAACAAATTAAACATTCATTAATTATTTAATTATTAAACCTAACTTTTACATTTTGTCTTAACTATCACTCTCAACATACACCTCCTCATTTTAATTATCCCTCTTTTTATTATCTTTGATGTTAAACCAATCCAATAATAATAATAATAATAATAATAATAATAATAATAATAATAATAATAATAATAAAAAAAAAACCACTGGGAATATCAGGTTGAGAAAGTTTTAGAGAATGAGAAACTCAAGATCTTGTGGGACTTTAGGACTCAGACTGACAGGCACTTGGTCCACAACACACCTGACATAACAATAGTTGAAAAGAAAAAAGTACAGTTCATAGACATTGCAATACCTGGTGATGCACGGATTGAAGATAAGCAGCAAGAAAAAATCACAAAGTACTGGGACTTGCAAATTGAAGTTGAGCGACTGTGGAAAAAGAAATCGTGTGTTGTCCCGATTGTAATTGGAGCCCTTGGAGCAATACCCAAAGGGCTACCCCGCTATTTAGAAATTCTAAATTTGCCGGACTTTTTTGACTCTACAAAAAACCACCTTACTCGGAACAGCTTACATCCTCTGACGATACCTTAACAGTTCCTAGGTCCTTGGTTATAATGTATCAAATCTCTTTGTTTTAAGGCTGCACTTAATCCTGCTTCTATTCCTGCGCCAACATTCAAATTATTATTTGTTCAACTGTAGGAGTTCCATTGTAAATTCCTTTTCTTCACCAAAGTCCAGCTGCTTGCAGTCAGGAAAGAAAAATCCTCCTCCACAGTTCAGCAATTTTTTTTTTTTGTAGAGCTCAAAGTTCTCATAACAAAGGGAGGTTACAAAGTTCCTCTTTACGCCAGATAGTGTCTCTCTATAATCCACATTTCCCATTAGTCATGCAAGACTCCATTTTATTTCTTATTATATAACCATCCCCTATATTTTCTTCTTTTAGTTAAAAAAGTATCAAATCTTTTTCCTTAGTCCAATTCAGATTTTTAAAGTGTTTAGTCCTTTTACCATATCTCTAAATTAAGTCTCTTAGTTCTTGTTCAAAAATTAGTTGTTTCTCGGGTCTTTGTTCTTTAAAGTTACAGTTTTTAAAAAAATTCCAAAGCCCCTTTGTTACTTAGCCACTGTTTTAGGCTAGGGGTCTTCTAGTTACTAATATAGCTCCAAACGTTGTTGCAAGCCTGGGCTGTTGTCATTCACCTGGCTTCAAAAGACTCCATTTTACTTCGCTTTTTTCCAGCATTTTTCTTGCCCAGTTGTTACAGTTTCGTGGCAGCCACCACGGCTGCCGCCCCCCGCCACAGACTCACAGAGGGTTCCCTCTGACCTCTGAGGAACTTGCCTGTTCCTCTCGGTCTTCCGAGGCACCCCTCTTCTTCCCCCGTCCCTGCAAGGCAGGTTCGGTCCGCAGACCCATTGGCGGCGGTTCGACAGCCGGGGTTTTCGTGGGACTCATGAGAGCCTGCTATTTCCCCGACTGTCTTGCCGCGACGTCAACCAAAAGTCCCCCACCCCCAGAGACCATTTTCCCCCCTTATATTTCTTCTTCTGTAACAGCTAAAAGATATACAATATATTCTAATTGTGTCCTTATCCCCTTCAAAACAACATATATTCTTGAGTAGGTTTATTCCCTTTGTCTTCCACCAAACTGATTTTATAAAATCCCCCCATATTTTATTATAATTGTTTACTTTAATCATCCCTTTTTTAAATTTAATTTCTGTTGTTAATTTATCATTTTTTGCCATACTCCAAATTTCATTATACCATTCATTTCTTTGAATATCCCAATTTCGTCTCTAATATTTAGCCATCACTAATCTTTATTTATTTGCCATTATCAAATTTACAATCATTTCTTTTTTTGTTTCATTTATATCCTGTTATTCCACCAGCAACAATAATGCAATTCTCGGTAACATATCTAAATTTACATTCAAAAGTGTTCTAATTTCTTTAAACACCATGTCCCATATTTTTATGCACTGTCACAATCCCACCACATGTGTTTATATTTATTTATTTATTTATTTATTTATTAAATTTATATACCGCCCTATTCCCGAGGGACTCAGGGCGGTGAACAGTGAAAGATAAAAATGTATGTAATACAAACGTTAAAAAAACCATTTAAAATATACTAAACACTCTGGTCCTAGATAATTCAAGACATCCCAGTTTAAAACAAAATCAAAAGCAATATAAAGGGAAAGTTAGGCCAGGCCGGCCTGCTGAAACAGGAATGTTTTGAGGGCACAGCGGAAAGTGTGCAGATCCGGGATCTTCTGTATCTCTGGGGGGAGCTCGTTCCAGAAAAGGCTCTCCCCCTGGGGGCCGCCAGTCGACACTGTTTGGCTGACGGCACCCTGAGAAGCCCCTCTCTATGGGAGCGTACTGGGCAGTGACAGGCTATTGGTGGCAGAAGGCGGTCTCGTAAGTACCCCGGTCCTAAGCCATGGAGCGCTCTAAAGGTGGTAACCAAGACCTTGAAGCGCACCCGGAAGACCACCGGGAGCCAGTGCAGCTCGCGCAGGAGGGGAGCCACATGGGAGCGCCATGCTGCTCCCATAACTACCCGCGCGGCCGCATTCTGGACCAGCTGGAGCCTCCGGGTGCTCCTCAAGGGGAGCCCCATGTAGAGAGCATTACAGTAGTCCAGGCGTGAAGTGACGAAGGCATGAGTGACCGTATTTAACGAGTCCCGATCCAGAAAGGGACGCAACTGGCGAATCAGGCGAACCTGATAAAAAGACCTCCTGGCCACAGCCGTCAAGTGCTCTTTTAAAGACACCCGTGAGGCCAAGAGGACGCCTAAGTTGCGAACCCTCTCCATGGGGGGCAATGACTCGTCCCCAATAGTCAGTGATGGCACCAACTGACTATATCGGGATGTCGGAAACCACAGCCACTCGGTCTTGGATGGGTTGAGCCTGAGTCTGTTCCTCCTCATCCAGATCCGTACAGCCTCCAGGCACCGGGAGATCACTTTAAGGGCATCATTGGGGTGGTCCGGGGTAGAGATGTATAGCTGAGTATCATCAGCATACTGATGATACTTCACCCCAAAACCACGGATGATCTCACCCAGCGGCTTCACATAAATGTTGAACAGAATGGGCGAGAGAACCGATCCCTGTGGCACCCCACATACCAGGGGCCTCGGGGTCAACCTCTGCCCCCCTGTCAACACGGACTGCGACCAATCAGAGAGAAAGGAGGAGAACCACCACAACACGGTGCCCCCCACCCCTAGCTCTTCCAACCGGTGCAGCATGATACCATGGTCGATGGTATCAAAAGCCGCTGAGAGGTCTAATAGGACCAGGATAGAGGAGCAACCCGTCCCGGGCCCTCCAGAGATCATCTACCAATGCGACCAATGCCGTTTCCATGCTGTATCCAGGCCTGAAGCCCGACTGGAATGGATCTAGATAAGCCGATTCATCCAAGTACTGAGGAAGTTGTCGTGCTACCACACTCTCAACAACCTTCGCAACGAAGCAAAGGTTGGAGACTGGACGGTAATTAGCCAACACTGCTGGGTCCAGGGAAGGCTTCTTGAGGAGAGGTTTCACCACCGCCTCTTTCAAGGCGGCAGGGAAGGCACCCTCCCTCAAGGAAGCATTTATAATCCCTTGGAGCCAGCCTCATGTAACCTCCCGAGAGGCCAGCACCAGCCAGGAGGGACACGGGTCCAATAAACATGTGGCCGCACTCAGTCTGCCCAGTATCTTGTCCATGTTTTCCAGAGTCACAGAATCAAACTCTTCCCAGGTAATATTCTCAAGACTTGCCTCCATCCTCCCTTCTGAATCTACCCAGTCAGAGTCCAAATTTTCCCGAATCTGAGCGATTTTGTCATACAGATATTGTACAAAGTCCTCGGCTCTACCCTCCAAGCGGTCCTCCCGCGCTTCCTGGTGGAGCAGGGAGCGGGTCACCCTAAACAGGGCGGCTGGGCAATTATCTGATGACGCAATAAGAGCGGAAAAATAGTTACACTTTGCCGCTTTTATTGCCACTAGGTAGGTCTTAATATGAGACCTTACCAGTGTTCAGTCAGATTCAGAATGGCTGGCCCTCCAACTGCTCTCCGGGTGTCTTTTCCAGCGTTTCATCTCCCTCAGCTCCTTGGTGAACCAGGGAGCTAGGTGAGATCGACGCCGGGTTAGAGGCCGCAAAGGCACGACCCGGTCTAAAGCTCCAGCGGCCGCCCTATCCCAGGCGGCCACCAGCTCCTCAGTCGAGCCGTGTGCCAGAGCCTCAGGAAATGGCCTAAGCTCCGTCTGGAACCTATCCGGGTCCATCAGGCGCCTGGGGCAGAACCACCTCATCGGTTCCGCCTCCCTGCGGCGGGGTGCAGTGGTTCAAAGGTCAAAGCAAAGGAGGGAGTGATCTGACCATGACAAGGGCTCGATCGCTATATCCCCTATCTCAAGACCACTCAGCCACTGACCAGAGACAAAAACCAGGTCCAGCGTGTTTCCCCCCATGTGAGTAGGGCCATGAACTAATTGGGTCAGGTCCATGGCCGTCATGGAAGCCATGAACTCCTTATATGTTCCGATCACTTTCTTGCACCTCCAACAAATATTTGTATATTTACCATCTATTTGATTTAGTTTACTGGTGTTAAATACCACCTCCATATTGTCACTGCATTATTTTATTTACCAGCTGAGCCAATTATTTCTGGACTATCTGACTTTCGGTACCTTGCCAAGAATTGTTATCAAAAGTTACTACGCATGTCTGCATTCCTTCACTTGCTTCACACACTCTTCCCTTTGTTCTCTTGCCAGAGGTCCGGCTGGACCGGCAGGAGACCTCGTTTGCCAAAATGTAACAATTATTTTTCTTAGTTAGTGAGGTGTTTTTATTTTCTTTATAACAAATAAATGAGTTTTATTAGAGAACTTTTCTTCGCGTTTCTTTTCAGAATATTGTAACAAGGAGGAACCACGATCCATCCTTTAATTTACCAGGGTGATTTGTCCCAGAGCCAAACATGAGATTAATCAATGCCCTGACATCTGGTAGCTCGGACGGTTGATTTATGGCTTTTTCCCTTGTTTTGTTATTTCTGATAAGAGCGCATAGGCAATTAGTTTTTAGCTACTGAGGTACGCTAATTATCTTTGCTAAGATGCCGAAACAGAAGAAAAACAAATACAAAATGTATTTTGCTGAGAAGGTGGCAGACATGAGGTTTTCAGATTTCCAGCCCCTTACTACAGCCACACGCCTGGAACAAGAAGAAGCCATGGAAGAAGGAACGAAGGGAGATAACACAGAAATTGTTTTTGAAGATAACATACTGGAACTGAGGTCAGTGACGTCTTCTTCTGAATATGCATGCTCTCAAACTGTCTCCCCAGAACCTTCTGAATTTGTAACACTCGGTGCAAGGCCAAAACAAACTGCCGAGCAAAATTCCTCCCACGCAGAGAGAGAAACAATTCATTATTCTCCTCGAAGCTCTAAGCTCACCCTGGATGAGCTGGCTATGAAAGCCTATCGTGACCGTATAAAACTCTATGAACAGGAGCTATCCCAGGCAAAAATGGCTATATCTATGCTTGAGCAAGATAAGGGAGATAACTTAAGATTTTCAAAAAGCGCCATATTGTCTTCTTCCTCGGAGACAAAGACACTCCCCCTGGTGGATCCTGTGTCAGGCCAATTAAGACAGAGGGCACTGCGTCACATGAAAGTCTCCCTGATTAAGTTACACATGTCTTACATAACCACTCCTACTCTAAAGCATACAATGCCACGTATGCAAAGCTGCCCGAAGCTAAAGGTGCAGCACCATCTGCTGGCGAAAGGAATTTACTACAGGAAGCTAAAATGCCACAAGTGTTTCCACAGGCCCAAACTCAAACACCCCCTGGTGGTGTTGGTGTCTGTTTAGATGGAACACAACCAAACTTAATGAAGCAAAGGCAAATGACTGCACCTCCAGCAGGTCATGCCAATATTGCAGATCAAGCACAAATGGCAACTGGAATACAGCAGATTCCAGTGCATCAGCCACAGCAGCTACAAATGCCTGCATATGTGCCACAGCCACAAGTGCAAATAGGGCCACCTCCTGGCCCACCTCCAATGGCACAACCAAGACCATTTTTAGGTCCACAACAGGCACAGCAAGTACCACAGGCATTTCTGCCAGCACAGCCAGCATATCAAATGCAGGCTCCTTACCAGGCATTTTCTGTCTCTCCACTAACTGTTGAGTCAAAACTAAAAATGTCAGGACACAATTACAAAGCCTGGGTCAGTGAGATTACACTATTGCTTCTTAGAGAAGGCACTCACTGCATAGTTTTTAACCCTCCTGCACAACCTTGGAATTTTGCAATACGAGATCTAGAGATAAGAGCTCACACAACATTATTGATGTCCATGGATACTGAACTGCAGGTCACTTTTCCACCAAATACAACAGCCTGACAAATTTGGGCTGAATTGGAAAATTGCTACAGGCCTATCTCAATTGAATCTTCATGTTTACTCATGTCTGAACTCCACGGTTCAAGATTGAAACCTGGTGAACAAATTGGAGGGCATTTGACCAAACTGAAAGGTCTGAGAACAGAATTGAGAGAAAGAGGCCATAACATTGAAGATATTCAAATGATCAGCATTATTATTAACTCTTTGAATTATGAATGGAAAGATGCTGTTACAAAAATTAACCAAGTCCCAATTGCTCAACGCACAGTGGACAATGTCTGTAGACTTTTAATTGAAGAAGAGGCATTCATGTTGGCCACGCCACACTTGAGAGGACCACCCGCATCAAAAGCTCCAGCTAGGCGCCCCTTCTGAGGAAGGACCTACGCTCCAAGGATGCCAAGATGCTACACCTGCAATCGTGTGGGACATGCCCTCCGGGATTGTCCCCAACGAGTTCCAGCTCCCATCACATACCAGCCCAGAGGAACAGATTCCAGAGGCAGAGGCAGAGGCAGAGGCAGAGGCGGAAGACAAGGTCGTCGTGGTCCCCGGCGTGATCCACAAACTCCACTCGCCACACTGGCTTTAACCAATGATCCACAACCTCAACCAGAGTATGACAGACAACTCCTGTGGACTTTGGACAGTGGTGCAGCATTGCATGTTACCTACAGAAAGGAACTTTTCACAGAAATGCACGAGCCTGAACCAGAACTACACGAACTTTATTCTTTTTCCAATCATCCTTGTCAGGTCAAAGGAAAAGGAACTGTTTATGTTGAAGAGCTTGATGCATTCATTCCTGATGTTTATTACATACCAACAGCAACCAGTAACTTGCTTAGTCAGAGTCACTTGTCTAGAGCATTAAAATTCCAGGTTCACCACCTTGAAAATGCAAGTTACATAGTTAAAGATGGAGATATTGTTGCTGGAACCATATTAATTGGTGGTATTTATTACTTAAAGCCAAAGCCTAAAACACAAACACAGGCAAGTATACAAACTCCAAAAAGGGAAGGCACAGGCCCAGAGAGAGATGCTCCAGAGAGAGATCCTGTTGCTATTCCTAAGGCTCCTAAAGCCAACAAAAAGAGAATTGGTAAACAGGTTGCTCAGAGCAAGCCTGAGGTTCCACATAAAAATGTTAATGTTGAGAATTCACTAACTGGTAAACCTTTGCATTCCAGGTGCATCCACAAATGGCATAGAAGATTGGGGCATGCCAGTTTCCGTGTTCTTAGGAAGATGCCGGAGTTCTCAAAAGGTTTGGATCTAAAGGGGTGTAAGGTGTTTTTGGATTGTGCTGTATGCAAGAAGGCCAAATCCAAAGCAGCAGCCATTCCCAAACGTGCTACACGCCTGTCAACATGCATTTTTGATTTGGTTCACATTGACATAGTTGGCCCTTTCCCGCCATCATTTGGTGGTAGAAAATATTTTCTAACAATTGTTGATAATTACTCTAGATATGGATATGGATATCCTATGAAAGAAAAATCAGAGACCTTTCAGATCTTTAAAGACTTTGCAACCCTTGTTTCTATCCAACATCAAGTTCGCATCGCCAGAATCCAGAGTGATCGTGGTGCCGAATTCATGTCTCAGCGTTTCCAGGACTGGATGCGTAAGAATGGAATTATTCATCAGATTTCGGCCCCTTACACACCGGCTCATAATGGAGTCGCAGAACGAAGACAAGTGGTACTGCAAACCATGATGCGTTGTCTCCTAGAAGACGCCAACCTTGATAAGATATACTGGGGTGAAGCTATCAAGTACGCAAATTACATTGTCAACCGTACTTGGAGCAGTGGAATAAATCAGACTCCTTTCTTCATGTTGTATGGCCACAAGCCTGATCTCAAAAACCTCCATATTTTTGGTTCATATGCTATGGTGAACATTCCCTTAGCTCAAAGAAGAAAAGGAAGTCCAGCAGCAAAGAGACTGAGATTTATGGGTATTGATGATAACTCAAAATGGAGCAGATTTATTGACTCTAAACATGCAATTGTGATTTCCCAATCTGCTAATTTTGAGGAAGATATTGACTGGTCCAGGATTCATTCCAATGATCCTGGAGTTTATTTTCCCAGAGATGATAGTGCTGATGCTACGCAGATTGATGATCAAGATTCCACTGATTCTTCTCAACCCGATGTTCCATCTTCGCAAGCCACGGATGCTGACACTAGCGACGAAAGTGAGGACGAGGACGAAGAAGAAGAAGACTGGACAGTTGTTCCGAGACGTTCCAAGAGGGCCACAAAAGGAATCCCTCCACAATGATATTCTTGGCAACTGACAAAAGCACCCTTGCCTTTGATTTGCAATGTTACACTTCCACCTGATAATTTCACACAAATCAAGCAGCTCCCTGATTCAGAGCAAGATAAATGGTATGAAGCAATGCAGGTTGAAATGGACAGTCTAAAGAAACTTAAAGTGTTTATACCTGCAAAACCTCCAGCAAACAAAAAGGTCATTGGCACTCGATGGGTCTACAGAATCAAAAAGAAACCAAATGGTGAGTCATTGTACAAGGCCAGACTTGTAGCTCAGGGTTTCGTTCAATGTTATCCTGAGGACTACACAAATACTTACTCACCGACAGTTCGAACTGAGAGTGTAAAAATTGCTTTAGCAACTGCAACTATCCTTGGTTTAGAGGACTGCCAGGGGCCGAGAGCCGAGAGCTGAGAGTGGAGGCCCTGCTGGAGGGGAGCAGAAAGCGGAGCTGAAAGCTGAGGCATGGTGGTTTATCGGGCGAGAGCCGAGAGAGGAGAGCTGAGAGTGGAAGTGCTGCTGGAGTGGAGAAGGGTGAGAAAAGAGAGCAGAGCAGTGCAGAGAGCGGAGATATGGTGGCTTATCATCGGCGGCGGCGGGTTCAGTCAGTGGAGCTCAGGGTGAGGGTTTTTTGAGACCTCCCTCACCCTGGATAAGCCCAGAGGCATTGGCAGAAAAGATGAAGATGAAGGAGGAAGAATGGCTGTGGGGCAGCGACTGGTGGCAGCCTGTTGAATTTCCACCTAACCCACTCAGAAACTGAGAGGAGTATAAATGGGTCTTGGGATTGGAGAAGAGAGACCCCCCCCCCGGGAATATCCTGGCAGCTGTAGAGGATCTGGAGGCCTCCTGTGACATTTAATGGAGGCTGGGGTCTGGAAGAACTGAGAAAAATAGAGCTGGTGGGCAACAGAGGGTTTTTCTGTCGCATGGACACCAGCCCTTTTTCCCCTCCCCCTCCTGGGTACTATGTCCGCCTAAATGGGCTCATTATTTGCCCTAACTGAGGGAGTTCTCTCTCCCCCCCCCCCTTTTCTTCCCCTTTTCCCTTCTCCCCCCCTTTTTTTCATCGGGACTTACTCGGATGTGATCTTGAGTATAAGACTATGCCAAGGATTTTCCATCTTTACCCCTGATGTGACTCACTGACTGACTGATAGACTGATAAACTCCTCCTCTGACCATGAGTCAGCCAATTGATGCAACTGTTGAGGGGTCCTGTATTACATCATGATTCTCGTCTGTCGGAGAAGGTTTTTCGATCTACGGCCCCCTGGGGGCCCTGCCGTGAGAGGGCGGGCCAGAGGCCATTCCCATTGGATGAGATAATCAGGACCCTCCTACCATCGTGGGAGGACAGTAGAGATACCAATAGTACATCAATGAACAAGTGGCTGTGTTACATCTTTTGTGAAGTCCCCTGTTTGAGCTCCGTGCCTCCATCGCTGCATTTTGGAGATGTATACAACAGCGGACCTTCTTGCGCTGCGAGATTCCCCCCTCTCGCAGATGTGGCCCTCCTCACTATCGAGGGCCCACCTCAAGGACAGGTTTTGGGACCCAGAGAGGTGGCATGTGAAAACTAGGGGATTGAGGGGTTTTCTATTGAAATTTTTAGTCAAATTTTTAAGGGGTCCTAGGGAGGGGGAGGGTCAGATTGGAATTTGGGCTGTGGGTATGGGGGATAACCCACAAGGGGGAGGGTCGGGTCTGGCAGTGAAATGCGGCATGGGGGATGGGGGACCCGGGGTCGAGGAGGGGGGGGGTTAGAGCTTGTCCGGATAGTTTTCTGAACATCGGTACTGTAGGTGGGAGGGGTACATATGGTGGGAGCAGGGGGCCATATCGTGTTAGGGGAGTGCGCGCTCGCTGTTTACGAGCGGTGGCGTGCTCTGGCCCCCCAAGGCTCTACTCGCTCCTCAGGTTGCATAGACCCTCAGGACCCAGGCCTTCGGCTGATGCTGTGCAATGCCAGGTCCGTAGTAAACAAAGTCCCCCTCATTTGTGATCTTGTTCAGGAGGGGGGTGCGGACCTGGCAGGTGTTACGGAGATCTGGTTGGGCCAGGAGGGGGGGTTTCCCCTCATTGAAATGTGCCCGCCAGGTTTCCAAGCATTTCATCAGCCAAGGTCACAGGGGAGGGGCGGGGGGGGTAGCGGTTATTATTAAAGAAGGTCTGAGACCGAGGGAGGCCACCGTTCCTCAGACGGCCGGCTGTGAATCCCTTTTTGTGAAATGGGGTCATGGGGTTCAGATGGGTTTGCTGATCACGTACCTGACAGCCCTGCCCAAGCTACTCAACGTCATCGCTGCGGTGACAGTTGATACCCCTAGGCTTATGGTCATGGGGGATTTAACCTGCCGTCCGTGGGTGAGACGTCTGAGGTGGCTCGGGAGTTCATGGCTTCCATGACAGCTATGGACCTGACCCAGTTAATTCATGGCCCTACCCACACAGGGGGAAACACGCTGGATCTGGTTTTTGTCTCTGGACCACTGTCCAGAGAAACTCCCTGGATCACAAGAACTGCTCTTAAGAGCTTCCATTTTCCAGAACTCTCAATGGCAGCCGATAGGATTTGGGGCCAAGGAAGCACGCTAGGATTTTTAGCCAGCCAGGGAGAATCGAGCTGAAGTTCGCCTAGGTTTGTATCTTTGAGCCAAGCTTTCCCAAAGCTGGTGAGCCGAAGCTCCTCCTCTGTTGTACTTCAGAGGGGAATCTGTTGTGTTTGGATTATAGTCATTAACTGAGGCGAGGATATCAACGTAACATCGGTTTATTTCAGGCAACAGCAAAACATTAGAACACTGAACTGTCAGTCTATCTTTCAGCTCGCCTTTTTATACTGGGCAAACAGAACAGCAGTAACCAATCAGGAAACGAGTAACATAACATCCCGCGCTTAGCATAACCCCGTCCCAACCAATCAGGTGCAGGCATTTCCATTGCTATGGTAACACGCCAACACAACACCTCTTTCCCCCTGGATGGCGCATGCGTAGTCCGCAAGGTACGCCGGACGCCTGCGTATTCACCCCAAACGTCGCAATTCGGGGTCAGCGGCCTGCCCTTTGGAATGTGGCTCCGCCGGGCATTGGAATGACAGCTCATCTGGAACTTTGGCCGGAACTGCTCCTTCAGGTGAGTCTGGCGGTGGGCTAGCCACTTCGGAATTGCGGTCTGCGTCATTGTTTGCCCTGGTTAATGGAGATGGGGCTGCGCGTCTTTTTGTTGTTATATCTGGGTTGCCGCATCGGAAAAAGTCTGCGGAGAGACTCCTTCCTCCTCCAACAGTTCATCTAACAACCTTCTGCGCAGTTGATCCACGTGGCGCTGCCATGTTCGGCCGTCTTCGAGCTGGACCCTGTAAGAACAGGGACCTGTTACTTTGATTACCCGGCCCGGTAACCATCGCGGCTCGCCCCCATAATTCCGCGCATAGACAGGGCTTCCCTCCTTGAAAGTTCTAGATGGTCTGGGACCCTTAATGGGGAACTCAGGTGAGTAATCGGGATGCATTCTGTCCAAAGTTGTTCTCAGACGATGGCCCATCAGCATTTCGGCTGGGCTTCGGTTTGTGGAAGGGCACGGTGTCGAATGTTGGGACAGCAGATAGGCTGCTACCCTTTCTGGCCACCCGCCTGGACTTAGCCTGGCCAAAGCCTCCTTGGCGGATCTCACGGCCCTTTCAGTCAGGCCATTCCCCGCCGGATGGAATGGGGCAACCCGGGCGTGGCGAATCCCTAATGATGCTAAAAACAGCTGGAAAGTGGCGGATGTTACTTGCGGGCCATTGTCTGAAACTAAAATATCAGGAATACCATGCATGGCTGAAGCTATGCCTACTATCGATGAATGGACTTTGAAGATGGCCAGCTTTGCGGAGATGGCGAAGATTTCAGCATATTTAAAAAAATCGCTCACAAGAGACTTATGTATGGGAGTGGAAAAAGTGGATAGATTATGTGCAGAATAAATATCAAACTAGGAAATATCAGATAGCTTTTAACTGAAAGTATTATATAGAGATAGAATATTTGAATTTTGTGAAGATGAGAAAAATATACAGGGGGTGGAGGGGTTCAAGTTTTATAAAAAGGGGATTTTGATTTGGATTATATTTTGTGGAAGTCCGGGGGGAGGGGTGGGCTAGGGGGGGCTAGGGAGGGTTAGGGAGGTTAGGGAGGAAAGGGGGGGTGAAACTGGGGAGAAAATGTAATTGTAAAACTTTTTCAATAAAAAAAAAAAAAGGAATACCATGCATGGCAAACATTCGGCGCAACACCTGGATGAGGGCCTCCATGGTGGTAGACGTCATGCTCACTAGCTCTACCCATTTTGAATAGGCATCCACCACGACAAGAAAGATGTGTCCCATGTACGGCCTGGCAAAGTCCAGGCGAATGCGCAACCAAGGGCCCCTCAGGGATTCCCATTCCCGGGGGGGCGGGGAAGCTGGTTCAAAAGGTCTAGACTGCTGGCATTTCTGGCAATTGATAACCCACGCCGTAATGTCTCGATCTATTTTGGGCCACCACACGTAACTCCAACTAAGGCCCTTCATCCTAACGATACCAGGGTGGCTCTCATGCAAGCATTCTAGAACCGGGGTTTGCAATGTGTCCGGAATCACCACCCTATTTCCCCACAACAAACAACCCCTATGGACAGACAACTCCTGTTGTCGTAATCAGAAGGGCAGGAAAATCTCAGCAATTTGGCCATCCGGCCATCCCCTCTTTACCCAGTCAAGGACCTGCGAAAGGGTGCGATCGTTAACCGAATGAGTTGCTATATCTCTCGCGGAAATAGGGGTTTGTAACTCTTCAATGAGGAGGACAGACGAGGCGGGGGCAGGGTCCTGGACGGACACTGGTAATGGGCAGCGATTCAAAGCATCGGCATGGGCTATCAATTTGCCTGGCCGATAGCGCAAAGTGTAATTATACGCCGACAAAAACACTGCCCAACGAGACATCCTGGGAGACAGAATTTGGGGGGTTTGCCTATCCGCAGCTAACAGACCCAAGAGTGGCTTATGGTCCGTGACTAGTTCAAACAGACGGCCATATACATAGTCATGAAAACGCTTAACAGAGGCCACGGCGGCCAATGCTTCGCGATCAATTTGGCTATACCGGCGCTCAGTGGAGGACAATGTCCTAGAATAGTACGTGATGGGGGCTTCCTGACTGTCGGGAAGCTTGTGGCTCAATACACCCCCTATGCCATATGGGGAAGCATCGGCGGTCAAGGTAAGGGGAAGATCTGGTGTGTACTGGACCAGAACAGCCGAGGACGTGAGAAGATCCTTTACAGCTTGGAACGAGCGGTTCTCAGCTGGGGTCCAAACCCACGGTGAGTTCCTGTCTAGGAGCCGGTGGAGAGGCTCAGCCATGCTAGCTTTATGGGGAAGAAATACACTGTAGAAATTTAATAACCCCCAAAAAGCTTGTAACTCGGATTTACTGGAGGGGACGGGGGCATGTTTGATGGCCGCCACCTTTGAAGGGGTGGGGTGAATGCCTGAGGCATCTATGAGATACCCTAAAAACTCAACCTTAGGCACACCAATGAGACGTTTGTTCTTTTTCAACTTGTGTCCAGCACTTCGGAACCGTAGTAAAACCATCCGCACACGTTTGATGAGCTCACTCCGAGAAGAAGCGGAGATGAGAACATCATCAAAGTATGGGATGACTCCAGGTAACCCAAATAACAGACGTTCCATTAAATTTTGAAAAAGGCCAGGTGCGATACTAATGCCGAATTGTAGACGCTGGCACTTAAAAGCTCCATGGTGGGTCACGATGGTCTGAGCCTCAGCAGAGGCATCATCCACCGGGAGCTGCTGATACGCCTGAACTAAATCTAACTTGGCAAAAATGGAGCCAGGACCCAGAGTGTGCAGTAATTGTTGGACTACGGGAAGAGGATATGGGTTAGATTGTAAAGCCTTATTTAGGGTACTTTCCCACTTAGAATGATCCGTGGGCTCTAATACACCCTGGAAGATGAGTTTATCCAGCTCCGCATCTACTTTTGGGCGGAGAGCCAGGGGAACTCGCCTCAGTTTGAGGCGAATAGGAGCTACCTGAGGGTCCAAATTTAGGGAAATAGGGGAACCAACATATTTACCCAAAGATCCGCTGAAGACATCAGCAAATTCCGTATAGAGAGCATCACAATCTCCTGCCGACATGGAGTGTATGCCAGAAATGCCAAGGCCCAGAGAGATGAACCAATCTAAACCCAGAAGGTTGGGAAGGGAACCACCCACTACAATTAAAGGGAGGTGGCCCGCAAAATTATTGTTTTCAACTAAAACCGGCCCTGGCCTATAATAGGAATGTGATTGCCCTGATAATCACGTAATTTGATGGGGCAAGTATGGAGTTGGCTTTTGCGGAGGTTGGGCAATAGCTTCTTGATGGTGGTCCAGGACACAATCACTTTAGCGGATCCGGTATCAACTTCCATCTGGCAGGCCACTCCCTCAATCTTGACCGTCAGGAACAGCTTGCTAATCTCAGGTCTGTGTTTGTTGGTGGTCACCTCGGTAACTCGGCAGCCTCGGTAGATGACATAGCAATATTCACTGGTGGAATACTCCGTAGCTGCCTGCCAAGAACTTTTACTCCGATAACACAGACAAAAATACACACAGTTTGAATAGTCCAGTTTGTAATTAAATCCACAGTAAATAGGCGTTGTGTCCAAAGGTGCAGTGACTCGCCAGAGATTTAGCTTTGTCCGTCACAGAGTCCGAATGGCCACCACACTCCCTTTTATAGCCTGTGGGGTGTGGTCCAGTGACTCAGCTTAATCTCTGGCACGCCTCCTTTTCTGCTGCGCACGCTTGTCTCTCCGACGCTGGCGTGGGTCCAACCACAATGTTTCTTCGTCACTATCCGACGGCTCGGAAACACCTGGCTCCTGGCCAATCTCTTCTCCTTCGGGAGACACCTGAGGCACTGCCAGAGAGGAGGGTCCTGGAGAGGGAGGCCTGGCTGTCTCCTGTCCTTCATGTTCAGAGCCTTCTTCCTCTGATAAGATAGGCTCGGAGGACAGAGCCACAACACTATCCCCCACCGCAGGGCCCTTCCCCTGGGTCTGACGGTCGGGATGTGGTCAGGACGGGAACTGGTCGTGAAAGGCCCGTACCAGTTCAGGGGCCTGAATGGAAGAAGCGTCCACCCAGCTGAAATCCTCGGGCCCATACCCCTTCCAGGCGATGAGGTATTGGAAGCGCCCCTTCAGCCAACGGGAGTCCCGGATGCTGTCCACCTCGTACGTCGAGGTGTCGTCCTCGTCGGCTGCGGCTGGGGGGACAGGCGTTGTCGGGCGTCGGAGATGGCTCGCTGGGGCCTCAGGGACCAGGAGGGATCGATGGAAAACGGGGTGGAGCCGCATGGAGTGTGGTAGAGTCAACCGGTAGGCCACCGGGTTGATGACCGCCTCAACGGGGAAGGGACCAATAAAGCGGTGGGCCAGTTTCTTCACCGGCCGGTCCGTGGGGAGGTGTTTTGTGGACAGCCACACCCGATCTCCGACTTCCAGCGGTGGCATCGCCCGTCGGGAGCGATTGGCGACCTGTTTATAGTCCTCTCTCGCCCAGATCAGCTGCCGCTGCACCAGTTGCTGCACCGCCTGCAGCTCCGAGAGGAAGTCCTGGGTCTCGGGAACAGGGGAATCCGAGATTGACAACAGGAAAAGCCATGGATGGTATCCGACATTGGCATGGAACGGGGTCATCTGGGTGGAGGTGTGTTGGGAGTTGTTAAAGGCAAACTCCGCCAGGGGAAGGTACTCGGTCCAGTTGTCCTGCTGCTGGTTGACGAAACAGTGGAGGTACTGTTCTAGGATGCCAATGACCTTCTCCGTTCCCCCATCAGTCTCTGGATGGTGCGTCGACGACAGGCACACCTGCACCTCCAATGCGGCCATCAGGCTTTTCCAGAAGCGGGCCATGAATTGGGCCCCGCAGTCCGAAACCACCCAGTCCGGCAGGCTGTGGAGGCGGAAAATGTGTTGCAGGAACAGGCAGGCCGTGGTGCGGGCCAATGGCAGTCCGCGGCACAGGATAAAATGTGCCATTTTCGTGAGCGTATCCACCACCACGAGGATGGTCGTAAACGTAGCGGACGGTGGCAGGTCTGTCACGAAGTCCATGGAGATGGCTCCCCATGGTCTCTCTGGTGTCGGCAGCAGCTGGAGGAGTCCAGGAAGTGGGCCAGACGTGGCTTTGGCCTGTCGGCACATCACACAGGACGTCACGTACGCGTGCACATCATGCCATACCCGAGGCCACCAAAAAGTCTGCGTCACCAGGTTCAACGTCTTAAAGAAACCGAAGTGCCCCGCCGCGGGGTTGTCATGGCACTGGTTCATGACGAGGGCTCGGAGCGGACTCGTGGGCATGTACAACCGGCCCCGGTGCTTCAGCAAGTCCTCCTCCAAGGTCCATGGGGACGCGGGGCCGACTTCCGCTTTCTGCTGCTGCGACCAGTCATCCCGGCGCTGCGCTTCCAGCACCTGAGCCCACAGGTCCGCCAGTTCCTGGACCGCGGCCAAGGATTCCGTTGGCAGCACCATCCGTGGGGGAAGGGAGTCCTTAGGGCAGAAGTATTCCGGCTTGTGGGATAGCGCGTCCGCCCTCTGGTTGAGGCTACTCGGGATGTAGGTGACGTGGAAGTTGAACTGGGCGAAAAACAACAACCACCAGATCTGCCGCTGGTTCAACTTCCTGGCCGTGGTGAGGTGCTCCAGGTTCCAATGGTCCGTCCGCACCTCCACCTGGTGTCAGGCCCCCTCGAGGTGATGCCGCCAAGCCTCGAATGCGGCCTTGATAGCCAGCAACTCCTTTTCCCAGATGGTGTAGTTGCGCTCGGAAGGATTGAGTTTCCTTGAGTAATAAGCGCAGGGAAAAAGAGTGCTGCCATCCACCGGGGCCTGTAGCAGTACTGCTCCAATTGCCACCTTGGACGCATCCGTCTCGACTACGTGACGAAGGCCCGCTTGAGGACCTCGAAGGCCTGCTGCTGCGGGGGCCCCCACTGGAACGGGACTTTCTTTCGAAGGAGTTGGGTCAGCGGCAAGGCCAGGGTGGCGAAGCCCAGGATGAAGGTCCGGTAATAGTTGGCGAACCCCAGCAGACGCTGGACATCGTTCACCCGACGTGGGGGTTCCCAACTGCGCAAGGCCTCCACTTTGCGCGGGTCCATCGCGATGCCCTCGGGGGTGATGATGTGCCCGAGGAACTCTATGGAAGTCTGGAAGAAGTAACATTTCTCCAACTTCGCATAGAATTGGTTCTCCCGCAGGCGCTACAGGACCTGACGGACATGCTGGAGGTGGCTCTCCTGGGTCTGGGAATAGATCAAAATATCGTCCAGGTAGATCACCATGAACCGGTCCAACATGTCCCGGAACACGTCATTCATCAGGTGCTGGAAGACCGTGGGGGCGTTGGTCAACCCGAACGGCATGATGGTGTATTCAAAGTGGCCATATCAGGTGCCAAATTTGTCCCCCTCTTGCACGCGCACCAGGTTGTAGGCCCCTCGGAGATTGAGCTTGGTGAAGATCGAGGCCTCCCGCAACCTCTCCATCAGCTCCGGGATGAGCGGCAGGGGGGTAGCGATTCCGCACTGTGATGGCATTCAAGCGCCAGTAATCACAGCACAGGCGTAAGTCCCCCGTCTTCTTCTTCACAAAGAGGACCGGGGCTGAGAGCGGGGAGGACGAAGGCCGGATGAACCCACGGGCCAGGTTTTTGTCCAGAAAGTCCAGTAGGGCGGCCAACTCGGGCTCCGACATGGAATACAGGCGGCCCGCGGGCAGTGGCGCATTGGGCAGCAGGTCCATCGGGCAGGCGTAGGGTCAGTGCAGGGGTAATCGGTCCACCTCCTTTTTGCTGAACACATCTGCGAAGGGCGTCAGCTCAGGAAGCAAGGAGACGGCCGGGGTGGAGACGTCCTGACTGGCACAGGTGTGGCAGAGGTGGTCGACACACTGCAGGCTTGGGAACGAGATGACGTTTCTCGACCATGCCACCTGAGGATCGTGGGCCCGAAGCCAGGCCATCCCCAGGACCAATGGAAAAAGAAGGTCCGCCGTCACGTAGAACCGGATCGCCTCTTCGTGGTTCCCAATGGCGAGGCGCAAGGGCTGGGTAGCGAATTTGATGGGCCCCGCCACGAGTTCCCGCCCATCGACAGTCTCGACCCTCAATGGAAGGTCCACCGAAACCAAGGGGACTTTAAAATGGGCCACAAAGGCCTGGTCCATGAAGTTGTCATGGCCCCCGAGTCCACCAGCACGTGCGCCTGAAGCCCCTCCGACAAAACCAACAAAACTCGGGTGTCCAGAATCAGGTGCCGAGGGGGCTCACAGTCCACAGCTGCCGACTCCGGCGGGGCATGACTACGTGCCTGGCCCAGGGTTTCCCCTAGGCCAGGCCTGGCCCGTTTCCCAGCTGGTCACGCCGAGATTCCGGAACAGGCTTGAGCACCCCACTCCGCTTCCTGGGACACGAGGCGGCAAAATGTCCAGCCTCGCCACAATAGAGGCACAATCCCCCTTGGCATCTTTACATCCGCTCCTGGGCCGTCATTTGAAGTCTGGCTGCTCCGAGCTCCATGGGCTCCTCAGCCATTGCCACAAAGCGCGGGGTGGTCCGGGGCACTGTAGGTGCGAAACGCGGGGGGTGCCGAAGTTGCCTGTGGTTCCGGAAGGGGCCGACGAGGCCGTTGCCATTGAAGGCGGGTGTCGATGCGCAGGCATTGGGTCACCAGCGCGTCGAGGGTCTGAGGCACCTCCATCCGGACCAGTTCATCCTGCAGCTCGTCTGAGAGGCTGTCCTGGAAGGCATCCATCAGCGCCACCTCATTCCAAGCCGAGTCCTGGCCTAGAAGTCAGAACTCAGCAATATAGTCCTGCAGGGGGCGCTTCCCTTGGTGGAGGTCTTTGATGCGCCTCGCTGCCGCCTGAACCCGGAGGGGGTCCTCATACATCACGCGCAGGTGTTGCAAAAAGCCCTGATAGTCCAAGAGTAACGGGCTGTTTTGCAGCAACAGGGGCGTGGCCCATCGGGCGGCAGAACCAGAGAGGGAGCTAATCACGAATGCCACCCGAGCCCGGTCATCCGGAAAATCCTCCGGCCTCATCGCCATGAAGAGTTGGCATTGTCCCATGAAGGCTGGGAACATCTCCGGCTGCCCAGAAAACCTATCTGGCACGTTCACTGGGCATCTCGAACAGGGAGGAGGAGGAGGGGGAGCTGCAGGAGCATTTCCCAAAGCAAGTTGGGCAGTTAGCTGTGCCACTTGCTGCTGCAGGAGCTGATTGGCATCTAGCAGCTGCTGTACCTGCTGCTGCAGCTGTTGGTCCATCGTGGGTTAACGATGGTTTATGTCCAGGTGATGGACAAGATGTTCTGTCCCTGTCCCACACACGCACCTAACCAGCCAGCCAAGGGTTAAATAAACTCTTCAAACACTCAACGTCAGTGATAAGGAACTTGGCAGCAACTCCGTAGCTGCCTGCCAAGAACTTTTACTCCGATAACACAGACAAAAATACACACAGTTTGAATAGTCCAGTTTGTAATTAAATCCACAGTAAATAGGCGTTGTGTCCAAAGGTGCAAAGTGACTCGCCAGAGATTTAGCTTTGTCCGTCACAGAGTCCGAATGGCCACCACACTCCCTTTTATAACCTGTGGGGTGTGGTCCAGTGACTCAGCTTAATCTCTGGCACGCCTCCTTTTCTGCTGCGCACGCTTGTCTCTCCGACGCTGGCGTGGGTCCAACCACAATGTTTCTTCGTCACTATCCGACGGCTCGGAAACACCTGGCTCCTGGCCAATCTCTTCTCCTTCGGGAGACACCTGAGGCATTGCCAGAGAGGAGGGTCCTGGAGAGGGAAGCCTGGCCGTCTCCTCTCCTTCATGTTCGGAGCCTTCTTCCTCCGATAAGATAGGCTCGGAGGACAGAGCCACAACACCAAAGGTGATTTTCACTGCAACTGAGGCAAAATGATTTTGAGGATCTTGGTTGTCCCATTGGGCCCTTTTTTACGGTTGTAGATGCCTTTAAACAACTGACATCCCCCTCGTTTTCCTCATCCATAGCCTCGTCCTCATAATGAACAGCGGTGGCTAAACCAGCATGTGGTTGAAATTTTCTTATATCCATTGCGGACTTATGGGACATCTCGGCAGCTTGGGCCTCCTCAAGTGCCGTTGGGAGGTCCAACTCCTTCCTTGCTAGCAGCCTCCTTTGAAGTCGGATGTCCCTGATGCCACAAACTAACTGTTCTACAAGGGCATCATCCAAGTCCCTGAACTCACAGTCTAAAGCTGCCGTTCGGAGGCGAGCCATGTATTGGTTTATGGACTCCCCTTCCTCTTGCACTATCTGTCTCAGGTTAAAACAGCAGGCTATACAGGAGGGAACTGGCGAGTAATGACTCCTCAGTTTCTCTCGTAATGCCTCCTAGGGAGCCGTGTGTACTGGAAGAGGAGCGACTAATGCCCTTGCCGTTGCGAATACTTCTGGCCCACAAGCATTTAGAAAATGAGCGCACTTTCGGCTGCTTGAAAGTTCAGTGAATTCATTTGCTTCTAAGTAACACTCAAATCTTTTCTCGTATGCCTGCCACGTCTCTGCAGCTGCGTTAAATGGGGCGAACGTAGGAGGGGCCATATTCCTGTCAGGTTCGTTTGTACTTTACTTTACCTCAGTGCGGCCGCTCAGAATAACATTCACTTCTTCCGTTGCCTCAAAATCCCACCTTTGTCGCCACTTGTTGTGTTTGGATTATAGTCATTAACTGAGGTGAGGATGTCAACGTAACATCGGTTTATTCCAGCCAACAGCAAAACATTAGAACACTGAACTGTCAGTCTATCTGACAGCTCGCCTTTTTATATTTGGCAAACAGAACAGCAGTAACCAATCAGGAAACGAGTAACCTCCCGAGCTTAGCATAACCCCGTCCCAACCAATCAGGTGCAGGCATTTCCATCGCTATGGTAACGCGCCGACACAACAGAATCCAGCACAAAATCTAACTTCATTTTTCCACTCTTAAAAACAGTAGCAGCTGAGAATCCACTCGATAGATTAGTTTCAGGAAGCAAAAGAGACGCAAGGCCAGATTCTGAGAGTGTCCTTTCATGTGGCTGCTGAGCTTCTTCCAACTCCAACTTAGGCACCTAATGGGCCCCGTGGGCACATGCGCACTGGCTGCCAAAGTAAGAACACTTCACACCCTTTCACTTTCCACAGGCTCCATATTGGTCCCTCTAGGCCTGTAAAAGAATCCCCCCATCCCCACCACCCATGTCAAGCTGCCCATGGCTTCCCAGCCACACCCATCTAGTTGCGGTGACCTGGCTGTGACCACCCAGTCACGCCCACCTGGCTACTGTGAGCATTACATGGAACTGGCCCTTTGAGGGCAACCAGAATGCTGATGCGGCCCTCAATGAAATTGAGTTTGATATCCCTGATCTTGACTGTACCCATTATCCATTACATACTGTATAAGCTATGAAATGGTTTATGTTGCCAGAAAGATACTCTTAAGACAAATAGTGTTATAAATGATACATACAGCAATGTGGAAGTCAATCAGATTGTGACACATACTGATTTTCAAAAATATATACAGAATCTGTAAACACAGACTCCATTTTCTCTGCCTGAAACATAAATAAGGGTGGATAGAATGGATTGATGGATATAATGGATTTGGTCCACCAAGGATTGACTTGCCAGTAAAAAAATAAAAAGGGAATTCCCTCACTTCTAATTATTCCAATAATACAAAGGATATATGGTTTGGTTTTTTTAACCAAGGACAACAGTAGGTGTTTTGCCTTTGTAACATCGTGAACACCATCCAGCAAAACTAGAGTTTCAAATGGGCTTTGCAATTAGTTTCCGAAAAGAAGTTGGAAGCTGCCTGACATGAAGAACTTGAAATTATTCTTTTTCTTGCTGCTTTTCACACAAACACTACTTTCATAAATATTAAGAGACATAGCCTAGTGTAAACTATTTTTCTCTTCCCCTAAATTAAAATACCCTTGCTTGGTCAATTTTGTGTCAAGTAAAATTAAAAAATAGAGTAAGAGTACGTAAAAAAGTTCAAATTTATAATATTTTGAGCTCAAAATGCTTTATTGCACACCTGATAGCTGTTTGATATTAACTTTATATCTAAATGCAGTGATAAAATTTACTTTAAATTATTATAAGGAATTTACAACATAGCTTAGTAAACTGGTAAATAGAAATATTTTTAACTCTAAGGAAATTACGTGTGCAAAATCTTTACCTAGAATACTTTTTAAATAGTAACGTATAATATTATGTAGTTTCACACCTGTTGTACAATTGTTGTTAATTCGAGGCAGAGTTGTATGACATTGTTCCTTGTGACAGAATAATCTGTTACAGCAGCAAAAGGTGATCTGGAAAAATAAAATATGGCAAATATAAATCTTGTTAATAGTGATCTTCTATTATGCTAACTATACAACATTTTAAAATAATATTGAATATTAAAACTTGTCATCTGTTCGTTAAGCTGGAGCTGTGATCCCAGAAAGATCCCCAGGTAGCACACCTCTCTCTAATGGAGAATGCAGCCCTATCCAAGATTAATGAGGGAGATCTATGTTGTGCTTCCATCATGAAAAATACATTAACTACTATAACTAGATTGATTCTCTAAGAATTAGCTATTTTAAGCAGGGAGAAAGAAAGAAAAACAGTTTTAAAAAATATATCACACATTTTTATTGTTTTCTCATTTCTTCTATTGAATTTCTGTAAACTCAAAACAGCACTGCAATAAACAGCAGAAGTCAGATCATGTGGAATATAATTTTGCATCAAATATTTTAGGTTGCTTTTTATGAAAAATCTTTAGTATAAAGTATTCTAAATTTAATTTGCTTAAGAATAATAAACTGCCTTTAAAAATAATTATTTTATAACACTGTTCTCCTATATAGCAGAATTTAAATTTAAAATGGAAATATCCAGACTACAAAGCTACCTTTTCAGTTATTACATTATTTATGTAATAAATATAAAATATTGCTAAAATTATTTGACATTCATCTATCTTCAATATTAATTATCTGAAATGCTAGCACCATATGTACTCCAAGTGCATATATTCTATAATATCTGTTCATGTTAAATCACAGAGAAGCGGATGTTCTGTTTTTAGTATGTCTTGTTAAGCAGTTATAACTTTTTTTTTTCAATTGCATATTTAAACTGTATTTATTTTCCTTATGTTTTGTATTTTCTTCATTCCATGTCTTACATTTTCTTGAAACACACTGAAGCAATTTGCCATTCATTTCTGCTGTGTTTGATTTTGGTATTGGTTCTCAGGCCAATAGGGTTGGCCTCTCTCATGCTTTCTCCAGTTGTTAAATTAAAGCATGAGGGAAGGTCTTTCCTCTACTAGCAAAAGTAACCTTACCAGAAACTCCCATTCCCACTGGTATTGTTCTCTGGGTCTTTGAAGCTACAGAACCTTTCCACTTCCACATTTCCATTAGAACATCAAAGATCAGGGTCTTTTCAGTGGCAATAATGGTTATAAAAGCTGGAGAGAAATCAGGCAGATACATTGAGATGCATCTGAAAACAGGGCATATGCTGCAAGATCCAATCAATCACTTTCCTGGACTAAATAAAAGCTGGCTGCTCCCTTAATCGTAGTAGAAGCTCACACACATATATACTCATGTGATATAAAAAGATAATGGATTAGAAGCAATGATTTTGTTGGGTAGGTTAAATATAAAAAGTAGTAATAGGTAGATGGACCAAATCAAAAATACATTTAATGACCTGGTTCAGCAACTATTCTGACACCGCTAAAACGTGGTACTTTCAACTGTCTCAAATTTTCAGCCATTGTAGCACCCCATAGAATCACGTGATCATGATCCATGCCCCTAGCAACTGTCCTGGACATACCACAGTCACATGATCACAATTTATTACCTTTCCTGATCAGCAAAGTCAGGAGGAAGCCAGCAGGAAGTTGGAACTTGTATCATGTGAGATCCTTGCTTAATGACCCACACAATCCTTACTTAATAATGGTAACCAGGGAATACCAGTTATGCCATCAATAAGCAGTTTAGTCTTTTGGCAAAAATTGTAATTGAGTAAAATGTATTTCATCTTGAAAAACTGTATAAGATAAGAAATGGCCAATTCTCTGTTCAAAAAAAGATGTGGGTGAATGTGGGGGGAAAATGAATAAAACTGGATTCAAAAAATAATAATAAGCAGTTTAGTCACATGACATTAAGTTTTATGGTTTCATAACTTAGCTATGAAAATGCTGAGTTCAATTGCCACTGTTAAGCAAGGACTACCTATAAAGACATAGAATAGAATAGAATAGAATAGAATAGAATAGAATAGAATAGAATAGAATAGAATAGAATAGAATAGAATAGAATAGAATAGAATAGAATAGGAGTTGGAAGGGACCTTAGAGGTCTTCTGACGAGCACCCTGCCCAGGCAGGAAACCCTACACCACTTCAGACAAATGGTTATCCAACATCTTCTTAAAAATTTCCAGTGTTGGGGCATTCACAACTTCTGCAGGCAAGTTGTTCCACTGATTAATTGTTCTAACTGTCAGGAAATTTCTCCTTAGCTCTAAGTTGCTTCTCTCCTTGATTAGTTTCCACCCATTGCTTCTTGTTCTACCCTCAGGTGCTTTGGAGAATAGCTTGACTCCCTCTTCTTTGTGGCAGCCCCTCAGATATTTGAATACTGCTATCATGTCATCCCTAGTCCTTTTTTTCATCAGACTAGACTTGAGCCTAGACATACCCAGTTTCTGCAACCGTTCTTCATATGTTTTAGCCTCCAGTCCCATAATCAACTTTGTTGCTCTTCTCTTTCTAGATCTCAACATCTTTTTTATATCGTGGCGACCAAAACTGCAGTATTCCAAGTGTGGCCTTACCATGGCATTATAAAGTATTAACACTTCACGTGATCTTGATTCTATCCCTCTGCTTATGCAGCCCAGAACTGTGTTGGCTTTTTTGGCAGCTGCTGCACACTGCTGGCTCACATCTAAATGGTTGTCCACTAGAACTCCAAGATCCCTCTCACAGTTACTACTATTGAGCAAGGTACCACATATACCGTACCTGTGCATTTTGTTTTTCTTGCCTAAATGTAGAACCTTACTTTTTTCACTGTTGAATTTCATTTTGTTCATATTGGTTATTACTTAGTTTGCTTCTAGGTGTTTGGTGATTTGTTGCTTGATTATCTTTTCCAGAATCTTCACTGGTATTGAGTTCAGGCTGATAGGTCTGTAGTTTCCTAGATCTGGGAACTACATCAGCTCTTTTTCCAGTCCTCTGGCAGTTCCCCTGTGCTCCAGGATCTTTGAAAGATATAGTTCAGTGGTTCTGAGATCTCGTCTGCCAATTCCTTCAGAAACATGGGGTGTAATCCAGCCGGTCCTGGTGATTTGAACTCATCTAAGATTGACAGGTGTTCACTTACCATTTTCTTCCCTATTTTAACTTGTGTTCCTAATCTATTCTTTGTGGTGCTGTTTTTGATAGGTTGGACTGTTTTTTCCTTTTCTGTAAAGACAGATGCAAAAAATGAGTTAAATAGTTCTGCTTTCTCCCTGTTGCTTGTCACGGCAATGGGCCAATTGTTTCCTTGACTTTTTTCTTGTTTTTAATATGTTGGAAGAAGCTTTTTTTATTATTTTTTACTTCAGTCACAAGCCTTTGTTTATTGTGAGCCTTAGCTTTCCTCACTTCATCTTTACAGGCTTGGGCTATTTGCTGATATTCTACCTTAGTTATTTGCCCCTATTTTCACTTTTTATACTTGACCTTTTTGCCTTTCAATTTGTCAGAGAGTTCTTTATGCAGCCATGCTGATTTCTTTTCAGAGCTATTATTTTTCTTCTTCATTGGTATTGTGCTAGACTGGGCTTTTATAATCTCACTTTTCAAAATTTCCCAAATTTCTTGAGTTGTTTTCCCCTTGAGGATTCTCATCCATGTAATCCTTCCCAAGCTCTCTCTAAGGTTATTGAAATTAACTCTCTTAAAGTCCAAGACTCTAGTTTGACTTTGTTCTACTACTTGTGTTTGCATAATATTGAATTCCAATATTTCATGATCACTTGCCCCCAAGGTTCCTGTAGCTTCAAAACCTTCTACCATTTCATCTCTGTTAGTGAGAATTAAGTCCAATATGGCTGATCCCCTTGTTTCCTTCTCTACTTTTTTGGGAAACAAAATTGCCTGCTAGGTTTGTTAGGAACCTGTTAGATCTTCCACTTGGTGCAGAGTTTGTCTCCCAGTTGATGTCAGGGTAGTTAAAATCCTCCATTACTATTGTGATGTGCTTCCTACATACCTTAGTTAACTGACTAGCAAAAAGTTCATCTACTTCGTCTGTTTGGTTGGGTGGCCTATAGTATAGACCTATGCCAATGTCATTTCCCCCCCACTTTAATATTGACCCAAATGCATTCAAGATAATTTTCATCATTGTTGTGCTCTATTTCTGTAGAGATGTAGTTATTTCTTATATATAGTACAACTCCACCTCCTCTTTTATTTGGTCTATTTCTTTTAAATAATTTATATCCCTCTAGCTGTATGTTCCATTTGTGGGTTTCATCCCACCAAGTTTCTGTAATGGCAACAATATCATATCTGCCCTCATTTACTTGAATTTCTAATTCACCCTGTTTATTCCTCATACTCTGTGCATTGGTGAATAGACATTTGAATCCATTTTGATTGACCCTATGTTTACTGTCTACATAACCTGTGTTGTGCCTGACTGCCCCTACTTTCTTGCCACCTGTTTGATTAGTGCACATGGTATGGCACTCACTATTAAATGCTTGGTTTTGCTTGACAGCAGGGCTGATAATCTTACCCACACAGACATCTATGTTACATGGACTGATAACCCTATTAATTTTAGATTGTTGGGGACAGAAATGTTCTGTATCAATTAATTTTCTGTCCCTGCTGTTCAGTTTAAATGTTTATCCAGAAAATCTGTGAATTTAATGCTAAATAACTCAGTTCCTTTCTTTGATGGATGCAATCCATCTTTTTTGTACAGTTTTCATTGGACCAGCTGCAGACATAATGACTAATAAAATCAAAGCCTTCCCTTTTACACCACTCCTTTAGCCACACGTTAAACGCCGCTACACGCTGGCCTTTCCCTTTTTGTTCCTTATATACTTATAAAACCTCTGAAAAGATAAGCCTACAACCTATACTATTAAATTCATACCCCAAGCTCTGGAAATCATTCTGCACATAAAGTACATCCTTTTGGGACAGATCATTGGTGCCAAGATGTATAATAACATCAACAGCACAGTCCTTACTGGCATTCTTGACTATTTTAAGAATACACCTCTTGTCTCTGCTGACAGTAGCACCTGGCAGACACCTGACCTCTTTCAAAACCTCCATATCTTTTCCTAAATTTACATCCCTTACAATTAAATCACCAACCAGAAGGTGACTTCTCTTTTTGGATACTGTGTTCTTCTCGTGTGACCGATGTGATTCACACTTTCTCCTTTCCAAAGTAAGTTCTTCATCTCAGACTACGATCCCTTGCTTATTTGAGTTATCATTATCACAACTATCTTGACCTGTCACTTTAGTGTCCCTATTAAAGTCAGCAAGGGCACTATATCTGTTATGCTGGGACACAGAAAAAGCTTTGTGTTTATGGTTCACAACTGTCACCCTGCCAGATCCCACAGTTGTCCATTCTGCCCTTCTCCTGCAGGATCTTTGTAGTAGAGGGGACTGATAAAATAAAATCATAATCTCAAGTGCACTAACCCTGAATGTATTATTGCTATTTTGGTTTATAGTTATGATTCGCATGCTGTTAGGCGTGCAGGCCGCTACCTTTCTCCTCTGTACTCACTCTCAGACTCCTCCCTCACAGCCAGCAGCTCCTCCCACCAGCTTCTGTGAAGTTAAAATGTAATGGAGGCAAGTTTCACTCTGCCTTTGCTCTGTACTCACTCTCAGACTCCCCCCTCACAGCCATCAGCTCCTCCCACCAGCTTCTGTGAAGTTAAAATGTAATGGAGGCAAGTTTCACTCTGCCTTTGCTCTGTACTCACTCTCAGACTCCCCCCTCACAGCCAGCAGCTCCTCCCACCAGCTTCTGTGAAGTTAAAATGTAATGGAGGCAAGTTTCACTCTGCCTTTTCTCTGTACTCACTCTCAGATTCCTCCCTCACAGCCAGCAGCCCCTCCCAACAGCTTCTGTGAAGTTAAAATGTCATTGTGAACTAAAATGTCTTCTGTGAACTAAAATGTCATAAAGTCACTGGAGAAATTATTGGCTATTTTTAGAAGCATGTTGAGATGGCATCACAAGTCAAATTCACCTTGATGACACTTAAATAATATTTTTGTGTTTGTATCATGTAATATACAAGATAATAATGATTTGTTACTTTTTCTACAATCACTACCAACTATAAATTTGTGATAAGTTCTAAATTGTTTTGACTCTTGAAAAAGTGCAAGAAATTGGATCTTAAATTAATTAGCTATGTTTAATAAATAGAATAAAAATGTTCTTATTTGAAAATATCAGTGGGTGTTATTTCATGCTGTACAACATTTTCATTTCCAAAAGTGTTGGGTAAGGTTACACCATTATTTCAACAGAAATGTTGCTTAAAGTATATAGCACAGTACTCTAACAGGAAAGTCAAAAAGTCCTGACTATATTTGCTATCCCTATCTACCCTAACTGCCCTAAAGTTGAAGCTGTGAAGGACTGTTTCATCAACCAAGAAAGGCTGCTGGAATCCTTAGCTTTAAGCAAAGATGTCCAACCTTGGCAACTTTAAGACCTGTAAACGTCAACTCCCAGAATTCCCCAGCCTGTCTGAAATTCTGAATTCTGAAAGTTGACGTCCACAAGTCTTAAAGTTGCCATAGTTGGACACTCCTGAAGTAAAGGAATGGCAGCCCATTAATAAAGCAGCATTTGGTTCTATCATCAGTAATCAATCTGCCTCTAGGCAGCGTTCAAAAGCAGTTGCCAAATGGGACTAACTTTGGTGCTAATTCTTCAGTATAGAACTAAGTTTTATCTATATTTAAGCTTAAATTATATGTTGTGATCTCTATAAATTTTACTGATGTTTCAAATAAAGAAAGCAGATGACTTGTAATTAATACTTTAATACAACTTATGATACATTACATTTATTTATGAGAACAATAAGGTATCATCCTTGGAACAACTGAAATGGTTTTACCTGTCCAGCCATGCTAGGAGACTTTTTGCTGCTCCAATCAAATCCACCACTGAAGTAAGGAAATCATTTGGTAATTTTCTGCTACTCCTACCATCATAATGACCGCTCCTCCTTCTTCCTGTGATAAAGTTCTGAAGGTTTTTGGCAGATGCATTTAGCTTGTGAGAAAGTGTTTTTAGGTTCTCAGTTTCTAATCCATAATTCTGCATTTTAAAAAAGGGCACAAAAAGTTTATTCTTATTAATAATATTTTAATCCTTAGCCCATGAATGCATCAATTATTATTTCTTGCATAATTTTATTTCTGTGTTAAAAGTAGAAATTAAAAATCTACCAACTATAAATTTGAAATATGAGTATTATATATTTCCATAGTAAAATGGTACTTTTTAATTAAAAGAAACAATTGAAGCTTTATTTGAAATATATATAAGAAACATTCAGTTAACAATTTAGGAATTATATATGACTATATAAGTTTAAGCATTATTCTGAATCTTTAATACATTACAGCATAGGATATTTTCAATATCCTTATTTTTTAAAAAATTAACATTTAATTTGCTTTTCTGGATCAGAAATTCCCACGATTCCTTAACTTATTTGGTTCTTTTTATAAAACTTGATGTTTCCTAGAAAACTTTCTCCTTAATCATTCTAAGACACATTTGCAATAAAATCTTTAAAATCATGTCTAATGATGTAGAATCTCTTTCTATAGAGTAGAAAACTCTTAAAAATCAAGTAATGCTTGCATGAGATCAGTCTTATCTTCAGGCAACAGAAAAATCTGCTGCCAAAATGTTCGTGCAACACGAGCCACTTTGAACCTCTTTGCTTCTTTCAAACCTTAATGCTTTTCAACTTGCCAATGAACTGGGGGAGGGGAGAAGGGGCAAATGGAATGCTGAGAATGTATATGGAGGTTGCCAACCATCAAGGTCACGACTGCAGGTGCTGGAGAAAGAATAGTTATGGGACTGTTCCCATAATAAAAGGACATCTCATAATTGGACAATGTTATCACCCAGAGGTGGGGAGAAGAGGAAGCTATTGTTTAACTAGGCAAGCATTTGAGAGGGAAAACTAGAGCTGGTTTTGTTTCTTCAGTACCAAAATGGTGTATCCAATAAAGTTTTACTTTTGGGAATTCAAAGCTCCCGAGAGTGTTTCCTTATTTTGGGTTCACTAGTCAGACAATTGATATTTAACCAGCTCTCCCTAAATTAACACAGCCTACTCATATGCCTCTGAGAGAGCTGTAACCTAACAATGTCCGGAGGGCAGCAAAAAGTTAATGCTGCAGCGAAGCCTGGATTGCTCCCTCTTTGGGAGGCACCGGCAGCCACCCAAGCTATCTTGGGGGCATAGACGGTAGTGACTCAATCCAAGATGAGGGTGGAGAAGATAGAGCAGCCACCAGTGTGTGAGGAAGGAGTCATGGCCTGATCCATTTGCCTTCACCCGAAGATGTAATGGCTGAGCAGAGTGGGGAAGGCACCTAAATTAGAGCTTCCCTTGGGCCTACCTGGAGTGGCCATAACTCGAGGAAGCAAATGAAAGGCCCAGAAAGTTACAGACTGGGAAGAACCAGGAAGAATGGAAATTCCTGCAGCATGCTGTAGCCCTTCTGTGGAGCAACTGCACAAAAACTTAGTCAGAATGGAGATGCATGGAGCAGTGTTAATAAAATCCTCAGTCCCAGGAGCAGGGATTGAATGGACCAAGCTTCAGCAACCCCATCCCTGTCTCCACCATAACGGGTGAGACTGGGGAGTGTGGCCCAAGGAGCTGGGGTTCCCCCAGGGGGGTTGCCATCTCTTCCATGACTGTGGGAAAAGCCCAGGGATCCCTGCAACAGCAGGAGCTCAGACTCAAGCAGTCCCATATGCAGTGGCACTATCACTGGGCTATGTGCTGGTTCAGGATCACTGGGAGCCTCTGCTTCTGAAAGCCATGTTTGACAGGAGACCAGAGAAGCTAGCCTATTTCCTGAACCAGTTGTGGAACTATTTGGAGCAATATGGAGCAATGTACCTGGATGAAGTTGACCACTTAAACGCCATCTCTTCGAATCTAGAAGAGGAGGCAGCAGATTGGGTGATGTATCTCCATGTCAGATCCGTGTATCTGCCATTCTTCAGAGGAAGGGGGGAGGAGTTTGGAGTTTCATACATTTAGTTTCTCTTTCCTCTCTATGTACCCAAGATATCCTATTTCTTGCCTTGTCTTTTGTGTAACCTTTCATCTGATTTATTTATTTATTTGTTTCCATTTCTATACTGCCCTTCTCCAAACAGGACTGTTTGCCTGGCACCTTGGATGCCTAGAAAATTCTCAACTCTTGGAGAATGCAAGGGGAGGGAGGGCCATATAGATTGCAATGCCAGAAGATGGCCCTGAGAAACTTTTCTTATCTCTTTCTCAGAGAGGCCAGTACAATAACATCTTAACACTTGCAGATTGGCGGAATCCACATCGGACTGTTCAGAGGACTGTACTTTCCTTTATCCTAATTGTATGCTCTGATGAACCTCAGAACCTGCTTTGAATCTGTCCTGCTTTCACCCCTTTTCAATAAAAGGTTCCTTTTGAAATACAAAGTTTCAAGAGTCTTCACTTTCTTGAATAAGGGGACAAGGCTGGGCCTTACACTCCATGATGAAGGGGCACCAGAATTGGGGAATGTTGATGCCCTCTTGGAGGAGCTTTGAGACAGATTTGGAGATCTTGTGCAAGCCCACTGAGTAGAATCCAGGATCTGCATTATAAGACAGGGGAGTAGGTCAGTAACCGAATACATCTGGGAGTTCTGCAGCCTGGCTGGAAGCTGAGAGGGTGGCCAGAACACTTGCTGTTCTACCACTTCTGAGATGGACTAAACAAGGAGCTGTACCAAAACTGCCTGCCCTTGTTCTGCCCCAGCTACGGACCCCAAAGAACGCAGCACACACAAAGTCCGTTCAAACCTTAGTTTACTAAATAAACCAGTCTTTTACAACAACAGCTGTTAATTAACTGTATTAACAGCCGCCAAGAATTCAAAGAATAATAACTGAAAGCTTACTATGGTTGGCAGAATGCCCAGAAGCAATTTGCAGGAAGCTGATAAGATAAGCAAGACAAGACAGGAAGGTATGTGAACTAAGTTGTTCCCTGCAAATTGCTTCAGTCAGCGTTCCTCCTTAAATAGGTTAAGGGAGTGGCCAATTAGCCCCAAGCCTTACTCTCGAGGAGACTGCCTCCTGAGGAACCACTCCTGCTTTTTGGCAGCTCTGCGCGCCCATGCATCAAGAAGAGGCTCATCCTCTTCGTCCTCTTCACTTAAGGGAACTTCTGGAGATCCTGAAGGCCCTGGCTGAATCCCTGCCTTTGGCACCACATCTTGTCCAGCCTCCTCATTGTCTGATTCGAGTGCCAGCTGCACGGGCTGCTGGCGCAGCACCACACCAGCCTCCTCATTATCAGAATCAGCTACTAGCTGCACAGGCCGCTGACGGGCCACAACAGCCCTGAGGGATTCCAGATGACCTCGGGGCATGGTACCAGCTGGCAAACACAGTAAAACTAGACCTATTGAAGTACCGGCAGCACATAGTACATGAGGGTCACCCCAATGAGGCCAAGAGAGATGCCTGCCAGCATGCAAGGGACCAACAGTCCCTCACTTTAACCCAGAGGAGAGCCCATGGCACTTTCCCAGGCCTGCTTCCAATGTGGGAAAAAGGGCCATTGAGCAGCCAATTGTCCAGTCCCACAGCCCATGTCAGTGCCGAGGGGTTTGAGCCAGTCAAAGGCCAAGAAGGTGCCAAGGAAGGGAAAGGAAAAGATGTGGGTGGCACAGCAGGTCGTGGAGTCTCTTCCCTTTCCAACGAGAAGGAGGAAACTCCAACTCCCAGCAAGCCCAACCTGGTCTTCTACAAGAGTGACAGCGAAGGGGAGGATGATCCAATAGAAGGTGGAACCATACCCCCTTTAACTGCCCAGGGGAAGATACTAGTGCCCACTCAGGAGCAAGGGGAATATTCACAGCACCCGCTGCTTGGTTATCCTACAAACTGTGGAAAAAATGGGATTGAGACTTAAAAAACTGAGGCAGCCTATAAAGTTTGAGCAAGTTGATGACTCCCTCACTAGGGGTGCTGCCCGTCACATACCTAACCAAGCCAGTAACCCTGAGAGCGGGGAGCCACAAGGAGACTATTTGGTTCATAGTAGCCCCCAAAATGGCAGAGATTTTGGGTTTGGCATGGCAGAAGAAGTGGGATCCAGCAGTTGACTGAAAAGACAACAATTTGTGCTGGAGGAGTAGAGCAGGCAGATTGCAAAACATAGGGACAATGCACAAAGGTGGAGAAACACCATTGGTGGGAGGGGAAAGATAGACCCCAGTAATGCATTAGCTGAGAGTGGCCATGTGGGCCAGCCATCTCAAAGGAATATTGGGACCTAGCTGAAGCATTTAGCGAGCGGGAATCAGATGTACTCCCTCCCCATTGCCTCACTGACTGTGCCATTGAAACACTGCCCGGGGCAAAATTACCCAAAACCAAAGATGTATTCAATGACCCCAAGGGAGATGGAGGAGTTCAGAATCTTCATGGACAAAAATCTAGCTATGGCAGGGGTGTCAAATTCAATTTCATTGAGAGCCGAATCAGCATTATGGTTGCCCTCAAAGAACCAGTTGCATAAAAGATTATTGTCAGTGCCTCAGCGCTGGCATAGAGAGGAGAGATAAGCTCTGAACTTTTGCCTGCTAAATCCCTTTGAAGCTCAGTCGTCGTGGAAATGAGGAGGGAGGAAACATTCCTGTGAAATGACAAGACAAGAAGTCAGGAGAGGGACTTGGAAGATAGCCAATGAGAAGCAGAGAATTGGGGATCGGAAAGGGAGGGATTGGGGGGCAAAAGGTCAGTCTTGTCCGCATCGAGTCATGATCCGGTTGCTGTGCTCGAATAAAGAAAAGATTTCCTTAAAGATTGGCAGTTTGGAAATTCATTTATTTTGAGATAGCATCGAAGTCTGACAATTATGATGATTCACCACAGCCAGGTGGGCGTGCCCAAGTACTCATGGCTGGGAGGTCACAGCCAGGTTGCCATGACTAGGTGGGCATGGCTTGGTGGGCATGGCCAGCTCAACGCTACTCACTGACTGAGTCGGGACAGAATAAGTCACACCTGCTAAATCGATGTGGGGACAATTTGGTGCCCCACAAGCTCCTTGCCTCCCCAAACTACTGGCAGCTAAGCATGTGCACATGCACATGCACACCACCACGCCACATCCCAAGTTTGGGGACTTTTATCCACAGAGGAAGGAAAGGGCCTTCTTTTTTTTTTTAATTTGATTTATATGCCGCCCTTCTCCGGAGACTCAGGGCGGCTTACAATGCGTTAAGCAATAGCCTTCATACTTTTTTTGTATATTTATACAAAGTCAGCTTATTGCCCCCACAAACTGGGTCCTCAATTTACCTACCTTAGAAAGGATGGAAGGCTGAGTCAACCTTGAGCCTGGTGAGATTCGAACTTACAGTAATTGCAGACAGCTGGTGTTAATCACAATGCTATCAGTCTGCTGAGCCACCAAGCCTTCCCCTGGGCTTCTCCCCAAGCCCAGGCATGATTGACAGTTTGCAAGCTCAGATGTGGATAAAAGTCTCCAAGCTTGGAATAGGGTGTGTATGTGTGCATGCATGTGCACAGCATGCCAAAGGAGACATTCTTCTCCCAATCCGAGACATTGTTGCTGTTTCCCTGTTCAATGTCTCCTCCAAGCAAAGGAGGTGGAGGACAATGCTGCTCTGTGTGGAAGTGCAGAGGACAAAGTTTGCAGGAAGCAGTTTCCTGTGAATCCAACTTCTGCCTTGACAGATCTCTGGAGAGCAAGAGGAGGAGCAGGGGTTCAGTGCTCCCCAGTCCTGCATGAGGGAAGCTGGCCCTTCTCAAAAGGGAATCCCCATTTCCAATCATGTGTGGTAAGAATGTTGGCTTGTTGGGGCAGCCTACCCTCATGAAGTTGGACTCACAGGAAACTGCTTCCTGCAAAGTTTGTCCTCTGCACTTCCACATGCAGCAGTGTCATCTTCCACCAGGCAAGTGCCCCATCAGTCTTGCCTGATGGGGCACCAGGCAAGACTGAGGGGCGATCTGGAGGTCTCCAGTGGAGGAAGGCAAGACTATGGCAAGCACCAAAGCCTCATCCACCAGAGGAGCCTCACTGTTCTTCTCAAGCCAAGCAGAATACCCCTGGACGGCAGCACAAGCTGCCCAGAGCCCTGGGCAGCATAGGGCAAGAGCCCAGCCTGGCCTTAGAGCTCCCAGGTCACTAGGATCCCATAGCCCAGCCCAGTCCTGCTTCTCCAAGAGGGCACCTGGCAGTGCTTACTTCCTCCTCAAGGCTGCTGCTGTTGTGCTCACTCTTCTTGGCCAGGTTGCTCATGGTGGGTGCAGGAAGGCAAAGTCAGAGGGAGGACCACTCCTTCTCCATGCGAGAAGACCCGGCTTTGTAAGCAAAGCATCCTCAGCAGACCCCAGGAAAGGCCAGGAGGAGGGGGCAAGGGGATGACGAGAGGGCAGCAGGGCTGCTAGTGGCCAAGTGCTAAGGCAGGACTTCCCTCAGACCCTCCCTCCTTCTTCCAATCTCCCTCTTCCTTTCCTTTCCTTTCCTTTCCTTTCCTTTCCTTTCCTTTCCTTTCCTTTCCTTTCCTTTCCTTTTTTTCCTTCCTTCCTTCCTTCCTTCCTTCCTCCCTCCCCCCCTCCCTCCCCATTCCTTCCCAATGGGGTGATGGAACAAACTAACACAATAGTGGAGTAATACCTACATTTCTATGTAAACTATCAGCAAACCAGCTGGGTGGAGCTCCTACCTTTTGCAGAAGTGGCTTATAATAATTCAGTACATGGGTTCACCCCCTTTAAAGTGACCATGGGAGTTGAATTTGTGCCAATGCCAGAATTTCCAAAGGAACCCCCTCACTCAGTAAAGTTAGCTGAATGGATGAATACCCTGAAAGCTGATTGGGAAAATGTGCAGAAAACCCTGAATAAAATCAGAGAGTCATAAAAGAAACAGGCAAATCGGAAGAGAGCCAATCAACTTGCCAATGAACTGGGGATGGAGGGAGGGGAAAGTGGAATGCTGAGAATGTATGTGGAGATCATGAAGCTTTGCAACCATCAAGGTCACCACTGCAGGTGCTGGAGAAAGAACAGTTATGGGACTTTTCCCATAACAAAAGGGCTTCTCATAATTAGATAATGTGATCACCTAGGGGTGGGGAGAAGAGGAAGCTATTGTTTAACTAGGGAAGCATTTGCATATGAAAACCAGAGCTGGTTTTGTTTCTTCAGTATCAATATGGTATATCCAATAATGTTTTATTTTCAAATTCAAAGCTCCCAAAAGTGTTTCCTTATTCTGGGTTCACTAGTCAGACAGTTGACATGCAAATACTTATTTTAGAGGGCCTTTCAAAATATCCAGATGGTTACTTCAGCTGTAGTAATATCACAAATGAAGATCTCATCTTTAAAGTGCTGAGAAGTTTACAGCTTTTCAAAAATTCAGTATGGTTACTTTCCAGGTAATCTGCTGATACATGTGCATGCACAGAAATTATGTCCAAAAGGTTTGGCAGTAAAACGCTAATTGCACATAAAGCTAAGCTATAATTTGATTTGGTTTTGTCTTAGGATATTTTGTAACTCGCCCATTGCAATTTATTCACCAAATCATAATTACAACTACCATTTAATATGAGGTATGAATGCAGTCAGGGGTGGGATCCTACCATTTCAACAACCAGTTTGCTAAGCGCGCACATGCACAGTTTGGAGAAAACTCACCTTCTGCATTGCTGCTGGCAAGGAAAACAGCTGAGGCGCGGCAATCCACTCTGCCATGCTAATTAGCTGGGCTTCAGAAATGGAAATATAGGTGCGTATAACGCAGGGGCGGGTGGGCCCACTTCAAAATCAGAGTGAACCAGTTCGCTCATGGCTGAAAGTCAGAGCTAATGGTTCACCTGAGCTAGTCCAAACCGGTAGAATCCCACCACTGAATCCAGTCAAAGTGCCCTGTTTTGTATTTTGAGAAGAAGGCATTTTGCTTGCTGTTGTAAAAAGTAAGTATGATTTACAAAGAAATCAATGCTTCCCCTTTTGGAAACAAATTATTTCTACAAACATTTCAGTTCAATAAAAATACTTTTTCTTTGAAAAAAGCTAACTTTGATTTTAAAATGAAAGACTTTTCAACTATGATTTGTATCGCAATTCAATTTTTGTATCACTAAAACTAAATATATTAATATTACTCAAAATCTTTGAAATAGTTTTGCACAATCCCATTGATTATATATTTTTTATACATTTCAGAACCCTTTTCTTCATTCTCAAAATATTTACCAATGCACAGAGTAAGTCAACTGCTTCCAGGATAAGTTCTTGATGACCAATTCGAGTAACTCCCAGATCCTCCAGTTCTTGATGAGTAATACGTAGTAGCTGGTCTCCACCAATTTTTTCCCTCTCAAAATTCTTGATATATTGTTGCAGGCAGTCATCAAGGCCTAAGACAAAAAAAATAATAAACACAATATTTACAAACTAAAATTGGTACTTGAACTATGTTATCTATCAATGTTAGATTATTTGACATTTTTTTCAACTGAATTATATTTACTTTTGTTCCAATATACCCTGTTTCCCCCCAAAATAAGATCCAACCAAAAAATAAGCCCTGGGCATGGTTTTTCAGGATGCTAGTAATATAAGCCCTACCCCAAAATAAGCCCCCGTTAGAATTATCAGCCAGATGGTGCATTTAGTACCGTATTTCCCCCCAAATAAGACCTAACCAGAATATAAGCCCTAATGCATCTCTTGGAGTAAAAATTAATATAAGACCCGGTCTTATTTTTGGGGAAATTACAATAATTACATGTATATTTAAAAATTAAGTCTGGAAGCAAAGTATGTTTAGGAGGGCTTTTTGAAGCTTGAAGGTATTTTTACCTGCATACATCATTGCCATATATATTCAGCGCAAGTCATAGAAAAATACTAAGAAGTAGTGAACAAAGAAATGAAAGAACAGAAATCTACTGAGTACCAACTCTCCATACATTTCTGTCTTTGAAAAGCATCTTTCTATTATGCCCATATGGTTTTCATAATTCCCTTCTATTCTTTTAACCTCACATTTCTCTTTTCGACAATTTTATCAATTCCATACAAACATGTCTTTCCCTTCCTCTTAAACCATTCACTCCTGCTCTTCAAATTATTTTGCAATTTGATCTTCATTCATTTCTTTATATGCCCAAAACAATATACTTACATAATCCAGTCCATTAAATATGCTTAGTCAGAAAATGTAACTATTGGCATAATTCCTCTTCCTCCTTCAAAAAGATCTTTTTGAACCAATAATATATTACAGATGAGACATGAAACAGAATGCTGCAGTCTTTCATTTCACAATGTATTTATTTAATATTTTCTAAAAAATAGTTTCAAGACATTTGTCAACTCTCGAAACTACTCTAGCCAAAGCCATATTTTTCTTGCTTATGGGGAGGAGGGGGACTTATGGAATGTAGAGTACATTTCTCTAATGTGCCAGACATAACAATAAGGTGCCTGAAAAGCAAAGCCAAATCAGCATGCCTAGCAATGGCAGGAGGGAGTGCTGAGAAGTTCATCACCTGCTTGGTTGGCAAACGTGACCTGTGACACAAGGGGGGTAGACAGAATCTATTCTTTTAATTATACCAAAAACACGGGACTTATTCAGTGTTGGCTTCACCTTTAACCGTGCTGATATGATGTACCCAATAAACAGGATTTTTGAGGAAGCCAAGGCCTTGGAGTCTTGAATCAGTTGGGAACAATACTCGGAACCATGACAACACCCATAAAACTCATCAAATCTCCAGGATTCCTGAACCCCAGCCCTCAACCCTGGTCAATTCATGGGGAAGGGAAATCCTCAGGAAGAGATGGCCAAGAAGGGGAAAGAGGCTACTGGCAAACCAGTGGAGGAGCCAGTGATGGTGCAAGTGGGAGCCCAAGCGAATGAGGCCACCCCACTGGATGAGAGTGTGGATAGGAAATCCCAACCTGACAGAGATGTGGGAGGAATCAGTGATCAGAGAAAATCCCTTACTCATAGCAGATGAACTCTGGTGGAGGAGAACCCCTGGACAGTAGACGTTGAGCTCCCCATGGTAGTGCCCATGTACAGAGGAGAGTGGTAGACTGGGATGAGCCAAGGGAGTGGAAATATTTGACAGTGCTTTGGAGCTTTTCGGTAGAGCAGCTGAGAGTGGTTCGACAGCACGAGCATCCGGGGTATGGAACCTCTGTACCAGCTGGAGGTAACGGAGGAGATTCTCCACCAAGCTATCCAGCTGCTTCTGGGATGAGGGAGCCCCAGTCCTCCTGTCAGATTCCGTCTCATCAGCCCAAAGTTCCTACTGATGATGGGGGGGGAGCCTGGAGCGAGCTGCTCCAGTGTAGCAGAGAGCTGTGGGGACAAGCCCCAGAAGAAGCTCCCCGTCCTCAATAGCAACAGCAATGAGGGTGAGTCCCAGTTCTAGCCAGAGGCCCCAGAAGCCACCAGGAGCAATCAGTCCATCCCAGCAGCCACTGCAGCCTCTTCCCCACAACCCCGGGTAGCACCTGGGATATTGGCCACACCCCACCACACTACATGAAGCCTCCCTCCCAACCATCACATTTGATAGGAATCACCCGAGGGGGAGTGAACTCCAGCCGAAGTAGACCAGTCACCTGCCTTGTATGACAGCGAGGATGAGGGAGAAAGAGACCCGATGGTGAGTAGAGCCATCCGCCCTTTCGTGATCCCCATGAGAATCATGGCACACAACTCGGGAGCTCAAGGGGACTTTGACGCCCTAATAGATTCAGGCTGCACCTGATGCTTAATAAGCCTGCCCACAGTGCCGAGGCTGGGAATCCGGGTGAGGAGGCTATCCTATCCTCCATGTGGTTTGAACAAGTCAATGATTCACTAAAAGGAGGGGCCCGTGACCATTTGACCAAGCCCATGAAGCTGGAGATGGGTCAGCACTGGGAGATGATCCAGTTCGTGATTGTCCTGAAGATGACAGAAGCTGTGAACGTTCCTGGCTGGACAAGTGGGGCCCGACATTATAGTGGGAAGGGGGAAACAGGAAGTTGAGTTTGGGAAGAGGCCCCTTCCCTCCCCCATACAACTGAGTCATGCAAGCCGCTCTGTAGAGGATGGGAGCTGAAGGCCCAGAAGACTCAAAGGCTGGGTCAGATTGGCTGCCAGAGACCTAAACTATCTCCAGAGAATACCATCACCTGGCGGAGGTATTCATGGAGGTGGAATGCAACATGCTATCCCCTTACAGGCCCATGGACTGCGCAATTGAGATCCTTCCAGGGGCAAAACTACCCAAGCCTCCATGACCCCCAAGGAGATGAAGGAGCTGAGGGAGTACATCGACCCCATGTACTCCATGACCCCCAAGGAGATGAAGGAGCTGAGGGAGTACATCAACAAGAACCTAGCCAGGGGCTTCATCCAGACAGCTAAACCTGAGTAGCAGCCCCAGTCCTATTCAAGGAAAAGAAGGATGGGGAAATTGGATTATGTGTAGACATTAGGGGGATCAATGGAGTGTGCGTGGAGAACATGTACCTACTCCCCCTCATGAAGGACATTCTGGCCCACCTAGCCAAGGGGAAGATTATTTACCAAGTTAGATTTGAGAGAAGCATATTATCACGTCAGAATCAGAGAGGGAGATGATTGGAAGATGGCATTTAATTGCCTTCTGGGAAGCTTCCAGTTCAAAGTGATGCTGTTTGGACTACAGGGGCCCCTGGCGGTGTTTATACAGCTGATCAATGAGGTGCTGTATGAACACATGTATAAAAGGGTCCTAGTTTACCTGAAGGACATTCTCATCTTCACCGAAACGATGGAAGAGCATGTCAAACTAGTTTGCCAAATCCTTAAGAAGCTTCTGCAGTGAACCTATATGTTGATCTGTCCAAATGCGAATTCCACCAGACCTGGCTGCACTATCAGGGTTATCTAGTATTGAGTGAAGGGGTGGAAATGGATCCAGGGAAGGTGAAAGCCATTTTAGAATGGCAAGCCCCTTGAACCTGTAAACAACTACAGAGTTTTTTGGGGTTTGCTAAATTTTACAGGCAATTCATCCCATCCTTTGCAAGAATAGCCTTACCAACCACAGAGCTGCTGAAAACAGGGAAAATCGGGGCCAGGCCACCACTCCAATGAAAGATGGAATGCTGACAGGCATTTGAAACTCTGAAAAGGTTATTTGTAAAGGAAACAGTTCTGAAGCACCCCAATCCTGAGAAACCCTTTGTCATCCAACCTGACACCAGTAATATTGCCATAGGGGCCATCCTCCTCCAGAGAAATGAGGAGGGGAACCTGCAACCATGCACCTATACCTCCCAAAAATTCACTGACATGGAGAGATGCTGGGCTGTATGGGAAAAGGAGGCTTTTGCGATCTGGTGGGCACATTGACCTACTGCCATCTCCTGAAGGGGAGTAACATACTATTCAAAGTGTGCAGTGACCATAAAAATTTGGAGGCATTTAGAATTCCTCACAAACTCTCACCGAAGCAGGTTTGGTGGGCAAAGTACTTCAACTGATTTAACTTCACCTTGAAATACCTCCTGGGAGGGAAAAAACTTCCTGGCTGATGTCCTCTCAAGAATGCCACAGTACAAGAGCACTTGCGAGGAAGGGGTTAATGCAATTATTCCCCTATCCCAGAAACCAGCCTAGGTGACCACATGATAATGAGCCATGTAACAACTGATCACATCAGGGAGGATCTGACCCAGAAACTCAAAATCGAGTTGCAAAATGACCCCTGATTCAATGAACACCCGCAGCTCTTGACCATTGGGGATGAACTGGCCTGGAAGGGGACTAAGCTGTATGTCCCTAACAGCCTGCAGATGCAGGTCCTACAAAGGAGCCACAATGCCAGGCAGGCAGGGCACTTTGGGTTCTTGAAAACCCTGCACCTGGTTAGGAGAAAGTTCTGGTGGCCAAGGATAAAAAAGGACATTGAGAGCTATGTAAAGAGTTGTGCAACCTGTGCAACAATGAAGAAAAGACTGGAAAAGCCAGTAGGTTGCTGCAGCAAGTAGCCGAGCCCACCCAAACCTGGGAAGATTGTGATGGACTTCATAGTTGAGTGCCGCAAAGTGGAGGGAATATCATGATTTGTATAGTGATCAGCCTATTTTCCAAGCAGGCTCATTTCATCACCTGCCCGGGATTACTGTCTGCCCACAAACTGGTGAAGTTGTTCCTGAGGCATATCTTCTGAATGCATGGGGTTCCAAACAGAATTATTTTAGATCGGGGAGTCCAATTCATTGCTAAGTTTTGGAGGGAGTTCTTAAAGTCCATTGGTTCCTCCCAGGGGCTTAGTTTGGCTTTTCACCTGAGTAGCAATGGGACGGTGGAGAGGGCTAACACTGTGGTGGAGCAGTACCTAAGGTGTTGGGTCAACTACAAGCAGACTAATTGGGCAGAATTACTGCCTTTTGCTGAAGTGGCATACAATAACACAGTGCACAGCAGTGCTGGGCTTACCTCCTTCAAGATGGTCAATGGGATAGACTTTGTCCCCATGCCAGAATACCCCCAGGAGCCTCCCTCTCCTATTAGTCTAACGGAGTGGGTTGATTCGTTGCAAGGCAGGCACTGGCAAAAGCAACAAAAACCTACAAAAAGCAGGCTGATAAGAAACGGGCCTCGCAGACACGATTCCAGGTGGGGGAGAAAGTTTATCTCTCCACAAAATACTTAAGGCTAAAGTTGCCCTGCCTTAGATTTAATACGGGGGGAGGGAGACTTAGTGAATGTAGAATGCTTTCCTCCAATGTGCCAGACATAACAATGATAAGGTGCCTGAGAAGCAAGGCCAAATCAGCATGCCTAGCAACGGCAGGAGGGAGTGCTGAGAAGTTCATCACCTGCTTGGTTGACTAACATGACCTGTGACACAAGGGGGGTAAACAGAATCTATTCTTTAATTATACCAAAAACACGGGACTTATTCAGTGTTGGCTTCACCTTTGACCGTGCTGATATGATGTACCCAATAAACAGGATTTTTGAGGAAGTCAAGGCCTTGGAGTCTTGAATTGGTTGGAAGCATTACTCAGAACCATGACATTATTTTTAGAAAAATAAAAAATAATAATTATAAAATGCCACAAATTAAGATAAGCCATTCTAAACAAAGTAAAGCTAGTAATACATATGAACAATAATTCTAAAACTACTAAATTCATAAAAATACATTTCAAAAGCACATTCCCTCTCTGTTTTGTGTTCACAGACCAAAGAGAATAATCAACATAGAATCTTTTCTTGTGTAGTGACAGCAATTTGTTACAGAAAAATGATCACTGAGCAAAATGGTCAGTAAGCAAACATTTTGTGACACACATATACTGTACACAGATAGAGGGGGGAGAGAGAGAGAGGGAGGGAGGGAGAGAGAGACAGAAAGATGCTGCAAAGATCTCTGGTTGCTGCCATCTCACTTAGATAGATTAGATAGATAGATAGATAGATAGATAGATAGATAGATAGATAGATAGATAGACAGATAGATAGATAGATTACTGTCATTTTCTACTGTGGGCACACTGGCATGCATTAAAAATAAAATTCTGTTGCCTGCTCTCAAAAGTGTACTAATACATAACACACATATTTCCTCCAAGATAGCGGCAACGGAAGAAGCATAGTTACATCACAGGGAGTTAAAAGATGAGAAAAGTTGCTATTAAACTAAGATAAACTGTAGGAGGAGAGGAACTGTTGTGACTCCGACCTCCGAGCCCATCTTATTGGAGGGAGAAGGCTTCGAAAGTGAAGAAGAGGAGTTGGCCAGGCCTCCCTCTCCAGGACCCTCCTCTCTGGCAATGCCTCAGGTGTCTCCCGAAGGAGAAGAGATTGGCCAGGAGCCAGGTATCGCCGAGCAGTCACAGTCAGACAGTGACGGAGATAAATCTTGGCTGGATCCATGCTAGCGTCGGAGAGACAAGCGCACGCAGCAGTAAAGGAGGCATGCCAAAGATTAAGCTGAGTCACTGGACCACACCCCACAGGGGATAAAAGGGGGTGTGGTGGCCATTCAGGCTCTGTGACGGACAAAACTAAACAACTAGCGAATCGCATTGTATCTCTGAAACTACGTTATCTGCCTGCCTTAGATTTAATACGGACTGGACTTGACAATTCTGTGGCTTTGTGTATTTGTTTTAGTTCTCTGTGAGTAAAGTTCTTTGCAAGCAGCTACTGGGTTGCTGCCAATCCTGTTATCGAAGGAATTTATTGTCTGCAAGTTTTATTTAACTCCTGGCTGACTATTTGTGTGCGTGTGTGAGAAGGGGACAGAACAGGAACGATGACTCATAGAATAAATCACAGAGAAAGAAAAAACGTGGAGAAAGGAAAAGGAGAGGAAAGATTGGAGAAATAGGAGGAAAACACCACCATGGGCAATGGTCCACAGTGAACTGGCCTGCTGAGAGAAGCCCAGCTGCACCTGAGAGGCCTATCCAAGAGACCGGAGGCCCATTGAAGTGAGGTGAGCGGAAAGGCAAAACAAACTGGCAGAGAACAAGCCTGCAAGCCAGTGAGTGAGTGGGGCCAGCTGTGGAGCAGGGAGGAAAATCATCTGTGGAGCAGAGAAGCGAGCCAACTGAGAGCAAAGCAATGACCAGCAGAGAAGAAAAAGGTGAGCCGGTGAGAGAGAGGAGCAGGAAGGAGGAGGAGAACAGGCTGTAGAGAGAAGACAAGAGGCAAGCTTACTGTAGGCCATCCAGGTGGTCCTGTTTGCTGGGAGAAACAGTGCAAATGGGAGCCACATGGCTGAGGAGCAAAGAGCAGTGGAAGCGCAACTGAAAGGAGAGCCAGAAGCAAGGATCAGCACAGCAAACGCAGAGAGCAGTGAGGAAAGTGATGATAGAGCATCAGTGGAACCGGAGGCTGTCAGTGGTGGTGGAGCATTTCAGCACAGCAGATCAGTAAACAGGTGACTGAGAATGGCAACAGAGCAGTGTGGCAGACCAACAGACCAGGTGGGGGTGGGGGTGGGGGGACGATGCCATGAACTGACAAAAGCAGGGAGAGCTGAATACCTGGTAGTGGCAGGAGAAAAGCAAGTAGGAAGAGAGGATAAAAAGACAACATAGGACACAAGGCAAAAAAAATCAAAGGCTAGTAGACAATAGTAAGTACCGAACATATAAAGGCAGAGAAGAGATAAAGTAACCCCACAAGAAGGCAGGGAGGGAAAGGATCATAAGAAGGAAGGGCGGAAAGGGATAAATGTAGAACATTCCAGTACAGGCTAAGAACGAATCTCGCACTCAGCACTGAAAATGTTAAAATTAGACAATTTAAATGATCTAGAACTTTAATTTTTTTCCCCAAATCATTTTTTTATTTTAAAACAAAAAAAGAAAAATAACATACAAACATCATTCAATCAATCAAGTACAGACAGTACATCGGTCGGTTTGCATTCCTAGTGCCCTCTCTCTTCATAATATCACTACATATCCACAACTTATTCTTATGTAAAATATATCAGTTGTATCATCATTTAAAGTATTTCAGCATTTACTTATATATCACCATTTTTTATTATCTAGATAATAGAACTTTAAAAAAAAATCGATTTAAAAACAAACTTTATTCAATATAAAAAGATAAAAATTATACAAAAAGTTCTTAACTCTAAAAATACATTCAAAACTACTTATAAACAAACTAACAAACAGGATTACCTGTCTATAATATATAAATATGCAAATATATACAGTAACCTTTGCTTCTTTTATCTTAATGACGGTGTGTATTTGTTACCTTTGGTTTCCTACTATATTTGACATTACTTTTTTTTCCATTTATTAATCCAATCATACCATCTATCCCATACTTTGAAATACTGTGAGTCTTCCTTATCATTTAATTTTAAAGTTAATCTATTCATTTCTGCGCATATAAATATCTTTTGGATTATTTGCTGATCTGTTGGCAACTGTTCTGATTTCCAGGATTGAGCTAGGGTTATTCTGGCCGCCCTGATTATTTATTTATTTATTTATTTATTTATTCAAATTTCTATACCGCCCTTCTCCTTTCGGACTCAGGGCGGTGAACAGCCAAGATAAAAACATCTATACAAAACATCACAGTTTAAAAATAAAGTTAAAATAATTTATAATTTGGCCCATAATTTAAAACTTGTCAATTAAAATCAATATTAAAATTTTAAAAACTAACCCTAAAATCAAGACAGACCGGCTAACTGGAAAAAATGAGTTTTTAGGGCCCGACGAAAAATCCGAAGGTCGGAGATCACTCGTATCTCTGGGGGTAGATTGTTCCATAGGGTAGGTGCCACCACAGAGAAGGCTCTCCTCCTGGGGGTCGTCAGCCGGCATTGTCTGGCCGACGGCACCCTGAGGAGGCCCTCTCTGTGGGAGCGAACCGGCCGGTGGGAGGCTATTGGTGGCAGAAGGCGGTCCCGTAAGTACCCTGGCCCTAAGCCATGGAGCGCTTTAAAGGTGATCACCAACACCTTGAAGCGCACCCGGAAGTCCACCGGAAGCCAATGCAGCTCGCGCAGGAGAGGAGTCACATGGGAGCGCCCCGTCGCTCCCATAATCCCCCGCGCAGCCGCATTCTGCACCAGTTGGAGCCTCCGGGTGTACCCCAAGGGGAGCCCCATGTAGAGAGCGTTACAATAGTCCAGACGAGAAGTGACGAGTGCTTGAGTGACCGTGCGTAGGGAGTCCCGGTCCAGAAAGGGGCGCAACTGGCGTATCAGGCGAACCTGACAAAAAGCCCCCCTGGCCACGGCTGTCATATGCCCTTCTAAAGACAGCCGCGCATCCAGGAGGACACCCAAGTTGTGGGCCCTCTCCGTGGGGGCCAATGATTCGCCCCCAATAACCAGCGATGGCGTCAGCTGGCTATACCGGGACGCCGGCAGCCACAGCCACTCGGTCTTGGAAGGGTTGAGTCGAAGCCTGTTTCTCCCCATCCAGACCCGCACGGCCTATGTTATATGTAACATAATGTACTTTATTTCCTTTCTACTGCTTTTTTTGAGTATACCTAACAGGAAAATTTCAGATTTTAATTCAATATCTTCTTCCGTTATTTCTATTATCCAGGTTCTAATTTTTATCCAAAATTTCTTAATTTTGGGGCAAAGCCACCAGAGATGATAAAAGGTTCCCTGTATTTGTTTACATTTCCTGCATATCGGGTTGAAATTTACATACATCTTTGCCAATCTTGCCGGGGCTAGATACCATCTGTACCACATTTTATAATGGTTCTCTTTCTATGTTGTTGCTTTTGTGATTCTATAATTATTTTCCCATATCATTTCCCATTCTTCCAATTGTATGTTTCTTCCAATATTCCTAGCCCAAGCTATCATTTGACCTTTAACTATGTTTTCTGCCAAATTGAATTCTAGTAGGTATCTGTAAAACTTTGAGATTATTTTTCGCTCTTTGGTTTCTAATAATTTATCTAACTGGTTAGGTTTTATTTCAACTCCTCCTTCATCATTGTCTTTTTTGTATCTGGTTTGTATTAATAGGTAAGGCCACCAGTCCATTTCTATACCCTGGTCTCTGAGCTCCTGACGTGTTTTTAGTTTTCCATGTACATCCAAAACATCTTTATATCGTATTATTTTTTGGGTGGCTGATATATTAGGATGTATTGCTGCCTCTAATGTAGATATCCAGCCTGGGACTTTCATATAATGTTTATTTTTATCTTTTTTTACGTCCAAAACACCATTCCAATCCCCCAATAGGATACAAGTTTTATATCTCCATTGTGTCAACTTTGAGTGTTGTAAGTTATAAAATTTTTCTTGTTGTTGGTTCGGGGCATATACTCCAATTACAAGTGTTTTTTCTCCTTTTATTAAAAGTTCAATCGCTAAAAATCTTCCTTGATTATCCGCTTCAACTAATTTTGCAATTAAGTCTCTTTTCACATATATAACTATACCATTTTTCTTCTCTGATGCTTCTGCAACATAACGTGTACCTAATATTGCATTTGTCAAATATTTTTGATCTTGTATCCTAATATGAGTCTCTTGTAAACAAATTACTTCATTCTTAAATTGTTTAAGATAGTGAAATATTTTCCTTCTCTTCTGTGGAGAATTCAAACCATTGACATTCCAGGTCAAAAATCTAGTTCCCATCTCTGGGCCTCTGAAGCGTCTGGAGCAATTTCTGATGATTTTGCCTCATTTGACCTTTAGGTCTTGTTCCTCCCACAGCTTCTGATTTGGTAGTTTCTTGGGTTGCTATCTGCAGTTGTTGTTGTTGTTGTTGTTGTTGCTGTTGCTGTCTTAATTCTTTCTTACGCTTAGTTGTTGCTGCTCTGGTCTGTCTTTAATCCTTTGGTTCTTCAAATATATCAATTAACTCCACATCTTGAACAGCCATCTGAATTTGTAGTGGTTCTTCTTGACCAGTCAAAACTCCCCCCTGAACTACTATCAGTAGCTCTTCTCTCTCTCCTTCCATTACTTCCTTCTTTCTTTTTCCTTCTGGTGATTTGGGTGTCCCAGCCTTTAATACATTAATGTAAAAATATCTTGCTTTCCATATTGTATTAAGTCGATATCTCTCTCCAGAATATGTCACCACTAAACCGGCTGGCACCTCCCATCTGTACTGTAATTGGCGTTTTTTCAACTCATCCCCCAGAAAAGCATACTCTCTTCTAGCTCTCAACATCTTGGGGGGGATTTCTTTCATTGTCATCACCTCCTGGCCTTCAACCTGAAGCTTGTTTTTAAAAGTAGCCTGTAAAATTTCATTGCGTACTCTCCTTGTAGTAAAATATATTACAGTGTCTCTTGGTAAGTGTTTCTATCTGGCCACCCAACACGATATGCCTTATCAATCTGCCAGCCCAGCTCCGTTTTCGTCTCCCCCAGCAACTGTGCCAATGCCTCTGACATCATTTCTTTCAAATTCTCTTGTTTATTCTCCTTCACCCCTCTGAATCGTAAAGCAAATTCCATTTCTCTATACTGTAACATCGTTACATCAACTTCAGCTCTCTCAAGTCTGCTGTGAGTCTCTTCCAATTTATTGTCCAAAATTTCCGTAGATTGCTTAATTTCTTCAACTTTATCATCCACCATTTCAATATCACCTGCCAAACATTTAAATGCCAATAATATATCTTCTCTGATTTGCCGATTCCGAATTAAAATCTCATCTGAAACAGCCTGTATTTTTTCATTAGTTTCATTAATTTTTTCATTAATCACAGTAGCAATTTTATTTTGTGTGGCTTGTAGGGCTTCTTGTATCATCTCAAACGTTAAAGTCTGTGGGTCTGTTGGAGGGGCAGAGGTTTGCAATATAGGAGTATGAGCTGGGGAGCTTCCAGCGCTCCCAGTTCCTTTAATAGGTACAGTCTTTACAGATTTTGAGGCCATTTTCAGTTTAAATTAATCGTTATATTTTAATCAGAAGCCAAAAAGAAAAGTTCATCAAAGTCAAAGAATTTTCCCAATCATAAATTAACGTTTAAAATCCTCCTTCTCTCAACACAACAGTTCTTTCCAGGCAAGAGGCTACTAGTGAAATGAAACTTTCTGTAACTTTTACTTTCTCCACCCTTCCCTTTCAAGCTTCAATCGCCATTTTGTTGCAAATTGCTAACTTGTTACTTCCGAAGGAGGCTATAAACAGTGGAGTTAAGCGTAAATACTTGCAGTCTGACTTCTCCTGGCTTGTTCTGCCTGCAGCAATTAAATATGTTAAGAATCCCCTCACTTGTTATCGGCAGAGATGGTCGCAGCTTCTAGCTCTGCTAAATAGTGGAGTCTTCCCAGGTCCGGAGCAGATTGACAGACTTCTAGGGAGCCCTTGCCCTTCGCGCCCCCAGATTTCTCCTAGGGTGCTTGGGGTGCTCTACCTCCGCCTGTCGGCTCTTCTCTCTCCCCTTTGCCTGGGGAGAGGGTTTCCAAATCCCAGACAGCTGTTTTTCGGCTGTTCTGGGGCTTTTACGGTACCAGGGATTGGGCGCCCACGGAGGAGCGTCAGCGAAGTCAGCGGAGCCAACCGGAAGATAAGAAGGGACCTAAACAAAATGTTTTAACAAGAGCAAAATTGCCCAAACCATTCTGGGAGATGATGGACGACTGGGAGTTGAGGGATATTTGGCATGAAAGAAACCCAGAAGAAAAAGATTTTACTTTTTTCTCGGATAGCCACCAATCTTTTTCAAGGATTGATTTTATATTAATTACTAATGATTTATTATCTAGGGTGAAGAACACGAAGATTTGTTCAAGAACATTGACAGACGGCTTCTGGTTGGCACCGTCGTCGTCGCTAGACGGTCTCTTCAAGAACGCCAGCCCCGCCGCTCGTAAAGAGCCACTTCTACAGCTGAGAGGCAGTTTGAAAAACTCCACGATCTTGAAGAATCGGGAGGAGAGCCGGCAAGACAAGGTAGAGCCCCCTACAAAGTCCCCAGACTGTCTTTTTTGCTTCTGGGGAGGAAGCAGGGTGAGGCTCCCTTTCCAGCTCGCCATGGCTCCAGACTCCGGGGACAACTCTGCATTTAGCAGAGCCAGACGACGCGACCAACGTAACTAGCAAAAGCCAAGCGAATTACCAAAAAATAAACAGGGTGGAATCTGGACTTGAAATTCAAACTGCAAGTATTTTTATTAGCCCTGTGATGAGCTTAAGAACTGAGAAAGTAAAAGTTTGCTAAAATGGTGTCTGGGTCAGCGATAGGGAAAGCTGAAAGAGAAAGTGGATTTGCCTGAGTGTTTAATACGCTACAAAGTAACTAAAAGTAACAGCGCTGGCTAGAAGAAAAGGGAAAAGTTCTTTTTAAAGTGATTTTGATCTGTTCCTTCTCCCTTGAGATTTGACTAAAGCTGGGGAAATTTCTGAAAGGATTCTGTGGTGAAAAGGGAGGGAGGACTTCCTTCTTAGAAAGATTCAGTCTGCGTGGTAGAATGGCTTCAAAGCAGACAAAGCCAGCCAAAGCTGCAGGGGGGGGGTTCCCCCACTCACAAGCCACAAGAGCAGCCCTTAAGTTTGCAGACTCAAAGCCAAGCACAGGAGACTGGTTTTAAAGATTTGAAGGAATTTATTGCTGCAGCTCTGTTGAATCAAAATGAAGTTTTGGACCAGAAATTTGAAAAATCTCAACAGGAAATTAAGGAGGTGGTTCAAGAAAAGTATGACAAGATGAAGCGTGACATACTGACAGTTGTGACTGGCTTGTCAGAAGCAGTTGTTCAGATTGATAAAAAAGTGGAAGAAGTAGAATCTAAAATGAAGGAAGCTGATTATAAAATTTCCAATGTTGATAATAAAATGCAAAGGATTGAAAATGAAGTGACAATGATGCAATTTAGATTCATGGAGTTTGCTGTAAGACTGAGAGGAATAAAAGAGAACAATAGAGAGGATTTGAGAAGGGTTTGTGTTGATGCTCTGGCTGTGATGCTAAAGGTTGACCCTGAGGATATTTTGTTCAAGATTGACAAGGTCTATAGAGTGAATTCTTGGGTGGCAAGGCAAAGGCAAATGCCTAAAGATGTGGTTAGGTATAGTGGAGGGTGAGAAAGAGAAGCAATTTGAACAAGAGCTTGAAGAGCAGCGGAAACAGATGGAGGTGGAGGCAATGGAAACTCAAGAAGCAACAGGGGGATTTTTAGATGCACCGTTGCTGGATCTTCCTCTAGAGGCTATAGGTGGACCACCTAAAAATACAAGAGAAGTGGCAGTGGATCTCGATTTGATGTTGCACAATGCTAAAGACCAGCGTATAATTCGAGCAGCTTATAAACAAATTCTAGAGAAACAACAACAGCAGAGGTCTAAGCCACCACAAGATAAGCAGGGAGTCAATGGTAAAGCACAAAAATCCGAAGCTATGGGAGGAGCTAAAGCGAAGACTACTAGCCTGGAACAGAAACTTCAGCAAATGCTCTTAATGCTTCAGGAGACTACAAATGACAATTAAGTTTTTATCTTGGAATGTGAACGGACTGAACTCACCACAGAAAAGAAGGAAGATATTTCATTATTTGAGACAATTTAATAATGATGTTATTTGCTTACAAGAAACTCATATTAGAACACAAGATCAAAAATATTTGATAATTTCTAGATTAGGAGCACAGTTTATAGCCTCAAATTCGGAGAAAAAGAATAGTGTAGTGATTTATATAAATAAAAGACTGCCAGCAAAAATTTTAGAAGCAGGTGACTGTGGAAGATATATAGCAATTGAACTCTCTACAGACAATGGTCCAATTTTGGTGTTTGGAATTTATGCGCCTACTCAGCAACAAGAATTTTTTTATAAAATATTGTATTCTAAAATATTACAGTGGGGCTTCAGATCTATTTTACTTATGGGAGATTGGAATGGAGTAATAGAGCCCAAAAAAGATAAAAAGAGTTTGGCAAAGTCATGTGTTAAATTACCACAGATCTTTTTTGATATGAAAGAAGATTTGGAATTGAAAGATATATGGAGAATGCATAACCCAAAAGAATTGGACTTTACTTTTTTTTCAGATAGACATAGATCCTTCTCTAGGATTGATTTTATTCTACTTACGGCTGATTTATTTTTAAAAACAAAGAAAACAAAGATATTTCCGAGGACTTTAACTGACCATAGCCCGGTATGGATAGAAATAGAAATGGGAAAGAATGAGAGAAGATCATGGAGAGTAAATGAAAACTTGTTTAGATATGAAAAGAATGTAAATGAACTTAAAAAACAAATGAAGGAATTTTTTGAAATGAACTTGAATAAGGGTACCCCTATTGAAATTGTTTGGGATGCCAGTAAGGCGTATATGCGGGGGGTACTGATTTATATGAACTCTAAACATAAGTCAAATAAACAAAGAAAAAGATTAGAATTGGAAGGAGAGATAAAGAAAAAAGAACAGATGCTTATAAAAAATCCAACAGATGAAATATTACAAGGAATTATAAAACTTTTGAAAGACCAATTTCAAATGCTTACAGCGGAACAAGCAGCAACTAATTTACAATTTGCGAAACATAATACATTTTGCAATGCTAATAAGCCGGGCAGGTGGTTAGCTTACACACTGAGGAAATAACAGAGTACTCGGACTATTGGTAGTATTGAGTATGGAGGGAAGGAAGTTTTTCAACAAAGACTAATTAAAGAAGCCTTCTTGGATTATTATACTAAATTGTATGCCAAAGATGATATACAGAATCAACTTATAAATAAATATCTAGATGAAAGGAGAGTTATGAAAATTTCTAGTGATCAAAAGGAAAGAACGAGTTTACCAATAACAGTTGAGGAGATTATGGCTGATATTAAACAACTCAAAACAGCTAAAGCTCCAGGAACGGATGGCTTAACTGCAGTGTGTTATAAAACTTTACTAGTAGAAATGATTGAATATCTTAAAGACTTATTTTGTAGCATACAACAAGGGGGCAAAATACCCCCTTCATGGAAAGCAGCTTTTGTTTCTTTGATACCGAAAGAGGAAGCAGGTTCTACAAAACCGGAGAATTTTAGACCAATATCTCTCCTGAATACGGATTATAAAATTTTTGCAAAAGTATTAGCCAACAGATTAAATGCCAGTTATTCAAGAGGTGATTCATCATGATCAAGCAGGATTTATAGAAGGCAGATACATGAAGGACAATGTGAGGCAAATTATAGATTTATTGGAATATCTTGAGAAGAATAAACAGATCTCTGCAGTGCTGGTGTTTCTGGATGCGGAGAAGGCCTTTGATCGAGTGAACTGGAACTTTCTATTAAAGACTTTAAGAAAGATGGACTTTGGGGAGCAGTTTGTGCGGGCGGTTTCAGCAATTTATCAAGAGCAAACGGCACAAATTATCATTAATGGAAGCTTAACTACAAATTTCAGTATAGAAAAAGGCACAAGACAAGGTTGTCCGTTATCCCCGTTGTTGTTTATTCTAACTCTAGAAGTCTTGTTGAATACAATACGGGACTCTAGTACTTTGAATGGAATAGTTATAAGGCAAGAGGACTACAGAACAAGGGCATTTGCAGATGATTTGGTTGTTACCCTAACACGGCCGATGAAATCAATAATTCAGATGAAAGACATTATAGAAGAATATAGTATGGTATCAGGATTTAGACTGAATCAGAAAAAAACCAAGATGATAGTTAAAAACATGACAGTTGATCAAAAGAAAGAACTTGAAAGGAAGGCAGGCTTTGAAATAGTATCAAAGGTGAAATATCTAGGAGTTCAAGTTGCAGATTCAAATATAAAACTGTTCCAAGACAATTATGAGGTGTTGTGGCGAAATGTACAAAAGGATATGGACACTTGGAAAAAACTGCAGCTGTCTTTACTTGGAAGAATAGCAGCAGTTAAAATGAATGTTCTACCTAGATTTTTATTTTTGTTTCAAATGATTCCGGTGCTTAAAAGTGATAAACAGTTGATGGAATGGCAAAAAGGAGTGAATAAGTTTGTTTGGAATGAGAAAAAGCCAAGAGTGAAATTGAAAATTGTGCAAGATGTTCGTGAAAGGGGTGGTCTTAAACTTCCAAACCTGCGACTGTACTATGAAGCAGCAGCGTTGTCACTGCGTTATTTTATTTACCAGCTGAGCTCATCATTTCTGGACTATCAGACTTTCCGTACCTTGCCAAGAATTGTTATCAAAAGCTACTACGCATGTCCATCCACCCACATTCCTTCACACACTTCTTTCCTTTGTTCTCTTGCCAGAGGTCCGGCTGGACGGCAGGAGACCTCGCTTGCCAAAATGTAACAATTACTTTTCTTAGTTAGTGAGGTGTTTTATTTTCTTTATAACAAATAAATGAGTTTTATTAGAGAACTTTTCTTCGTGTTTCTTTTCAGAATATTGCAACTTGGAGGAGCCACGATCCATCCTCTAATTAAATCAGGGTGATTTGTCCCAGAGCCAAATATGGGATTAATCAATGCCCTGACATCTGGTAACAGAGGATGGTTAATTTTTGTAACAGCATCTTTCCATTCATAATTCAAAGAGTTAATAATGATGCTGATCATTTGAATATCTTCAATGTTATGGCCTCTTTCTCTCAATTCTGTTCTCAGACCTTTCAGTTTGGTCAAATGTCCTCCAATTTGTTCACCAGGTTTCAATCTCGAACCGTGGAGTTCAGACATGAGTAAACATGAAGATTCAATTGAGACAATTGAATTTGTAGCAATTTTCCAATTCAGCCCAAATTTGTCGGGCTGTTGTGTTTGGTGGAAAAGTGACCTGCAGTTCAGTTTCCATGGACATCAATAATGTTGTGTGAGCCCTTATCTCTAAATCTCTTATTGCATAAGTCCAAGGTTGTGCAGGAGGGTTAAAAACCATACAGTGAGTGCCTTCTCTAAGAAGCAATAGTGTAATCTCACTGACCCAGGCTTTGTAATTGTGTCCTGACATTTTTAGTTTTGACTCACCAGTTAGTGGAGAGACAGAAAATGCCTAGTAAGGAGCCTGCATTTGATATGCTGGCTGTGCTGGCAGAAATGCCTGTGGTATTTGCTGTGCTTGTTGTGGACCTAAAAATGGTCTTGGTTGTGCCATTGGAGGTGGGCCAGGAGCTGGCCCTATTTGCATTTGTGGCTGTGGCACATATGCAGGCATATGGTGAGAGGGGCCCTCCAAAGGATCGCGCTGATGGGAGCTGCGGCCTGAGGAGGCTGAGGAAGGGCCCTTGCGCTTATGCTTATCCACCATATCAATAGCGCAAAAAAAGGCAATTCAAAATGGCCACCGTGGTAGAAAAGCACTCCAATTAATGGCGAATGCACTCAGTGTTTAATTTGCGCCCCAAGCTCGATCTGGTGGAAAACGCCGCTCCTGAGACTCCAGAGGCACCCTGGGGGAGGCTCAACGATCGCTAGCTCAAGGCTATTATGCAAACGGCGAGCAAAGGCTCCAGCCAATGAAGCGAGCTGCTAGGCGACAGCCATTAAAATGCAGCGTGGGATTTCTGAAGTGATCGGAAGGCTGATAAAGGCCAAAATCCTTGCTGATGAAGGAACTGTCAGCCGACAGTTCCAAGCCGGCTCCCCGGCTAGCGTTGGAAGCAGAAAGCCTCAAATTAGAAAAAAACCAGCTAAGTTCAATGGAAAAAGCAGTCAAATTAGGAAGAAAAAACTCAGTTAGGACTGGCTAAACTGGAAGACACGTCTATCCAGCATAGACCGAGTCAAAACACTGGGGCAGGAGGGCGGAGTTATGCAAATTCACCAGACTCGGTCCATGCTGCATAGAGAGAGTCTTCCCCAGACTGACTGCCTTTCTTCCCTTCGGAGAACTTCAGGGACTACTAGATGCAATCTCCGAGAACTAGACACAACTGAACAGAAGAAAAATAATATATAGTAGCCAAGAAAAATCATAACTCTCAATATAACCAGGAAATGGGGACTTTAACTCACAGGGCCTCAAGCCTGGACATGTAACCAGGTCTTCAAGGTCTTACGAAAGGCCAACATGATTATGCCCATACTGATCTCTGGAAAGAGAATGTTGCAGAGGGCATACATATTTCTCTGCCATATGCCTCCAAGTACCCTTCAGCCAAAATTCCCTGGACTGTAGCATGCCCAACCTGCTCGACTAAATTGGACAGGTAGAAATGTGGGAGAAGATAATATTAAAATTTTGTGTAGAAAATATAATCACTTTTAAGAGGATGAAATGGACTATTATGCAATCAAAAGATACAGTAGGGAAATAATTCCAGAATTTAATTGTGAGAAAAAAAGAAACCTTTTAAAAATTTACTTAAAAGCCAAATTGTAGCAGAATCAAATTGGACATTTCTTGAATTCCAACAGAAATGCTTCAACCAAAATTAAAACAGAGATGATGACAGAAAAATGTGTAACAATAAAAAACATTGGTTCCCTCTACTGCTTTGAAATTAAGTTGGAAAGCAATATAAAAATAAAATCCAGTAAATTTCTTAAAAACTCAAACAATAAGATTGATTTAAAAAACTTGTTTTCCTGGAAAGAAAACTTTCAGGAAATTGGAAAACAAATTTCAATACAAAATTACTTAAGAACCTGCAAAGACAAATGGCAATTTAAAACTGGTTCTCTGCTTCCATTTTCCATCTGTTTAGTGATCAGTTAATGATCAAAAATTCACTCGTGTCTCAGTATATTTTACAATTTTGAGCTTCTTCAAAATCTCTCAAATATACAAATCCAGACATAATGGCAAACCACAATTAGTACAAAGGGAACCACATGTAGTACAAAATGTGGTTCACAAATCAATTTCAATGTTTATATGAAATAAAATTCATTTTGGCTCTAAAGATCATGTTTTAGCATTATTTCATTTACTGACACATTTCAGAAATCTTTGTAACATTAAAAAAAACTATTTGCAGTTCTAGTAAAATATAAACCTAAAATCTGCTTTTATGAATTTCAAAACATAACTTTAGCTATTAATCAAGATTTTCTAATTGCTTCATGTGAAATATGTATGGCAATTATAGTGTACGTTTTTCGTGAACTCAGTACTGAAGAACATAAGATCAGAATATTAAGATGAACAGTATATCTAACTAGTATCATTATATTTATGAATACTGCTCAATATAGTTGACATTTTCATAATTAGACTGTTTGGGATACAAATTTTGGTGACTATACTTCCTTTCTGCAGCTTCCATGTCACATAATAGAATAAAGAAAAATTAATCTTCTTTCCTGGTACAAATCTGGGTCATAGTGGCTAATGAAAACCAAATTGAACATAGCAGGCTAGTTTGATTAGTGAAAACGCTGGAGGTTAAACTCATACACACACTAAGAAATGCAGTTATATACTTTATATATAAGATGTAATCAATAGTTAATAGGAGCTTGCAATGCAAAACAAACTTTTCTGAAGGTTTCAGGGAGCAGGAATTAATACAGGAGTTAAAAAAAATTCAGGACTTTATTAGTACTAGATGATTTGCAGCAGAAAAACAAGGATGCTCTTGTTTGAAGTGAAACAATTGAAATGTTTTCCTTCTTATTTAGATAAAGCTATTAGATCACTGAGATTAGATACACATATGAACTAATATTTGCCAATTCTTAAAGTACAGAAAGCATTGAATACATTAGATAGATAAACCTATCCTCAAAATCATTAATCTGTACTTAGATCCGTTCCGGGATTTTCTTGATATGAAAGATTGTCAAGCTGTAACTTGAATGTATCTTCAGTTTGTTGAATGATGAATCTGATTATTCTTAATATACACTATGAACTAAACAGATTCAGTTTATTTGATTTTAGAGGGACTTTCCATTAATTCCAGGACTATTAACCACACGATTTTTGTGCCAATCAATTTTAACTTTATCTAAAGGTATAACTTTACAACAGCTTTGTCCTTCCTGGAGAGATGATTTCAAAAGGCAGCGATTCAAAATCTTGGTTCAGAATTTTAGTTTCTCATGCTATCTAATGTATACATAAAGCCATGTCATTTCGTCCAGTAACTATGGTGGTGCTGGGGTTAGGTTGAAGTTTATCAAACAAACATGAGAGTTTTAATAGTATATAAATAACTTAAAATACTAACTAAGCTGTGCTTAAAATGTTTTCTGCACACAGTCTTTATTAGAAACCAAGCTGTTTCATTTTGTGTAATGAAACTTGATGTTCTGAAAACGAATTAATTTAGTTATGTAAAAAGTGTTTAAGATTACCCATTTCAACCTAATGAATATTACACAACCAAAGAGTCAAGAAATTACAAAAATGTATAGCATGAGAGAATAATTGTCCAATATCATTATCCTCTTGCGCATGTCCAAGATGGCCGCTCCCTGCTGAGCGGCGGTGATACCTGGGGGAGATTCCCCGGCTTTTGGGGGTTTTCGGGGGCCGGACCAGCTAATTTTGCCCCATGTCTGGCGAGGGGAGCTTCCCACCAATCGGATGCTGTCTTTTTGAGAGCTGGCAGCTTTCCAGAACGCGATGGCCGGGAGGAGACGGAGGCGGCTGCGCTGCAGTTTTACGAGCAGGGAGAGCGGCTTCGGCGTCTCCCCGCAGCTGCCGGACCGGTGGAGTGGGCGGTGGCGGCGTCGGCGATGCAGTTTCTCCCCGGAGCTCCGAGGGGACGGCAGGGGCTTCCCAGCGATGGATGGAGATTTTTTCGAGAGCTGGGATCGTCAGACTGGCACTTGCTACAATACTGGGACAAGCGGCTGTGAGGGATGGCACCAGAGGGGGCGAAAAGGAGGAGGAACTTGCTCGGGAGCGCGAGGAGCCTCTGACCACAATATACTATTAATGTCAGTTTCTTTGGAACTGCTATTACAACTTAGATGGGAGGCTTACTTGGAGGGGGCCTCTTCCTGGCTCTCCCAGAGGTTTCCCCCCCCTCCCTTATGTGGATGGGGGCGAGCTAAAAACATTGCTGGTTCTGACGGTTGGAAAAGACCTGAGGCCAAGCTCTTATGCCCCGCGTGGTCTGTTAGCCTCTGTGAGGCCACTTATTATCTGGAGGTTCCTCTGAACAATAGGATGATATTTGCCTCCCATGGACATCTACAGCCCCCTGATTTGCCTCCTGATTCGTGAGTGAGGTATCTCAGATTTCAAGCCTTTTATGGAGCCGGACGATGACTGCGGTTTTTGGCCCTTCCCAGCTTTCGTGAGAGGGCAGCTGGTGTTAACATCTGGCCTCAAAGTGGCTTAAGACTCCATCCACTGCTGTGAGAGAGCAGTGGGATTTATTGGATTTATTGAATTTATTGACTTGGAATTGATTGAATGTCCCTCCCCAGACCTTGGACTATCTGGATTACCCCCAGGCCGTGGACTTCCCCCAGCTTAATTAATTAACTGATTGATTAGATGTATTCACCAACAGAACTTCTTATTCTGCGAGACTCCCCCCTCTCGCAGGTGTGGCCCTCTACTTTATCAAGGGCCTACCTTTATGACGGGCTTTGGCACCCCGAGAGGTGGCATGCTGCAAAAAGGGGATTGAGGGGTTTTTTAGGGAAACTTTTTGATAGATTTTTAAGGGATTTTAAGGGGTGGGAGGGTTGTGTGGGTTTGGGGGTTAACCCACGGGGGGAGGGGTCCGGCCCAACTGTTAGTGGGGCCACGGAGGGTGCAGATTCCGGGGGTAAGGGGGACATTAGAGTCCATTCTGTCGAGGGCTTTTCTATCAATGTGTTGAGTGGGAGGGGCAGATATGGCGGGAGCAGGGGGCCGCATCATGTGGTGGGGGCGCGCACTCGCTATCTTCGAGCGGTGGCGCGCCCCGGTCCCCATAGCCCTTCTCGTATCCCAGGCTGTTCAGACTCTCAGGGCCCGAGCCTTCGGCTGCTGTCGTGCAATGCCAGGTCCGTGGTAAATAAAGCCCCCCTCATTTGCGATCTTATTCAGGAGGGGGGAGCGGACCTGGCAGGTATTACGGAGACCTGGTTGGGCCATGAGGGAGGGTTCCCCTCGTGGATATGTGCCCACCAGGTTTCCGAGCATTCCATCAGCCGAGAGCTCAGGGCAGGGGTGGGGGGGTGGCGGTTATTATAAAGGAAAGTCTTGATCCGAGGGAGACCACTGTTCCACAGATAGGCGGATGTGAGTCCCTTTTTGTGAGATGGGGTCATGGAGTACAGATGGGCTTGTTGATCACGTACCTGGCTCCCTGCCGCGTGGCAACGGCCCTGCTTGAGCTGCTCAACGTCATAGCTGAGGTGGCGGTTGGTACCCCCAGACTTCTAGTCATGGGGGATTTCAACCTGCCATCTGTCGGCAAAACGTCTGAGGTGGCTCGGGAGTTCATGGCTTCCATGACGGCCATGGACCTTACTCAGTTAATTCATGACCCCACTCACATGGGTGGACACACTCTGGACTTAGTTTTTGTCTCTGGTCAGTGGTCGAGTGGCCTTGATACAGGGGATATAGTCATCGAACCCTTGTCATGGTCTGACCACTCGCTCCTTCGACTGGACTTTCTAACCGCTGCACCCCGCCGCAGGGAGGTGGGACCGACCAGGTGGTTCCGCCCCAGGCGCCTGATGGACCCTGATAGGTTCCAGATGGAGCTTGGGCCATTTCCTGAGACTCTGGCTCACGACTCGGCTGAGGACCTGGTGGCCGCCTGGGATAGTGCGGCTGCCGGGGCCTTGGACCGTGTCGTGCCTTTGCGGCCTCTGACCCGGCACTGAACTCACCTAGCTCCTTGGTTCTCCGAGGAGCTTAGGGAGATGAAGCGCCGGAAAAGACGCCTGGAGAGTAGTTGGAGGACCAGCCGCTCCAAATCCGACCGAACACTGGTGAGGTCTCATATTAAGACCTACCTAGTGGCAATAAAAGCGGCAAAACCTAGCTATTTTGCCGCTCTTATCGCGTCATCAGATAATCGCCCGGCCGCCCTGTTTAGGGTGACCCGCTCCCTCCTCCATCTGGAAGTGCGGGATGACCCCTTGCAGGGCCGAGCTGAGGACTTTGTGCAGTATCTGTATGACAAAATCGCTCAGATTCGGGAAGGGCTGGCCTCTGATTGGGTATGTCCGGATGGGATGACTGAGGCAGGTCTTGAGAGTGTTATCTGGGGGGAGTTCGATCCTGTGGCTCCCGAGGACATGGACAGGGTCCTGGGACGGCTGAATGCGACCACATGTTTATTGGACCCGTGTCCCTCCTGGTTGGTACTGGCTTCCCGGGAGGTGACACGAGGCTGGCTCCAGAAGATTGTTAACGCTTCTTTGAGTGAGGGGGTCCTGCCGGCCGCTTTGAAAGAAGCGGTTGTGAGGCCCCTCCTCAAGAAGCCCTCTCTGGATCCGGCTGTTTTGGCTAACTATCGTCCAGTCTCCAACCTTCGCTTTGTTGCGAAGGTTGTTGAGAGTGTGGTAGCACAACAGCTTCCCCGGTACCTGGATGAAACTGTCTATCTAGACCCGCTCCAGTCCGGCTTCCGACCTGGGCACAGCATGGAAACGGCATTGGTCGCGTTGGTGGATGATCTCTGGAGGGCTCGGGATAGGGGTTGCTCCTCTATCCTGGTCCTGTTAGACCTCTCAGCGGCTTTTGATACCATCGACCATGGTATCATGTTGCACCGGTTGGCGGGGTTGGGGGTGGGGGGCACCGTTCTGCGGTGGTTCTCCTCCTACCTCTCTGACCGGTCGCAATCTGTGTTGACGGGGGGGCAGCGGTCGACCCCGAGGCACCTTGCTTGTGGGGTGCCACAAGGGTCGGTCCTCTCGCCCCTTCTGTTCAACATTTATGTAAAGCCGCTGGGTGAGATCATCCGTGGCTTCGGGGTGGAGTTCCATCAGTACGCTGATGACACCCAGCTGTACATCTCCACCTCAGGCCACCCCAACGATGCCCTTGAAGTGATGTCCCAGTGCCTGGAGGCCGTGCGGGCCTGGATGGGGAGAAACAGGCTCCGACTCAACCCCTCCAAGACCGAGTGGCTGTGGCTTCCAGCGTCCCGATATAGCCAGCTGACGCCATCGTTGGCTATTGGGGGCGAATCACTCGCCCCCACGGAGAGGGCTCGCAACTTGGGCGTCCTCCTGGATGCACGGCTGTCTTTAGAAGACCATTTGACGGCCGTGGCCAGGGGGGCTTTTTATCAGGTTCGCCTGATACGCCAGTTGCGCCCCTTTCTAGATCGGGACTCTCTACGCACAGTCACTCAGGCACTAGTCACTTCCCGCCTGGACTACTGCAACGCTCTCTACATGGGGCTCCCCCTGGGGTGCACCCGGAGGCTCCAGCTGGTCCAGAATGCGGCCGCGCGGGGGATTATGGGGGCAACGAGGCGCTCCCATGTGACACCTCTCCTGCGCGAGCTGCACTGGCTCCCGGTGGTCTTCCGGGTGCGCTTCAAGGTGTTGGTGACCACCTTTAAAGCGCTCCATGGCTTAGGGCCGGGGTACTTACGAGACCGCCTACTGCCACCAATAGCCTCCCACCGGCCAGTACGCTCGCACAGAGTGGGCCTCCTCAGGGTGCCGTCGGCCAGACAATGTCGGCTGGCGACCCCCAGGGGGAGAGCCTTCTCTGTGACGGCGCCCACCCTCTGGAATAACCTTCCCCCGGAGTTACGTATAATAACAGACCTCCGGATTTTTCGTCGGGCCCTGAAAACTTATTTATTTCAACTAGCTGGGCTGGCTTGAGCTAAATTTTAAATTGGTTTTAAATTGGGTTGTTTTAATTTACGGCCAGAATATCTAATTATTTTAATACTGTTTTTTAAATTTTGTATGCTTTGTTTTTACTTAGGCTGTGCACCGCCCTGAGTCCTATTTGGAGAAGGGCGGTATAGAAATTTAAACAAATAAATAAATAAATCAATGGTATATCCAGACTTAGATTTGAAGCCAGCAATAACATTTCTAATGAATAGGTTTACAGGATGGAAACACTTTCATTCATTCTTTCATTATATCCAGCCAAATGATTTACTAAAACAGAAACTAGAATAGTTTAGTAGAATAAGATTTATTGTCAGGGAAATACTCTTGACTGAAATGTTTCAGAAAGGAAACTTTAGTTACAATGCCATTCACCTGGAATAAGTCCAAAATTCACTATGGGAGTGAAGCATTGCTACTAGGAAGAAAACATTGTTATTACTGTCAAACAATGTAAAACTTACAGCAGAGACTTAAAAAATTAGAACTCTTGCATTCTATAAGAAAATGCATAGGAAACATGGCATAAATTTCATTTATTCTTTCTCTACAGATTCATACAAGAGAAATTTAGCTTACCGTATTTTTTGGTGTGTAAGACGCACTTCCCCCCCCCAAAAAAAGTGGGTGGAAATGTCTGTGTGTCTTTATACAGTGAATGTTCCCGAAGCCCTGCCCACCCACTGGCCCCCACCCTTTGGTCTCTGCCTCCCAGCAATTTGCCTTCTTGCAACAAATAGCAAACAGCCTGGTCAGCCCTCAGCACAGCCCAATTTAGCAAGAGCAGCTGATTGGTGGTTGGATCTGCCTCCCGGAATACCACCTATCAGCTGTTCCAGGCTGTGGGGATCGCCACCGCCCATCACCACCTATCACTGCTGCCACCTATCTGTGGGGCCGGCCTGGAGTTAGCAAGGGGCCACACCATCCCACCCCCTGGGCGCACGCACAGTAGGCAGTGAGCACGCAGAGCCTGGCATCCCTGAGGACCATCTAGCCCTGCATTCTGAGCATATCCATTTCACCCAGGATACCAGCCACAGCATGCTCGCCACCTCCTGTGCACACACCCAGGGGGCTGGGCTGAGGTGGCAGGGCAGCCTCTCGATGGCTCCAGGCCAGCCCTGGGAGTCAGATCAAAGGCTAACTGCATTCCAGTCCAAATGGACACCACCAAGTTATAGATCAGTGCTGCACCCACACCAGTGGCATCATGCCCTGCTCGCTGGCTTGGCCTTGCAGCCCGCAAGGCTTCCCTTTCACCAGGACTGCCCCCCCCCAATGTGGGAAAGCCACAGCTGCCACCACCACAGCCAATCTCTCCCTCTCCCTCACCCTCATACCTGCTTGAGCATGGAGGAAAGAAGGAGATGGGAATGAGAAGCAGGGAAGGAAGGGAGGGAGGGTGGGAGGAAGGAAGGAAGATGGGAATGAGAGGGAGGGAAGGAAGGAAGGAAGATGAGGATGAGAGGGTGGGAAGGAAGGAAGGAAGGAAGGAAGGAAGGAAGGAAGGAAGGAAGGAAGGAAGGAAGGAAGGAAGGAAGATTATGACAGTAGTGAGGGAGGGAGGGTCTGAGAGAAGCCCTGCTTTAGCACTTGGCCACCAGCAGCCATACTGTCCTTTCATCATCCCCTTGCCCCCTCCTCTCCTGGTGGTCTCCCATCCTATAGCTGAGGATGCTTTGGTTACAAAGGTGGGTCTTCTCACAAGGAGAGGGAGTGTGCCTCTGATCCACACATTTTGCCCTCCTTCACACACCTGGGCAAGGAGAGCAAGCACAGCAGCAGTAGCCTCAAGGAGGAGTTAAGTGCAGATGGGCACCCCATCAGGAAAGCGGGGCTGGACTGTGGGATCACAGTGCCCTGGAAGCTGAAGGGCAAGGTTGGGCACTTGCCCCCACTGCCCAGGGCTCTGGGCAGCCCACACTGCCATCAGAGGGGTCCTTCATGTGGCCTGAGAGGGACAGCAAGGCTCCTCCGGTGGACAAGAGTTTGGCACTCACCTTGGTCTCACCTTCCTCCACTGGAGAAAATGGATCCCCCCAGCCCCATCCAGCCACTACAGGCAAACACACACACACACACACACACACACACACACACACACACACACACAGGATGCGAGCAATATTGAGCTGGCCATGCCTACCCCAGCCATGCCCACCCAATCAGCTATGACCACCCAGCCACAGCCACATCCCCCACCCCACAGAGGTCAACCACAACCCTGATGTTGCCCTCAATGAAATTGAGTTTGACACACCTGCATTAAAGGCTCATACTGATCTATTTTAGGCACCTATCAAATACTGAGTGGCCTTCCTCACTATTCCCTATCATTTTTTTTATTTCATTCTAGATTTAATTTTTTAATTTTATTCTAGTCTAAAATGCTTTCACATTTTGTGAAGCTTGCATCTACTTTGGAGGCATAATTTAATATTCAGGAATACATTTCATAATCAAATATTGGTTTCCAATCCTTCCCTTTACTATAAAACAGAAGCACCTTGTTATGAAGCACATAAGATGGAACTGACCTTAACCACACATAAATCAATATAATAAATATTAAAGTTTAAAGCTTTTACAAAACATTTGAAAAATGAAAGCAGTTTTAAAAATGAAAAATGGAATCATGAAATGAAAAAATGTTTTAAAAAGTTAAACCCTCATTATATTCAACCAGATGCCTTTTTAGGTATAATTATGAATGTCTTAATTTTGGCACTTACCAAAATTATGTTAACCCAAACATCCAATTCAAAAGTATAAATTAAATTGCCTTTCTTTGTTGCATCTTGAGTAGGCTAAATATACGCAAATCTTATAGGATTTCTCTCCCTCCCTCCCTCCCTCCCTCTCTCCCTCCCTCCCTCCTTCTCTCTATCTCCAAGTATATAAATATGTATGTGGATGTGGATGTGTATATGTATGTGTGTGTGTGTGTATATATATATATATATATATATATATATATATATATATATATATATATATATATATATATATATAATCTTTTGATGTAGTTAAGCTTGCTTCAGCTAGCTTTTAATGATGAATATTATTTTAGAAATTAAATGACATGATTTGAATGGTATTTTCTATGAAAATTTAATATTTTATATTAATTTTATATTTTATTCAAAAGGTATTAAATCCTACTGATATTCTGAAATCACTGGTCACAAAAGCAAGTATTAGAAAGAATAAAAAAAAGCAAATGCCAAAAAAAAGCAAATGCATCATTCTCCATAGCTACTATGTTAGTCACTTCCACGGTTTCCAATCAGGCCAAGTCTACGCAGTTTTCTTGTTTGGAAGTTTGCCACTGCCTTCTTCCTAGGGCTGACAAAAAGTGACTCTTTCAGTCATCCAACTGGTTTCATGGCTAAGGTAGGACTACAACCCAATGGTTTCCAAGTTTCTAGCCTAGTGCCTTGAGCCACTAATTTAATATTTGCTACAAATATTACAAAGCAGCCAGATACAATTTAGCAGTATTTAATGTTGCCTACAATTAACCATGAACAAATATACATTTCAGCTGTTTCATTGAAGTGGTAAGAAATGGAATCACTTTCCTAATTTCATGTCAAATAAAGCAAAATATTTGGGCTAATTAGCTATGCAATTACTACCCTCATTAATAAGGGTTGCAATGGCCTGGGATCAATGCTTCAGTTATTAAAAAGCCATGCTGGTTGCAATTGGTGGAACAGTTTCTGGTTGATGTAATAAAACAGAAAAAAATGGAATTAGTGGAAAAGTTTTAGAGATTCAAAATAAAGAAAGCTGACTGATATAGATGTTAAAAGAAAGATTATGCCACTATTGGAAGTGGAGGAATGTCAGCTGGGATAAAAGTTAAAACAGGACAGTTGCTGAAAGTGAGTCACAGTGAGTCAGTTGTTGCTTCACAAGTAGAGTGAAATGACAGTCTGGCTTCTTTTCAAGCTACAAGTGCATCAACAGAATGACTGACTGCAAAGGAAAACAAGTGGTATATTCAACAGTAGCAAAGTAAATTGTTCCATGTAAGGTTCTAATGGATGCCATACAGATTATGCAGAATATTCCATGAGTTCATAGGAACATACCTAGAGAAATTAATCCCACACAGCACTTCTTTGTTAACACTAAGCACCTGCCTCCAAAATCTGTGATGCCACTAAACTTCCAATCCAACGCTGTCCCCACAATATTCAAGAACATTGTTTTTTGGTTGTCACAACCATGTTGATAGTCGTTTCGGTTTCTTGCTAGGTCATGCACTGGATTCACTGTTCCCCTACAGGAACAGTGCCATTGGAATGCTGCCATTTCAGCCCCTTTCCTCAAGAGGCACTGCTGTGTCCTGGTACCTGGTTTCTATTATCTCCCAAGTCCGCCTCCTCCTCCTCCTCCATCCCACCTAAAGAATTATTTTATCGTTGTGCAATGTGGTTCTGCCTATTGGCTTTAGGGATTGGTCGTTCTCCCATTGCTTACATCGCCCCATCAACTGTAAGACCCCTTACAAATATTCCCACAATTATTTCTTCCCTGTCTTTAGAACGCAACATTGCATTCTTTTTCATCCCCATTATTTCCGAACAGTTTTTGCAGGATTCGACTATGCCTTCGTGAAAAGTTTTAATAATCCAGCCAATTTAACTGCTAGATCACTGCCTAACAAGGCGCGGCAACGGCAGAGAATTGTTGAGTGGGGGAGTCCCATATTGTGCTCTCGAGTAAAATAAGAGACATAAGAAAAAGTGCAGAAAGGAAATCTTAAAATGTTGGGAGGGCTCCACTCAGTTTCCTGCGACGTGCCTGTCTATCTGTCGTGGGCGCCCAAAGAAAGGGGGGGGCGGCTAACTAAGCAAAATCGAATGCAATACACTTCGCCCAGAGCAGAGCGCTCTCCTGCACTCTGCCTTCTGCTTATAATCTAACGCCGAGAAAACCCGCGAGGACTTGCTCCGCATACTACCGAATGATAACAAACACGTAACAGGTATGGCGAGAAAAAATAATTAGAAGCCAAAGACTAGTAGCAAGGAAACGATAACCACAAGCCACCCTCTCGGCAACAGGCGAAACCCCGCCGTCTAGGCTCTCTCTTTACCTTTCATCCAATCCACCACTTGATTCGGCGTCCATTTACTGACAGGTTCCATAATGAGCGCCATAGGGGGAGGGGGGACTACGAGAAGGGCGATGGAAGCAAGCAGAGTCCGGTGGGCTCGAAGGGTGGTGGGCGTTGAATTCAGTTTCCAGTGTTTACAAGACTTCGTCGCGTTTGTGAAATGCGCCTCGAAACAGCCTTCTTCTTCTTCTCCAGGCTCCTCTGCCTGCCTCCGTGGGCGCGCGGTGCGCGTGGATGAGTGTGTGCCTCTGGAGCTTTCCGTTCCTGTTGGTGCTTCAGCGGGAGCCGGAGAAAGCGGCTGCTGCACACTCCGCCGCCTACAGCCTGCCGCGCCCCCACCCGCGACCTGCAGAGCCAGGATGCTGGAAATGGGTCCTGGCGCTGCTCCGACCGAGGCTGTGGGAGCTGAAGGCTCACGAGATTTAACCACCCCGCGGCGCAGCCCGCAGCTCGCGTCCGGCTTCCTTCGCGCCTTTTTCTCCCTGCAATGAGCGACCCCCCGAGGCTATTCCCTAGTCAGCTTTCCCTCCGGAGCTGCACGCTTGTCGCACGTTCTCTGCTCCCCTCCCCCTCCACAGCGCCCACCTTTCCCCCACTGGCGGAAATGACGAGGATTGGAGTCGAAAATATCTGAAGCCAAGCGGCCCCTCTTGTGCTCTTTGGGGAGCGGGTCGCCCGTGTGATTTGCGAGCGGCAGCCTTTCAAAGGAAGAGAGGCATGACTAGAAAAGCGCCCCTCTCCCGCCGCCGCGTGGAGAAAGCAGTCGGCGAGAGAGGGGCGCTTTTCTAACCATGCCTCTCTTCCTTTGAAAGGCTGCCGCTCCCCAAGGAGCACAAGCTCCCTGCCGTATTTGAGTGGTGGGGAGGGAAAAAGATCCCCCGACTGAGCGAAAGCTTCTGATCAAAAACTGTTCAGAAGCTGTGGCGATAGGTTCAGCACCTGTTTCGTTACATTTGACGGAGCGAGGCAACTACTTAGCCCCGGTTTTTCCTGACTGCTGTTCTTCCGGAGAGAAAGAAGGGGATCGGCTTGCTGCCGGCGGATTGGGGATTGTGGTCTTTTTAAACTTGTCACTGAGAATGTGGTGTATGTTTGTTTGTGTTTATATATATAGCTAGAATCAACTGTTTTGAAAGAATCAACTGTTTTCCCATGCTCAGAATGACTCAGACTTTAAACAAATGGTGTCTTTCAACGGTTCTGATGCGAGAAGCCATATCTTTCGCCATTATTGAGGACTCCCTTTTCAGGAGACTAGTGGCTCTCATGGCAGACCCTATTGCTAAAATTCAACAGTAGATATTCCCATTGATGCTATATGGATTCGCCAAATTCTTGAAAGTCGGCAGATTTCATTACATACTAAATTCCTGATTGTAAGTGCATGAGCACTGATGTTAACTTCCAAAAGTGAATTCACAGGATCAAAAGTGGAGGGAAAAGATGCGGCATGAAAGAGGTGGAACAAGGATGAGATCTTGAAGAATGCAATCTTAATTATCTGCCATAACTTGCAAATAAAAGTTTGGGATGAATAAAGATGAAATGCTACATTGGCTTACAAGGAATGTATTTGTTCAGTGGAGAAGGAGAAAGAGATGAGTGCAGAAAGAATAACTAAGACTAGAAGGGAAAAAAATAATTGAAGAAAAAGGAACAACACATATAGGATCATAATAATTAAAGGTCTTCAGATTATTATACCAAGATTTATACTGAAAAACAAGTTTATCTGAATTCTTCATGATGCCATGCTCATTCCTTCCCTGTATATGACTTACAGCTTTTTTAGGACTCCTCTACCAAGTAGCCTCAAAATGGGTTCCTCTATTAAGCTAGAGATGTAATCCTGGGCTTAATCATTACCTTTTATTATCACCATTCAGAATCAGGTTTTCCAAAAGTCAGAATATTAAATATGATAGTAGCAAAATAGCTAAAATCTCTTGTGATTAAAACTGCACTCTTTCACATAGTAAACACAGCAGAACTTACTCATGAGTAAATAAGCAGAGAGTTCACCTTCATATCCTATTGAAGCAATAAAAGTTTCAAACTGCATCAGTTTAAATTGATTGGAACATAATCTATATGTATTTGTATATTAATGCTAGTGAATTTTGTGTTTTTCTATTATGTAAATTTACCTTACAATAAACAAATGTTCCAGGGCTGTGTGTCACAGCTGGATCCCCATTGGCACCATGGCCACCCAGGCCCAGCCAGGATCGCATGCCATGGTGCTGATGGAGATCCAGATTTTGAACCTAGGAATATTTATTATTCTGTTTTAATTCAAAATCCACATATCAAATTCTTGTAAACTGGCATGATTTACAGTTTGCTTTCAAATTTCATGCTCGATGTTTGCAGTTGTATTTGTCTTTTCCCATGCTAGATTATGAGAATTCTGTTTCTCAAAATCTAATTCCAAATATAAGCATCAATTCACACTTTATGATTTGAACTGGGTTTGGACTGGCTCAAACTCAATAGCAATAGCACTTAGACTTATATACTGCTTCGCAGTGCTTTACAGCCCTCTCTAAGTGGTTTACAAAGTTAGCATATTGCCCCCCAAAATCTGGATCCTCATTTTACCCACCTCGGAAGCATGGAAGGCTGAGTCAACCTTGAGCCTCGTGAGATTCGATCTGCCAAACTGTTGGCAGCCGGTGATCAGCAGAAGTAGCCTGCAGTACTGTATTCTATCCATTGCACCACCATGGCTCTTCGTAGCATTTTATCATGTTTAATATGTATTCATGTATTATACCCATGATGGTGAAACTATGGCACAAGTGCCAGAGGTGGCACGCAGAACTCTCTGTGGGCATGTGCGCCATCACCAGCTGTTCTTCTGATTTCTGCCAGCCGGAATGCCGGAAAATGGCCTGAAAACAACCAAAAAACCAGGCCATTTTCTGTGCCATTTTCCAGGCCACTTTGAGGCCGTTTTCTGGACTTAAAATGGCCTGAAAAATGGCCAAAAACAGGCATGCATGTACTGGGCAGCTGGTCTTTGGGTTTCCGGTGCTCCAGCATGTGCGAAGACCAGCTGGCTGTTCCCCGGGCGATGTCCAGCAGCTGGGGCTCTGCAGCAGGCATGGCGGGTTAGGCACCAGCAGCAGGCAGAGTCGGGGGAGGCACATCATGTGGACCATTGGATGCACCTGCTGCATCCCACATGGCTGGGACGGGGCAGGCAGATGCCTGCCGCATCCAACAGGCCAGACTGCATGTCTCCCCCCTGGCCCTCTGCCTCCAGCTACTGCCACTGCCATGGGCTGAAACAAAGTAAAGCAAGGGGTGGGGCAGCTGCTGCCCCACCTAATCTGTCCCAGATTTTTTTGCTTGCGGTTGGAGAACAGGTCACTACTGGTCATCTTGGCCCCCTCATGGGTCTGGCCCTTGGCCCATGCGTGGAGTGTGTTCCTCTCATACACCCGATGCACCTTGGCACCACTGTGGGCCACTGCCACCACCAAGGCAACCAGCAGCTCAAGCAGCCAGCTAGAAAGCTCAAGTAGAGGTGGTAGAGTATGCCCAGGCCCAGCAGGTAAAAAAAACAGCCAACCTGAGCGGGGATAGCCAGATCCCCATTGATGCCATGGCCGCCCAGGCCCATTCAGGATTGCATGCCTCCCCCCCTCCCACATCTCTGCTGGGCCTGGGCGACCATGGCAGTGATGGAGATCCAGATTTCCTTGCTCGGAGTGGCTGTCCTTTACCTGCTGGGCCTGGGCACGCTCTACAATCTACACTTTTATGTACAGGATTGGATATAGCTGAACAGGAAAATATATTACAAATATACACTTCTATTGAGGCAACTATGGATGGAATATATGCAACATCTTCGAAACAGAAAGACTTTCTTAAATGAAAAAATCCCACAGGCAAATAAACTTATTTCTATATATTATTTGTTAACTAAGTTTTTTAAAAAGCTATATTATGAAAAATATTAATTTCATTTTTTTACAAAATAAAGTATTAACCTCATTTGTGAATTCCTTTTCTTTTTTTACAAATCAAGTGCTCTTAATTTAGTATATCATTCAGTTTTGTGATATAAATAGTTTTATTTTAAGATTTAGAAAAATAAAGCAAAGGTCAAATGTTGGTATGTAGTTAACCTTGTCCAAACTTTGATAAGCCTAACTAGGATTTCAATGGGTTTCAGCACGGGTGACTCTATATAATACTATTTGCTAATGCTACAAGTATACTTGTAGGAACAAAATGTAAGCACTGTTCTGAATAAAATTTATAAATTTTCAGGTACAGTTTTCCATAATTTCCCTAATGATAAATAAAATACATCTTCATGAAAATAGAGAAAGAGTAACAAAGCAAACATTTTTTAGGATTATGTTAAGGAATTTGCAGAGCAACCTTTGAGTAGCAAGGGTGTGCACATGAAAGCGATTGAGAGTAGTTACTAAATAACACAGCCAACACACAGATACACTGAGTTGTGTTTACTTTCAGGAAATAGTAATAAGGCACAGTCCCATAAACAGTCCAGGTCATTCACATATAAAGCAGTAGATGGTTAAACAATAGTCCAGGGATAATCCAATAACAAAGTCTTCTTACCAGTCGTTGTAGTCATACACAATAAACAGTTATTCTATATTTGCAAACAGTAGCAAACACAGCTAAGAAGTAAAGAGCACGCAGCAAAACAGCAAAGAGCATCAAAGAGACAGTAAAGGGAATCAAACTAGGTTTCAAGCTCCCTTTTAAAGATATTGGCTACAGAGCTAACCAATCGGGACACAGTATGATGCAATACAGCAATACAGCAGTCTTAAAGCTATATTGATGGTTTATATATTGCCAACCCAACAAATTAGGTAATAATTATTTCCTAACAGATTACATTAATTTATTTGAAGATAATGGTAATAACATTCATCAAGGAAAAACAAGATTAGTCATGCATCTATAACAGGTGGGGAACTGTGGCCCCTTTATGACTTGTGGACTTCAACTCCCAGCATGGCTGGCTCAGGAATTCTGGTAGTTGATGTCCACAAGTCATAAAAGGGCCATAATTCCTCACCCTGATCTATAAGCTTATCCTCCAATTTAATCGGGCTGGCTTGATCCCATAGCTTTGGTTAATTTTAATTGATTTTAATTGGGTGTTTTAAATTGCGGCAAAAAATATTTAATTATTTTTAAACTGTTTTTAAATTTTGTATGTTCTGTTTTATTCTGGCTGTTCACCGCCCTGAGTCCTGCAGGAGAAGGGCAGTATACAAATTAAAATAAATAAATAAATAAATAAACCAATGCAGTTCAGGCAGCAAATTTCACACATACAGGTTATCTGAGGAACCATCTGAGGACCCCAATAGAACTACCCCGTCCCAACTCACAGCAGCAGAAGAGGCCTTCTGCAGACCCCATCTGGTAAGGAATTTCCACTGTGGCCTTGATCCTGTGGAACCCTCTCCCACCAGGTTAGGTATATTTATATATGCCCAATTAAAGAGCACCTTTATCCACATCACAGTTTATTGTCCATGTTCACACAGCAAGCATAGCCTGATTACTGAGTTAAGCTATTTACTGAGTTAAACTGAATGTTTAACTAAATTAATGTAGACTAATCAAACAGGCTGGAGTTGGTTTAATTGTATGTTCTTGAGAATTATTAGTTGACTATTCTTAGTTGGTCCCAGTTGTGGGGGTTTAACGGCCTTTCTAAATGAAAGGAGAATGAGTGATACTATTATAGTTGTAGTAAAGGCAGTTATGTAGTTCTTGATTATGTTTTTTTGTTGTGTTGAGAGGTGGATTATAGGAGTGAGTGTGTTTGATGGACCTTTTGGTCCTCAATTTTCTAGGGTTCACAGGTCTACCAGTTCGGTTGAAGTTTGTTGGCTGATTTTTAGTGTGTTTATTGTAATGGCTCGCTGAGGAATATTGAAGAAGACTAATTGGTTGAAAAATAGGTTTTATGTGTTTGGTTTTTGAGGTTTTAAGTGGTAAGTTGTGTAGGAAAAGTCTTTTGATAGTGTGATTCCTGTTAGTGTGGTGATTAGTGCTGTGAGTTTGATTATTTTTGGTATAATTATTGTTTGGTTTGTAGGGTTAAAATTTTTGTTATGGTTCCCATTAGGGTTGCATAACATTGCATAACATTCTCAGAGACTCTTCCCATCCTGCTTACAATCTTTTTGGACTGTTGCCTTCTTGCAGAAGATACAGAACTATTAAAACTTGGACCACACGTTTTCTGAATAGTTTTTATCCCAGAACTATAATTGCACTCAACAATGAACTAAAGGGCTACCATCAGTGAGCTGTTGGACAGTGTTGTGTTTTCCGATGAAGCACACTGAGGCAGGCGTCACATAACATCTGTTTATTAACACAACGCTAGGAACTGGAACAAGTAACTCACTTAGAGAATCAGCACAGCAAGCAAGAACCCCCGTCTGACAGGCGCTTAAATAGCGAGCTGTCAGATCGTGCAACCAATCCGGAGGCTGGCAATTCCTGCTACTTCTGTTGCTACCGGCTGCGCCAATCAACGCCCGTCAGCAATAGTCAGCCTGAGGACTCAACACTCTTTCCCACCCAGACCGCGCAAGCGTAATCAGCCAAGTACGCCGGATGGCGTCAGCCCCGCCCAGATCGCCTAAGTTCAGGTTTAGCTGTAGCTGAGGGCGGGGCCGGATCTTCCTTTCCTGGAGTCAACGGAGTCCTCGAGCCTTCCGGAGCTGGGACGTCTGGATCAGCGACCCCCTCGGATGCCGGCGGTAAGACAACTTGCAGATCGAAAGGGCGCACGCAGTTGGAGTCCAGCTGGCTCGGTTGTGGACCCTGCACGGTAACAGGTGGATAACTTGGTGTTTCAGGGGCCAGTCGTGGGTCGGTTGCATCGGCCACGCGTCGCCTTAGTTGGTTAATGTGACGTCTCCACACTCTCCCATCAGTGAGCTGGACCCTATAAGAGTAGGGGACCATTAATTGTATTATCTGCCCTGGGAGCCACCTCTCACCCTGGTTAATGTGGAATGCATAGACTAGGTCACCAACAATGAAGGTTCTTGCTGGCAACTGGCCCCCCGGATGCCCCGAATGGCTATAGTTAGGGTGCAGATGGTCCAAAGTGATCCGGAGCCGCCGGCCAATCAGGAGCTTGGCAGGGCTGTGTTTGGTAGTGGGTGTAGCCGTAGTGTATAGGGTATATCAACAGATATTGATATACCCTATGGTGCCAATCGGAGCCCCCCAACCGGCGTAAGGCCTCTTTGGCCAACCTCATGGCCCTTTTTGCCAGCCCATTCACAGCTGGATGGGATGGGGCCATGCGGGCATGGTGAATGCCCAGTTTGGCCAGAAAAATCTGAAAGGGTGCAGACATGAACTGCGGGCCATTATCAGTAACCACAGTGTCCGGCAGGCCATGGGTTGCGAACAACCCCTCCAAAACTCTCGTTACAGTCTCTGTAGTGGTGTTAGACATGAGGGCCAGCTCTACCCACTTTGAATACGCGTCCACTAAGATCAGGAAGGTGCGGCCTAAGAAGGGGCCCACGAGATCAAGATGCACCCTCGCCCAGGGAGCCCTGGGCGATTCCCATTCTTGAATCGGGGCCGTGGGTGGAGCTCTATACCCCGATCAAGGCCAGGCCACCAGACGTAACCCTGGCCCAAGGCTTTCATGTGTACAACTCCGGGGTGCGCGTCGTGGAGGCAAGCCAAGACACCCTTCCTCAGGTCAGGGGGAATCACGACCCTATGGCCCCAAAGGAGACAACCCACCTGTACAGACAACTCGTGCTGTCTGTGGAAGTAGGGCAAAACATCGGTACCCGTGTGCGCTTGTGGCCAGCCCCGGCAAACCCAGTCCAGAACCTGGGAAAGCAAGGGATCGGACGCCGAGTAGGCATGCACCTCCCTGGCCATGATAAGGGTATAAGACGCTATAAAAAATTAGAAAAATGTGAAGTGGTCAGGAACTTTTTTCAAAATTTATATTCGAAAAAATTAATTGATCGGGGAAAACTGAGAAGCTATTTAGAAAAACATGTTGTGAAAATTGACCAAACATATAAAGATTTAATGGAAGAAGATATAACACAAGACGAGATTAATGGAGTAATACAAAAAATAAAATTAGGGAAAGCTCCAGGTGAAGATGGATTACCTGCTGAGTTTTATAAAGAATTTAAGGAAATAATAATACCAAAATTGCAAAAACTATTTAACGGAATTTTACATGGTGGAGAAGTTCCGTTGTCATGGAACAGAACGGTGATATCTATAATCCCTAAACCAGATAAAGACTTAGAAAGGATTGAGTCCTATGGGCCCATCTCTTTAATTAATCAAGATGCAAAGATATTTACTGCCATTATAAGTAATAGATTAAGTAGATTTATAGATAGATATATAAGTTATAACCAAGTAGGTTTTGTGAAGGGTAGATACATGAGTGATATTGTCAGAAGAGTATTAAATATTATAGATGTTGCTGAATATAATGCTGATAAAATAGGTATAATATCATTAGATATTTTTAAAGCTTTTGACTCTGTACAATGGGAAACTATTTTTTTTTTTAATTTGATTTATATGCCGCCCTTCTCCGGAGACTCAGGGCGGCTTACAGTGTGTTAAGCAATAGCCTTCATACTTTTGTATATTTATACAAAGTCAGCTTATTGCCCCCACAAACTGGGTCCTCATTTAACCTACCTTAGAAAGGATGGAAGGCTGAGTCAACCTTGAGCCTTGGAGAGATTCGAACCAGCAGTAAATTGCAGGCAGCTGTGTTAATAACAGGGTGCTTTAAACCACTGTAGTACCAAGGCTCTTGGTATTAAAACAATTGTTGAGGTACTAGGTTTTGGTAATAAGTTTATACATGTTATTTCAAAACTGTATCAAAAAAGTAGTGCAAGAGTGAAGGTGAATGGAAGGCTGACAGAAGAGATAAGATTGGAAGCGGGTACAAGACAAGGATGTCCCCTGTCTCCAACATTATTTTTATTGGTTATGGAAATTTTGACTAAAATGATAGAAAAAGATGAAGAATTGGAAGGGTATAAGGGATATAAGATAAATCTGTATGCGGATGATACTTTGATTATTTTGAAAGATATAGAGAAAGATTTGAAAAAGATACATAAGCATTTGGAAGAATTTGAGGAAATGACAGGTTTGAAAATAAATTGGTCAAAATCTGAATTATTAATGAATAATAATGGTAAGGAGTGGGAGAATATGCAAGAACAACTTGGGATAAGGATTAAAAAAACATTGAAATATTTGGGCATAACACTTTCACTCAAAGTTAAAGAAATGAAAAAATTAAATTATGATGTGGTGATGAATGAAATTGAGAAAAAGATAGATAAATATAAAATGATAAAGTTGTCTTGGTTTGGTAGAATTGCAATGTGTAAGATGATGTTGTTGCCAAAGTTTAATTTTTTATTTGAGATGTTACCGTTAAACTTGACAGAGAAAGATATTGAAGGATATCAGAAGAAATTGGATAAATTTTGCAATGGTGGGAAAAGACCTAGATTAGTGAAGAAAATGTGGTATCAAAATCAAAAGGAAGGTGGATTAGGAATCCCCAAACTACTCAATTATTATTGGGCTTATGCTATTCGGACTGTGGTAAAAATATTTAAAGGTGAAGATAGTCATTGGAGAGATTTAGAATTAAAGGACATCAAGAGATTTGGCTCAACATGGTTTTTAGATAAAGCAAAATCAAAATGTGTAATTAATAGCTATTGGTTAAAGGGACTGAGTAAAATTTGGAACAAATTTGTTAAAATTTTAATTCCAGATATAATTTTCTTAGGGAAGACAATTGAAAATTGGCCGATTAAAACTAATGTAAGTCGTGATAGGGTAATAGAAGATGAAAATATACAAACTATAATAGATTGGTTAAAAACTTCAGAAAATGAAAGGAGGAAAAAAGGAATCATTGAAAAATTGGGTTTAGGCTGGTTTGAAAAAATACAGATAGAAAAATGGACTAAGAAGGTAAGGGACAATTGTTCGATAAGTAGAAGTAAAACTGAATTTGAATATTTAGTATTCCAAATTATGAAAGATGAAATTGGGCTAAAGGGACTCGTTAGTAAGATATATAAGATTATAAATTTTGATGGAAAACCACAAAGGGTGATGAAAATGAATTGGGAAAAAGAACTTAATATTAAAATATCAGATTTAGATTGGAACGTGAATTGGAAGAGTAGAATTATGAAGACTTTATCTGTAAGGTTTAAAGAGCCTAATTATAAGGTTGTTTGGAAATGGTATTTGACTCCATTAAGATTGTCATTGATGGATAAAAAAATTAGTAAACAATGTTGGAGATGTGACATGGAATTAAGGACTTATGAACATATGTGGTACAAATGTGATAAAGTTAAAAAGTTTTGGCAACAATTGGAGGAAATGATATTTGAAATGATGGGGAAAGCAATAATATTGAGACCAGAAACTATATTACTGTTGATAATTAAGGAAATAGAACCAACAAAATATGAGAAAGAATTGATTAGAATTATGATTATAATGGGTAGAATTATAATAGCCAGATATTGGAAATTAGATGTGAATTTTAGAATAGAAGAATGGTATTGTGAAATGTGGAAATTAGCTTTAAATGATAAAATGACATGTGATATTAAAATTAGAAATGGTGACTATAAAGAAGATATTTTCTGGAAAATTTGGAAACCATTTGTGGACTATGCGCTGGGAAAATTGGATGCTTCGGTACCTGTACCCCGAGAACGTGGATTTTGGCGATCATGAGGATATATCCGAAGAACCAAATCTTCCTTTCTTATGTATAGCACAGGGTGAAATATTGTATATGTTGTTTGTAATGTTAGTAATTTAAAATATAAAATGTTAAAAATAATAATAATAAAAATTACACACACACACACACAAAAAAAATTTGGCCAGCAGCGTCTCCCACGGCACCAGGAAAACCGGTTGTGGCGCAGCCAGGGCCCTGGCAGTTCCAAAAATTTCCCGGCCACAAGAGCTCAGGAAATAGCCTCTCTTCCTGGCACTGGACAAGTCTGCCAGGTCTTTAGCCTGGAGGAAGCACTCAAACTGCTCCAGGTAATCGTCCCAGGTTTCAGAGGCCGGCTCGAACTGTGTGAATGTCGGGAGAGCAAAGGCCATTGTAAGACAGCAACGGAGAGAATCTGTGGAACGGTCACCCACTCAATTCCCTAGCGCTTCGTCCACTCAACAGTATTATTAGCTAATGGCCGCCTCAGACCGATCCCACCTTCGTCGTCAGTTGTTGTGTTTTCCGATGAAGCACACTGAGGCAGACGTCACATAACATCTGTTTATTAACACAATGCTAGGAACTGGAACAAGTAACTCACTTAGAGAATCAGCACAGTGAGCGAAAACCCCCGTCTGACAGGCGCTTAAATAGCGAGCTGTCAGATCATGCAACCAATCCGGAAGCTGGCAATTCCCACTACTTCTGTTGCTACCGGCTGCGCCAATCAACGCCCGTCAGCAATAGTCAGCCCTAGGACTCAACATACAGCATTACTTGGTCTGTTGTGTGGATGTTTGGGTGGTTTAGAGGTGGGGCATTTGTGTGTGTGGGGGGGGGGGGTGTTTGGGGATTGTTATGTGTGTTGGACCTGGTCTTTGGATGTTAAGTGAATTTCGTTGTATGAGTGTACTGTGTATACATGTACAATGACAATAAAGTTATTATTTTATTTATTAAAGTTGATGCTAACATTAGGTGGGCTAATGGGCTAATGATGATTTTTGTTTCTTTATGGGTGTTGTGATTAGTGTGTGGGTATCCTGTTAGTGTGGCTATAATAATAAAACACCAAGATATTTAAAAAATTAAGAATAACCAAGCTTGGTATGTGGGGCAAATGCAGACTTCTTTATCTAACATGAATAATGTGTGATATGAATATAGTCAATGACAACTTTTGCCATAAATTTGTTTTCGTGTGTCTTCTTGGATTTACAGTAAGAGATCTTGATCTACACAATCATAAGTCATTATAAAACACATTTTGCTTGTTTGGATTCCCACTCAATTAAATACAATGTTTCATTTCAGTCTTAATCTTATGTTGTATCCAGTAAAGTGTATTTGTTGAAAGGAGAAACTCATATTAAGCACATGATCATATATTGTACAAATGTTTTAAGATATAATTATCTATATCACATGCAGCAGGATTTAATAATTAATTTAGTAATATTAAGTAGTAAGTCTAAAAATAACAGAGTATAGGGCCTTTAGGGAAAGAACATCCAAGATCTATAGGTAATCATCTTTATAAAAACTTACAAAAATGGCACAAAACATGCAAACTCATTATTCCAATGTGAAAGCAGTTACTGATCTGTTAAACATAGGCCCCTTCTTCACAGCAATGTTAACACACACAACTTGAGTCCTTGAGTTGGCAGAAAAACAGGCCATCATAAATTGTACTGTCCCATGACAAACAGTTGGTTTACTTGGAAATGAGAATTCTTTAGAGGACAATTAATAGAAATCCAGCGAAAAGAGAGAGGTGTAAAAGAATTTGCCAAAATGCCTGACTTCCTTCCTTCCTCCATCTCTCTCTCCTCCCCCCGCCCCCCACAACCAATACAGGGACACTGTTACTGAGCGGACTAAAAGCCTCCCTCCCTCCCTCCCTCCCTCCCTCCCTCCCTCCCTCCCTCCCTCCAGCCAGTTAGTTAACCAAGTCCAATAGAAGATAATTTTTCCTTCCTTCCTTCCTTCCTTCCTTCCTTCCTTCCTTCCTTCCTTCCTTCCTTCCTTCCTTCCTTCCTTCCTTCCATCCACCCACCCACCATAACATGGCAACTAGGCATGTTTGAGGCTCCTCTAGAGGGGTGGAGCTTAGCAAAGGTTGTATGTGTGTGTCTGTGTGTCTGTGAAAAAGGAAAGGAAGGCAGGTGCAGAGATAAAAGGCCATTTCACTCGATCACACTCCAGAGAGCAATTGGTTCCTCTTCTGAACTGGAGACCAGGCTATTGGGGGTGGTGGTGGTGGGGGGAATAAAATAAAATAAAGGAAGATGGACGTTGTTTTAGGGAACTGAATTCTATATAAAACGAGGATTGTTGGAGTGGGAGCAATATGCTGGTGTTGTAAACCACTCAGGGAATGTGTCTCCTCTCTTCCATCACCCACCCTCACCCCCACCCTGCCTGGAAGTGATATCCTAGCAATCTCAATTGCCCCCGCTGAAAGACACATTTTCTCCACTTTGCTTAACCTGGGTTCCAATCCCACCCCCTCACCTCCATCTCCATCCCTACCCCACCCACCTCTCTGGAGACAAAAGTAAGAGGCTGCGTAGCATTTCACATGCTGGGTTGGGAGGAATGAAAGTGCCCCACCCAGTCACCCATCCAGCGGAGCCATTGCTCGCCTGCTCCAAGTAGAGTCATTGCTTTAGCCCACTCAGTAACAGTGGGGAGGGGGGGGAGAAGAAGGAAGGCATTTTGGCAAATTCATTTACACCTCTCTCCTTTGGCTGGATTTTTATTAATTGTCCTCTAAAGAATTCTCATTTCCGAGTAAATCAACTGTTCCATTTGAAATACTAGGCAAATATTTCACGCTGCAATCCTAGCATTGAATTTAGTGAGACTTACTTCCGAATAAACCAACTGTTCCTCCCTGTATTTGTTGGGGGGAGGGAGAGAGAGGAAGGAAGAAGGAAGGCATTTTGGCAAATTCTTTTACACCTCTCTCCTTTGGCTGGATTTCTATTACACCCCCTCCTAATTTCTATTAGCTCCCAATTGGTTGGGGGCTAACTGTCACAGAGGGCGGAACACCCAGGATGAACCCTTTTTCTGCGAATGGGCCATGTCGAAGGGTGTGGGTCACAGGGGCCGGTGGCCTATTCCCCAGGGCAAATGACTGGAAGTGTGCCAGTTGAGGAGATAAGTCGGGAGAATCGCCCAAGGAGAAACGCCCAAGGAGAATAAAAAGTCAGAGACTAAAAATCCCATTCCCTCCTCAGTGATGAGGCTAGAGACTGGTACTGTCCTTGCAGCTTCAATGCAGGACAGTTTAAAGGCAATCATTGATGGATGCCCTCAGTGGTGAAATCTAAACATTTTCCCTACCGGTTCTGTGGGTGTGACTTGGTAGTCATGTGACTGGGTGGGCATGGCCAACTCAATGTCACTCAGGTCAAGGGGTGCCTTGCCTGGCCCCTCTCCTCCCAGCCATTCCTTGTCACACCCAGCATCAACGTATCTATAGTTCTGTAAAAATGTTGTTCATTTTTTTTCAACTTCATTTTCTACATACTATAGATGTACTTTCATGGACCACTGAAAGGAGGAAATGGCTCACATGCTTTGCCCAAGAGTGTGATAGGCAACAGACTTTTAAGGGGCTGCAGAAAGAGGGTGGGGGGGGGGCAATATATTTTCCAAAGCACCAGAAGGCAAAACAAGAAGCAATGGATGGAAACTGAAGAAACAGAGAAGCAACCTAAAACTTAGAAGAAACTTCCTGACATTGAGAACAATTAACCAGTAGAACTGCTTCACTAGAAAGGGCTTTCTTTTGCCCCAGGAGAAAATCAGAATAAAGAACTAGAAAAGCCTTTACAGGAAGAGGCTTTTTTGTTCTGCTGTGGAATTAAAATAGAAGACACAGAGAAATCTTCCCTGGAAGTGGCGCTCTGCTTTTGCTCCAGAGGAAGCAAAAGGCGGTTTCTTTTGAGGCAATTTCTCAATTCAGGCAAGGTGGTTTGCTTTGCAACATTTTAAGGAGGTGATAATTGCTCTTGGCTGAATGCCCAGACATCTCATTAAAGCTAGTATTCCTTTCCCTGCTTGGGGGGGGGGGGAGAAAAAAAAGCGGCAGAAAGTGTCCCTTTATTATTCTAGCTGAGGGCAAATGAAACTAAGACTCATTTGCTGTTTCTTAGCTCAGCTGAGATGGCAATCTCTCTGCTGTACGAATCAGCTGAGCTAATAAACAACAGAATATAGGAGAGGTTGGCGGGGCCAATCAAAATTATCCCTACCAGTTCTCGAAACCAGTCAAAATTTTCCCTACCCGGATGGCAGAACCAGTCCGAACAGGTAGCATTTCACCCCTGGATGCCCTGCATTTCCCTTCCCGTCAAGTGTCACCTGTTGACACCATCACTTGCTATCTTTCTGGAAAATGTCAAACCACACCCAAAATAGGTCAGCTAGCAATGGAAAAAAGTTTGTAGGTAAGGCATGATGGAGTCCTCCCAGGGCATCTGGGATTCCTTATATTTCACCCCATGCCCTATGCTCCACACCTCTGCTGCATCCATGAGTTGTCACTCCAGGTAAAAGGAGAAATAGGATTTGTCAATTTCACCCTGACTCCCATATATTCCAAATCAACCAGTACCACTAGCAGTGAATAGATGGGGCCACCAACACCAAGAAGTAGCCTATGAAGCACACAAAATGGTATAGGATAGGGAAACTAACAGGCAAAAGTACAGTAATAAAAACAGTAATTAGTACTGCCGAGGAAAAATCTTATTCAGCAGAAGATGCTGAGAAACTGCAAAGCACTTATTTAGGACAGAGCTAGCATCTTACATAGCAGAACCAGGTTCTCTTTCCTAGTTTCAATCTATCTTTGTGCAATATACTGTTTTGTATTGAACTTATTTTTTCATAGGCTCATAGGCCTATGTCCTTTAAAAACAATTAATGGAATATGCTCACTGCCTAGTTGTCAAGTATAAATATGCCCAGTGGTGAAATCTAAAATTTGTTACTACCTGTTCTGTGGGCGTGGCTTGGTGGGGGGGGGGTAATGTGACTGGGTGGGTGTGGTCATTTTCTTTTTTACTTATAAAACCATATTTTCTACAACCTCTTCGGCGAAGAGGTTGTAAAAAATTGCTTTCAAAAGGCTCTGATGATCCCAGCTGAGTTGCCTGATTGGCAGAGACTTTTTTTCTTTTAAATGCCTCTGACGATCAGGCAACTCAGCTTGGATCGTCAGAGGCATTTAAAAGAAAAAAAAGGGGTTTTTTTCTTTTAAATGCCTCTGATGATCCAAGCTGAGCCATGTGATCATCAGAGGCTTTTTTTTTTACTTTTAAAAGCATTTTTTTCGACCAAAGAGGTTGTTAAAAAAATGCTTTTAAAAGTAAAAAAAAAGCCTCTGATGCAGCTCAGCTGGGCATGGGGGGGGGGGGGGGGGGGCAGAGATTTTTGCTACTAGTGCTCTGAACCACCTGCCTCCATCGCTACTGGATCGGGCGATCTGGTCCGAACCAGGAGCATTTCACCCCTGGATACGCCCATTTTCTGCCTCATAATAACTTAGTCAAAAAAGAGTAAGGAGAGTAGATTGGTTAACATCCAATAGATTTCCAATCTTACTGGTTTCTCTTAGAATAATTCCTTTATGACAAATAAATTTATTTTCAACAGTGAGATCTTCATCATGATTTTCTATTGAAGACCATAGTTTCTTTTATTTGGATACTTAAAATTAAATAGGAATTCAAATTCTTCATTTGAATATATTTTGATAATTGTTATAAAAAATAAAAACAACAATCAGATTCCACAAGGGTTTTTTTGTAAACCACAATAGTTAAACTTAGGCCCCTTCTTCACAGCCATATTAACACACATAGCTTCAGTCCTTGAGCTGACAGAAAAACAGGACATCATAAATTGTGCTTCCCAACAGTCAAGTCCTAACCTAGTCTGAGACAGTCTGAGACAACCACTTTTGTAAAGAATTTCATTTGAATTCCTTTATCAGACTTCCAACTTTTTTTTCATGTGGAAGATCACATTAGCAGCCATACATAATTATGTATATTATAAGGCATTGGAACCCCTCATTTTCTGCCAGCTTTTGCAGAATCTCCAAAAATTAATAAATTATTTTGAGTCTAGCTATTTGGAAAAAACTAGTAACTAATTGCAATTATATGATACTAGGTCACATGTTACAATATACCATGCTGTGAAACAGAGGTGGTATTCAGCCAGTTTGGACCAGTTCGGGTGAACCGCTGGCAGAAATTTTAACTGGTTCGCTGAACTGGCAATTATCACTTCTGGCTGGCCCTGCCCCTGCCTGCCCGCCTGCCCGCCTGCCGCTCACCCTGCCTGCTCACCCCACCCAGTCACTCCTCACTTCTCCGGTGGCATAACACAATGTGTAGCACTCACGCATGCACACAGTCTCTATTCTGTGGCTTGCCTGCCTAAGCTGCCTTCCCACGTGGTGCCTGCACCTGGGGTGAAATGTAAAAATGTTTGCTACTGGTTCTGTGGATGTGGCTTGGTGGTCATGTGACTGGGTAGGCATGGCCAACTTGACATCACTCACTGTTAGAGCCAGGATGTTATGACTCTGACTCCCGAGCCTGTCCTCAGGAGGAAGAGGACTCAGAAGGTGAGGGGGAGGAATTGACAAGGCCTCCCTCTCCAGACCCTCCTCTCTGGCAATGCCTCAGGTTCCATCCGAAGGCCAGGAAGAACAGCCTGGGATGGGCCAGGAGGAAGGCATTTCGGAGCACCCATTGATAGAGAGTGATAATGATGAATCCTGGCTTGATCCCAAGCAGCGTCAGAGGGAGAAGCATGCGCAGCAAAGGAAGAGGTGTGGGAGGGCCAGGGATTGAGTTGAGTCACTGAGCCACACTCCACAAGGGATAAAAGGGGGCGTGATTGCTCGGCAGGCTTTGTGACAGACAAAAGTTTAAACTCTAAAGAGTCACATCGTGAATCCTGCACTTCGGCTCAGATATATTTTGGATTAAACTCTTGTGGATAATTTGTCGCTCTGGAAACGAACTGCAGATAAGGCCTCTCCTGTTTTTTGGGAGTACTAATTGGACTGGGCAGGCGTTTTACAGTTAGCTGCCAGAACTCTCGTCTGCCAGGAATTCTGGTCTGTTTATACAATAAATTATTGGCAGGTGTGTTTGATATTGCATTTGTCTGTGTGAGGACGGGGGACAGAACACAGAAGCTGCACATTTTGAAGCTCATTCTGCCCTTCTGAAGCCTCCAACGCTTTGCGTTTCCTTCCACCACCCAAGCGAACATCGGAGCCTTCTTTTGCAGAAGCAGAATCCAGGCACAGAAATGGAAAAATGAGGGGGGGAATGGGGAGGAGAAGTGTAATTAGCAGAATCCAGGCACAGAAATGGAAAAACAAGGGGGAGGAATGGGGAGGAGAAGTGTAATTAGCAGAATCCAGGCACAGAAATGGAAAAACGAGGGGGGGAATGGGGAGGAAAAGGTGTAAGAAGATGTTTCCTTAGATCGCTGATGCTCTGAACAATGAGTTTGGCAGCGTGGAAGGTGGGCACGCTGGGAAGGGAGTAAGCTGCTAGCTCCCTTCCCCGCAGCCCTGCGAAGCTTGCCTGCCTTCCACGTGGCCTTCCACTTGCCTGCCTTCACAAGCTGGTCACGGGAAGGCTGCATGGAAGTCAGGGAAGCATGGCAGGACTGCGGGCTTTGGCCTGGTTCGGGGGTGTGGCCAGACAGCAATTGCTACCGGTACGGCGAACTAGCCTCAATCTCCGCTACCGGTCCTCCCGAACCGGTCCGAACTGGTAGCATTTCACCCCTGCCTGTGCCCCAACTGAATGGCCCTGATCTGCCTCCTCCTCTCTACAGGTAAACCTGTGAGTCATGCTAGCCCCCCCATCCCTGGAGCTTGCTGCAGCCCCCCCCCCCCCCACAGTCCCTGGGCTTGCATGGCTGGCTAAGCCAGCACACGGCTCCATTCCAGGCCATGCTGGCTGTGGCCTAGTTTGCCCCCCCCTCCCCCCGGTCTGCAGGTTCACATGGCTGGCTAAGTTGCCACCTGGCCAGGAAGCCGCCTGGCTGCGCTGGCTGGGAGAATGTTTTCCCCCCTGGCTCGGGAGGCTGCATACGCATGTTAGCCAGGAAGAGGCTCACCTGCCTGGCCAGGAAGCTGGCGCTGGCTGGGAGGACACTTGCCCCATGCAACACTGCTCACCTGCCTGGCCAGTGTCAGAAGAGAGGGAGGCAGAAAAGTTTGACCAAGTCTTCTCCTCCTTCTCAGCCTTAACGTGTGTGAGCAAACACACACATACCTCACACGCACCTTCTGCAAGGAGACAGTGTGTGGGCATGCACCATCTCTTCACAGAAGGTCCTGGCACTGTAAGGTTTATGCATGTTTGCTCTCACATGTTAAAGCCGAGAAGGAGAAGACTTGGATGACCTTTGGAAGAACATTGCCCAAAAAGGTATTCAGGGGCTATGCTTACACCGATGAGTTTGGTGGTGATCTAACAAAATGTCTTCCAGCTCTTCAAGATCGACTTTAAGAGCCCCCCAATGGAAGAAGCCAAGAAGCCAAGAGCAAAAGTAGCGGTGGCAAGGGCGACATGAGCCTCTGCCTCCCTCCATCCCATGTGACAGCCAGGGCTTTGCCGCCTCCTCTTTTCCTCAGAGGCGTGGTGTCTGCCTCCATGTGTCCTTGCAGGGGGACATGCTCCTGTTGCCCCCACCACCACTACTTTTGCTCTCAGCTTCTTGGCTTCTTCCGCTCTTAAAGTCGAAGAGCTGAAAGACATTTTGTTAGATTGCCAAGGCTGTAGCTAATGCTTGTAATGAGCTCCAGGAGGAGGAGGAGGGGGCTGCAAGAGCAGCGAGCAGCCATGGAGGCAGTGACAGCAGTAGTGTCAGCTGTCACCGGTGTCTCAGGTGGAGAGAAAGTCACATGTCTCCCCATATTCCTCTCGCCACCTCCATGGCTGCTTGCTGCTCTTGTAGTGCCTCACGCAGCACACTTAAATTTAGCACGCTTCATAATGGGGGAGACGGCATCCCCTCCTCCTCTTGCTGGAGCCAATTATGACACGGATAGAGGGAGGGAGGGAGGGAGAGAGAGATGAGGGATGAGAGAGAAAGAGAGAGATGCGAAAGAGGGAGAAAGAGAGAAATGACAGAGATGACAGATGAGAAAGAGAGAGATAGAGAGAAATAAAGAGAGATGAGAGAGATAGGGAGAAAGAAAAAGACAGAGAGAAGATGAGAGAGAGAGAGAGAGAGAGATGAGAGCGAGAGAGATGAGAAGAGAGAGATAGGAAGAAATAAAGAGAGAGAAATGAGAGAGATAGGTAGGGAGAAACAAAAAGAGAGGAGAGAGAGGAGATGAGAGAGAGGGGGAGAAAGAAAGAAAAAGACAGAGATGAGAGAGAGAGATGAAAGAGAGAGGGAGAAAGAATGAGAAATGAGAGAGATAGGGAGAAAGAAAAAGAGAGAGGACAGAGAAGAGAAAAAGAAAGAAGGAAAAAGAAAGAGAAAGAGTGAGTGAGAGAAATGAGAGAGAAATGAGAGAGAAATGAGTGAGAGAGAGAGAAAGAGAGATGAGAGAGAGAGAGAAATTAATAGACAAAGACCAGAAGACCAGGCAAATGAGGCAAGGCGCCCTTCAACATGAGTGATGTCGAGTTGGCCACGCCCACCCAGTCACATGATCACCCAGCCACGCCACCCATTCACATGATCACCAAGCCACACCCACCAAGCCACGACCACAGAACCGGTAGTAAAAAAATTTGAATCCCACCATTACTGTGAAAACACAGTTACTGTAAAGAGAATTATCAAAGTTGCTGATATATAAATTTCTTTGAGATCAGAATTAAACCATTAGATTTAATGAGACTTTATCTTGATGTTACCCATTAAACTGTGCTGAGAAACCTAAATAAACTAAAGCAAAATAATTTTCTTATTCATTGTATCAGATCCACATTTTTTTCATAACGAGTATAGCTTAATAAATTTTCTTCTCTGTCAAGACCTCAAGGTGGACTCCTTTCTTAGACAGTTAAAATCTGTAGAGGGAAATTAGAATTCTGGCATATATAATTAATTAATCAAAGACCTTTTTAATCCAACAGGCTGACCTGACCTAACTTTCCCTTTTAAATGGTATATAAGTAATTTTAAATCTGTTTTTAAATATGGGGATGTTTTAATTCGTCTCGGGCCAAATTGTTTAATACGTTTTTATATTGTTTTAAATTTTATAATCTGTGTGTTTTATCTTTTTGGCTGTTCACCTCCCTGAGTCCTTCGGGAGTAGGGCGGTATATAAATCTAATAAAATAAAAATAAATAAAAATAAAAATAAATGTATATGCCACATCACCAACAATTCTGGGTGATTTCCAAATGATTTAAAAGATAAAAGCAAGATTATAAATTGAGCCTCAAAGTTAGTTTTTTGCCACCTTCAACCTTGTAAAGCTTTGTGTCAACTGTCCAACTAGTGAACCCAAAATAAAGAAATACTCTCAGGAGCTTTGAATTCTCAAAAGTAAAACTTTATTGGATACACCATTTTGGTATTGAAGAAACAAAACCAGCTCTGGTTTTCCCACTCAAATGCTTGCTTAGTTAAACAATAGCTTCCTCTTCTTCCCACCCTTAGGTGATCACATTGTCCAGTTATGAGATGTCCTTATGGGAACAGTCCATCTCTTTCTCAAGTGCCTGCAGTGGTGAATGATCTGATCTTCCCAAAACAAAGAATAGCTTTCTTCAGAGCCAGATTTAATATTATTATTATTAGTTAGACTTCTATACTGCTTCATAGTGCTTTACAGCCCTCTCTAAGCGGTTTACAAAGTTAGCATATAGTATATTGCATATTAGCATATTGCATTAGCATATTGCCCCCAACAATCTGGGTCCTCATTTTACCTACCTCGGAAGGATGGAAGGCTGAGTCAACCTTGAGCCGGTGAGATTTGATCTGCTGATCTGCTGAACTAGCAGTCAGCTGAAATAGCTGCAGTACTGCACTCTAACCACTGTGCCACCTTGGCTCATATTCTCCCCTCAACACTTCTCCAGGGTAGGTATAAGAGAACACCAATAGCAGAACGGGTATGTATATGTGGTAAAGAAGAAGTCGAAGATATCTCACATGTTTTATTGTACTGTGAGATATATAGAGTTTATAGGTCAGTATATATTCTCCCCTTACTAGAGAGATTGCCAGGGAGGGCAGACGACTTTTATGTAGGCTTTCTCCTCCAGAACTCAAACCCGGTTACCATGCGTGCAGTGACAAAATTCTGTGTCACTGCAATATCCACAAGAAAAAAATTGGTTACAGAATTATATCTGTCAACGTGCCAATTTTTTGGTGATATGTATAACAATTTCTGGAAAAAAAATACTAACATATTTATTGGCTCTCCACTCATGTAAATTAGGGAGTGACCCTAACAGTTTGAGATCATGTATTTTCTTAACAGGGATGTTATTATCCACTATTAATGTCAATATTATTTTTTTAATATATTGTATGTCTATTGCTAGTCAATGACTGTAATAAAGTTATATTCTATTCTATTCACCTGCAGTGGTGACCTTGATGGATGCCAAGCTCTCACAATACATGCACACATTCTCAGCATTCAATTTCCCCCTTCCCTCCCCCCAGTTCATTGGCAAGTTGAAAAGCATTAAAGTTCGAAAGAAGCAAAGCGGTTCAATCTTGACATGCTGACGCACTGAAGGAAAAGGACGCCTGGAAACCTTTTCGGTCATGGACTGTGTTTTGCAAGGAACCTACTTACTAACTTGTCTGCACTAACATTCTGGGCCCCTGCCCAGTCAGCATCAGCTGAGGGATATCCTTTCCACTGCACTAAGTATTGTAGTTTCCCCTTACAGTCCTTGAGTAGAATATCTCCTTGATGTCATAGTGTTTTTCCCCCTCACACCAGCATGGGAGGCAGAGGCTCCACAGTAACTGGGTTTATAATTCGAACAATTGGGAATGGACCTATGTACTTGGGACCCAGTTTCTTACAAGGTTGGTTTGGTTTCAGGTATTTAGTAGACAGGAATATTTTCTCCCCAGTCCTGAACTCCTTCTGGAGGGCTCTTTTCTATCTGCATATTTCTTTGTGACTCCCTGGTTTTATTCAGGGCTTTCTGCACATTTCCCCAGGTAGCTTTCAGGGTCTCCATCCATTCAGCTAATATTATTGAGGGAGGAGGTTTCCTCTGAAATTCTGGCATTGGCACAAACTCAAATCCTGTAGTTACTTTAAAGGGTGTGAATCCAGTGGTACTATAGTTATTATAAGCCACATCTGCGAAAGGTAGGAGCTCTGCCCAGTTGGCTTGCTGATAGTTTACATAGCAATGTAGGTATCGATCCACTGTTGCATTAGTTCATTCTGCCATCCCACTGTTGCTCGGATGTAACCCCAAACTAAATCTCTGGGCTGACCCTATTCACTTTATGAACTCCTGCCAAAACTTTGCTGTAAGCTGCACTTCCCCAATCTGAAATGAAGTATCTTGGGACTCCATGTAGCATGTGCCCGATAGACATGCTGCATGAACATTTTGGCCAGACTCTGGGCTGAGGGAAGTTTCAAACGCACGATAAAGTGTGCTTGCTTTGAAAACAAGTCAATCTCTGACCAAATCATGGTAATCCCATTATTCTCAGGCAATTCCACTATAAAGTCCATAGTAATTTCCTCCCATGGTTTGCAGGGGTTGGCCACCAGCTGTAGCAACCCAGGAGTCTTCCTGGGCAATTGCTTCATGGATGCGTGCACAGGGCAGCTGATTACATAGTTTTCTATGTCTTTCTTCATCTTGGGCCACCAAAACTGCCTTTTTGCCAAGTGAAGAGTTTTTACAAACACAAAATGGCCAGCCGGCTTTACGTCATGGCTTCTTTGTAGGACCTGGGACCTCTGGTTGGCTGGAACATACATTTTGTCTCCCTTCCACGACTCATCCTCCCTCATTGTCAGATTGGTTTTGTGGTCTTTGAACCATGCATCTTTCAGGGCTTCCTTTAGCTGTTGGGTCAGTGTTGGGTCAGCTGCCGCCTTGCTGAGATCTGCGCTGCCAGTTGCCATGAGGGGATAATGGAGTTAACTATTTCCTCTCAGGTGCTTTTGTATTGGAGCATCTGAGAGAGCACATCAGCAAGGAAATTCTTTCCCCTGGCAAGTACTGAAAGATGAAATTGAATGGATTAAAGTACTGAGCCCACTGTATTTGTTTAGGGAACAGCTTCCTTGGGCTTTTTAAGACTTGTAAGTTCTTGTGGTCAATCCACATTTCGAATGGAATCTTACTGCCTTCTAGGAATTGCCTCCAAGTCAACAGCACCCACGAATGGCATATGCCTCCTTTTCCCACACTGCCCAATGTCTTTTGGTGTCAGTCAATTTCTGACAAGTATAGGTGCAAGATTGCAGCATCCCCTTTACATTTCTTTGGAGCAGAATGGCCCCCACTGCTACATCACTAGCATTGGTTTGTATTACAAATGGTTCCTCCAGATTCGGGTGTTTAAGGGTTAGCTCTCCCACAAAAAGCCATTTGAGCTTTTTGAAAGCCGCTTGGCAGTCCAGTTAAGCTGCTAGCTCAGTTTGGGTTTCACCCCCTCTCCACCCGTTTTTAGTAGTTCAGTGATAGGCAGGGCTATCTATGTGAGTGAGGGGATAAATTGGTGGTAGAAGTTGGTGAAGCCCAAGAAACTCTACTGTTGCTTTCTGGCCCGGGCGGCTTATTACTCTAGAATGGCTTTCACCTTTCCAAGGGCCATCTACTCCCTCACTGGACATGCGATACCCCAAGTAATCCAAACTGGTTTTGTGGAAGTTGCATTTGGATAGTTTAACATAGAGCTTGGCTTTCAATAGCTTCCTTAGCACTTCCTGCACTAACTTTATATGATCTTCCATCGTTTCAGAATAAATGAGGATGTAGTTCAGGTACACCAGCACCCCCTTATACAGGTGCTCATGCAGTACTTCATTTATTAGTTGCATGAACACTGCAGGTGCTCCCTGCAGCCCAAAAGGTATCCCCCAGAATTCGTAACACCCTAAGGGAGTATTGAAAGTGGTTTTCCACTTGTCACCCTCTTTAATTCTTACTCGGTAATACGCTTCTCTCAAGTCCAGTTTGGTGAACACCCTTCCCTCAGCCAGGTATCCCAGCATGTCTTTCATAAGGGGGAGGAGATATATGTTTTCCACACAGACCCCATTGATTCCCAAAAAAATCACTCATAATCTCAAAAAACCATCTTTCTTTTCTTTGAAGAGTACCAGAGCTGCAATTCTAAATTTTGCCAGTTGGATGAAGCCCCTAGCTAGATTTTTATCCGTGAAGCTTCTGAGCACTTCCATCTCCCTTGGGGTCATTGAGTATAACTTTGGTTTGGGTAATTTCACCCCAGGCAGAATTTCAACGGCACAATCAGTGTGACAATGGGGAGGGAGTACACCTGATTCCCACTCACTAACTGCTTCAGCTAGGTCCTGGTATTCGTTTGGGATGGCCACAGTGGTGGGTTTCAACCAGTGTAACAACTGGTTCATTTCACACATGCACCTTGCTGGGAGCTTGAGTTCCCTCCCCCTTGAAGTTGGAGTGAAGAGACCTCTACGACCTGCTGCAATGCCTGGATCTTCTCCTTCCCCAACCTCAGTGCCATCTTGGCCTTTGGCTGGCTCAGACCCCTCAATGCCGATATGGGCTGCAAGGCTAGGCAATTGGTTGCCTGATGGCCCTCTTTCCCACTTCAGAAGCAGGCCCCAGGAAGGTATTGCGGGCTCTCCTTTGGGTTAGAGGGCAGGGCTGTTGGTCCCTTGCACACTGGCAGGCATCTCTCATGGCCTCATTGGGGACAACCCTCATGCACTGCATGTTACCAGCACCCCAGCAGGTCTAGCTCCACTGTGGTCGCCAGCTGGTACCATGCCCCAAGATCGTCCAGAATTCTCTGGGGCAGGCACTTTTGGTACAGATCCTGTTTAGCTCATCTTGGAAATTGTAGACCAGCAAGCATTCCAGCCACCTCCTCAGCTTCCCAGCCAGGCTGTGGAACTCCTGAATGTATTTGGTTACTGACCTATTCCCCTGCCTTATGGTGCAGATCCCGCATTCTGTTTGGTACAACCTCTGAGGTTGTAGAAAAAATGCTTTTAAAAGAAAAAAAAGCCTCTGCCAATCAGGCAACTCAGCTGGGATCGTCAGAGGCTTTTAAAAACATTTTTACAACCTTTTTGGCTGAAGAGGTTGTAGAAAAAATGCTTTTAAAAGTAAAAAAAAAAAAAGTGGGCCATGCCCACCCAGTCACATTATCCCCCCACCAAGCCACGCCCACAGAACCGGTAGTAACAAATTTTACATTTCACCACTGGAACAGTCCATCTCTTTCTCAAGCACCTGCAGTGGTGACCTTGATGGATGCCAGTTCATTGGCAAGTTGAAAAGCATTAAGGTTTTAAAGAAGCAAAGCGGTTCAATCTTGACATTTTGTATTATTCATAGTGGTACCTAATTATCATGTGACTGTAGGAGAAAGTCATTTGTGAAGCAGTAATTATGTTTATTTCAGTACTAGAGGCTACAGTAGCAGACCTAGATAAGGATGGGAATCTCTTTACATAGGTTTATGGAAAGCCAATAATACATGTACATAATCCATCAAGTCAGAGGTGGTGAGATAATAAAGGGAAACTACAAAACAATGATTTTATTAAGTATATGGAGGCTGTGAGTTAGAAATAACACAAACAATGATGGATATATTGCATTTTTATTGCTTTAACACTTATTGACTATGAAAAGTAATTGGAGAGGGGAAAGTAATTTGCTTAGCCTAGCTAATGCCATTTTCTCCTTCAATCCCATCTTTTTTTTAATAAAAAGTTTTTTATTTTTCAATTACAAAAATAAACATTCCATTTTTCCTTATGCAGTGTGTTGTCTGGGTACAAACATCTCTGTGCAACATTGTTCACCATTTGCCACATCATTCACAATCACATTAACATTATTTTTCTAAACTTAATATTATAATATATTAAACATTTAAACATTATAAAGCTCTCCATTTTCTTCTTAATATCTTCTAGTAATAATACCATGTTAATATTAAACATTGTTATTTTCATCATACACATACTAACAATTTTTATCTTATTTATATCTCTATCTTAATGTATTTTCTACTTGTTCTTTACCCTTCTTCATTTCCAAACTCCTTTTTTATTCTTCAACCATTGATAAAATACTTCCATATCATATAGTATTCAGTTTTTTTCTCCTTGATTGCTAATGTTATTCTGTTGATTTCTGCACATTCTAATATTTTTCTTATCACCTTCTCATCAATGGTAATCTCTCCACTTTTCCAATGCTGTGCAAATACAGTTCTAGCTGCGGTTAATACATGAATAATTAAATATACATTCTCTTTATTTTAAATTTCAGGTAAAATTCTTAGCAGAAATATTTCTGGTTTCAACTCAGTATGTTGTTGTATCATCTCTTCCAATTATATCTTAATTTTTGTCCAATACTTTTTGCTTGTCTCTTAGGTAAAAAACTATTTTGATCTGGAAGTATGAATTGGTTTAAAAATCGTTTCAGTCTTTCTGCAATTATTGACGCAAATATTTTATAATCTGCATTTAACAAGGATATTGGTCTGTAGTTTTTTATTTGTTGTAAGTCTGCATCTTCTTTCGGTATAAGGGTAATATATGCTTCCATCCATGAATTCGGTGCCTTTGCCTCTAACAAAAGTTCATTAACTACTTCCAACATTGGTTTGCTCAACGTTTCTTGCAAATCTTTATATATTTCAACTGATAAACCATCTGGTTTTGGTGTCTTCCCATTCTTTTGCCTCTTAATTGCTTCTGTTAACTCCATCAAAGATATATGTTCGTCTAGCGATGCTTTAACTGTTTCAAGTATTTTAGGTATTTCTGCTGTTTCTAAGTATTGTTTTATTTTCTCTTCTGATGCTAACTCTTGCTCATATAGCTTCTTATAATAGTTTTGAATCACTTTCTTTTTATCTTCATTTCAGTAGTGAATTTCCCCATTATACATTAATTTATCTATCAATTTCTTTTTTTTTTCATCTTTTTTTTTAGTTTATATGCCAGCCATCTTCCTGGTTTGTTAGCATGTTCAAAAAAGTTTGGTTTAACACTTTTAATTTTCTGTGCTAATTCTTCTTTGTCCATTAAGCTCATTTTATGTTTCGTTAAGTCCATTTGGTTCTTTATTTCCTTTTTTGTGGATCTTTTTGTAATTCTATCTCTAATGTGAGCAAAAATAGCAAAACAAAGCTGGCTGAGGAATTCTGGGAGTTGAAGTCTACAAGTCTTAAAGTTGCCAAGGTTGGAGACCCCTGTTCTATTGGGTAATTTTTTTTCCTCTTTGGGAGCTTTAAAAAAAATAGTTAATGGGGTTTTTTTTTAGTTGTTCTTTTTTAGACCTAGCCATTTAAAGTTTAGGAAGTTTTAAATTTAGTTTTCATATAAAAATAAAAATAAAATAATATTTGTGCAGGTTTCTGAGATTTAGTGTGTTTCTGTAGTGTTTCACTCTTAACTACACAAACACACAAAATCTCACAAAGCTGTATGTAGAATTTTGTGTGTGTAAAGTGTGAAAGTTGTTTTTTTGGGCTTTTTGTGGCTGTGTGAGGTTCCTGCTTGTTGCAGGGGCCATTTTGGGTCTAGCACAGCTGCTTTTACATTGTGGGTGAGCCAGTTGATGTTTTTTAATTTTTATTTGGTGTGCATTGGAAGAGGGGTAGTCTTATACAGTGAGTATAGCCCAAACCCTATATTTTAACAGGAAAAGTCGGGGGTCGTCTTATACGCCCAGTCGTCTTATACGCCCAGTTGTCTTATATGCCGGAAAATACGGTACTTCTGAAAGAAGGTACAGACCAAAACTAATTAAAAATTATAGACCGATTTCCCTCTTAAACATAGACTATAAAATTTTCATGAACATAATTGCGGAAAGACTGAAAAGGATATTAAATTCCATTATATATCCGGATCAGAATGGCTTCCTACCGGATAGACAAATAAGGAATAATATAAGAATAGTTGTGGATACCCTAGAGTATTATGAAGCCCATCCAGAGAAACAAATGACCCTTGTGTTCAAAAAGCCCAAAAAGCTTTCGACAATCTTAATTGGCAATTTATGATTGAGCAAATTAAAATAATGAAATTTGGAACCAACTTTGAGAAAATGATAGAAACAATTTACAAATCACAAAGGGCAAAAATAATATTAAATGGGGATATGACAAATACATTTCAAATTAAGAAAGGTGTAAGACAAGGGTGCCCAATGTCACCATTGTTATTCATTTTGACATTAGAAACCTTATTAAATAGAATTAGAAAAAACAGTGAAATAAAAGGATTAAAGATTAGGAGAGAGGAATACAAGGCACAGGCTTTTGCGGATGATGTAGTACTCATTATAGAGGAACCTTTAGAAACGGGCCGAGATTATTGGGGGAAATAGGAAGGTATGGGGAGGTAGCTGGATTTAAATTGAATAAAGGAAAAACTAAAATGCTGGTTAAAAATTTAACAGAAACTCAGAAGAAAGAATTAGAAAAGGAATTAGACCTACAAATAGTAAAAAAAATTAAATATTTAGGGATATGGATATCAGCAAGATGCTCAGCTCTAAAAGAAGACAACCATATACCTCTGGTTCAAAAAACAAAACAGGATTTGGAAAAATGGAGGAAACTGCAATTATCATTTTTGGGCAGGATAGCATCGATAAAGATGAATATCCTGCCCAAAATATTATATTTATTCCAAACGATACCCATCATTTTGGATAATTTTTTTTACAGAAATTAATAAAATTATTAGAAAATTTATTTGGGCCAGAAAAAAAGCAAGAATTATATTGCGATCATTACAAAATAATAGAAGTAGGGGAGGTTTTAGACTCCCAGTGTGGGAAATATATTATAAAACGGCCACCCTAGTATGGATAAGGGAATGGGTTAATTTAAGAAATAAAAGAATCTTAAATCTGGAAGGACACGATCTACAAAAAGGGTGGCATGCCTTCCTGTGGGATAAAAAGAAAAAGACCAAAACGTATTTCCATAGACATAAAATAAGAGAAGCACTAATACAAGTATGGGAGGAAATTAGAAGAAAACAATATATGAAAATCCCGAACTGGCTATCGACGATGGAAGCCATGATATACCCAAATACATTAGAGATCAATAAAATGATTAGCTGTAAAGAGCTCTTAGACAATCAAGGAAATCTCAAAAGTAACCAAGCCCTAGGCGAGCAGGGAATACATATTGACTGGTGGCCATATTTACAGATCCAATCCAGATACAAAAAAGATATAGAAGAATTTGGAATTGAGGTGGAAACAAATTGATTAGACAAATTACTGATAGGTCCAGAAAAAAAATATTATCCAGACTATACAACTAACTATTAGAGTTTGACAGGGCGGAAGAGGTAGTAAAAGAGCCAATGATAGCATGGGCCAAAAATATTGGACATAATATAAATTTGGATGAATGGGAAACAATCTGGAATAGAAACTATAAACTAACAAAAGCAGCAACATAGAAAGAAAACCAATATAAAATGTCATACAGATGGCATCTAGCACCTGCGAGATTAGCAAAAATCTATCCAAATGTAAACCCCAAATGTTGGAAGTGTGGATACCACCAAGTTACCTTCTTTCATATGTAGTGGTCCTGTCCTGAAGCGAAGAGATATTGGAGAAAAATACAAAATTGGCTACAAGAATCAACTAATGAAAAAATTGAATTGATACCTGAAACATTTCTCCTGGGAATACTAAAGACTAAATATGGGAAAAAAAGAAGATATTTAATTATACATATACTCACTGCAGCGAGAATAGCGTATGCCCAATATTGGAAAGGAAAAGATACACCACCAGAGGAACTTATTATTCAGAAAGTTTTAGAGTGTGCCGAAATGAACAAATTAACATTAGAATTAAATGAAAAAGAGGATTCAGAATACTATATGGTGTGGGATGATTGGTACAGGTGGATTGATAACTGAATAAAAAATAGATGAAAGTTAATGCAAATTTTAAATATTACAAAATATATAAATATATATATGTACCAGGAACTATGAAACATAAAGGAAGAATTGATCTAACCTGTGTGGAAAAGTAACACTGTCTGACTGATTGTATTGTATTGTATTATAATAAATTTCAATAAATTAAAAAAAGAAAAGAAACAGAGGACCTGGATTCTGGCCTAAATATCAGTAGATAATGTTTCCTAGGAGATAGCTTTAAAAATCAGGCACACATTTAAAGATCCTCTGCATATGAATCTAACTTGATTTTCAGAATAAATGCTGAACAGAGATGCTATATTGCTTATGGTATTGACCTAATTATGTACCTTCAAATGTCATAGAAGATAGCTTGGAACTTTCCATGTTTATACAAGAAAACTTGGAAGAAAATTCTGTATATGGAGCAAAAAAGGAAGTGACATTATTCACTGTAGGATTGCATTACCATATTTTTTGCACTATAAGACGCTCCAGACCATAAGATGCATCTAGCTTTTGGGGAGGAAAACAAGAAAAAAAAATCTGCCTCTGCCTCCCAGCAATTTGCCTCCTTGCAGCAAACAGCCTGATCAGCTTCCGCACATCCTGATTTACCACGAGCAGCTGATTGGCGGTTGGATTGGCCTCCCAGAATACCGCCGATCAGCTGATCCAGGCTGCGGGTATTGCTATTGCCACCATTGCCTCCAATCATCTCTGCCTCTCGCTGCCTCTACATGCTCCATTTTTTGCCTCCACATGCCCCATTTTCCGCCTCCACGTGTCCCGTTTTTGGCCTCTGTGTGCCCTATTTTGGCCTCTGCGTGTCCCGTTTTCAGCCAGCAGGGATTGCTGCCACCTATAACTGGTGAATGGTGGCGGCAGCAATCTGCAGTGATAGGCAGTGGTGGTGGCAATCCCTGCCACCTGGAAGAGCCCGAAAATGGGATGCACAGAGGCCAAAAATGGGGCACGTGGAAGCTGAAAATGGGATGCGCGGAGGCCAAAAATGGGGCGGGTGGAAACGGAAAATGGGGCATGTGGAAGCCAAAACTGGGCCCGTGGAAGCAGTGACGGGCAGTGGTGGTGATCAGTGGTGATGATCCCCGCAGCCTGCAACAACTGATCGGCGGTATTCCAGGAGGCAGATCCAAGTGCCAATCAGCTGCTCGTGCTAAATCAGGATGTGCTGAAGCTGACCAGGCTGTTTGCTGTTTGCTGCAAGAGGCAAATTGCTGGGAGGCAGAGGCTGAAGAGTGGGGGCTGGCAGGTGGGTGGGGCTTCAGTAACATTCGCTCTATAAGACACATGGACATTTCCACCCACTTTTTTGGGAGGAAAAAGTGTGTCTTATAGTGCAAAAAATACAGTAATTACTTTTCCTAACAAGACTAGAAGGAGAAAATGACAGTTTAGCACCTTCGGAAACAGTGGGTAAATACAGACAGTCATTCACAAAGAGTACATTATTGGGGTATTCATCTAATGTTAGTAAGTCGATTGTATATATTGTTAAACCAGGTAGTAAAGAAATGTAACCACATCTTTGCACCTAGTAGAAATCCAAGGAATGGGTAAAGTTGGTAAGATAACACATATAACCTGTAAATCAAATCATCATGTTCATCATTTATATTTCCACATTCACTGTAAGGTTGGCTGGCTTCTTCATGTTTCTCCAAAAGTTGCAGAAATACATTCAGTAGATTCTTCCATATCATTATTTCAATAACTTTAGTTATATGCAGTGGTGGGATTCAATTTTTTTAACAACCGGTTCTGTGGGCGTGGCTTAGTTGGGGGTGTGGCTTGGTGGTCATGTGACTGGGTGGGCATGGCTAGCTGGTCATGTGACCGGGTGGGTGTGGCTATGTGCATAGGGACTACTTAGAGCTCTGAAAAAAGTCATTTCTGACTGGTCCTCGCACTTATGACCCTCCTCACATTTATGCCCGTTGCGGCATTCTTAACAACCATGTCAGTCATTTCACCACTACTTGTCTTCACCACGGTGACAAGATAGGATGCAAAACGTAAAATGTGAGGACAGTCGTAAGTTTGAGGACTGGTCAAAAGTGCGAGGACCAGTCAAAAATAACTTTTTCAGCCCGCTGAGTAATCCATATGCACAAAAGGATACAGCAATAGAGAGGGATGAAGGAAGGAGAAGAAAGATGGAAGAAAGAAGGAAAGAGAGGGAAGGAAGAGAAGAGAGGAAGGAAGGGAAGGGAAATTAGAATAGGAGTGAGGGTAAGAGAGGGAGGAAGAGAGGAGGAGAAGGGAAGAGGAAGTAGGGAGGAGAAGAAGCGGGGGGGAAAGAAAGTAAGAAGGGAAGAAAAGAGAGAGGTGGTAGGTTTGAGGAGAAAGATTGCTGTACAGTAAAAAAGATGAAAGGGAAGAAAGGCAGCCCCAAACAAATATAAAGATATTAAGATAAAGAATGAATTGTTAAACTTTAAAGAATAAAAGAGAACAAATATGAATAAATAGCAATAATTAGAAACACACATACAAACATACAATGTATTTTCTTTGAACAGAGTATTTGGACAGTTCACAAATTTAAACAGTGTTTAGTCATTTCAATTAAATTTACAATTTCTATATTTCCTTTTTGCCATATTTATTCCTTATCTATTTTTTTAAAAAAACCAATATTACCCTTCATCCTCATCTCTAATCTTAATCAAATTCAATTTTTCCCTTCTATTCTATATTATACCCCTTCCCATTGTCATCTATTTTTATATCCATCCTCACATTGGTTAATTATGTAATATTACAGTTGTTTAATATAAATTCAACATTTTAATATAAATCAATTAGTTATATATTTATCTTTTTTGAATATTAATCAATATGAACATGAATATTCCAATTATTTCCATGCAATCCAATTTCTTACAAATCAATTAATTATATTTACCAATAATAATAAACCAAATAATTTCCCCCATATATTCCTCCAAACCATTTCTGCTTTCAACACAATATACTGTACTTGCCTCTTCTTCCAGTCCTTGGTGCTGCACGCACTTCGGTCACTCGGGGAGATGTATGACTTTCTCTCTGCCCCAAGACACTGCTCTGGCAGGGCTGTGGCTGATGCCAGTACTCTTGCCACCTCCATGGCCTACTCACTGCTCTTGCTGCACCTTGTGTAGCACATTTAAATTTAGTGTGCTTCACAATGGGGGAGATGGTGCCCCCTGCTCCCCCTGGAGCCCATTACAATGTGGAGCATTGGTCACTCAGGGAGATGTGTGACTTTCTCTCTGCCCCAAGACACTGCCCTAGCCCAGCTGCAGCCAATGCTCCCAGTTGTAATGGGCTCCAGGAGGAACAGGGGACGCTGACTCCCGCATTGTGAAGTGTGCTAAATTTAAGTGCAGAGAGAAAGTCGCATGTATACCTGAGTGACTGAGGTGTGTGCAGCAGCAACAAAGGCCTGAAGAAGAGGCAAGTACAGGGCTGCTTCGCTCCCACTCTGGAATATGGAGTGAGTCTCCATCCGCTGCTGTTGCCCTTACCTTTTCAGGTGAGGAGTAACTGGGAGGACAAAGACGAGGGGTGGGGCCAGCCAGTGGTGGGTTCATCTGGCAGGAAGCCACAGCAGGGGGACTAAAGAGCTTCATTTATCTGGGAACCTGAAATGACTCTTGATTTAAATCATATGGTAAAAAGCACCCAAAGTAGAAGAAAGAACAACATCAGCAAAACAAAACAAAACAAAACAAAACAAAACAAAACAAAACAAAACAAAACAAAACAAAACAAAACAAAACAAAACAAAACAAAACAAAACAAAACAAAACAAAACAAAACAACTAAAAACAAAACCAACCCTTGCCAGTTTTTGGAATTGGTTCAAGAGGGAACATACACAGACACATACACACACATGAGAGAGATAGAGACAGGGGGAGAAAGAGAGAGATGAGAGGGAGGAAGAGGGAGATGAGAGAGAAAGAGGGAAAAGTGTGTGTGTGTGTGTGTGTGTGTGTGTGTGTGTGTGTGTGAGAGAGAGAGAGAGAGAGAGAGATGAGAGAGACAGACAGAGACAGCAAGAAAGAGAGAGATGAGAGAGATGAGAGGGAGATGAGAGAGAGAGATACTGTATGTGTGTGTGTGTGAGAGAGAGAGATGAGAGAGAAAGAGAGACAGAGAGATGAGAGATGAGAGGGAAAGAGAAAGAGGAAGAGAGGGAAAAAGAGAGATGAGAGGGAGAAAGAGAGATGGAGGGAGAGAGAGATGGGAGGGAGAGAAAGAAAGATGAGAGGGGGAGAGAGAGGGAGAGGGAGAAAGAGAGAGGAGAGGAAGAGGGAGAGAGGGAGAGATGAGAGAGAGACATACTGAGAGATGAGACACAATGAGACAGAGAGGGAGAAAGAGAAAGATGAGAGAGAGAGATGAGAGAGATATGAGAGATATGAGAGACAGACAGACAGAGATGAGAGGGAGAGGGGGGAGGGAGAAAGAGAAAGATATGAAAGAGACAGAGAGATGAGAGAGAGAGAGAAAGAAAGAAAGAGAGTGGGAGAAAGCAGAGATGAGAGTGAGAGAGAGGTGAGAGAGAGAAAAAGAGAGATAAGGGAGAGAGAGACAGATGAGAGAGAGAAAGAGAGAGAGATGAGAGGGAGAGGGAGATGAGAGAAAAAGAGAGGTAGAAAGAGAAAGAGGAAAGAGTGGGAGAGACAGAGAGACAGAGAGATGAGAGAGAGAGAAAGATGGAGGAGGAAAGAGAAAGGAGAGAGAGAGAAAAAAAAGAGAGGGGGAGAAAGAGAGAGAGACCCATTTCCCACAGAAAACACCAGGAGCCACAAAACCTGGGTAGGCATGGCGGGGGCAGTCATGTGACTGGGTGGGAGAGAGTGAGTTCAAGTTGGCCCCCCACCCACACAGGTTTTGTGGCTCCCTGTGTTTTCTGTGGGAAACAGGTCCAAATGGCTTTTTGAGTGTTTATGGTTGCAGACCCCTTGTATAAAACCATATAGAGGAATCATGCCATCTATCATGTAAGATTATAACCAGGCATGATGCAGGGATTATGTCAATAGGAGAAAAAAAGAACAGAAACAGTGGTGTCAGGGAAAAAGGCAGATGGCAGGAAGAAGGGAGACACCAAGCCAAACCAACTATCTCCTTCCTAATACAAATTTGCATATATCATCCCAGGCAGTGTAGGTGTTAGATCCCTAAAAGTGATACTGCCATTCAAGTGGAGGAAGGGGGGTCTTGGATTCGATTTACTAGCATGGCCTGTGTCATCAGATATTTTACAACCTATATCCTGACACCAAGGAGGCCTGAGATTCCCTTTACCTGCAGGAATTTATATGATAGCCATGTGGGTTGTCTCACTTTAAAGGGTAGTGGTGGGAATGCATGTTTATTCGGTTTCTCAAAGGAAATAGTAAAGAAAACATCTTCACACTTGTGTATTGGCTAAAATCTGCATTCTGACTTAAAGGGAGGGGTCTCTACCACTTTAATCCTACTGCTTTGCCTAAGGGCATTCAGATTGTGCTTTAGCTGGATGGCTGTCACTTCTACTTAATAAAAGAATCCTTTTGAACAACCACGTTTCAAGAGTTCGTAGTTTCTTAAGTTGGAAGGAGAGGCGATCCTTACAGTAGGACCTTTTGATTAGCATTTGTATCAGTCAGAATAATGTATGTAAGTATTTCTTTTGTTTCTCATATTTGGGGCCTGTTATATATTTTTCGCAATAAATCTGTGCCTTTCCTGGTATCTAAGACTCATAGTTAGGAAACCATTAGTTGCAATATGTTACAGGTAGTAATGCCCATTCATGTCAGAAGTCAAAGGACTATGTTAAATGAAGCACATAATTAACTCCGTCCCCTTGCCTGCTTTTTTGTTACATAAGTGCATTCATTGTTAGGTAGAGCATGGGTGACTCGGGTGGGGGGGAAATGTGGGAGGCCTAGTGCAGGCAGAGGTGCACCCGGGAGGCCTCCCCCACCCTCTGAGATATCCCATACTGTGCTTCCTGTCCCTTGGGTTTCCCAAAACCCTATGGGCCTCCTCCATACCCCTAGGGCTTGTTATTTAATCATGTGAAAATTGATGTTTGCAATTTTTTTTCAGTGAGGGGTTCTAAAAATATATGTTTTTACACCAAGAATTCTGCTGTTATTTTTGCAATTGCACAACGTTTAGCTTTGTATGGTTAATCCACGTCTGATCATATATTCCACAAAAGTCTCTTGTAACACAAATATTGTTAATTTTATCTTCTCAAAATTACACCTTGTGCTACAAAAATTAAAGTTTTTTCTGCATAAATATTATCTATCTAAGCAAAAAATAATAATAATCCATGTAATCATAAACTAACATCAGAAACAATTATCTGAGTTACAAAAACGTTTAAGTGAGTTTTATCAAGTCTTGTTTTCATTTGTTCTTCGACATCAGCTGTTGACTTGCTTCTTGGCCTCTGATATAACCTTCATGTTTCTCATGTGTGTACACTCTGCTTGCTGCCTCTGTGACCTGGTTCCCACATCTGTCTATTGATTGGGCATGACAGAGCCACTGTGGTACTTGTATTGGTTCATCAATGAACTTCTTTATTTCCGCTGTGGTCAGTTTGCATGTCAAAGGTGGCTTATATATACCTTCAGACCAGTCAATCAGCTCCAGCTGAGTGGATGCTCTGGTGTTGATTGAAGGCATTTTTCTTGCACATACAGAAAAATATCTCAATGCATCATCATCTGCACCCCTCAAGTCAATGATCTTTTGCACACCAGCTTTCCTCTCTTCAATGTCATCTGAACACAAGAGTGTTTATCATTTCACTAAAGTGCAAAACAGCATATCACTGAGTGCAAAACAGCATTTTCAACAGCTTTCTTTTGCAGTCTGACTTACTGCAGCTGGAACAACACATGATCGGGCCTTCAATCCAGAACTGTTTTACTTTCATATTGGAACCAGAAAGGGTAGTACATACCAATGATGTACTCCACTATCATTCTTAAGTTTTGGAGAGTTTTACCTTTAAAGTCATGTTTTGAAACTCATATTTGACAAAGCCTATTTGCAGTTGTCAACCATCATGAATGGTTTATGGGGCAAATTTCCAGAAGAGCCAGATCTGTCAGAAATTCTCCTGTCTTTATTGCCTGTGTGATCCTATATCCATTCACTTGATCAGTTGAGAGATCCTTTACAACAGTGTTGCTCAGTGAAATGAGAGGCTCACCAATTGAAACTCTAGTGAATGAAGGATCAGTGTTAAATTCTGTTGCAGGGACTACCATGTTGCCAATTTTATCTGCCCATTTGTTGTTAGACAAGGTCTTCTCATCCAATTTTGTGATTAAGTGTCATAAGGGTAACTCATTCATGTGGAGTTCACATACCACTAGATCAACTTCCAGTCAAGCTTCCCCTCTATCCAGTGCATGGCACTACTTTCACAGCTAGTATTAACATTTGTAGAATCTCCTCCAATGGCCTTCAAGCTTTTGTCAATGCCTTTCTTCTTCATGAAATACACCAGATTATCTGCAATTATTTGAGCAGGTTTTCCTGTTTTTGAGCCTTTCTCTGGAGTGAAATGATAAAGATATCTTCCACTTGGCTCACTGTACACAGAATAATGATCTTCTTTGATGGTACTGGGGAATTGCTGGTCTGAATTGTTTGCTTTCAGCATAACTTTAGTTGCATCTACATGGCCATTGAAGAAGATGCATTCTGTTTCATCCTTCTTATAGAGCTTATTAAATTCTTGGTCTAGGGACTTCACAATTTTTTCCTGGGCTCTCTTGACTTTATTATAGTCAACTCCAAGTCTCTTGTCTTCTTCTGTGATCAAGCCAGCATCTATGAAGGCAACTGTGGTAATGGCAGCACTGGCACATAAACAAACACTGTATCTTATGCTTTGCAGAGCGACATTTGTTATTTGTAATCTATTGTATTCTGTCTTTTTTTTTTTTTTTATTGCAAAAGTTTTACAATTAGATTTTCACCCCTTTTTTTCACCCCCCCCACCTCCCTCCCCAAACCCTCCCTAACCCTCCCTAACCCTCCCCCCCCCAGACTTCCCTATTATATACTCATAACTAGTAACACTAGTAAACAAGCTTAAACCCATCCCTCCCCCTGTATAATTTTTCCTCTTTATCTCTTTGCATTAAAATATTTCTAATACATTAAAATATTTCTAATACATTATTTTCAAATAAAAGCTATTTGATACTTTCTAGTTTGGTATTTGTTCTGAACATATTCTATCCACCTTTTCCATTCCCATTCATAAGTCTCTTGTGAACAGTCTTTTAAATATGCTGAAATCTTCGCCATCTCAGCAAAACTAGCCATCTTCAAAGTCCATTCCTCGATAGTGGGTAAAGCTTCGTTCTTCCAATATTTACCTATCAACAATCTTGCTGCTGTTATCATATACAATATCAATTTTATCTCACCCCGTGTGAAACCCTTAACTATACCCAATAAAAACAACTGTGGAGAAAATTGAATTTTTTTCCTCAAAACATTCTGCATGACCCACCAAATTTTTATCCAAAAAGCCTTCACTTTCCTACAGGTCCACCAAACATGATAATACGTGGCATCTAAACATTCACATCTCCAACATTTTGGCTGAACATTAGGGTACATACATGACAACTTTTTGGGATCTAAATGCCATCTATAAAACATTTTATAAAAATTTTCCCTCAGGTTCTGCGACTGTGTAAATTTAACATTCTGAACCCAAATTTTTTCCCATGTTTCCAGCATCACTGGTTCCTCAAAATTCTGTGCCCACTTAATCATACAGTCTTTAACTAATTCAGTTTCTGAATCTCTTTCTAGCAAAACATTATAAAGCCTTTTGATATGCATTGGACCTTTCTCTCTTATATGTCTAACCAATTCTTCCTCATGCAACATAATACCAGTTTTTTGGTCCTCTTTCCATCTCAATTGTAATTGATTATATTGTAACCAAGTTAGATTAAGCCCTTCATCCAACAGTGTCTGTAATGTCTTCAGCTGCCATCTGCCCGCATCTGTAAAAAGAACCTCTTTGTATAAAAACCCCCCGAGTGACATTATATTTGTATTCCACAAAGTATGACCAAGATCCAGCCATAGCGGTATTTTGTAATCCCATTTGAATCGGTGCTTCTTCCAAACTCTCATCAAAGAGTCTCTAAGTATATGATTTTTAAATACTTTATCAACTTTGTCATCGTAGAATAAGTAGGCATGCCATCCAAGTTCAAGGTCAAAACTTTCTGCTTTCAATATTCCAGTCTTTTTACTTCCAAACCAATCACTTGCTAAAGTTAAGGCTGCTGCATCATAATATAACTGTAGGTTTGGGAGTTTAAGACCTCCTCTTTCTGGAACATCTTGCATAATTTTCAATTTCACTCTCGGCTTCTTCTCGTTCCAGACAAACTTATTCACACCAGACTGCCAAACTTTCAGTTGTTTATCACTTTTAAGCACCGGAATCATTTGAAACAAAAACAGAAATCTTGGCAAAATGTTCATCTTAACTGCTGCTATTCTTCCAAGTAGAGACAGTTGCAGCTTTTTCCAAGTCTCCATATCCTTCTGAACCTCTCGCCACAACACCTCATAATTATTTTGAAACAATTTCATGTTTGATTCTGCAACCTGAACTCCAAGATATTTTACCTTAGGTACAATTTCAAAACCTGCCCTCCTTTCAAGCTCATGTTTACGATCTTGTGTCATATTTTTAACTATCATTTTAGTCTTTTTTGAATTCAGTCTAAAACCTGAAACTCTACCATAGTCTTGTATAATGTCGTTCATCAGGATTGTTGATTCCATTGGTTGTGATAGGGTAACAACCAGATCATCTGCAAATGCCTTTATTCTATAATCCTCTTGCCTTATCATTATGCCTTTCAAGATTTTAGAGTCCCGTATTGTATTTAGCAAGACTTCCAATGTTAAAATAAATAAAAGTGGGGACAACGGACATCCCTGTCTTGTTCCTTTTTCAATTTTAAACTCTGTCGTCAAACTTCCATTAATAATAATCTGTGCTTTTTGCTCTTGATAAATTGCTGAGATCGCTTGTATAAATTGGTCCCCAAAGCCCATCTTTTTTAAAGTCTTTAGTAGAAAATTCCAATCCACTCTATCAAAGGCCTTCTCTGCATCCAAAAAAACCAGCACTGCAGGAATCTGTTTATTCTTATCAAGATATTCCAATAAGTCTATTACTTGCCTTACATTGTCCTTCATATATCTACCCTCAATAAATCCCGCTTGGTCCTCATGAATCACCTTTTGGATTACTGGCATCAACCTGTTGGCTAATACCTTCGCATAAATTTTATAATCTGTATTCAGAAGAGATATTGGTCTATAATTCTCTGGTTTTTTAGGACCAACTTGTTCTTTTGGTATCAAAGATATATAAGCAGTTGTCCAAGATGGGGGTATTTTACCCCCTCGTTGAATATTGCAAAATAAATCTCTAAGTTGTCCCACCATTTCAGCTTGTAAAGTTTTATAATACACTGCAGTCAAAGTATTCTGTCTTTTTTTTAAAGTAGAGTGCACGTGTCAGCCTTGGAAGCCATATTAGGCTGGAAGCTTCAATGCTGCCACCTCCTCATGTGTGGGAATGTAGGAGGGGGAATTTAGGAGAGGGTGTTAGTAGACATAATAGCATTCTTCCTGTCGGTCAAGGTTAGGGTGATCCAACATCTGGAGAAGGAGTGGTCAGGGGGCTGGGTCAAGATGGAACGGATGTTGATTGGAACATGTGATCGATTGGGGAGAAAGGGGATGGTTTTGGGAGCTTTGGCTTACTGAAGGAAAACCTGGGCTTTTCAGATTCGGGATTTCCCAGATGTGCCAGTTTGCCTATTCTAGTAAAGAGAACTTTGGAAAATGCTTGCTTCCGCATCTTTACGTTTGGGGTTTTTCTGGAATGCTAACATTATCCTGAATCTCTCAAAAGTCTAGCGGCCCCCTGTAAGGGGGCTGTCGGGGGTGCTGAGCCTCAGCATCTACCTAAACCCTGGGTGGTGCGAAGACTCAGTGAAGATGGAAGAGAAAGGAGAGAGCAGAGAAGGGGCCACCAGGGGACCGGGTGCTCAAGGAATTTCTGCCCCCTTGCTTTCTTCTGCTGAAGAAATAGGACGGGCCATGGAGCCCCTTTCGGCTCAGGGCTCGGCCCAAGGCATTGGAATCCTGGAAGAGTTGCCAGTCCAACCCAGCTCCAGGAGGGGAATTGAAGTTGCCCCATGAGCAAGACTGGAGAATGGGGACTACTGTGGGATCTGGCGACTCCTGGGGCTGGGACTGGCTGCACCCAATGTGGAGCCAGTCCTTAACTGGACTCCCTGAGTGGTTTGAGCAGATGGAAGTGGGGAGTTACGCACCCTCTTCCCAACCCCTTGAGGTGAGATGGCGGCTAGCGCAACCTACATTCACTTTCCCTGGTCTGGGACATGGAGGGGGGTTAGTAGGGCACCCCCCCCACAGCCAAGAGCACAATGGGAGGATCGGCGCAGCATGGCCATCCTGCAGCAGTGGAACACCAGGCACAGCTGGCATATGGTATGCAAAACCCCCCGTTTGGGGCCCCTCGTCAGCCTACCTTCTCGCTACCTCCTGTGGAGAGCATACCGGCCAGATGGGGGTTTCATCCCGGCCAGGGATGGGTCCAGTGCCAGTGGTATCCCACACTGTCTGTTCCAAGCTTCCAGGGATCCCCCTGGCCCCCCTCCTATGCCTCAATGATCCTGGCACCACAGGGGGGGGCTAATACAGCAGCCGGTTGGACTGCCCCCCCCAACAAACATCTCAGCAGCCGGGGCCCCTCCCCCAGCAGCCGATGACGCTATCCCCCCCTTTCCAGCCCAGCAAGTCTTAGAGCAGCCTGTTGGAATGCAGCAACCAGAAGCAGCCCTGCAGCAATTTCTAGCCCAACCAGCCGTGGCCGTGGCCCCTCCACCCGTGAGGCCAATGCCACCCCATTTCAGAGCAACCTTTGACGGGACGCCTGCCAAGTTAGCTTACTTCCTCAGCAGGGTCTGGGCTCATGTGGATCAGTATGGGGACCTATACGAATCAGAACAGGACTTAGTGTCAGCAATCTCAGATGGGATGAATGAGGGAGAGGCCTCTGAATGGATAGCCCAGCTGCACAATGAGGGCGCTGCAGAACTGAATGATGCCGATGGATTTATCACACTGCTCCATTCCCGATTTGATGACCCAGACCGCGTAAATGAAAGTGAAGCCATGCTAAAGATCATGAAGCAAGGTAATCGACCTATAAAAGACTTTGTATGGGACTTTAGACAAGTTGCTGGGAATCTAGGCCATTGGCCTGACCGCATACTCCTACACTACTTTAAAGAAGCTATCGACCCAGAAGTCAGAAAAGCCTGTGGGATCCGGGGGTTGCCTGAGCGTCTCCATGACTGGTATACCATGTCTATTGCTATAGACAGAGAAATCCACCCCCCCCCAGCAAAATCCCAGCAGAACCGCCGCCTTACAGAGCATTATCCAGAAGGCCCATTTCAAAGGCTACTACTTTCACCCCCCTCAACCGGGGGGGCAATTAAGTGCTATCGTTGTGGACAAACAGGACATCGAGCTTCTCAGTGCCTGGCTCCTGCCCCAGTTCCACAACAACGTCCCTCCTGAAAGGCAGGAGGGCTCCAAGGAAAGCCCCAGACACCAGCCACTTTGCCAGACAAGCCATTGAAATTCCCCTCCCCACTGAAGAGAGCGAGGGCCCTCTGGCAAAAGAATCCCCTCCCAGCATGGCTAGCAGAGACGAAGACCTGTTGGTGAATGCACCCATCTCCCACTTCTCAATTAAAGTAAAACTGGTGCTGCCAGAAACAGCGAAACAAGCAGAACTCCCAGCAATAATAGATACCAGCTGCACCAGATGCCTAATTGGCCTTAAAGTTGTAAAACAATTGGGGATCAGGACAACACCCTTAAAGCACCCAATTAAATTTCACCAGGTGGATGGAACGTTAATTGGGGGAGTTCCTGCCACCCATATTACCGAACTGATTAAATTAGAGATGGGGAAACATTATGAACTTATATGATTTATAGTAACCCCCAAAATGTCAGAATCTATCATACTAGGCCTGGCTTGGCTGGACAAATGGACCCCCACCATCACATGGGAAGATGGATACCAAAAAATCAGAATAGCAGTTGGCCCATCACCCCCTCCCCCTCCCCCAAACAGCAACCTGTTAATGGCCAGGGGCCAGAGACAGCAGCAGCTTGTTCAGACGTGCCTCCAGGCGAACACCAGATCCCTAAACTATATGCAGACTTAGCCGAAGCTTTCAGTGAGGAAGAATGTAACCTCCTCCCCCCTCATCGGCCCACAGACTGCGCCATCGAATTACAACCGGGGGCTACATTGCCAAAACCTAGAATGTACTCCATGAAACCTGCTGAGATGACTGAGTTGAGGAAGTACATAGACACCAACCTAGCCAGAGGGTTCATCGAGCCTGCGAAATCCAGCATGGCCACCCCAATACTGTTTAAAGAAAAAAAAGATGGTACTTTAAGATTATGAGTTGGTTTTAGGTCTGTCAACACCATTTGCAAACAAAATATCTACCCCCTCACACTGATGAAGGACTTGCTGAACCACCTATCGAAAGGAAAAATGTTCACCAAGCTAGATCTAAGAAAGCCTGCTACCAAGTTCGCATAAAGGAGGGAGACGAATGGAAGACTGCTTTTAACTGCCCCTTGGGCAGCTTCCAATTCCGGGTCAGGCCTTTTGAACTCCAGGCCCCCCCCCCCGTGGTCTTCATGCAACTGATCAAGGAAATTTTGCATGAGCATTTATATCAGGGGGTTCTTGTTTATCTCGATGACATTCTTATATTCAGCGAAAATATGGAAGACCACATCAAATTGGTCAGACAAGTGCTGAAAAAGCTCCTAGCAGCCAAACTTTATGCAAAGTTGTCCAAATGTGAGTTCCATAAGAAGGCCTTGGATTACCTGGGGTACAGGGTGTTGAGTCAGGGGATCGAAATGGACCCAGGGAAGGTGAGGGCAGTGCTGGACTGGCAGCCCCCACACACCTGTAAGCAACTCCAGAGCTTCCTGGGGTTTGCAAACTTTTACAGACAATTCATCCCTTCCTTCGCTGAGGTCACACTCCCTTTGACAGAATTGCTAAAAACCAGCCTGTCTCCCACCAAGCCAAAACCTAGCCAGCTTCTAGCTTGGACAATGGACTGCCAAAAATCCTTTGAATGGTTAAAATGCCTATTTGTGGTGGAGCCAATCCTACAGCATCCTGACCCAAATAAACCCTTCATGGACGCAAGTGACGTGGCGGTGGCTGCTGTTCTACTGCAAAGGGACTCCCGAAACAATCTAATGCCATGTGCTTACGTATCAAGGAAGTTAACAGACACTGAGCACAGATAGGCGGTATGGGAGAAAGAGGCATTTGTGGTGCGATGGGCTCTCCTATCCTGGAGACACTTCCTAGAGGGGGTTGATGAGCCTTTTGAGGTTTGGACTGACCACAAGAATCTCAAGGCTCTGAAGACCCCGGGGAAACTTTCTCCCAAGCAGGTTCATTGGGCTCAATATTTCAAACACTCTAACTTTAACCTGAAATACATCCCTGGGGGTAAAAACCTCCTGGCTGATGCTCTCTCCCATAAGCCCCAGTTTGACAGCCACGGGAAGAGATAGTTCATGCCATGATCTCGGAAACTCGGCCAGCCGCCCAAGCCCGCACTAGAGCGCAAATGCGCCAGGGTTCCAACCTCCCCGAAGACAAATTGACAGCAGAACTAAAAGCGGTGCTCTCCACTGATTCCTGGTTCAAGGAAAACCAGGCGGACCTAACCCTAAGGGATGGGTTGGCATGGAAGGGGAGTAAACTTTACGTGCCATGCAGCCTGCGGCTCCTAGTGCTAAAGAGAAGTCATGATTCTCGACTAGGGGGCCACTTTGGGTTTTTAAAAACCCTCCATTTGACTAGGAGACAATTCTGGTGGCCAAAGATGAAAGCTGATGTGGAAGCTGATGTGAGGAGCTGCACCACCTACGCCACCAATAAATCCCGACCAGGGAAGCCCCCTGGACTTCTCCAGGCTGTGGCCGAAACCACCAACCCCTGGGAGGAGATTGCGATGGACTTCATAGTTGAGCTCCCTGACAGTGGGGATAACTGGGTTATTTGGACTGTCATTGATTTATTCTCCAAGCAAGCACACTTCACTGCCTGCAGTGGACTACCCTCGGCCAAGAAACTGGCGAAGTTGTTTGTGAAACACATATACAGGTTACATGGAGTCCCTAAGAGAATAATATCGGACTATGGGGTGCAATTTACCGCTAAGTTCTGGAGGGAGTTTCTGCGATCCATTGGGTCGTCCCAGGGACTTAGCTCAGTTTTTGATGGTGGAGCAATACATTAGGTGTTATGTAAATTACCAACAGGAGAACTGGGCGGACTTGCTACCATTCACAGAAGTGGCTTATAATAATGCAGTACACACCAGTACTGGGTTGACTCCTTTTCAGATAACTACGGGCATGGATTTTGTGCCGATGCCTGAGTTGCCTAGAGAGCCGCCTACTTCTATGTCCCTAATGGAATGGATGACCTCATTGAAAAAGGGTTGGGAGAATACAAAAAAAGCTTTAGCGGAGTCAGCGGAACGATATAAGGCCCAGGCCAACAAACGCCGGTCCCTCCAACCACTGTTCCGAATAGGCGATAAGGTGTATTTGTCAACCAAGTACCTAAGATTAAGGTCCAAGAAGTTTGGACCCAAATTCATAGATCCCTTCCCTATAGTGAAAATCATTAACCCAGTGACTGTCCAACTTAGGCTCCCTTGCATATTAGGGAAAGTACACCCCGTTTTCCACAGCAGCTTATTGAAACCAGTCAGAGAATCTAACCTAAGACCCTTGCCGGCTGCTCCACCCCCTCCTTTAGTAGTGCAAGGGGAGACTCATTATGAGGAGAAGAAAATCCTGGACTCTAGACTCTACAGGGGTCGATTACAATATTTGGTGCATTGGAAAGGCTACCCTTTGGCTAAAGTTACTTGGGTTAAGAGTTGGGATGTAAATGCTGATGCGCTCGTGAAGCAATTTCAAGATAGATTTCCTGAGAAGCTGAAAGATCCCCCTGGGGGGGGAGGGGGGTTAAGGGGTTTTGCGCTAGGTGTTAACCCTTTCTTTTGTGTTCTGTCTGCTTTATTTTTCAGGATGTGGTTCTCTCTGCAGGGGGGGGGATGCCTGTCAGCTTTGGAAACCATATTAGGCCGGAAGCTTCAATGCTGCCACCTCCTCATGTGTGGGAAAGTAGGAGGGGGGATTTAGGAGAGGGTGTTAGTAGACATAATAGCATTCTTCCTGTCAGTCAAGGTCAGGGCGATCCAGCATCTGGAGAAGGAGTGGTCAGGGATCTGGGTCGAGATGAAATGGACGTTGATTGGAGCATGTGATTGATTGGGGAGAAAGGGGATGGTTTTGGGAGCTTTGATTTACTGAAGGAAAACCTGGGCTTTTCAGATTTGGGATTTCCCAGATGTGCCAGTTTGCCTATTCTAGTAAAGAGAACTTTGGAAAATGCTTGCTTCCGCATCTTTACTTGGAGTTGGGGTTTTTCTGGAATGCTGACAGCACGTGTGTTTGGTCTAAGGCCTCTTCATAACTTCCATCATATACCTCTTTATCTTCATCATCAGTCGTCTGTCCTTATTTTCATCATAAGAGATAATTACTTCATTTGTCAGTATCAAAATGTCTCAAATACGTCTCTGCTTATATTTAGTGAGCCTTTGTCTCTCATCATCTTGCCGCTTTTGCCTTTTGACTAGTCATGTCTGCTCGGGCACATCTGGCAAACCAATCTGTGTGATCCAAAAGAAGCAATCTTGTCTCTCTGACCTTTAACAAAAACAAGTTCCTTCAATGGTATCTTCATCTCCTTAGTGCAGATACAGTTAATGTGAGTTTCTGTCAATTTGTCAAGTTTCACAGTGAAAGTCTCTTTGACATCTAGCTTTCTTCTAACAAAAGATATGTTTTTGGCTTAATCCCAGCTCTCTTAGATCTTGTTCAAAATTGTCACTTGTGAATTTACAACAAAAAACTGTTCACTCGTTCCCACTTTTCAGGCACTTTTGGATATATGTCTCTTGCAAAAATGGCTGCTGGGTAGTTTTTAGCTTCATCACTACTTTGTTCTCTTACCCATAGACCTGTTGTGGCCTGCCAGTGGCCTGCGCGGATTGTTGCTGATCCTGACGAGGAGGAGGCTGGTGTGGTGTCGCGCCAGCAGCCTGTGCAGCTGGCGCTCGAGTCAGACAGCAAGGAGGCTGAAGAAGATGTGGTGCCAGTGGCAGGGATTCAGTCAGGGCCTTCAGAATCTCCAGAGGCTCCTTTAAGCGAAGAGGAGGAAGTGGAGGAGCCTCTTCTCAATGCACGAGCACGCAGAGCTGCCAAAAGGCAGGAGTGGTTACTCAGGAGGAGGTCTCCTCGAGAGTAAGGCTTAGGGCTAATTGGCCACTCCCTTAGCCTATTTAAGTTTGCACACAGCTTGTAAAAAGCTGCAGGAAACAACGTGTGTTCATTCATTCATTCGCTGATCATTGAGTTTGAATTTTCTCTGCAAACCTGGCTTCTGGGCTTTCTGCCAACTCTAGTAAGACTCTATCTTATCTGTGGAATTTCTGGCAGGTTGTTAAGAACATTTTATTAACAGCCTGCATTTGCAAAAGACTGTGTTTTGAAGTAAACTGAGTTTTGTTCGGAGTTTGTGTGTGCTACATTCTTTGGGATCCATAGCTGGGGCAGAACAAGACCATATCTGAGATGGTCTTACAATATTGGGAGTTCAGACAGCATCAAGTCTCTGCCAGTCCCAATTAGGTTGCTCATATGAGTGAAGTTCCTGATCTTGTTCTTTTTTTAGAAGCCATTACAGATCAGTTACCACATTCACAGGAAATGAGGTCTTCAGTATTAACACTCTCAGACAAAACAATGTTTAACAAAAAGAGAAAGACAGCCGAATCTGTGAAATGAAACAAACAAAATGTTAAAAAGTTATGATATTTATGTAGTTATTTACCAAGCACATCTAAATTATATTAAAGTAACCAAAATATCTTTACAATCCCCAAGACATGTCACAACCTTTGAGCACTCCTAATGTTTGGAAATTGAAAGTTGAAACATTTGACATGCTCTAATCCCACCCCAATTGCACACTTACCTTTCTGAAGATATCCAGAGCTCAGAAAGTCAGGGTAGAGAAGGCTGCTCCTTTGCTGTGCCACATGGCACAATCAAGGAGAAGAAATCTGGTCGCTTTCACTTCCATTGCAATCCTTTCTCCCCAGCCATGAATTGCTGTCTTTGTTGAGATGTGTCGTTTGTTTTATTTATATAAATTCTATCTGTATGGCTAATGTCTCTGTTACTGGGTGGGTGGGGGCTGAATGTCAGCTAACCAGCTGCTTGCTGCCATGGAAAAGGGGGGAGGGGTCAGTGGAGAATTTTTTGTTGCAGCTTTGCAACTATGGTTTGGGCTTTGCTTATCTCTCCAAGGTCATTTCTTCTAGCTTTGGTATGCAGCAGTCCTCTGGTTGCCTAGTTACAAGGGAGTTGGGCTCTACAGTTTGTTTCAATTTGCTCTTTCACATGATTTGTCTCAGATCTTCCCTGAAACTTGTTGCTTTTGGTTCAATCCTAGTAAAAGTACTTTTCTCTGAATCTATGGAGCCATAGGCTTTTCTTTCCTAAGAAAAGGACAGAGGCAGCCTTGACATTAGGCAAGGTTGGCTTTAACAATCAACCAGGAGACAGCAATTTACTGTATCCAATGTCCAACCACAAGAGTGAGCTGGAGGAAACTGAAGCTATGGCCATCTCCCCCACTGGACTACACCATGCTCGAGATGAGGCAGAATGGTGAGAGTAGCTGGACCTCAATGAGAAGCCCATCAGGCTCAGATAGGTGAGGGGCATGGGGCAGAGGGAAGACCCCCTTGGAGAGAAATCCAGAGGAAGCCATGCTGAACCAAGTGTCAGCATTCTGATACAAGTGTCAGCCCTATTCCTGATACAATAGGTTAGAGGGAGTCAAAGAGCCCAAGAAACTCTTGCATAGATGACTACCTAAGGTTCCTGGATCACTCCAGACCAAGCCATGGATGGAACTACTATGGTGTGAGATGCACTCACTCTACCTAAACTGGCGCCAGCACAGGTGATGCCACCCTGGGCAGCGCCTGCTGCACAAGCCACTCCACCTGAAAGGACTGCTCCTCAAAGGCACCAGGCCCCAAAGGTCCCAGCCTTGGGGGTTAAATATGGGGGAGACACTGAGCAACTGGGCTACTTCCTTGTTCAAGTCTGGAACTACATGCAGGAGTATGGAGCCGAACTGAAGACAGGAGAAACCCGAATAAGATGGGTAACCATGGCTCTGAATTGGAGGAGGGGGCTTTTAAAGATTTGGCAAAAAATTGGCAAGGAAGATGAAAAGATCCCAAAACCTGGGGTAGGAGAAACAAAGAACAAAGGGAGCTGGGGCTTGGGAACACCCAATAAGTGAATCCAGAATCCCGAATGAGTATTGGGACTTGTCCCAATACAAGTGAGGCTTTCTCACTTGTATTTAGTGAGAAAGGCTTTAATGCGCTCTTGCCCCATTGCCCGACAGACTGCAATATTGAAATCCTTCCCACGGCTAAACTCCCGAAGCCTATAATCTACTCACTGACTCACACAAGCTCACCTATGCATTGACTATAGAGGACTAAATGCAGTGTGTGTAGAAAATGTCTACCCAGTGCCCCTGATAAAGGACATGATGGCACATTTAGCCAAAGGAAAAATCTTCACTAAGTTAGACTTGTGGGAAGCTTACTACCAGAATCAGATCAAAGAGGGCAGCGAATGGAAAACTATGTTTAATTGCCCTCTGGGATGTTTCTAATTCCAGATGTTCCATTTCAGTCTACAGGGGGCCCCTGTGGTGTTCATGCAACTGATCAATGAGGTGCTGCATGACTTTTTGTACAAGGGAGTGTTGGTATACTTGATTGACATTTTAATATATACTGAAACTATGGAGGAACATGTGAGATTGGTGCGGGCAGTCCTTAAAAGGCTCCGAGCCATTGACCTGTATGCAAAGCTTTCCAAGTAGGAATTTCACCAAGATAATTGATATAATTGATTATATCAATTATAATCCGTATAATTGATATATGGGTTACCGTATATCAATTGAAGGAGTGGAAATGGACCCAGAAAAAGGCAGTACTAGAGAGGGCCCATCCCTGCACTCGGAGGCAATTGCAGAGCTTCCTGGGTTTTGCCAATTTCTACTGGCAGTTCATCCCCTCATTTGCAAAGATCTCATTGCCAATGACCAACCTTTTAAAAACTAAGGGTGAGGGGAAGCCAAAGCAGAATCAGCCACTTAAGTGGACCATGGAGTGTTAAGCGGTATTTGAAAAACTCAAATGACTGTTCACAGCAGAACCCGTGCTGAAGCACCCCGACCCAGATACTGCATTTGTAATTCAGGCTGATGCGAGTGATGTAGCTGTGGGGGTGGTGTTATTGCAAAAGAATATCTGGGGGTTGCTATATCCATGTAAATACACCTCTAAGAAACTTACCGAGACTGAACAGTTGGGCGATATGGGAGAATGATGCAGTGTGGTGGGCCCTATGTAGTATGCAGTGTGGTGGACCCTACTTGGCGGCATTTCCTGGAAGGGGCAAAGGCCCCATTTGAGGTATGGATTGACCATAAAAATTGGCAAGCCCCAAAGCAAAACAAATCCATTGGGCTCAATATTTTAATCGGTTCAGTTTCACCCTGTGTCATATCCCAGGAGGGGGAAAAATATTATGGGAGTCTAGGTTGCCCTAATACAACAGTATTAAAGCCAAAGTGAGCCAACCTGTTATCCCCTTGAAGCAGCTAGCAGCCACTGTAACCACTAGAGCTCATGAAAAGAAGGAACCTGAGGTTCCAAATGAACTGCGTGAGAAGCTTAAAGAAGCATTAAAGGTTGATGAATGGCTTACTACTCATAAAAGTGACTGCACCATACGAGATGGACTGGCTTGGATTGGAGCCAAATTATACATGCCCTCAAGCTTGAGGAGCACCATACTAAATGGTGTTCATGGCTCTAAGTCAGCAGGACATTTTGAAACCCTGCACTTGGTTAAGAGACAGTTTTGGTAGCCTTCCTTGAAGAAAGACATTGAAAGCTATGTGGCCAGTTGTCCAATTTGTGGGACAAGGGCATGGGATGGCCCAGGGCATGGCACAGAGATAACACAGGCAACTGGCAGTTCAAACAGCCCCTTTATTGCTCCAAATTTCCCCAAACACTCCCATATTTCTGGCAAGTCTCAGAGCAAAGTGATGACAAACCCACACACACACTTCAAGAAGCCTCTGGCTGAAAATAGTCCAACCCAGTGCTATGTACACCATGGCTGCACAGCAATAAATCCAGCAGGGCAAATCAAGGAGTTCAGGAAGAAAGGATCCAGGTAATTAGTCCAGAAAGCTAGAAAGACTGCAAGGACTCATGGAAAGTTCAAATGTCAGCACTCCACACTTCAAGAATTCAGCATTTGTTCCTGACAAATGCCCCTCCCCACAGCATCTCCTTAAGTCTCATTCCCCAGGTATGCCTTGTAAAGATGGGTGGGCACTCTTCTCCCGAGTAGCCTGCTCAGTATGCGCTGTTCTTGCCTTCTCTCCACTCTCCATGCTCTCAGTTCAGGAGGGGTAGTCCTTGCTCATTGCCTAAGCTCTATCTCTCATGTTCATCCTGTCCCTGTTCCTTCCTGTCTACAAGCTGTCCTAATCCTGAAAGGCCCTTCCCTTCCCCATTTTCCTCTCAAGCCAATGAAGCCACCCTTTCAATCTCTGTCAGCTCAGGTTACAGCTCATCTTCCCCCACAGATTCAGGCTCCAACAGGGGCATGCCAGTGGCAAAGAGACAACTGGAAAAGCCCATAGGGCTTTTACAAACTGTGGACAGCCCCCAGGCACCATGGAAAGAAATATCTATGGACTTTATTGTGGAATTACCTGAAAGTGGGGGAAACACTGTTATTTGGGTTGTTACTGATCTTTTTTCAAAACAGGTGAACTTTGTTCCCTGCCCCAAGATTCCCTCTGCAAAGATGTTAACTTTTCATATAACATGTGTATAGGTTGCATGGTGTGCCTGAGCACATTATTTCAGATAGAGGAGTGCAATTTACATCACGGTTTTGGTGGGAATTTTTGAAGCTGTTGGGAATCGCCCAGGGCTTAAGTTCCTCCCATCACCCCCAAACTAACAGGACATGTGAGAGAACTAACCCAAACTAACAGGACATGTGAGAGAACCAACTCAGTGCTGGAACTGTACCTCAGGTGCTACATTAATTACGAACAGGACAATTGGGCTGACCTTTTGCCTTTTGCAGAGGTAGCATATGACAGTTCTGTGCATAGTAGCACAGGGTTCACCCCATTTAAAGTAGCCTCTGGTCTGGACTTTGTAGCTATGCCAGAGCTGCCTCAAGAGAAACCACATGTACTCTCCTTAGTGGAGTGGATAGCCCAACTGCAGAACACTTGGCCTGTTGCCTGTAAGGCACTGAAGGAGGCATGTCAGGCACATAAGTAACAAGCTGACAAAAAACGTATGAAGCCAAAAGTTTTTAAAGTAGGGTTTACCTCTCCATGAAGTACTTACAGTCCACTCAACAATCAAAGAAACTGGGTCCTAAATACGTGGGCCCATTCCCAATTGTTAAAGTAATTAACGCAGTCACTGTACAATGGAGTTGCCTAACAATCTTAAATGTATTTATCTTGTATTTCACTGCAGTTTATTGAAACCTGAAACTCTATCAACCCTTCGCCCTGCACCTGACATCCCTCCTGTGCCTAATCAAAGGAGAGCAGCATTTTGAAATTAAAGAAATTCCCCCTGCACAGTCCAAATGGGTGGATGCTAAACATGTCCAGGCACCTAAACTCTTCCAGATCTTTCATCGAAAAACCCCTGACAAACCCTGAATGAATTGCTGTCCTTGTTGAGATGTGTCATTTGTTTTATTTATATAAATTCTATCTGTATGGCTAATGTCTCTGTTACGGGGGGTGGGGGGGGGGGGTGGGGGCTGAATGTCAGCTAACCAGCTGCTTGCTGCCATGGAAAAGTGGGGAGGTATCAGTGGAGATTTTTTTTTTAATTTTTATTGTGAAAGTATTATAATACAATTCCAACATTTCCGTTTCCATGGTGTTAATACATATATACATATTATTTACTTGTTATTTACATAATATTACCTCGTTACATTATCTTAATTTGAAGGGTATTACCCATAGTAATGCATAATTCTTTGTGGACATATATCCATATTATTCACATGTAATTTACATATTCTTACATCTATACTCAATTGCAGTTGGTACTACAGGTAGTACTGCTCATTTCTATATAACCATTATAAATTAATTATTGAATTAAACTTTAAGCTCTCTCGAGCTTCACTTTTGTTTTCTTTTCTCTAACCACTCATACCACATATCCCACACACTATAATAATCTGTATCCTCTCTATCATTGATTTCTAGTGTTAGTTTGTTCATTTTGGCGCACTCCAATATTTTCCTGATTACATGTTCTTCAGGTGGTAACTTTTTTTCTTTCCAATACTGGGTGAAAGAGATTCTTGCAGCTGTTATTATGTGTGTAATTAAGTACCTCTTCTTTTTTGCATATTCTGTTTTCAGGATTCCCAGGAGAAATATTTTTGGTTCTAAATCAATAGTGTCTCCTGTTATTTCTGAGATCCATTTCTGTATCATCCTCCAGAATTTTTTCACTTGGGCACAGGTCCACCAACAATGATAGTAGGTGCCTTGCTGATGGCCACATTTCCAGCAATTCAAACTCATATTGGGATAAATTTTTGCGATCCTGGCTGGTGCTAAATGCCACCTATAAATCATCTTGTATTGATTTTCCTTATAGGTTATCGCCCTAGTCATTTTAAGGTTGCTGTTCCAAATTTGGTCCCATTCATTTAAATTTATGTTTTGCCTGATGTGTTTGGCCCATGCTATCATTGGGTCCTTAACCACCTCCTCTATCATATCGTAATCCAACAGGTAATTGTATAATTTAGCTAGTATTTTATTAACAGTGCCCATCCAAATCTTATCGAATCCATTAGTGCCAGTCTCAATGCCAAATTCCTCCTTATCCTTTTTGTACCTTGATTTTATTTGTGCATATGGCCACCAATCTATGAGAATGCCCTGTTCTTTCAATTCTTCCATTGTTTTAAGGTTCCCTCCCCCATCTAATATCTCTTTATATTTAACCGTTTTTCCCATTTCCAGCACATTGGGATATATTATCGCCTTCATCGTGGAGAGCCATCTTGGAACTTTTGTGTATTGTTTTCGTCTTATTTCTCCCCATGTCAGCATAAATGTATCCCTTATTTTGTGTCTGTGGAAGTATGTTCTCATTCTTTTCCCTATATCCCAGAGGTAAGCATGCCAGCCCTTCTGGAGATCATGCCCTTCCAAGGTCAGGAGTCTTTTATTTCCCAAGGTTGCCCACTCTTTTAACCATACTAGATTTGCCGCTTTGTAATAGGTCTCCCATATTGGGAGTCCGAAACCTATCTTTTTTGTCTTGCAAATTTCTAATCGCTATCCTTGGTTTCTTCCCACCCCCAGATGAATTTTCTAATAGTAGAATTAAGTTCCCGAAAATTTTTTTTATCTAATTTAACTGGGGCAGTTTGAAATAGGTACAGCAACTTGGGTAATATGCTCATTTTTGTTGCAGCTATCCTGCCTAGGAATGATATCTGAAGTTTTCCCCACTTTTCTAAGTCCTGTTTAATGTTTTTGATCAGGGGCACATAATTGTCTTCCTTAAGGGCTGAGCATTTTGCTGAGATCCATACTCCTAAATATTTTACCTTCTTGACTATTTGTAGCCCCATTGATACTTCCAGTGCTTTCTTTTGGTCCTCGGTCATATTTTTGGTCAACAATTTAGTTTTGGATTTGTTTAGTTTGAACCCTTCTACATCTCCATACTTACCCAGCTCTTCCAGGATTTTAACGCCTGTTTCCGATGGCTCCTCCATAATTAGTGCTACATCATCGGCAAATGCTTGGGTCTTATACGTCAGTGGAGAATTTTTAATTGCAGCTTTGCAACTATGGTTTGGGCTTTGCTTATCTCTCCAAGATCATTTCTTCTAGCTTTGATAAGTAGCAGCCCTCTGGTTGCTTAGCTACAAGGCGGTTGGGCTGTACAGTTTGTTTCAATTTGCTGATTTACGCGCTTTATCTCACATCTTGCCTGAAACTTGTTGCTTTCAGTTCATTTGTAGTAAAAGTACTTTTCTCTGAGTCTATGGAGCCAAGGGCTTTTCTTTCCTAAGAGAAGGACAGAGGCAGCCCTGACAGGGAGGGTTGTTCTGCAGCATCTCTGTGGTCAGTCATAAGGGTGAATGACCACAGGGGTACTGCAGGATTTGTAACTTTGAAACAGGCTCATATTTAGTTTTGTTGTAACTTTGAATGTTTGTCAAATAGCCTGTTGCACCTCAGGTTGTACCTGTAGATATATTATATGTTTGAATTATACAACTTGATCTATTTAAGAAGACATCATGCCCAAAAAGACACCATGAGACCTTCTGACTATTACAATAAGATACATCTCACTTCAAAGAAGCAAAGATATCCATCTTATACTCTTAAAAATAGCCAGATCCATTATGTACTGCACATGAACATCGCAATACTATCAGCTCACATACATAACCAGGTTGTTTTGGGTACTAATCAATGAACATCCAAATAAGCAAAATGGAGAAAATAGAAATGCAGAAGCTTGTCATTCTTGAATCTTTTAAAAAAAAACACCTTATGATCCATAGTAAATGAATGGGATAAAATATAAACATATTGCCACTTTATGTTTAAAATTTTCACAGAGGTATCACACATTAAAGACAATAGAAAATAACCTGCTTATTGATGATACCAACATGATTTTATATGTGTCTAGACCAAGATGATACATAGTAATGGTTTTCTATTCTGTATTAATACATAACGAAACATGATGGCTCAAAAAATTGTACTGGGTGAGATGAGATGCAAGCCCTTGAGCAGAAGGCTTAAATAGGCACTCACATGGCTTTTTCTTCCTCTCACACATTTAATTTTAAAATATCATTTCAAAGATTTCTTCAGTTGAAGACGAGGATGGAAAAGAGGGAATGTCAGATATTTAGGAGGCAATCTGATGCCAAAACGGAATAAAATCTGCTCTTTGTACCATAAGTTATCAATGTCTTTTCTGCCGCCCCCCACAATGACTTTTAGAGAAAGGTATTGAAGAAGCCTAACAAGCCTGCATCTTCCTGCTATCCCAAATATTTTATTGCAGATATTAAACTTTTTCAGTAGGTTCAGTGACAGATAGCAATCACTATAGACTATCACCTCACCTATTATGCAAAGCATGTCACAGGATTTATAGGCAGGTTGGGAGAGGAATTTGTCTCTGTCTCATGTGCATGTGCCCAGGAAAAAAAGAGCAAAATGTTATTGGTGTACAGAATGCACCAATAGCCTTCATTTTGGCTATAAACAAAAAGACTGCTGCTTTGAATGACTAATATTGAAAGTATAAAAGGAAAAACTACATTACTCCTGAAATTGTACTCTAAAGATCAACATCAACAGAGAACACGAGTATGCACAGAATGTATATCCACATCAAAATTCAATAAACTGTGCATGTGCCCAGGAAAAAAAAAGCAAAATGTTATTGGTGTACAGAATTTGTTGTGCCTGCCTTCATTTTGGCTATAAACAAAAAGACTGCTGCTTTGAATGACTAATATTGAAAGTATAAAAGGAAAAACTACATTACTCCTGAAATTGTACTCTAAAGATCAACATCAACAGAGAACACGAGTATGCACAGAATGTATATCCACATCAAAGTTCAATAAACTGTGCATGTGCCCAGGAAAAAAAAAGCAAAATGTTATTGGTGTACAGAATTTGTTGTGCCTGCCTTCATTTTGGCTATAAACAAAAAGACTGCTGCTTTGAATGACTAATATTGAAAGTATAAAAGGAAAAACTACATTACTCCTGAAATTGTACTCTAAAGATCAACATCAACAGAGAACACGAGTATGCACAGAATGTATATCCACATCAAAGTTCAATAAACTGATTTAAACACAGTATTTTCAGTTTTAAATGCAATCTGAAATTGAATATCAAAAAGACACAAAAAGACATTCTGAATAGTGCCATTTGGAATGTGACCTTATATAAATGGGAGAAAAAACACCAAACAAGTAAATGTGTATGTACATGCTTACAAACATTCACATACACTCAAAATTCAGAAGGATCTTGACAGACTTGAGTATTGGGCCCTATCCAACAAGATGCAGTCAGTGGTGAGAAAAGTAAGGTCCTGCATCTAGATAAGAAAACCCAAATTCACAGGTACAGAATAGGCAGTACCTAACTCAAGAGTACTGCCTGTGAGAGGATCTAGATGTCCTGGTGGACCATCACTATGAGTCAGCAGAGTGTTGCAGATTTTTAAAAAGCCAACATAATCCTAGGTTACATCAACAAGAGGGATAGCATCAAGTTCATAGGAAGTGATAGTACTGCTCTAAACTACACTAGTAAGGCCTTAAAATACTGCATCAAGTTCTGGTCACCATGATACAAAAAAAGATATTGAGACCCTAAAAAGAGGGTCTCAACAACAAAGAACAACAATCAAGAAAATAAGGGGTCTGGAGTTGAAATCGTATGACGAACAGCTAAGGGAACAAGGTACATTTAGCTTAAGGAAGAGAAGGCTTCAGGGAGCTATGATAGCAATCTTCCAATATTTGAGGCTATCACAGGAAAGAGGAGTTTGATTTAATCTTCAAAGCACCTGAGGGCAGGACAAGAAGCAATGGGTGGAAGCTTGTCAGAGGAGAACCAACTTGGAAATAAGGAGGAATTTCCTGAATGATTAATCAATCAAGCAGCATGCCTCCCATAGTTGTAGGTGCTTCATCACTAGAGGTTTTCAAGAAAAGATTGGACTAGAAGAACTCGAAGGTCCCTTCCAGCTCTATGACTCTATGCTTCTATAATCTAAATAAATCAACTCTAACCATCCATGATTATCTTGGCATTTACAATTTGCAACTTCACTTTAGCAATTGATTAGTTACAGGTTTCCTCATCCTTGTTCTACAATAAGAGGATAAAGTCCACTTATCAGTCTATCCATGTGCTAAATTAATTTCTTTGACCCAGAACTCTATATCTAATCTGATTTAATATAAACCAATAGCAGTAAGGACAAGACAATTTCCTGTTACCATACAATTTGATTGAAATTAAAAAAGAAATTCCATATGTACATGCATGAAATGGCCAAGCTTTGTTCCCTACAGTGTGTTCTAACCTAAAACAAAACTGCATACTCTGGGTCAAGATCTGAACTCCAAACAGCTATTTTAACCTTTCAAATATTAGAACATTTTGTACATCCTAAATTCATGGATCACACTAAACTAAAATGAGTGTGACTAGATTGTGATCCAGGGCATTTTATGTTCTTAGCTATAATTGTGTAGGGAAGTGAAATTACAATCCTGCAAAATATCTTAGGCCTCAGGAAGAACTGATGATCATCAGTACAACATGGTTCTCATTGTAAAGGAATGCATAAGTAAAAAAAATATTTACTTTACTTACACAAGTAAAGTGTCTGTGCATGTGTGTGTTTAAAGTTTGACTGAAGAAGTGGAGAAGAAAAAAGTACTGATGCATAATAACTAGCACTTTTACAGACAATAGCACCATTGAGCTTAGTGTTACACTGGTAAGTAAGTGAGAATGGATTCTGCCACTTTTGGCACATCTCTTGGTGGATCTTCACAGCAGCACTGTTTCTACTCCTCAATTTTTTAAAAGCACCTGGAATGTTTTTCACTACTGCCAACTCAGTATGATGAGAATTGTGTAACTCAAATCAGTTTTTCTTTCCAGCTGCCCAATAATAGAATGCAAAGAACTACATTAAGTCAGCACCCTAATCCATCAATTTTTAGTTCATGTTGTTCATTTTCCTGGCATTTTTAAAAAAGAATATTCTCAATGAAGAACAGAGAGCCAGGAAGATTTTTTTGTTATTTGTTCCAATTGCATTAATAGCACCTGCAGCAATGATAGCATCCTAGCAAGATGGTACAGCAAGATGGTACTGTTTCCTTCCTATTGAGGAAGGAAACAGAGATTGGCTGTTTCCAAGAAGGCATGATGACATAAGTTTATTTTTATTGCATTTTAAATTATTGTTCTACTAGGCTTATATGTCATTCCAAGCATGGCAGATCTAAAAAAAACTGTAATAAAAACTAAAATACAACAGGGGGAAACTAATGTACATTTTTTGGTGTTACAAAGCATCATGGGCTCACTATAAGCTCTGCAGAGCATTTACTCTGCACATAGAAAGGTAAGCTTTTATGAAATTCTAGCTACATTGCAGTTGAGCTAGAAATAAATTATCTCAACTTCCATATATACTGAAGTGGTTCGGGAATAACGAGAGGCACAAGCAAGCAAGTGACAACAGCTCTTTAATATACAGTGAGACTTCAGCAAAAACTCTGAGGCTGCAGCCCTCCTTATATACAATCCTGGAGAGGCTGTCAGCCAATCAGCAACTTAGGCAGGTTTGAAACTCCCGCTGAAATGTATCAATACATAACACCCCTCCCTTTCCAGAAGGCACTAACATTCAAAAATTTACATAAGTACACACAAAATCTCGCAGGTGACCTGGGCGAGTTCTCGTTCTGGTCGACCTGGGCAATTCAGTGTTTGGTGGGGCGTCGAGCTGGTCGGAGGGACTTTCTGTCTCTCCCGGCTCCGCCAATGGAACCTCCTGGATTTTGTCCGGGGCATGGTTATCCCCGGCTGGGAGTGGCGACTCGCTGGGGCAGCGCTGGAACCAGGGCTTGTCAGCTAAGTATTCCCTCGAACCCGGGCTTGAGTTAGCTGTTTTGGGAAAGTTGTTGTAGTTAGGTTCGGAGATATCTAAGTTGATGTTTGCCTCGCTGACTATTCTCTTCCTTAGTTGGTCTATGTGGTGTTTCCAGATTCTGTCTACCCCTACATCTACCGTGTAAGATTTTGGGCCTGTTATGCCCACTATGGTTTCTGCGACCCATAGGGGTTCACTAGCATAATTGCGAGCGAACACCAGGGACCCAACCTGGAACTGCCTTAGCCCGGTGGTCTCTCCCTTAAAATTCTCGTGCGAGTAATTAGGGTGAAGCCTGTCTAACACGCACCGAAGCTTCCTGCCCATGAGGAGTTCGGCTGGGCTTCTCCCTGTGGTCGTACATGGTGTGGCGTGCTGGACTGCTAAAAATTGATCAATCCTGGCCTGCCAGTCCCCATTGTCTAGCCTGGACAATGCTTCTTTGGCCGTTCGTACGAAACGTTCAGCAAGGCCATTAGAAGCCGGATGGAAGGGGGCCGATAGGGCATGGCAGATGTCCAGTCTGGTCAGGTAGCCCTCAAACAGGGTCGCTGTGAATTGAGGGCCGTTGTCAGATACGAGAGTATCCGGTAGCCCATGGGTGGCAAATAGTTTCCGAAGAACTTTAATGACTGCTTCGGCTGTGGTTGAAGGCATTAGTATTATTTCGAGCCACTTTGAAAAGGCATCGACTACGATTAAGAATGTTTGCCCATGGAAAGGCCCAGCAAAATCAATATGGATCCTCCCCCATGGCCCTTTTGGTTTCTCTCACTCTCGGATGGGCGCTATCGGGGGATCGGGGCGAGATTCTTGGCAGGGCCTGCACTTCCCCACCCACTCGGCGATGACCTGGTCCATGTTGGGCCACCATACGTAACTGCGGGCTAAGCTTTTCATCCGGACTATCCCTGGGTGCCCTTGGTGCAGTAACTCCAAGACCCTCATTTTCAGTTTCATTGGTACCACCACCCTATCACCCCACAATAAGCAACCCCCTTGCATAAACAATTCGTTACGTTTGTTAACATAACCCTGATACTCCCCACTGTCCACCTTGACCGGCCACCCCTTAAGGACCCACCCCATCACCGTACGAATCACAGGGTCTCTAGCAGAGGCTTTAGCCACCTCGCAAGAGGAGATAGGTCCCAAATTCACAGCGTCGATCAAAAGGACGGGGGCTTCCGGCTTGGGGTTGGCAAGCAGGTCGGGTAGGGGACAGCAGCTGAGGGCGTCCGCGTGGCCTAAAGTCCGTCCGGGTCGATGGACAAGCTGGTACGAGTAGGCCGATAGGAAGATGGTCCACCTGGTCAAATGTGGGGACAGGGCAGCGGAGGTGGGCTTGTCACCGGCCAAAAGTCCCAGCAAGGGCCGGTGGTCTGTCACAAGTTCGAATTGATGGCCATAGAGATATTCATGGAATTTTTTAACCCCCGCAATTGTAGCCAGAGCCTCTCTGTCCAATTGACTATAGTTGCGCTCTGTGCTGGACAGAGTGCGAGAGTAAAACGCAATAGGCGCCTCTAGGCCGTTTGGCAGTCTATGGCCTAGGACGGCACCAACTCCGAAGGGGGAGGCATCACAAACCAATACAAGCGGTAGCGCTGAGTTGTATTGAATGAGGAAGCTGTTCTCAGATAAAAGTTTCTTTACAGCCTCAAATGCGGCTGCCTCTGCTTTGCCCCAGACCCACGGAACATTCTTCCCTAGCAGTTTGTGCAGGGGATCTGCGACGGTAGCCTTGTTCTTTAAAAACATAGAGTAAAAGTTGAGCAGTCCAAGGAAGGCTTGGAGCTCCGATTTGGTTTTGGGGGCTGGTGTGCTCTTGATAGCTCTCACTTTGCTTTCGGTGGGGTGGATGCCTGTGCCATCCACCTTGTACCCCAAAAATTCAACAGAGGGGACAGCGATCATGCACTTATTCTTTTTTAGTTTAAGTCCCGCTTCCCTAAATCTGGTTAGGACGTTCCTCACTCTGTCCCCTAGTTGACATTCATCCTGGGCGCTGATTAAGACATCGTCAAAATAGGGCACCACCCCCAGAAGCCCTTGCAAGAGGCGCTCCATGGTGCTCTGAAATAGGCCAGGTGCGACGCTCATCCCAAACTGGAGCCTGGTGCATTTGAATGCACCCCTGTGAGTCACAATTGTTTGCGCCTCTGCCGTAGCGTTGTCAACGGGTAATTGTTGATAGGCCTGTGCTAGGTCTAATTTGGCAAAAAATTTTCCGGGCCCCAGGGAGTGTAGTAGATGATGCACAATCGGCACCGGATAGGCGCTCGGCTGCAAAGCCTTGTTGATCGTGCACTTGTAGTCGGCGCAAATTCTGATTGAGCCATCAGATTTAACTGGGGTCACTATGGGGGTTTCCCATTTCACATGGTCAACGGGGACCAACACCCCTTGTTTAATTAATTTGTCCAGTTCCGCATCGATCTTTGGTTTCAATGCGAAAGGCACCCGTCTGGCTTTAAGTCTTATTTGGGCTACGTTGGGGTCTAAGTTTAGGGAGATAGGGGTCCCCACATACTTGCCCAACGTGTCCCCGAAGACGTCCTGGAACTCGTTTAGGAGGCTGTTCTTCAG